>NW_026137710.1:1370698-2570698 GCF_019393585.1 Leptopilina boulardi
AATACCGTAAAGGCACGCTTAATGTCGTCCCCGATTTTCTCTCTCGTTTGGACCAAGACACCGAAAACTTGGATCCCGTCGCCACGATTGTCGATACATTGGATGAGTGGTATTTTAAAAGAAAGGAAGATGTTTTACGCAATCCCCAAGCCTTCCCTAACTGGAAGGTAGAAGATGATCTTCTATACCACCACATCCCTAAAAAAACTATTAGATTTCACAGTAGAGGAACTAACCTCATGGAAACTAGTTCTTCCTCGGGATCTCCACCCTAAAGTCTTAACCGAGGCTCATGACGAGCCTCAGGCAGGACATCGAGGTGTGGAACGTACCTTCCACCGGGTTTCACTAAGATATTATTGGCCAGGTTACTACCGCGACGTCGTCAAACTCTGTCCGACTTGCCAGACGTGCAAAACCGAACCAATGAAACCAATCAATGAAATGGGACACCGCGTCATAGAACAGCCCTGGTATAGGGTAGGCGCTGATATTATGGTACCGTATACTCCTTCCTCACCCATGTACCCTTAGCTCAGATCCTTCTGCTCTGTAAATAAAAACAGGAATTCACTAAATCACCAGGCGTCCATAAATAAAATATTATATCGTTAGTTATTTCTCTATTTTGAGAGGTAACAATATATAATAAAGAATTAAGAATGATTGTTTTAAAATAGAAAAATCAAATTACAACCTCCTGCGCATACAAGGAGGTGGATTTCAAACAACTTTGGAGGCGTTATGTTTATCATAAAATAATTCCTGTAATGTTTGTTGATTGATTATATTATTACACATGATGTATTATATACTTTATTATATAGACATCATTATCTGCTATTTTTCAGAGGGGAATTTTGTCAACTAACTTCTATAAGTAAACTATGACTGCTATGCGCGGCTCTTGAAGCGCACCGTTCACTGACCAAGCTGACTTTTTTATTTTTTTAAGTTATGATGTAAACTATCATCTGACCAATATTCAGTCGGGAGAAAATGACCGTAAAGAAATTTTTTCACGTCATTGGGGGGCCACATCCCTCCTCAAGCGCCGTAAAGTTATACAAAAATGGATCCAACTTCGGACAACGAAAACTTGTAGGATTGGGCTTATATTTTCCAAATTTTCAAACTGCGAAATTGCCCCAGGTCCTATATTCAAATAAAACGAATTTATGTAATTATCCCAAAGCAAAATCTTGAAAAACCTGATTTTTTACGTTTGAACGCAAAAAATGTTAGCAAATATCTATTACTTGCAAACTTTTCTAGTTTATAAACGCTGTACAAGGTTCTACTTACCTGTCAGTTATAAAAAAGAAAAAACAATTAAGAGGAAATATTTTTTTACTGTATTATGAATTTCGAGTGGAAAATTAGTATTAGCATGAAAACAGAAAACATGATAGAAAACTTTGTTTACAAATGAAAAATCAATTATTTAAAAATGTTTTTTTAAATTTAATATCTTTTCACAAACATTTAATTTTACAAATTCAACAAAAGTTCATTTTTTCACACATACCATTTTTCACATGCCATTTTTACAAATTTTGTAATGGTCCATCAATGTCTTACAAATTTAACGAGGACAATTCTACAACTGCCTTATGAAGTTGTGTCGCGTATCTTTTATCTCCAATGTTGTTCATTTTGAATCGTTCCCAAATTTCCATGAAATGGTGATGAATCGCTTCTCCTGCATGTTCAGACCAATAGCCTAAGCCATTGCCGTTTTCTATTGTTTCTAAACTCTCTTCTATATGTTCTTTAAGGACATGGATTTTCAAGGATTCAGAAACATCGAAAATAAGTGTACAACAAATAAAAGTGGACGAAACTAAACTTTACTAAAACTAAACTAAACTAAACTTTACTTCTGATTCCGATATCCTGATCAGAATCAAAATAAAAGTATTTTTGAATTTTATTTTGATTTCGTGAGGTCCCTGATTTTAAATAATTGAACAAGTCTAACCTTAAACTGTTTTTTAGTATAAATAAAGAGACACATTTTTTTGTTTAGTGAAAAAACATTTTCTTTGTTTGTGATTTGCGATTTAAATTTGAGCAGTTTTATTACAAATTTTGGCATATATTCTAACTATTTTAAAAATTACATATTTAAAAACTAATTAAAATAAACTATCTTTTTTTACAAAATAGGTTTTTAAAACTAGTTAGACTTTTAATTTGTTCTTTTAGGGACCCAGAGAAGAAGACCGTTCCCCAGAAAGTGCTGCAACAAGAATTGGTTTTGGATCGCGTCTTCTTCAATGCTTAACAGCTGAAAAGTTAAAAGAAGCTGGCTACGAAAGAAAAACATTTCAATTAGAAAGAGACCTCGATGGTCCAGAGTGTTTAGTGATGCAAAGTACATTACACGTTGATAAAGCTCGACAAATGTCTCAGAGAGAACTTTGGGAAGTTATTGGACGAGAACTGATGACTGGTCCTTTAGCTTCAAAAGATCGAAAGTACTTAGTCTTTCTCTCATGTACGAGATATCAAGGTGCTCCAAATCCAAGGACACACAAAGATACTCTTGCTAGAACTCAAGGACACGCAGCTCTTGGAGGAGGCGGACTAGCACTATTTGGTTCTGCTTGTCTCCATACGTGGCCCACTTGTATGGCGCAGGTAAATATTTGTTAAGAAATAATTTTTTTAACTCTCAGGCACAAACATAGCACTTTTAGATACCTGACGTCCGGATGTATAGCCAATCATTTATTGTCCGTCTGAAAATGGTAACCTAACAGCACGACGTTTGTGCCTTTTGAATACCAGGTGTGTAAAAATAAAACCGGAATTTTTTAATAGAAAATACAAGTTTATTACTCGATTATAACATAAAATATCTTATGTGAAGTATTGTCTCTTGCTAGCTATACATGTTTCCAATCTATCTGGCAAGTTATGGATGCCACGCCAAAAATACTGTTCCTCTTTTGAGGCAAACCAATCATCAAGCCATTTTCCTACACTTTCGTACGAAGTGAAGCGTTGCTTTGCAAGTGCGTGTCCCATCGATGAAAATAAATGATAATCAGACGGAGCCAAGTCTGGTGAGTAAGCCGCATGGGAAAGAATTTCCCAATTAAACTCCTCAATTTTTTCCTTCACCTTTTTTGATTTGTGTGCTGGTGCATTGTCATGCAGTAAAATTACTTTATGCTGCCTATTGTGGTATTCTGGTCGTTTTTCACGTAAAGCTTGATTCAAGCTTATCATTTGTTTTCGGTACTGCTCAACATTAACACTTTCGCCTGGTTTTAACAACTCGTGATATATCACGCCCTTCTGATCCCACCAAACACAGAGCATTGTCTTTCGTCCAAAACGATTTGGCCGTGCAGTTGATATCGATGGTTCACCTGGATTTACCCAGGACTTTTTACGCTTAGGATTCTCGAAACATATTCACTTTTTATCGCCTGTCACAACTCGATGCAGAAATGACTTTCTTTTGTACCTATTAAGTAGTGTTTCGCAAATGGTTTTTCGGTTTTCTTGCTGTCTTTCATTTAATTCGTGTGAAACCCATTTTCCCAACTTCTGAATCTTTCCTAAGGCTTTCAAACGTATAAAGACGGCTTCTAGTGTCACATTAAATTGGTCTGCCAGTTCTTGTTGCGTTTGGGCGTCATTCTCATCCAACAATGCTTGCAATTTGCGATCTTCAAACGTTTTCGGTGGTCTTCCACGTTTTTCGTCACTAATGTCAAAATCGACAAAATCGTCAAAGCTGTACGCATATGGTACTTTTCAGGAACAGAATTTTACATGTTCAACACAATTAAAAACTGTACTGTTATGTAAAACTTTTATTGTTAGGGTTTGGAAATCTTTGTCACATGTTAAAACAATGAAATGGACCCACTAACGCGATTTGTTGGTAATTAAATTTATAGCTACTGCCATCTATGTGCAAATTCCGATTTTATATTTACACACCTGTTAAAAAATATCGTAAGTAACAGTTGTTCAAAGGCAGTCAATTGTTGATGTTGGCGTTTGCAGCTCTCACTGTGCTCGCTCTCAACACCATTTTTCACAGCCATAAATGCTATATCTAGATTTTCTAAACAATATTTCTTTCTCTTGTCATTCTGTTTAAAGTGTTTTTTTATGAAATTTCAACAAAAATTTCCCCTTTTTTATTTTAACTGCATTCTTGGATGTTAACAAAATATTATTTTAGGGTTACGTTCACAAAGTGAACCGTGACTGAACGCTTATGGTTGCGCCTTGTCCGTCTAGGCAATCCTGTCCCCTTCCTAGTGGTCATAATTGTTGATATAGAGAGCTAAAATTTAGAAAACATTTATTTTTACGTGTAAATTATAGAAAAATTACAGCAAACCTATTTGGAGATTATGGTCAAGAAAAAGCCACAATTTTTTTTTCGCAAAATGCCTAAAAATGTCCACTTCTCTAGCGGCCACAGTTTTTGACATTAAGTGCTAAAATTTGGTGAACATATGTATTTTTACGTGAAAGTTATAGGAAAGTTATAGGAAAGTTATAGGGAGCATGATTGAAGTTAAAAATCATAAGGTTGTAATAGAAAAACTAATGATTTTCGAAAAAATCTTTATAAAGATTATTATTATATATATATATATATATATATATATATATATATATATTATTTATTTATATTTACGTGTAGATTATTTTCAAATATTTTACATTTCCCAACCTATTATTTTCCAATCTTTCATTTTCATAACACATTCTAAAAAAACGGACACATTTTTTTGGGATACCATGAATGTTCGGCTCATGCCATTACTCATTGTCAGTCAAACTGTAATCTACACGTAAAAATAAACCTGTATAATGTGTTTCCCTAGTTCCAAAATTGAAGAAGTTAAGGCTGATAAGGGTCAATTTTTGGAATTAAAAAAAATAATTTCTTTCATAAGTTGTATTCGAGACAATCAATCGGGTTGGCTATATTTTTTCTAATCTGCACGTAATCCTACCTATTTGTACCAATTTTTATCTCACTAGGTCCAAAATTGTAGAAGTTAGAGGGGCCAAATTAAAAAAAATTTGTTGCATTTGTTTAAACAAATTTAAAAAAATGTTTAATGAAAGTACAAGTAATTCTAAGACAAAAATTATTCTTGGTATTTTTGCTTAACCCGTAGACTGTAAGGTGGTTTTAGACCTACGTTGACTGTACAGTTTTTCTAAAACAAGTTTTCTAATTTTTTTTTTCTAAAACTTATTTTTCTAATAAAGTCTAATTTCTAAAAAAAATTTTTCTAATAAAGTCTAATTTCTAAAAAAATTTTTTTCTAATAAAGTCTAATTTCTAAAAAATTTTTTTCTAATGATGGTGAATTTCTAAAAAATTTTATTTTGAAATGTTAATAAAATTGTTCAAGTTGAAAGTCAAATCATGTTTTGTTTTTCGGAAGCAACTTCGGAGAAGTGCGATAAGTTGTTTTTGTTTTAAGTAAAAAATTTGGGGGTTATAGATCAACGTTTTTAATCTAAATTTCAAGTTCGCAAATTTAAATTTAAAAAAAATGGTTGTGGAGCGTATTGCTAGCAGAAAAGGAAATTTCTTACACATTAATGGTTTTATATATTATTTTCAACGAGAAGCTAAGGGTAGATCGTATTGGAAGTGTAGAAACTTAGGAAAATGCAGTGCTCGCGCTATAACAACAAGCTCTGGCAGCAAAATAATAGTTCATAAAGGACCGGAAAAATCTATACATGAACATGCTCCTAATTTGGAAAAACCAAATGCTTTGAAAGTAGAGAATAATTTGAAGAGGTTAGCATCGGAACAACCGGAAGCACCCCCCGCGCAATGTCGATGGAACTTTTAAATCAGCACCAACAATATTCTTCCAACTGTTTGCTATTTTAGGTTCTATGAAACAGTGAGATATGACCATAGCATTACCGTTGGTTTATGCATTACTAGAAAATAAACAACAAATTGTGTATGAAAAAATTTTCGAAGTTATATTAAAAAAAGCAAGAGAGTTGAATATTAAAATCAATCTGCCGTCCCTAGTTATGACTGACTTCGAAGTGGGATTAATAAATGCAGCAAAAATGGCAGTTGGTGAGGATCGAGTTTGTTGCTGCTTCTTTCATTTATGCCAAAGCGTTTATAGGCATGTGCAAGCCAAAGGCCTCCAACGGGCTTACATGAATGAAGAGGACAGAAACATCAAAATTGGGTGTCACATGCTAACAGCGTTGGCTTTTGTACCTCCTCATGAAATTGGAAATCATTTCGACACTTTGATTGACGAATTACTAGAAGACCTCTTACCAATTGCTGATTATTTCGAGTAACGTATGTTCGTGGTAGACAAACAAGAGGAAGAAGAAGAGCAGTTCCTGCCCGATATCATCCACAATTATGGTGTCAATATAATGCGGTTTTGGACAATACAGCTCGAACCAACAACATATCCGAGGGTTGGCACAATCGATTGCAAGTTATCATTGGTCAAAAGCATCCAAGTATGTACGCGTTTCTAAGAGAACTACAAAAAGAGCAGGCAGATACCGAAAGTATGCTAAGGCAGTTGGAATTGGGTCAGAAAATTAGAAAAAGTTTTTCTTCCAAGCAAGAGAGGCTAAACGAAAGACTCCACACTATTGTATCGACGCATGATGACCACGTTGACAATGACATAATAACATATCTACGATCTATTGGTCACAATATACATTTTTAATAAATTATTATATTTACATTTTAAACAGAAAGTAAAAAGTTAAAATAAATTTTAGAAAACAGAACTTGTTAGAAAATTTTTTTTTAGAAATCAAACTTTGTCAGAAAATTTTTTTTTAGAAAACGGACTTCATTAGAAAACGCTTTTTTTAGAAAAAAAGGATTAGAAAATATTTTTTAGAAAAAGTGACCACCTATCATAGGGACAAATCATTATATTGCTAAAATGTTTATTTGTTTAAATAATTGTTTTGTTTAAACAAACAAAAACACGAAAAAAAATTTTTTTTCAAAAAATTATTTCAATTTCATTTATTAACGGGACATGCCCTTTCGTACAAAAGTACTCCTAAATTCTAATAGTTACGTAAGTAACAATACAAAATATAAAATATTAACTAAATCTAGGTAGGCGCTATAATGGTTAAAGTTCAGTATAAGTTTATACAGTAAAGAATAACATAAATCAAATCAAAGGAGAAGATTAATTTTTGATAAATTGAATCTGTTTTACCATTATATCAATTAATTTCAAAAATAATTGTTATTGTTCAATAATACTGATTTTCTCTAAATCACAATGTCTATTATAACTTTTAATATCAACTTTTTAAAAAATTTCAACCGGAGAGTAAAGCTTAAGAGTGGTAGTTTAAGGGAAAAAATACTGACAATCTTTATAAATAAAAGAATAAATTGACATTGTATTATTTATAAATCTTTATTAATGTTAAAAAAATTTTCTTAAAAAACGTCATTTCATAAAAAATAATAATAAATAAATAAAAATTATATAAAAAAAACATCAGAACTAAAAAAAAATTATTGGATGAAAAAAGTCAAAATTTAAAAAAAACTAGAATTTAACAAAAAATAGTATTATTCACCTTACACAATTCGTCACCGTTCACTGTAAGCATGGGTCACTCGTGCACTTTTCGGAATTAGATTAGAATTCAAAATCACTTGGCGGGAAATTTGAATTTTTTAAAAATTAAAGTTAGTACATCGAAAGGGATCCCCTTTGCTGGCTGCGTCTATCCCGCAGCCCGAGCCGGGTTCATGTGCAAAGTTCCGTCTCTCACCTCATCGGTGTGAGCTCAGCCTGGGACTCCTCCCATGTCTTCAGCGGAGCGCGCAGAGGAAGGTCTGCCCGGTTGCGCGCGTCGCTTGAGTAGTGGGGGGCGTCGTAGTGGGGATCGCTGGTATAGAATACAGCACGCCAGCCACCACAGTCATTCTTTCTTTCAGGTCCAAGCGTTTCAGGTGAATTTCTCTCTTCCAGCTCTTTTCTCTTTTAGGTTTTGTCTTTTTTAGGTGCAAACCAAATATGGACCGAGAATCATTGTAAAAGTGAATGCTGATTTCATCACCTATTTACAATCGAGATTTATTTAAATTTATTTAAATTCAAAGATATTATTTATTTAAAAAAAAAACTTATTAAATATATTCACAATTATCATAAAAAGATTTTAAATTAGTAAACGTAGAATCAACTTCATTATCACTTTCTTTAACAATAGCACATATATATTTGTTTAGAGGATCCAAGAACCAATCGCGAAGAATTTTTACAATTTTTATAGCACAATTATCATCATAAAGAATATGTTACGTACATGTTAACACATCAGTTTAAATTTTTTTCAACAATGCACATACAAAATCTTCTAAATTTTGTACATTTACTAAATATTTTTGTAGCTACACTGAAAAAAAAATTTATTTGAATTAAATAAAAAGTATTGGATCCAAATACATCATTTACTTGTCTATTATCCAATAAATATGTATTTGAACCAAATACACATTTACTAAACCTAAGTATTTTATTTTATCACATCAAATAAATAGTTATTTGAATCAAATACTAAGTATTCAAATCAAATAAATTGAATATTCAAACCTAATATATAATTATTTCAATCAATTATGAAAATTATTCCATTCAATACTGCATAATATATAGTATATAAATAAATGAATAGTATCAAATAATTTAGGTGATGAGAATCAATATAATAAATTTATTGTATCAAATACTTTTTATATTAATCAAACAAATAAAATATTTAAGTGAAATAAATAAATTAATTGTTTGAAGTAAATCATTATTACCGTTTCAAATAAATATTTAATTAATTGAAATATTTTTTTATTTGTCTTGATAAAATAGTGTATTAGCATTAAATAACGAATTACACTGGGTTACAAAAAAATGGTCAAGTCGTGTTTATTTAAAATTTTTTGTGTTTATTGAAAGTTTATGTGTCACTGATCAAGAATATACCCAAAAAAAATTTTTCCATTCGGTCAGTTCCGTAGAAAACGAGATTAAAGTGTCAAAAAATCGCCTTTTTAGCACTTTTTGAAGCGTTGTAAAATGAAAACACAACAAAATAAAAATCTTCACGAGGGCTTGAATGAAAGCTTAAACCTTCAACTTTGAGTCCCAAAACTGAAAAGTGAATGATAATTGCGCAGAAAATTTATATAACGTGAAATGAATATCTCAAATAGTCAAAATAGCTGGGATAGAGAGCACTTGTTAAAAATCGATTTTCATAACCGAATTTATTTGGAACTTGTTACTTGGAAGTTTTTAACGTTTCTATTGACGTTTCGAAAGTTGGATTTAAAAAATTCAAAATGGCGGATTAAAAATGGCGTTCAAAAATTTCAAAAATGGAGTGAATTCTTTCGCAGTTTTTTCCTCGGGGTTTTTTGGTGACGCTGATTACGAATTTGAAGTTTATTTTAAAGAATAAAAAATGTCGGATACAAATTTTTATTTAATTTTCATAAAACTTGGTTTTTAAATGTTTTTTGGGGGTCCTGAAAATATAAAAAAGAGCATTATTTTTGTAAATAATAATGTTGTGAAAATAACTTAACTTTTTTTGTCATATGTGAGTCAAAACTTAATAATAAAATAATTTGTTAGGGTCAATCGGGGTAAATCCGAACGCTTTTAGTAAGTTTCAACAATAACATAAGTTTTTTCTTTAAAAAAAAATACTTCCGATAATCTGGTGCATGAAGTTGTTACTTTACTTCCATAAAACAATTTTTTGGGGTAGCAAAACTTTTTGATAAATTACAATCGCAGGAAACTTAGCGTTCGTATTTACCTCGATACTTTGCAACTTTCCTAAAATACCGGGGTAAATACGAACGCCACTGTATTTCAGAAAAATCTTAGGGAAAATAAATTTAAAGTATTGCAATTGTTAAACTTATATAAAAACTCAAAAAAATACGATAATAAACCTATTATGTAATAATGCATCATATATAAATACAAAAATCAAACAGGTTAAAAATTAAAATGCATTACACAATTAAAACCTTCAATAACTTTATCAAATCATAACGGATTTTTGCAAAACTTGGTACAGAAAGAATTTTGGAGTGATTGAATGTAAATACAATAAAAAATCGGACAAGTGCGAGTTACACTCGCACTGAAATCGAGGGTTCCGTACTCGAAGCGAACTTATTTGGTATAAAAACAAATGTTTAAAAAATATGTGTTGTGTATTAAATAATATATGTGATACAAAAATGAACAATTTAAAAAAAAAAATTAAGAAAATTGTTCCTCCTTTGGTATAAAAACAAAAAAAAAAATTTAAATTTGTTTTGTATTTCAAATAATATAAGTGATACGAAGAGGAACAATTTTCTTAAATTTTACAAAATTGTTCCTTTTTGTATCACTTATATTATTTGAAATACAAAACAAATTAAAAATTTTTTTTTGTTTTTATACCAAAAGAGGAACAATTTTCTTAAATTTTTTTTTAAAAATTGTTCATTTTTGTATCACATATATTATTTAATACACAACACATATTTTTTAAACATTTGTTTTTATACCAAATAAGTTCGCTTCGAGTACGGAACCCTCGATTTCAGTGCGAGTGGAACTCGCACTTGTCCGATTTTTTTCGTTTTTTGCGGAAAAATACATTTTTTTATTAAATTTATCATTTTTTTTCAAAAATTTGATAAAAATTGATCATCAACTCCAATCGCGCTTACATTTTTTCCCTGTATTTTTCACGCAAAAATACAGTTTTACAGCAAATGTGAACAATTTGGGTTGAATATTGTGTGCGCTAGGGAGAATAAATCATATTTTTCGAAATTTTTTATTTTTCCTTGACAACGCTATGTAAATTGATCGGAATCAAGTTCGCTATATTTTTCCTGTAATTTTCACGTAAAAATAAGTAAGTGTACCAAATTTGAGCTCTTTATGTCAAAAGATGTGGCTGCTAGGGGGGGGTACATAGTCATTTTTAGGTATTTTTCGTAAAAATTCATGGTTTTTCCTTGACAACGCTATGATAATCAACTCCAATCATGCACGCTATATTTTTTTTGTAATCTACACGTAAAATTACGTTAAAATATGTAAATTTAATTTCCTTTAAATAAAATTTTGTTCGTTTTTGGTGGAAAAATACATTTTTTTCCTAAAATTGTCATTTTTTCTTGAAAAACTTGATGAAAAGTTAATCATCAACTCTAATCGTGACCGCTTTTTTTCCCCTGTATTTTTCCCATAAAAATACATTTGTATACTAAATATGAACTGTCTGGGTAGAATATTGTGTGCGCTAGGGAGAATAAATCATTTTTTTCGAAATTTTTGATTTTTCCTTGACAACGCTATGTAAATTGATCAGAATCAAGTTCGCTATATTTTTCCTGTAATTTTCACGTAAAAATACGTAAGTGTACCAAATTTGAGCTCTTTATGTCAAAAGATGTGGCCGCTAGGGGGGGGGGTACATAGTCATTTTTAGGCATTTTTCGTAAAAATTCATGGTTTTTCCTTGACAACGCTATGTTAATCAATTCCAATCAAGTTCGCTATATTTTTCCTGTAATCTACACGCAAAAATACATATGTGTACCAATTTTCAGCCCTCCAGATAAATTTGTGTGGCCGCTAGGGGGGGGTACACGATTTCAAAAAAACCGGTATTAATAGGGTTCCGAACCGAGTACGGAACCCTAAAAATAAAAGTTAAATTTTTTAAATTCAAAATGGCGGACTTTCCTAAAACTTATTTTTAAAAATGATCAAATTTGCTAACTCCAAATTCGTAATCAGCGACCCTGAAAACCCCGAGTAACAATTTTCGAGAGAATCCAATGAATTTTTTAATTCTCGTCCGCCATTTTGAATTTTGAAAAACTGACTTCAAATTGGTAATTAGCGACCCCAAAAACCGTAGAATACCAAATTTTATTAAGATCCTGAAAAACTTTTTTCAACAAACCATTTGGCAAAAAAATTGAAACACTCCTTCGAGAGAACAGAGATTAAGTTTCTGCTTATTAATTACTAACGAGGATACGTATAGAAAGAAAAACTTTTTTCTATGTACTTTTATAATGTTAAAATAATAGTGTAATGAAATAAAAACAATTTTGTGTGGCTCTGATGTAAAAAAAAATTATTGAAAATACCGTTCGGATTTACCCCGGTTTTCCAATTTTCCTAGGTAAATACGAACGGTCTGATATTATTAATAAAATTTTACAGAAGGCAAAAATCAAAAATAGTTTCTGTTCTAGTATTCATAACAAACAATTATAAATAATAAAATAAATTTTTAGCTTCTTTTTCTTCAAATACGAGACAAAATACTGAAAGAGTGTCATCTTTGATTTTCAATCTTTTTTGCAATACTCGTTATTTTTGTTTATGCTGTTGCTAATTAACAAACGAAAAATGGGATAATACTTAGAATCTCTTGAAGAGGATCTGAGGTAAAAATTCTCATATCAAACTTATTTTTATAAATTTTAATTAAGCTGAAATAATTAGCGTTCGGATTTACCCCCCGTTCGGATTTACCCCGGCTGACCCTAATATGTTTTTAGTTAAGAATCTTTCTTATCATCCCTTTTAATTTATTTTTGATACAATTGTAGTCGCATTTAGCGTTTCAAAAATTTTGTTATTAATAAATTTAGTGTTTTTGCTTCCTCGTGGAGGAAGCTTTGTAGTCCTTTAATTTTTGAAATTTTTAAAAATGCTTCAAACAAATTTATTTCTATTTATAAATGTCAAATATGAGTACCTGATGAATTGTCCGGATGTATGTGTGTGTGTGTGGATCACTTTTTTGTGAACACGATAACTCGAAGAGGTATTAACGAATTTGCCTAAAAATTGCTGGGTATGTATATCATATTAATATCTCAAAATTGTCGAGAGGATTTATGAAAAAGTTGAAAAAAATTTTTTTTTTGACTTTTATCAAAAAATTCATTTTATTCAAAAAAAAATTTTTTTATATATATTAAAGCGAATATATGATAAAATCTTATTTTTTGCACTAAGACGAATCGATTGGTCTATACAAATTATAAATTATATTATAAGTGAGAAAATTAATTACAATTAAATCCGAAAAATTTGCATTTTTATTAAAAATTCAATTCTTTATTCAAAATTTTGTAACTGCACAGTTAAATCTTAATCATTGTATAAAATCGACTAAAAAATCTTATTCTTTACATCAAGACGAATCGATTGGTGTATATAAAGTATACATTTTATTGAAATTTAATAATATTAATCACAATTAAAACTGAAAAATTCACTTTTTTACTAAAATTTGTTTATTTATTCAAAATTATGTTACTGTATAATAAAATCTTATTCATTGCATTAAGAATTAATCAATAAATTGATCTTACATCGTAAAGAGGAAGTAAAATATTCATGTAATGAATATCTGAATTTACAACTTGTTTTATTTACTGCGTTATGTTTCATTAATTTCATAACACTTATAAAATTTTACACATCTACAATTAATTCTTTGAAGTTTGCGCTGACAAATGACTGTCTTTTAACATACTGTTAACGTTATTTAGTCTTCGTAAAAAGTCATTTGAAGCCTAAGAAATTGTTATTATAATTGATATATTGCGAGTGAAAAGATACTTTTTATGATAATATAAGTCAGTAGAAATGCCCTGCAAACTATCTCCAGATTTATTTTGTTATGTTTGTGGTCATTTGATTAAAAAGCAGCAGAAGAAGCATCAAATAGTTGTTGGAACCAAGTTTTTAGAAGCATATAAAGCTTATTTTGGATTTTCCATAAGTTCTCAAGATAAACCTTGGGCTCCTCATGTTTGTTGTGGTAGTTGTCGATCAACTTTAGAAGGATGGCTGCGAGGTTCTAGAAGAGCAATGCCTTTTGCAATTCCCACAATGTGGAGAGAGCCGACCAATCATGAGGATGATTGCTACTTCTGTTTAGTCGACATTTCAAATTTTTATGCAAAAAAAATGATCGTCACAGTGATGTAGTTTATCCAAATATTTCTTCAGTAACCTCTCCTATACCACATAGCGATATACTTCCTGTTCCTAATCGTCCTCAAACTGAAATGCTCGTAGAAAAAGATGAGCAATGTAAAAATAGGTAACTTCGTAACTTACATTAAAATGTAAAATACATAATAATTTAATTCGGTTCCTAATTTACACAATTCTGAGGGAAAGGTTTTTTTTGCATTCTAGGACGAAAAGCTGTTTTCACGAGGAGGAATAAAAAAATAAAAAGGAGATTTATGATTGGTTGATCTTAGTTTACAAGTTCTGCGCAGACGCAAATATATATCTATTTAAAAATCCCTACTTTTATCCCGGACCAAGCATATTTTATTTTTCCACGTGAAAACAGCTATATAGCTTCTGAATTTAATCTAAGAGATTGCAAATAACTAAAAAGTGATTCCTGAAATAACTAAAATTATTAAACTTTTTTCTACAGTGTCACTGAAGCATGCTATTCAGTATTATTAGGAAATGATGATGACGATTGCTTTTTTGATGATAACATGGATGATAAAGATGAGTCAAGTAAGCAACCACATTTTCCAAATCAAAAAGAACTGGATGATTTGATTCGAGATTTGAACTTGACTAAATCAAATGCAGAACTTTTGGCTTCCAGACTTAAAGAGTGGAATCTTTTGGAAAATGATTGCAAAATTACTACCTACAGGCAAAGACATGAAGATTTTGCAGAATTTTTTGAAAGGCATGAAAAGTTATGCTTTTGTTCTAATGTTGACGGGCTTTTTGAAATAATTGGAATTTCACATGTGACTGATGACTGGAGGTTATTTATCGATAGTTCTTCACAAAGTATCAAAGCAGTGTTACTGCATAATGGAAATAAGTATCCTTCAATTCCTGTGGCACACTCAGTCCACTTAAAAGAATACTATCAGAACGTCAAACTTTTGCTGAAGAAAATAAATTACGAAAAATACCAGTGGGATGTGTGCGGTGATTTTAAAATGTTGGGATTTTTACTTGGATTACAAGGGGGTTACACAAAGATTCTTGCTTCCTGTGTCTTTGGGATAGTAGGGCTGATTCACAACATTTCATCAAACGAGACTGGCCAGCAAGACCACACCTGACTCCTGGACGCTACAATGTCATTCATGATCCACTTATAGAAGTTCTGAAAATTTTATTGCCACCTTTACATATAAAATTGGGTCTAATCAAGCAATACGTCAAGGCTCTAAGTAGCACATCAAAAGCATTCCTTGCGATAAGAGCAATGTTTCCCAAGCTATCAGATGCTAAAATAAAAGCAGGTGTATTTACAGGACCTCAAGTTCGACAAATGTTAAAGTCGACGAAGCTGGAAGAAGTAATGACAGCAAAAGAGAAAAATGCTTGTCAAGCTTTTAGACTGGTAGTGGAGAATTTTCTCGGAAATAAAAAAAGTAAAAATTATGCGGATCTTGTTGAAAACCTGCTGAAGCATTTTCATAAACTTGGATGTCGGATGTCACTAATTCGGTAATGAAAATCGATTTTTAACAAGTGCTCTCTATCCCAACTATTTTGACTATTTGAGATAGTTATTTCATGTTAAATAAATTTTCTGCGCAATTATCATGCACTTTTCAGTTTTGGGACTCAAAGTTGAAGGTTTAAGCTTTCATTCAAGCCCTCGTGAAGGTTTTTATCTTTTTGCGTTTTCGTTTTACAACGCTTTAAAAAGTGCTAAAAAAGCGATTTTTTGACACTTTAATCTCGTTTTTTACGGAACTGACCGAATGAAAAATTTTTTTTTGGGTATATTCTTGTTCAGTGACACCTAAACTTTCAATAAACACAGAAAATTTTAAATAAACACGACTTGACCATTTCTTTGTAACCCAGTGTTATTTGTATTAAATAATTCAGTTTATTTGAATCAATTACATAAATTTATTGCGTCAAATACTTTTTATTTGTATCAAATAAACGAAATATTTAAGTGAAATAAATGAATGAATAGTTTCAAGTAACTCATTATTTTTATTAAATAAATTCATTTATTCAATACAATTAATTATTTAATTGAACCAAATTTTTTTCATTTTTTCCAAATAAAAAGTATTTGAACCAATTAAATATTTTTAAAATAATTTGAAGTATTTGAATCAAATAATTTTTTTTTTCAGTGCATGTCTTCTTTTCTAAACCTTTAACATAGATGACACTAGCACCTCGAAGTACGTCTTGTAGAAAGGGACGAAGTTCATCGTAAGAGACGTCTCCAGCTGTCCAATCAATTTCATGGTAATTGTATGTTAACCAGCGATTTTCACTTTTATAGCGTCCTGGCAATGAATTCCACGTACTAGGTGATTCAAATAGGTAGACAAGTAGTTGAGCATCTGGTTGAAGAGGAAGTATTGTCAACTCTTTGAAAATAAAATCGTTGTAGGGTCATTGAAACCTTGGACGTCTACAATGAACTCCATGATGAAACAGAAATGAATTTTTGGCTGAAAACTACTGCATTTAAACCCAATCATACCCCGACTCCTCTGTAGCCACTTCTTGACGACGCCGCTGATTGATTTATATTGTACAAAGCAGTCATGAATAATGAGGCAATATGCTGTGGTCTCAGCCGGCATATTATTTCCTGATTCAAATTCTAGACGTACATCTTATGGTGTCTGTTTAAGAAACTCATTTCGTTTTGAATAATCAATAACAATTAGAGAAAATAGTCGTTTAAAAATAGCCCTTGTTAAAATAGGTTCTGAGTCTTTTCCATAGTAAGAAGTTTGAAAATTAGCATGCATTTCAAAAAGCAGAGCATACTGATTTGGATCAAAGATTAGATTTAAATTTCCATAAGGATAGATTTGAGAATTTAAAAAGAGTTTAACATTTGCAATGTTACAATGATCAAAATGACAGGTATGTTTTTTGTTTATTTTAAACTCTTTATCTGCTCCTTGTCCTGTTTGAAATATAGCATTAGTGTCATTACGTGCTCTTGTTAAAATAAGTTCATGTTTAGCGTTCATAATAATTTTCTTATAATTATAATTATAATTATAATTAATTATAATTTTCCTTAAGGTATAACTTTAAGACCTAGTTTTTTCAGGAACTGGCGATTCTGAGGTGTTAACTCCTTGTGAGACAAATTTTAACTGATTTGTCTTTGGCATGTTGGCTGACTTTTATAGTTTTCGCCAACTTTTTTATTATATACAATTCCCATTACATTGACTTTCTGTGCAATCAGATAGTTATAGTTTCTTCTCGAAAATTAAACAAATCACCGTCCTGATGGAACGCTATGGACGACTTCATGGATGGTGTTGGCCTTTCGATCATTTATATACGCTTCAGATATAATGCTACACACAACTCTGACTGAATTTACCTTGAGAATGGCTACAGGTAAATCAGAGATGTGTGTTTGATTAGGTAATAATTTTTAGGGTGTAAATCCCAATAATTTACCAATTGAATATTTATGTTTAAAATCAATTGGTAAATTTGATTCAACTAAACTGCGTAATGTATTGTTATTAGGTTTTATACTAATAACAGTTCCAAGTTTTATTGAATTTTTAATACATTTTTCAATATCTGTCATTTCATATCTTCCAGTTGGAATATCAAATATATGATTACCAATGTAAAATTTATTGTTACCTTCATCAATATTGGGAATAGAATTAAAAGTCAGTAATTCAACAAGACCTAGTACATAATTTTTATTTAGATTAAGTTCAATTGGTGGAAAATATTAAGCTTCAAGAACTAAAGTGTTTCCGGTTAGTGTTAAAGTATACCAATCACTTATGATACTGTCCGTTTATATACTACTAGATTACAAAAGTTACATGTTCTTATACTCTACTTGCTACTCTTAACATTAAGTTGTTTACATAAAAATTTTAAACATAAATGGCAACACACATAAGTATCATAATTTTGATATATTTCATGATTATATTTCATTAAGCTACCATCAATTAAGTATGTGATTAGATCTGTTGGTGAAGGAAGGTTGCCAAACCTGTCAAAATACATTATTTCATTATTACATTTTTTATATGCTACCTAATGTGTTCCTCGGTCTTCTTTATTATCTAAGTTAATAATTCCTGACTCATATCGATAAGGACCTTTAAAAAGTAGTTCATTTCGCATAAAATCTCCACGAAAATGAGATATTTTCATAGTTTTAGCATATTTCAACAGATCAAAATCAGTTAGAGAACGGTGAAGTACATTCAATGCAAGTTTTTTTTCTTCCTTGATGTTTGTCTCTTCGTCTTTTTTAATTCTTTCCCCTGAATGTAGGGTTTAATATGTAGACCAAGTATTTGTCGGTAGGGTTTGAGATGTAATCCATTTTGCAGCGATATTGCTTCCATTACTTTATGTCGTTGAGCTTTAGCAAGCTTTTCTTTAGCTGCTTTTGCCTTGTTTACAGCTTTCACTATACCTGAAGCTCCACCAGCAAGAGCTCCCAAAGCACTAACAATTCCAGCAAAAATTGGAATTAGTGTTAAAATACCACCAACTTTAGAAGGTACAGGTAGAATTCGCAGTGATAAAATTTTTAATCTACCACCAGGGTGTCGATTATGTAATTTGATGTGATTCTGATGTCAGTCAAATTCATTCTGACGTCAAATTCAAATTTATATTGACGTCAAAGTCAAATTTAATTCGAAAAATTCATGTTTGGATTCGATTTTGACGTCAAATTAAAATTTATTTCGACGTCAAAATCAAATCAGCAAATGAATTTCTCGAATTAAATTTAACTTTGACGTCAGAATCAAATCAAATTACATAATTGACACCTAGCATTTTTTATTGCATCTTTTGCACCAGTCAAAACAGCTTGAATTGATTCTCCAGAATTATGACTTGGCAACATACTTTTTCTAGCAGCATCAACAACTCTTCGTAATGCTAGTTGATTTTTCTTGCACATGGTTTTTCTTTTCTTCTTAATTGAATAATTTTTCATTCCCATACCTAAGGTTGATTTAGCTTTCATCGTTTCAGATAACGCTAAAGCTGCTGCCTTTTCACTGATACTTGAATCCTTAACTGTAACACGTTGCCACGCCTTTTCAGCTACCTCTTGGTCTGAAACATTTCTTGCTTTATTGTTTTCTCGATTTTGCGAATATGCTATATCATGTTCTTTACATGTAGCGTCTAATGGGTTAACATCTTTATCACCACGTGCTAATCTTTTTGTCAACTTTGTACCAGGTCCACAGAATTGGTATCCAGGTAATTGTAATTCAAAAGGTAAACTTTTTATAATACGGTTAATTACTTCTCTACCCCGACAAAGATGTTTTTTATCACTTTGGTGTGTTTTCAGACAGCATCCAAGCTGTCTTTTATAATCCCTCAAATTGTGGTAAAACAAACGCTCTTCTCTTGAAGAAGTAGTATCACCGAAAGATGCTAAACCAAACTCAATATTCATCTTTCATGATATTGCTTGTGATAAGCAAGACAATGTTAGAGCTTTCTTTTGTATGGGTAGAAATGTAAATGTTGACAGTTTCTACTTGTGTCAAACGTATGCTCGTTTCCAAAACATCTAGTCCGAGATAATGTAAATTTACTGGTGCTTTTCAGACAAGATGAGAAAAATTTAAAACATGTCTACGAAGATCAAGTAAATGCAGACATATCTTATACACAATTTCGTCATTTATGTTCAGAATGTTGGAAATCTGATAAATATGGATTTGTCGTTATTAATAAAGATAAGAGTTTTAATGAGGGAAGATATAGGAAGGGATATGATTGCTTTATTACAATATAAATATAAGGACTTTATTTAATTTTAGATTAGTATAGTCTATGTTATTGAGACGAAAACATGTATTGAATGGAGTAAGAAACACTCCGTCAAATAGAAAAAGCAAGTGATGCTTTTAGAGGAAAACATCGATTACTTAAAATGCATAAACAAGCTTCAGAGACATTTTTAAAAGAAACTCTGCAACCAATAGTTGCACCTCTTCAAAAATTAGTAAATGTAACTGAAACTCCTTTTCAAAAATCTTAAAATTGAAAAATTCAAGAAAGATGATAATGATTTATCTTTTTCAACTACTGTTAAAGATGATGAAAAATTTGATAAAACTCTACTGAATTCAGCTTTACTTGATAAGAGCAATAACTTTGAAAAAGAAGAAAAGAAGATTATGAAAAAATTACAAATAAATTTATTTTTATGTTAGATAAAAATAGAAAACTGTTTTTAGATATGGTTTATGGAGTACGTAAACTTTCTAACGGTTCTTTTATTATTGGAGATAGACCTATTAAATTTGAAGCTTCAAATATTAAGTTTGTTGTAAAGAAAAATTATTTAAAAACTGCTGGGGTACTTGAACTATTATTTAAACAGAAACCAAAAGAAGCTTTAATAAGTTCACATGATTTTTCAAACTATAAAGAAATTCTCATTGCTACAATTGCACATAAAAAAATTATAGTCCAAGTGAATATGTCAACATAAGTAGGACTTCCAAGTACACTGATATTATTGCAAAACTTATGAAAAGTACACGAAAGAAAAGTAATGATGGTTCTTTAAAGAATCATAAAAATATATTACCACAATTTATGATTGCAAAAAGACAATTTAATCCAGACTACTTCTATTACGATGATCCAAATGAAATTGTTGACCGTTTACGACTACTCATAGCATCACATCAAGCTGGTAATCCAAGTCATAATAATGAGATTATATCAATTATGGAAGAACTTCGTGAAGCTTGAATTATATATAAGAGAGAACATAAAGAAAAATTGCTTAGTATTACAATGAGCATTGATGTGTTCGTATATTCTTTAACACGACCTGTCGCAAGTCGTGAACTACCTGGTCCTCCTGGTATTGGATTTAATGTTACATCAAGTGGCGACTATAATATTCAAAACAAGACTTTGCAACGTTTAAGACGCTGAAGAACTGCATGATGTAGTGAATTTTAGACTTGTACAACAAATTATCCGAAAAGAGATAAAAACTGTCCTCCAAATTACATCTTCATTAAGATCAGCCATTGATGATTTGAATATTTTGATACAAGTTGTTCTAGATAGAGTTAACGAAAAACTAAATCAAATTGAATCACAAAAGGATATTATTATCAAGGAAACTGCTATTACTCCAAATGATGAATGATAAAAAGTTAACGGTTGTAACTGAACTGGCATAAACAAGCAAGACGGAATTATACTCGTCGAAAAGTTCAAATGCGTGGCATAGATGAAACCCGGCAAGCAGATTTGGTAAAAAAATTACCTTACTCCTATTCCAATAAAGGTTTCAAATACATGATACAGTAATAAACATATTTTTCAAAGATGCCTGGGCTGTACCTGTAAAAAGTAAAAATGGAAAAGTTATTTCTTTAGCCATGAAATTAATATTAAAACAAGGTCGTATTCCAAAAAATTTGCATACTAATAGTAGGGGAGCCCATGATGCTAAATGGGGATTTACTCGAGCGTCGTGGGGACGAAGATATTTTGTAGTTTAGATAATAAGGAAAATAAAAGGTTCTATAAAGTTTTCCTTTTTAGTGGTGGGGGAAGCGTCTTTAAATTTTTAAAAATGTAAAAAAAACAATTACATGGAAATACTCGAGCGTGTCAGATATTAGTAGTTTAGATACTCCAACGTGACTCTGATACCAGAGGTATGTTCATCTGACGGTTTGCGTGGTGGTGTTGGCTCTCCGGATGGATACAAAGTAAAAAAAAAAATTTTTCTTCGAGCGCGTCAGATATTTACGGAAGATGTTAAATGAACCTTAAAAATGCTCCCATTCAAAAAACTGACGTTTCGGAAGTGACGCATGCTCGTAGCGAATTGTTGAAAATGCAAAAAAATCGCCATCTTGAAATACTCGAGCGTGTCAGATTTTTATACTGATGGTGCAGCTTGATGCTGCAGTCATGATAGCCGAAAATCTGACGATTATTTTGAGGAATATTGTTAATCTGACAGCTGTTTTGTGATCAGCTGTAAAAGTGTCTTGGCGCCGGAGAGCAGTGTCAGAAATCGAGATGGTGCGAGAGAGTCAGAAATAGGAAAAAAATGAAACGGAAGATGAGGCACGGAGTGGGGAATGCGTGTTGTACTCGAGATGCGCGCTTTAATCTCCATAGACGATTTTCATTACTTCGGCTTCTGGAAATCGTCAGATTATATTTTATTCGTGATTCTTATGTTATTTCCTTCAAATTAAAAAAAAATTTAACCGCGCTCGAGAATGTCAAGTCAACGTTTTTTTTTTCAAATTTATAACCCTCCCACTCCCTTACGTTACGCTCAAATCGTCAGATTTTTTAAATGTACATTTTTTAGCTAGTAATTAACCCACCTTCCCTTAATCTGACGCGCTTCAATATTTCCGACGATCGATTTTTTTTTACTAATCTGATGAGCTCTCCTAGTCGCACGTCTTGATAAAAAGAGTTAATACTTGGAAGAGGTACTTAACAATATGCAAGGTATCTCCCCCTGTGTTCATCTGCCGCGCTCGAGTAAATCCCAAAAAACACATTGGGCTCCCCTACTATAATAGAGGCAAAGAATTTTATAACTCTGAATTTCAGAGTTTCATGCAACAATTCAATATTACACTCTATTCGACTTACAGTAATTTAAAAGCATCAATTGAATTCAACTTACAACGAATTTCAAATCAATTAAAGGAAGAATACGGTGATTTTAAGGTTTTTTCAAAGATTTTTTTTGTAGTTACAAAAAATTTATTAGTTACAATTTTTTTATGATAAAATATACATTTTAGATAATCGAAAACAATTTTTGTTTTTCCTTTTTCTTAAACAATATAATAAAAAATTGCTGCCGAAAGTGGTACATTTTAAAAATTTCTTACACTTTTTCTCTGGAAAAATTAATCTAAAATAAGAGAACCAAAATTTTTTTTAATCTGTACTATTTTCGCTATCGCCTAAACTAGAATGAGAAATATTTATTGAAAAAAAAGATTGGCAGACTTTTTTCATTTTTTGACAACAATTTTGCAACTTAAAATGTTTAAAACTTTCAAAAATATTAATGGATTTTAAAAATCCTAGTTTACACGAAAACTACACATGCAAGGAACATACTGTCCAAATTTAAAGTTAGTAGGTTGAATACTTTCAAAATGAGAGTGTGACAAAGTTGAAAATATGCAGTTTCGTAAAAAAAGGGGGTTAAAGTTTTTTAAGTAGAAATTAAACAAAAAAGTAATTCTTACTTAATCGTCGATACCAACTCTATACATAGATCCTTCTTTCGCTTCTAAAAGATCATTTTCAATTAATCTAATACCAGTCAAGTAGCAGTGAGTGCCTCTGGGCTATTTACTGCTACGCTACCGGTATAAACGCGTGCGTGCGTTCGCGTGCTCGGTAAGTTGTTGCATGTTTTCTACTCAATTTATATCAGTTCTAGACCTTGGAAATACTTTAGACTAATTTTTCTGTGATCTTAAATAGTTATACTAACCAAAAATGAAAAAAAATCATTTCGATTTTTTAACAAAAAAATCACTGTAATCTCCCCTTAATCTTTTACCAATTCTTATATCAAAGTAAAATAATAAAAAACATTGTACGATTGGTATGAAACCTAAAGATGTCACCGTAGAAGATACATGAGAACTACTACAACGAATCCGTAAACTAAGAAGAATTCCGCTGAGAAGACAAAAATTTAAAGTTGGAGATAGAAAACGATACAATACAATAATACATCGGTTTGCATGTACAAATACACATAATCACCAACACTTTGACAGTTAAATTCAGTTCACACATCTTGCGCATGTACATAATCATTATCTGAAATATTATTCAAAGTGCTATAAAATTTTTCTTTTGGCGGTAATTGAGTTTCGTCGAGTTTTTCCGTTGAGTCAATGTACTCATAGGGAAAACTCCTTTATGGTAATTAACATAGCGATTGGGGTACAAAAGATCCAAACCAAAAGGTCTAAGACGGAAGGCCCAAAACTTTAAAGATTCAAAAGCCCAATAGTACAAAAAGTCCAAAAGTACAAATTACCCAAAGTATATAATTTTATTGAAATGCATGTTTGATAAAGGTGTAAATTGTTTATAAATGTAAATGATGCCCAAGTGCTTTTATATATTCTAGTTCTCAATGTCGTCGAAATATTGTTGATATTGTGCCACAATACTAAAAACGTTTTCCTCAATACTTTGAAAATTAGATGTAGGTAGTGTTCGTATTTTTTGTCCCAGATTTAGCTGGTTAATCATGCATTCTGTATCGCCTTGTTCTTGCTGCAATTCATTTAAAAAAGCATAGAGGCTGGGATGGTATCGACCAACAACAACTTGAAACCGATTATGCCAGCCCTCTGAAGCATTATTAGTTCTGGCAATTCTTTGAATGACAGCTTGATGCTGATTCCACAGAATAGGGGCATATCGAACTGACACTGCTTTTCTTCTTCCTCTCGCAGCTTTTCCACGAATATACGTAACCTAAGGAAAATCATGTGTGGAATAGTAAAATTTAATAGTATATTAAATTTAAATATTTTATTAATTTCAAATTTAATTTTTAACCTCGAAGTATTCTGCTACTGGTACAAACTCCTCTGGCACATCATCCAAAAACAAATGAAAAACAGCAGGCACACCTTCCGGTGGTACGAATGCTAGAGCGCACATGCTGCGTGTTGCTTCTCGATTACTTGGATCATTTTTATTATTGTACATTTCCTGTAACCCCTCAGATTGAATTCTACGATAAACACTTTGGCACAGGTGAAATAAGCATAAATGGATAACATTGACAATATTAGTTTGTGCTGCATTTATGATCCCGAGTTCAAAGTCGGACATTATTGTTTGCGGCTGCCGAATTTGAAGTCCGAAATCTTGTGCTTTAGACTTTATGATTTGGAATACTTTCGAGTATGCATCTTCTTGTTTGCTTTCCACAGAGCGTATACAAAAGGAAGGGCTATATCACGTTCAACACCTCGAGAAATTTGTTTTACTGTACCCATGATTGCAAACAGTTGAAAAAATATAGATGGAACGACCTTGAAAGTTCCATCTACAAACCATGTTGCACTTTTAAAAAGGTTTCTTAAATTTTCTCGAGTCGCAAATACAATAATTCTCCCACAAGTTAAATTATATTGTTCGTCTTCATACGAATCATATAACAAAAAATTCTCGCCAAACTTAGTTATTTTATACTTATCGGGTAACTCTTTCAGCTCTTGCGCACATTGAGGGTTAGACGGCATTTCTTTCAATCGCTCCCGCTGAAATTTGCTTTGCTGCATTCACTCGATCGGGAAGTTTCGCTAAGACAGAAGGTGATAAATCTTGGAATACTCTTAAGATTCTCGCAGGGGGACATTCAGGATGTTCAACGGCAGCCCTTTTTAAATTTGCTCTCTGTCTGAGAGCTTCTACTTCTTCTGGATCGGGCGCGTGATCATGCGAATTGGCATCTCCAACAGACAAAAGCTCCAATTTATGTCCGGCATTAATTGTAGTTGCTCTCACTCTGCACTCAAGTTTCCTTCTGCATCACCAATAAATTTTCCCTATAACACCATTCGAATGCTTCGTATATATAAATCCATCGACGTGTAGAAATCGAACTTTCCCTACCAGTATGACTTCAGCTTCTAAATCTTGACTCGCACTAGCCATTTTATATAAATATTAACTAAAAATTTTGAATATTTGACGTTTACAAAGGAGAAAACTAAAAACTAACAATTTTATGAAATGTAGGTTATTCCTGAAACAACTTCATATCAAAGTAATGACAACTGAATGTAATTATTCTTTTTTTTTGTTTGGACTTTTGTCTTTTTTGATCTTCATAGTTTTGAACCTTTTGGTTTGGACCTTTTGTACCCATACCTAACATTGCAATTTTAACAGTATTTTTACCTGGTTGCAGTAATCTTATCCTTGTATCATTTAATTTTCTGCACTTTTCCTCGTGGTCTGTAAGCTGCAATTTGTCTCTAAAATAATTAAGACAACGATCACAAATAACCCTATTGAAAAAAAACACGTATAATTATACGTATAATAATACGTATAATTATACGTATAATTGTACGTATAATAATACGTATAATTATACGTATAATTGTACGTATAATTATACGTATTATTATACGTATAATTATACGTATTATTATACGTACAATTATACGTATAATAAGACATACGAATTTGAAACAAGAATTATACGTATAATTATACGTATAATAATACGTATAATTAATTATACTTATAATAATACGTATAATAATACGTATAATTATACGTATTATTATACGTATAATTATAATTCTATTAAAAATAGAATAATAGAATAGAATAGATTAATTAGTAGCAAAATTGCGCTGAAAATTTTTAGAAATTTTAAAATGCAAATTAAATTTCACGAAAAAAAATATCGTCGAATGTCAATTCAAGCAGTCACCCATCCAAGTACTAACCGCGTCCAACGTTGCTTAACTTCCGTGATCTGATGAGAACTTGTTCCTTCGCCTTGGTGTTTCCGCTGTCTTGTCTTGATTAATAACTTTGTCGTATAAGTATCACTAAAAGTGAGGTTAGGTGCGATACAATACTTATACGACAAAGTTATTAATCAAGACAAGACAGCGGAAACACCAAGGCGAAGGAACAAGTTCTCATCAGATCACGGAAGTTAAGCAACGTTGGACGCGGTTAGTACTTGGATGGGTGACTGCTTGAATTGACATTCGACGATATTTTTTTCGTGAAATTTAATTTGCATTTTAAAATTTCTAAAAATTTTCAGCGCAATTTTGCTACTAATTAATCTATTCTATTCTATTATTCTATTTTTAATAGAATTATAATTATACGTATAATAATACGTATAATTATACGTATTATTATACGTATTATTATAAGTATAATTAATTATACGTATTATTATACGTATAATTATACGTATAATTCTTGTTTCAAATTCGTATGTCTTATTATACGTATAATTGTACGTATAATAATACGTATAATTATACGTATAATAATACGTATAATTATACGTACAATTATATGTATAATTATACGTATTATTATACGTACAATTATACGTATAATTATACGTATTATTATACGTATAATTATACGTGTTTTTTTTCAATAGGGAAACTTTTTATTTTTCTTCTTTGACAGCTGCGCTTCAATCAATATGGATAGATCTTTTATTCAGACATAGTGGTAGTTAAAAGATATGATTGGTAGATCATCTTCCTCTTCTGCGCTAAGACTTTCATTACTGTAATGATCTTCAATGCATAAACGATTAATATGATCTACTCTCTTTTGTGATGTAAGATGTAGAGGATAGACACTGAAATTTTCTTTCTTTTTCGACAAACCACAGAAATTAACTGAAATTTTAATGTTTTGAGACTCAAATTTTGAAATATCTTTGAATGCAACAGGAAACTCAATTTCTGTGAGAATAAGTTCACCTTCATATGGTTTATACTTTGAAACTCGTTCCGCGTTCTTTTCGACATGATGTAAAGCAGATAAAATTGCCCATTTAAAGCATTGGATATCACTATTTTAAATATTAACACAAGCATGCTTTTTATTAATAGAAGATGGTAAGTTAATGTAGGAACTTGCGCGCAAAGGAATAAATTTTTTAATGTCAACCTCTAACCTATGAATTAAATCAAGTTTCCAGTTAGAGTGCTTCTCCTGGAATTCTAGCATTAGTCACTTGCACACCCGCACCACGTTTCATTAGAGCATCAAAATTGCAACGCAAGTATTCCAATTTTTGATCTAAATTCAAACATCTAGATCTTTGGGAAGTATGTACATCTGATCTTCGCAAAAAATTTCTAAAAATATTTTTATACCCTTGACACTTATTTTGCCATTCGAATGCGGTTGCCGAGATTTTCTCACCACCTTACATTTGGGCATCTTGAAAGATAAATCTAAAAAAATACCTAAAATAAAATAAAAAAACCACCACTTGAAAAGAAAAAAACATAAAACTAAAACCAAAATACCCACCACCTGAAAAAATTTCAAACTACAACTAAAATATTTGTACAGCTGAAATAAAAATAATAAAGGTTAAACAAAATCCGAAATAAAAGAGAGAACCTAGAATAAAAGAAAGCTGAAATTAAAAGCTTAAATGCTGTGGAAGTACTGTGCTAGACCTGTAAACAGAAAGCAGTGATGCTGGTAGCCAATTGATTTTAAATTAATTTTTAAAAAATTCAAATTTCCCGACAAGTGATTTTCAATTTATCGGTATTCGAAAGTGGCGCCTTCTAGAGGTGACAGCCCAAACTAACTCGGTCGGTAGTGTAGAACACCAAGTCACTTGAACATAAAATTTTTAATATTATTTCCCGCTAAGCGGGTTTGAATTGGTCTGTAATCGAAAGTGGCGCGATCTGTTGGAGGCAGCTAAAACTAACTCGGCCGGTAAAGAAAAACACCAAGAAACTTTAAAGTATATTTTTGAAAATTCAAATTTCCCGTTAAGCGGGTTTGAATTGGCCGGTCGGCCACGGTCGTTAAGTGAGCCAGAACCCGCCTTGCAACACTACTCACTTTCTATAGCTCAGGCCTTGCGGAAGCGATATTAATAGCGTTCATACAAATTCTGTTACTGTAAAACCACAAAAAAATCATTTACGACGGACAATGTTTAAAAAAATTTCCTTTTTTCAGAAAGTAGCTATATTTCTTTTTCTTTAAAGATATTTCAATTTGTATTGCAGAATCTGAAAGAGCAGCTCTTGAAACATTATTTTTTGTAATGCTAAAATGCTTTTAACACCAAACATCGGACTAAATATATTTTCTTCAGAAAATAATGGATTTCCGTACTTATGCGACAATATATCTAGAAATTTGAAAATTTCCTCTAGAAATTTGTTTAAAAAATCTGAAAAAATTAGGAAACCTTTTGTTTACCATGTAAAAGAAATTAAGCGGGTAAGACTTGGAAAAATCAAACAAATAATTTTTTGGTCCACCCTAGTGTAGATTACAAAAAACATATAGCGATGACGATTGGAGTTGATGGTCCTGATGTTGTCAATAAAAAACTGATAATTTTAGAAAAAATCATGAATTTTCTCCCAATAATGAAAAAAATTTATCTATAAGGATTTAAATTTATTCATCTTCACGTATTTTTATGTGTATATTATAGAAATAATTTAATAAACAAAATAAAAAGTTGTTTTAATTAAGGGGAGAAACTAGGGTAAAAAAAATTTTTACAATTTTTTTTTTTGCTTTAAAAATTAGTTTACTATCTGTAGAATATGATCCTACATTACTAATCTATAATTAGATGTATGAATGTCTATAGTATACATAAGTTTAGCACTTCAGATGCTACCAAATGTAGTTAACTATGGAAACAAGATCCCTCTACTCTTTCGGTTTTTGTCAATAAAATTTTATTAATTGAATACCCGGATCAAATAACTCGACTTACGCTCGGACGCACGCTCTAATGGTAGTCGGGTAGCAGTGAGCCGTCCACAGGCTGTCACTGCTACTTGACTGGTAATAGAGCGTTTGTCCGAGCGTCGGTCGAGTTATTTGATCCGGGTATTCAATTATATTAGCAAGCACCATAAGCAAGTGATAGTAAATCTTGATTTTAGTGCAATAGTTATTTTTGAATACATACATTCGTCTTCATGACAATAGTTAAAAAATTACTTTTTTGTAACGAAAACTTTAAACTCGTTTTTCTCAAAACGTGTTTTTCGCGTGCCGAGCAATGCAGCTCAGACAATTTTTAACTGATATTCATGCAACTTATCAGAAATATTTTTAAAGTAAATGGTTATTGCACGACAAGCAGCTTTTTTTAAACAATTTTTTTTTAGATTGTTAAATATCCTATTTTGCAATATTTTTAATTTAAAAAATTATTTTACATAGCTTACATTGTACACTTTAAGGTATGCTTTATTTCAATTCAATAAACTTTACTACTTTTTTGTAAGAAAATCTTGAAAAAACGTGCATTTACACCAGTTTCTCCCCTTAACTTTTACAGTTATAAATTTTTTGATTAAAAACAAATTTTTGAAAAAAAGACGATAAATATTTGTTTAAGGTACTTTTTAAAATCTTTGTGTCTATTTTAAGATATTAATATGATAAATATACCTAGTAATTTTTATCCAAATTCGGTGAAACCTTTTCGAGTTATCGTGTTTACAAACAAGGGATCCACAGACACATACATCCGGATAATTGATCAGGATCTCATATAACATATTTCTATCTAGAAAAAAATTTGTTTCGACTATGTTTAAAAATTTTATAAATAAATAAGACCTACAAATCATCCTCCACGAGGAAGCAAAAGTAAATAAATATTAAGGTGGTCCAAAAATTTTTTTTTTAATTTTTCCAAAGGTCTTACCTTTTTAATTTCTTTTACAAGGTAAAAAAATTTTCATAATTTTTTCAGATTTTTCAAACAATTTTTAGAGGTTCATATTGTCGCACAAAGTACGGAAAGTAAAAAAATTTAATAGCTGCTCTTTCAGATTCTGCAATAAAAATTTAAACAGCTTTAAGGAAAAAAAGGATCCCTGGCGGATTGTATGATGCGAATGCTCCACGAAATTGGCGGAGCATTCGTGGATCACGAGATCGAAATTGATATTTTATCTATTTATGAAAATGATGAAATTGATAATATAATTATTAAAATCAATAAGTTTTATGCATTTTAAGAAGATTATTGTTGAACAATTATAAAATTTTTATGTTTTTATTAATCTCAATATATTGCAGTTGATTGTCAACATTTGTCGATAAAATCAATAGAGCCGCGCTTTTTAGCAGGTAGGTAGCAAATAGATCCTCGGTATGACATTGCTGCTGCCATCTCCACAAATAAGTATGTTGATCGATTTAAGTGGGATTCAGGTAAAAGAGACGAATATATAATATAATATATATATATATAACATAATAAGGAATTGTATGAGTTAAGGACTGAAGTTAATAGAGTGGCTGTGGAGTGGAAGAATTCAGGATATGATACAATAGGCGGAATTTCTTTATGTACAATTAAAAAAAAATATAAATTATTGTTGGCTAAAAAAAAGAATTGAATACGAACAAAGTATTAAAGGAAAATTTTTAATTGTAAAAAATGCGAAGAATTTTTGGGCAGCTGTAAAAACATGCCGAGGGACGGGGGAGTATATTGCGAACCAAATATCAATTTAGGAAACGGAAAAGTTTTATGCCACTGTTTATTCAGAAAGAGTGAATACTGATGTTATGTTTTTTGTTGTGGGCGACCCTGAGCTGGATGGAGATATCTCATTTGTGGAATTGAAAGCTGCGCTTAAAAGAAGTAAGGAGGGTAAAGCTCCAGGGATGGATAATATTAGCACAGAATTTTATAAAAATTTACCAGAGTCTTGGTTGTTGTTTGTCTAGTAGTTTTTTAATAATGTCCTTGTAACAGGGGAAGTTCCTAAATCTTGGTCTCATTCAATAATTACATTAATTCATAAAAAGGGAGAAAGGTCAGATCCTCATAATTATAGCGGAATAGCGCTTTGCAATAATATTACGAAAATATTCACTCAAATAATTGCTACAAGACTCACGGACTGGGCTGAGAAAAATTCACTCCTCCTGGAGACACAAAATGGCTTTAGAGCAAAAAGAAGTTGGACTGACTGTGTTTACGCTCTGCAATCAGCTCTTCACTTTTGATTACGGATAAAGAATGCGTCGGCATTTGCGTTATTTATAGACTTTCGCCGAGCTTTTGATTCAGTTTCTCATAACATATTATGGCAAAAATTATTCAGTACGGTGGTGAGTGCCAATCTAATAAGAATTATTAAAGCCATATATGATAATGCATCTTTTAAAGTTAGGGTTGGAGGGGAAACCTCGGTTCCAATTGAAGTGACGGAAGGAGTATTGCAGGGCGAGATTCTTAGTCCCTTGCTGTTTATTCTGTTTAGCTTAGATTTCGAAAAAAATCTCAGGGACGCGGGTTGTGAGGGATTGAATTTGAATGGTCAGGTTGACTTACCCTTACAACTGTATGCTGACGATGCGGTTGCTTTGTCAAATACGGCGTCTGGATTGGGTAAAATAATAAAAGAAATTGAGAAATACTGTAATTTAAATGAATTAAAATTAAAAAAATTAAAATCAATAGAAATCCACTCAGAATTGTTAAAAAATATAATTATTTAGGTGTAGAATTTTGTAGTTCTGCTATAGGCAGATTGGCAACAGAGAATGCGATTTTAAAGGCTAATCAAGCTCTTGGTGTTGTAAAGAGGGTTGTGAGTGTCGGTAAGGCAGATTTTTGGCCAGCACATTGTAAACTTTATGATAGTATTTCTACAACAACCTTTTTATATACAGTGCATATATGGGGTTTAAGATATATTGACAAAATAGAAGCTACACATACAGCTCACTTAAACAGTTATTGTCTCTTCCAAAATGTACTTTTAACGCAGCGCTAAAACTCGAGTTGGGCCCAGTCTGTTGAGAATTAAAAATTTTTAAATTTGCATATCTTTATGTAATTAAAATATTGAAAATGAATGAATCCCGCTTGCCAAGAATCTGCCTCACAAGACAAATTAAACTAATGAGAAATCCCGAGCCTGCTACCGAGTATAATTGGGCTGTTCAATTGAATGTATTTCTTGATAATATCAACATGAGAAATTTATGAGCAACCCTCTCGTCTGAAGTGTGGTCGGAGAGCTTCGATCTAGCGTTAGAAAGATATGAACGATATTTAAGGTTTACTGACGTGCTTAGATATAATAGATCTGAATCAAAAGTACACCGGATAAGTAGAACACTAGAAGATAAAACGTCTTTTTATTTACTTAGGCACCGCAAGTTCTTCTCAACAAAGATATTCGCACAATTAAGACTAACATCAAGACATTTTGTCAGATTTACATATAAGGGAAAACTTTATAGCTGTGACCAGAATTTGATCTGTTCTCTATGCAATATGAATGAGAGGGAAACTCTGGAACATATTTTGTTTGATTGCCCAAGATTTAAGGGATACCGAGACTTTTATTTTAATAAGATCAAATTAAATCCTCAAAATAAAGACAGAATGACCGAACTATGTATTGCACACGACGATTCAATTATCAAAAATATATGTTTTTTTATTATTGTGCCTGTTGTTATTATTTGTTATTATTTGCCTATTGTTGAGATCCTTTGTTTTAAATGAGTAAAAAATTGTAATATTAAATACACATTATAAATATAGCGGAAACTTCCTACAACGAAATGTAAATTTCTTATACGCAGAATATATTATTAATATTTTATTATAAATAAAATATTTTCTTTTGATAAAAATAAATGTTTGTCACCAATATTTTAAATAAAAAAAATAAATTTTCACCAATTTTTTTGATTAATAAATCAATTTTTTTGATGAAATAATACATTTTTTTTACAATTATTTACGTTTAAAATTAATTTTTTTCAAATTTTTGTTTAACAATAATATTTTTTTTATTAAAATATTAATTTTTTTAAATAAAATAATACATTTTTTTTACTAATATTTCCGTTGAACAAATAATTTTGCTTTTGATAAAAAAAATATAGAAAAAATTTAAAGAAAAGAAAATAAGAGTGCTGCCACCTACCTGCTAAAAAGTGCGGCTTTACTGATTTTATCAACAAATGTTGACAATTAACTGCAATATATTGAAATTAATAAAAACATAAAAATTTTATAATTATTCAACAATAATCATCTTAAAATGCATAAAACTTATTGATTTTAATAATTATATTATCAATTTCATCATTTTTGAGATCGTTTACGGTAAAGCTCACAACACAGTAACCAAATTAAAAAATGCGGATATAACATGGCTAACCAAAAGTATAAAAAAATAAGTAAAAATTTTCAAAAATAATTACTTGGTGCGTTTCGATGTCGCTGATTGCAAATATGCTCACCGATTTTAAAAATTGAAAATATCAGACCTAACGTGTCAAACTAAAAGTATAAAAAAATACTTAAAAATTGTAATGATGTTATAGTGTTGATCAGAGAATATAATAAAAGATGTTGAATTTTTTGTTTAATAATTGATTTGATTACAAAAACCACAGCATATTTCAGTACGTAAAAATACCCAGAAATAACTAATCGGAGGTTTTGGATGTCCTTGGCAGTTTTTTATGATGTAAGCCATTACATCAAAATTTAATAAAGTGAATTTAATTATTACTCACATGATACAAGTTACGCCATGTTAGATCCGCCATTTTTATTTTAAAAATGTTGGACCAGTTTTACAATCAGCGAAATCGAAAAGCCCCGAGTAGTTATTTCGAGGTATTTTTACGTATCGAAGCGATATTGAAAGCGTTCGTACATATCCTGATACTGTAAAACTACAAAAAAATCATATACGATCAATGTTTAAAAAATATCATTTTCTTGTCTGAAAGTAGCTATATCTTTTTTTCCTTAAAGCTATTTCAATTTTTATTGCAGTATCTGAAAAAGCAGTTCTTGAAACATTATTTAACGCAATGCTGAAATGCTATTAATTCCAAACATCCGATTAAATATATGTTCTTCAGAAAATTACGGATTTCCGTACTAAAAATTGTTTAAAAAATCTGAAAAAATTATGAAAATTTTTTTACCATGTGAAAGAATTTAAAAGGGCAAGACTTGGAAAAATTAAAAAAAAATTTTTTGGACCTCTCTAATAAACATCGCGTGTATGTATATAAGAAACCATTATTATTTTAATAAGATAATAGGTACAAATTTAATACAATAATTACGTAGAATGCCGGGGGGAGGGGGATTTACTGTAGTGTTACGAATTGTTACATAGGGGAGGGAGCGTTTAAAACTGGCTTTTAAAAACTTTACGTAATTAACGTATGGCCCTTTACGTCAATCCTTTTTTTCTGTTAACACAATAATCTGATTATTTACGTATGAGCAGCAAAAGTTTAAAAAACCTATAATCAAGTATTTTTTTGTGAGGTGTAGTTCAGGAATAATGACCCATATTTTAACTTTTGATGAATCTATGGTAAACTCTAATGTTAGAATTATTTATATACCTATATTAAATGTTTAAAATACTGCGATTTCTTAATTTCAGGTGTTACCTAGGTTTCTGGATTCAAGAATAATTGATGCGGAACATCTAATGGATGATAGTAACTATAGAGGTACATATGGAGGATGTCTGGCGACAACTTTGGGATCTGTTCTTCACGAATTGGGTCACACTTTTGACCTCGGACACACTCGAGAAGGAATTATGGGTCGAGGGTTCGACAACATCGATCAATTCTTCGTAGGAGCAGCAATGAACAAAACTAATCGTAATTCTACAAGACGAGATCCTCAGCACACAACTGTCTCTCTTAGCCGACAACTTAGTGTCACAGTGACAATTAAGGATCAAGCCAGCTTACTTGCTAGTTCAGAAAGAGGACGTTTACATTCAGAAAATTGTTCAAGGCCTTCAATTTCTCCATCTTCTCAAAGCAACTTCCCGAGTTCGATTCCAGGAAGGCAATCTGCTCCAGCAAGTCCTGAACTAAATAGGTCTTTTTTTAAGACTGTTCTTCAAAATAATTTTGATCCTCTTGGTTCTCAGCCTGATAGAACTTTTTGGGGAAATTCTTGTGCTACTTTGTTGGCCTATCATCAATGGTTCAATAATTACAATGGAAAGATCTTTCATCGAGATCATAATGATATTAAATTTGACGCAAACAGGTCAGTTCATTTATAATAAAATTGCACTAAATAATTGATAATACTTTTAAAGAAGATAGTATGTAACAAACATAATAAAAGTAGTTAATGGCCGATTATTAAAATAGTGGCTAATACTATTATTTATTTCACAATGCATTGTTAATATGAAATTCGAGGGATTTTGTCCATCAGATTTGAGTTCTTTCAAAATCTCTATTTGATCAAAAATTATAATTAAAATTCAGTGTGTCTAAGCAGCAATGACACGTGCAATTATAGAATAACTGTAGGACTGTGAGAATTCCGTAAAGGAGCACAAAAATGTGGATAATTTAGCATAAGTAAAGAGTGAAGATGTTAATGATCTGTTTCAGAAACCTGGTTTTTTCCCATCATGGAATCAGAGTTATAGAACTGCGAGAATTTTCTGGTGGAATGGTGGTGTCATCTAGGCAGTTTCATGGACCTCATCCTCCATTGGAAGCTTTAGTACCGCCTTCTTCACACAACATGATAACAGCTCTAATTCTTGTTGCTGAGGATTCTGCTGGAAACATTCTTAAACATTCTCTTCCAACTGCCTTTTAGAGCTAACAAAGACATTTTCACAGTACGTGAAACTTAGAAATAAGTTTCTGAAACTACCTCAAGCAGTTTTCTTATTGATAAAGCACACACATTATTAATTTCAACGAAACTCTTTAATTTCAAGATAAAGGAGGAGGGCCCATAAGCCCTATATTCAGGCCATTTAGGATATTTATTTAAATGATTGAAATGTATTTTTTTACAAAGAAGAAGTATATTTTTAATGATTTAAGGTGAAACGGGGGAATTTTAGTCATATTAACCCTTTGAAACGAAGGGTTTTTGGCGGACAAGTTTTGTAAAAAATTGTTGGATTTACTTGAAACTTGTTACTCGGAGGTTTTTTAGGGTCACTGATTACGAACCTGAAGTCGGATTTTCAAAATTCCCGTTTCACATTAAATAATCAAAATATATTTCTTCTTTGTAAAAAAATACATTTAAATCAATATCCAAAATGGCCCAAATGTAGGGCTTATGGGTCCTCCTCATTTTTGAAAAAAATCTGAATATATTATATAAATTATTTTTGTTGTTATATTATTATTGTTATTATTGTTATTATTATTATGTATTTCTAGAAAATAAATTATTACAAGTACGTTTACATGAACACGTTTGTGTTCTTGTACAAGAAAATTTGTTTAAAAATGTTTTTGAAATAAATTTGAAATTTTAATAAGTTATAATTATTAAGACTCTTCACTTATGCATGCACGGAGAGAAATTTTTCACTTTAAAAGTACCAATACTATACTAATGATTTTCGTATGTCCGTTTTCTTAACGAAAACGCTTAAAGTTATACTATAATAGTTCCAAAAATTGCCATGCGTTAAAAGATCACTGGTATTAACGTTGTTAGTAGCAATTTTCTGTCTATATTGCACGAATGACAAGTGAACATAGTTCCCCGCTCTGCCGTGCGAGATTCGTTCAAGGCACATACCAATATAGCGTCAACGTCGAGCGATTATTCCAATTAGTTGTCAAATAATCGCTCGACGTTTGACGCTATATTAGTATGTGCCTTGAACGAAATTCGCATGACAGGATGAAGAACAACATTCACATAACAATTATACGAATATAGAAGAATAAACGACTTTATCTCTCCGGAACAACCAAAACTATTTTAGTATGTCCAAGAGTGCGGATATATTAATGTCCTTATGTCCAACTATATTCACATAACATTTATACGAATATAGAAGAATAATCGACACTTTATCTCTCGGGAACAACCAAAACTATTTTAGTATGTCCAAGAGTGCGGATATATTAATGTCCTTATGTCCAACTATATTCACATAACACTTATACGAATATAGAAGAATAAACGACACTTTATCTCTCGGGAACAAGCAAAACTATTTTAGTATGTCCAAGAGTGGCATTGGTATAAATTTTATGCTATTAAAGTCGCAATAGTTGTTTTACTAAATGAGTAAGTAGTTTTCATACGTAATTAGGGAGAAATTTCTCTCCGTGTGCTAAACATTATTGCGCAGCTGTAAAGGCTTAAGAAAACTACTGCTCATCCTTTAAAGTTATTAATTTTTAATTTAAAAAACATAAATGAACATGTACAAGAACATGTTCTACATCTGGTTCAGGAAAATGTACATGAAACCTGCACAATAAAATATGTACAAGAACATGTACATTTTATTGTCTAGGATCTTGTACAAGTCCTGGTACAAGAACATGTCTCATTTCCGGATGCTGAACTTGTTTAAGAACATAACTTAAACATGTACAAGAAAATGTACAAGAATGAACTTGTACCTCTTTTTGTACAAGTTTTTTTAGCCGGGAGACCTTGAGCAGTCGGAATATCTGCTCCGCACTCATTGCAACGATACATTATTGTTTTGAATTTTTTCTGTTTCGAGCTGAGACGGTTTAGGGAACTTATCACTTGTGACTCGAGAAAATCCTGTGAAGGAACACACATAGGATCCTATTTCGAGGTCCTTCGTAAGTTCTCTCGTATGTTCATATGTGGTTTACCACACATTTTACGTTGACCATGTTGAAAATGATTACAACAGGGGATCTTACAATTTTTTCTGTGTAAGATCATGTACAAGTTCTTGTATAAACAACTTTTAATGCAATATCCTACGTAGGATCCGAGAGATGATCCTGCGTGTGTTTCTTCACGGGATCCTTTTTACTTAATGTTGTATAAAAGTGTTCCTTCACGGTACCCTTAAAATGTTCCTAAATAAGTTCCTGCATGGTAACCTTAATAAGATTATTTACAAATTTGTACGTACCTTTTTGTTGATAAATAATGAGTGTTCCTACATAGTATCCTTTAAAGTTTCTTTTACAAGTTCACACGTAGGAATATATACTAGTAACGATGTAGGAACGAACTCGTTAAGGAAACTTTAAAAGTTTCTACGTAGGTTGTTACTTACTAAGAGCAAGGTACATAGAAACTTGTCAAAGAAACTTCAAAGGATACAACATAATAACACACTAATAAAGAGTACTGTAAGTACGAACTAGTGATGGAAACTTCTAAGGATATCATGTAGGAACACACACTACTTACCAAGAGCAAGGTACGTACGAACTTGTAAAAGAGACTTTAAAGGATACCACGTAAGAACACTCATTATTCATCAACAAAAATGTACGTACACTTTTATACAACATTTCGTAAAAAGGATCCCGTGAAGAAACACACTCAAGATCATCTCTCGGATCCTACGTAGGATCTTACATCAAAAGTTGTCTATAAAAGAATTTGGACATGATCTTACACAGAAAAAATCGTGTGATTCCCTGTTCTAATTATTTTCAACATGTGGGAAACCATGATAGTTCACACACAAGTTCCTTACAGGATCCTTTTGTAAAATATCCTGTGTGGTAAACCACATATGAACATACGAAAGAACTTACGATGGAACTCGAAATAGGATCCTATGTGTGTTCCTTCACAGGAATTTTCAATAGGGTACACTGATTGACATTTTATCGGATACGATATATCTAAGACAAAAAATGCTTTGAGACATGTATCTTGCGCTTTAATTGAGCTGCGAAATTAATACCTGACATTATTGATTTGAACGTAGCACGCAGAAATGGCAGAATTTGTTGGCCCAACGAATGTTAGAGTTGGTTGGAATGTCAATGAATTTTTCTTCAAATAACGCGCGTGGTTCTCTAATTGCCTGTGGAGATCTCTAGGGACCTGTAAAAAACACAATTTAAATTTCATTTTCATTCTCATAAATAAAATTAAGTCACAATGGTAATCCTTTATTATATTAAAACAAAGTCCGACCGACCGACCGACCGACACCATTCAGGCAAATTTTTTTATTTTTAATTAAAACCAACTATTACTTATGCTTATGTTATATATTATTATTAACAATTTCACATTTACTTACACATATACACAAAGTAGATACACATGTATACTCACACATATACTCAAAGTACATACACATGTATACTCCACATATACACAAAGTAGATACACATGTATACTCACACATATACACAAAGTACATACACATGTATACTCAGGCATATGAATATATATATATGCGCGTACAATAGACTGCCCACTGTTTGAAAGAAACCCTTCGAACAATAGATCAGGTAGTCAAGCAGACCTTCGTTTCTCTTCCTATATATCTATATACAGGGTGTCCCGGTCGAGCGCGAACATATTTCAGAAATAGATAGAAAATAAAATATTAAGAAAAAAAGTCCTGAACAGTTTTTAAAAATTTTTTGTAGTTTTTGAGTTATTCAATAAGCAAAACCGCTCAATCAGACGCGCCAGACTGCTGTGCGCCACCCAGTGGGCGTGGCAATACTGGTGCCTCGCAGTTGAACAGAGCGTTGCACTTTATTCTCACCGAACAATAGAGACGTATGAAACTGTCGCAATTGCCATTGTCCCGACATGACAATGTCCCAAATTCTCGTTGTCCCGAAAGTAATCATGGAAAAAATTTATACCACGCTATCGTTTGAAACAATGCTAATTCGGGACAATGTTCATTTGGGACATTAGACATTCAGGACAATATCATTTTAGGACCTTGACAGATCCAGACATAGACAATTAGGGACATTAGGAATTTGGGACAATGACAATTTGGGACATTGAGAGTTCGGGAAATTAGAAGTTCGGGACATTGGCACTTTGGGACATTAACATTTTTGGACATTATCAATTCGGAATATTGACGCTTTGGGACATTAACAAATCGGGACACTAGCAATTCGGGACATTGAATATTCGGGATATTGGTACTTTGGGACATTTACCATACGGGATGTTGGAGATTTGAGACATTGACGATTTGGGACATTAGAGATTCAGGACAATATCATTTTAGGACCTTGACAGATGCAGACATAGGCAATTAGGGACATTAGAAATTTGGGACATTGGGAGTTCGGCACAATAACAATTCGTAACATGTTCAATTAGGGACAATGTCACTACGGGACAATTACAATTAGGGACGTTTACAATTCGGGCCATGACAATTTATGACAATGGCATTTCGGGACATTGACAATTTAGGACATTGGCACTTTAGAAAAATTATAAATTCGGGACATTGGCACTTTGGGACATTGTCAATTCGGAATATTGACACTTTGGGACATTAACAAATCGGGACATTAGCAATTCGGGATATTGGTACTTTAGGACATTCACCATTCGGGACGTTGGCGATTCGAGACATTGACGATTTGGGACGTTCACGACTCAAGGCTGTGTCAGCTCAGGACATTGCCATTTCGGGACAATGAAAATTAGAGACTTCAGCAATTTGGGAAGATTACGATTAGGGACATTGATAATTCAGAACGTTGGCAGTTCATATTAAATTCAAATTTTTTTCCATTGCTACTTTCGGACAAAAAAGTTTTCGGCTTCCAGGGGGAAAAAGTTTTTAATTTTCCTAAACTGCAAATTCATTTAAAAACAATTTTGTAATATTTCCCAAAGAAATAATAATTTTTAATTATTTATGGCGGCATTCGAGTCAAACTTTTATTCAAAGCGATTATCAAACAAAAAACCAGCACCTTTTTCGAGCTACTGAAGTTGTAAATTAAATTGTTTATGAACCCAAGTTTTATGAAAAACATTTTGGAAACAACTTGCGAATAAATTATTTTTTTAAATTAACAAATTAATTATTAGATGTAATCATTTTGGAGTTTTTCCAAAACAATTATCGGATTAAATAGAAGTCGACTTGTAAAACAATAGAATTGTTAAGTATCCAGAAATTTACTAGAATAATTCCGAATGAAAATTTTAGAATTAATAACTGTAATTAATTATCAAAAACATTATTGTTCACATTAAATTTAAACTTCTTCATACAAAAATTATTATCAGAAAGAAATTTTGTCGAATTGCTGTCATAAAAAATTTTTAATGATATTTCTTTTAGAATTGAAATTAACTAAAACAGAAAGAAAATTATTTATTGTCCATAAATCTCTGATTCATAATTCCATAAAGAAATGAAGAAAAATATTTTTATATTTGAGTATTTTTCCATATCCATTATCCAACGGACAAGCTGCCTACTTTTGGAAGCATAAAAGAGTTTTAGAATTTTCCTAAACTAAAAACTTAATACAACATCTTAGTAACAATTCGCAATAAACAAATAATTTAATTAAGAAAATAGATTTTTGGTCGCTGCTTTATAAAAAAAACGAAATTGACACTTATTAAACTTTTAAACTTCTGTACTAAAATTATCGTCCACGATGGTCAACGAAATATTGGGCAGGCTGATGGTGTTGCGATAGTGTAAATAGTAGCATTGCGTTTCGTACCATCTCTGGGGTGAAGAACGCAAATGCTGCGAGAATTCTTTTGAGCAACTCATTCTGCTTCCCGTTCGTTCTTCGGAAGAAGAGTAAGAGGTTTTTGCTCAGCCTCAGAGAAAGAAGTGTAATTCATTTTTAAGAAGTCTCCCGGCTGCCTGCGGCAAAATTTTGAAATATTTCACAATCAAATTTTATCAATTGTTTTTTTATAGTTAAAAAACAATTCTGAAATTTTTAAAACTTTCCAATCAATAAGAAATTTATTTTCTAAACAAATTTTAAAATTGAATAATTCAGAAAAGGAAAATGAAAAATAAGGGCATTTTTTTCTCAAGTCTTTCTGGACACCCCCATTAATATTATTTATTGATAATTTATTATTAAAAAATAAAATAGACAGAAGTCTATTTTCATAACAATGCAGGTAATGAAATCAAATTAACAGTCTTCTGATAATGGAACATTTCTGAGAATTATGCATTTCACCATGGAGAATAGACTACAGCAGACCAAAGTAATGTATCTGGAGGCAAGCATTTTTTCGTCGGAAGTTTACGTTTCGTGAACATCCCGCTAGAGTGTGTTTCAAACGGTCGTGAAAATCTGATGGTTCACCTCATGGAGAATTATTCTCATGGGTTAACCTAAAAAAAAGTTTTGCCACGTGTTGTCAATAATAAATTGTCAAGTTTTATAAATTGTAATTGAATAAATACATTAAAATCATAACAACAGTTATTATGTTACGATAAAAAAAATAAGCCCTTGAATATTTGGAATATGATAACAATTGAAAACTTATAAATTAAATAATAAACAGAAAGTAAAATTATGAAATTGTTCAAGTCAAATAAACATCTTATATGGAATGCACGTGAAAAACACGAGAAATCTTATCCATAAAATTACACCCTTAAGTATATTGCCAGACACATTTTCACATTATTTTCACGACCGATGCGTGCGCTCCAAGCGAGAAGTCCGCTCATTAGACCGTGTGCTTCCGATGCAAAAAGGTTCGCTTTTACTGAAGTACATGTACGGCACTTTGGTCTCCTGTAGTCTATTCTCCATGCATTTCACTTTCAAATATGCGGCTGCCCGATCAGCTGGAAGCCTGGAGGGACAACAAATAATTTTACTATAGTCCATCTACAGTTGGTAACGTTGAAAACTTCAAAAACTTAACCTCAAAATCACTTGTTTGACAGTTCTTTATTGCTTTTTTCGTTTGTTGTCCCTCTAGGCTTCGAGGTCATCAGCCTTTGACGTCACAAGGTAAAATGCCTAATGCAAAAATTAAAGACTAATTACCAAATTTGGTTTGTTGGTTTGTCAAATAATATCACATAACATGAAGTAAAATAAAAATTACATTAATTTAAGTAAAATTAAATAAATTAAAATGAAATCAAATTAAAGAAATTTAATAATAATAAATGAAGACTTACGTTTACTGTTTGCGGCATATGGATCAGTATTCTCCAATCATCTGGGATCAAATATTTCATTTAAATAGTTTTTCGATTTCGCTCTAATGGGCGAAAATTAACCCACTCCTAAAGGTCTAATTTAACCTTTGGTCCAATCGCAAAAAAGTATTGATAAAGGGTAATCTTCGGCCTTCTGCCGCATTATCGCAGATCATGATATATCTAATTTGATAATCAAGTGCACTTGAAAATTTTTAAAACTTCAATAAGTTTCTACAGTTTACTTTTCTTTGATGGACGTAGTTCATTGAACTGAGTGTTGATGTTGACATTTTGAAGTATCGAATTCACGACGTATCACGATATGTTGTGCTCCACTGCCCTAAATTTTTAGACAATTTTGACTACAGAATTTCAAGACGGAAATTTAAGTTTTTGAACTTTATATCAAATGCTTTAATTTATTAATTAATAATTAAATTGTTAGTTAATTTTTCTTTCTTCGAGACAAATACTAAGTAATTGTCCGAAGAATGGTCGTCTTTTAACCTTCTTGATTCTGAGATAATTTTTAATTTCAGAACAAAATCAATTTCTTGAAATTTGTGTCAAATGAGGTTCATTATTAATTAACAATTTCATTGTTAATAATTTTTTTCTTCCTTGGAGACAAATAACCCGCATTATCATATTTTTCTACACCGATTGAATTTTTTTTAATTCATAGTTTGTTTAAGAATTAACATTGTCAAAATATTAACAGTGTATTTGTTAATAAATAATGTAAAGGAGTTGACATAAATTACAAAAACTTCAATTTGTTATCAAATTAAAAATTAACTCCTGGATTTACTTATTGTTAGTATTTGCCTCCGAGTAAAAAATAAATTATTAACAATTAAATTGTTAATTAATAAATGAAAAGCAGTCGAGATAAACCGCAAAAAATTAATTTTTTACAAAAAGTCAAAATTTTCAAAGAATGTTGTAGGGTAGAAAACGACTATACTTTGGAGACTTATTTGGTATTTGTCTCGAAGGAAGAAAAAATTATTAGCAAAATTTAATTATTAATAAATAAAGTAAAGCATTCGATATAAACTTCAAAAATTTGAATTTCTGAACTAAGTCAAAATTATCTGATTATTTAGAGCAGTAGAGCACAACACATCGTGATACGTCGTAAATTCAATGCATCAAAATGTAAACATAAACACTAAGTTTACTGAACTAAGTCATTTAAAGAAAAGTGGAAGAAAAGTTAAAAACAGTCTTGTGAATCGCAGTGGAGGTAACATCGTGAAGTGAACTGTAGAAATTAATTGAAGTTTTTGCATTTTAAAAGTGCTATTAATTATTACAGTGAGTAAATATGATCTACACCGTAGATGAGTACATTGAGATGTACGTCATTTTTTGCGAAAACGGGAGAAACGCACGATTAGCGGCACAAAGATACGCTGAGAGATATGCGGCAGAAGGCCGAAGATTACCCTCTTTCAATACTTTTTTACGATTAGATCAACGCTTTCGCGAAACGGGATCGGTTAAACATCGTCCATTAGAGGGGCATGATCATAATGAGCGGCGAAATTTCATTCGGGAATATAGAGTTCTAGCCAGAGTTCACCGAAACCCAAACACAAGCTGTCAACAAATTTCGCGCGAGATTAACGTACCGAAGACAATTGTTAATCGGATTACAAGAAAGAATGATTTGCACCCTTTTCATTTTACAAAGGTGCAACAAAGTTAGAATACCGATTATTCGCCGAGAAGAAAGTTTTCCAGATGGATTATAGGAAACAAAGAAGTTGTGCCTCTCATCTTGTGGACTGATGAGTCTCTCTTCACAAGAGAAGGAATATTTAACGTTCACAATATGCATCAGTACAGCGAGGAAAATACGTACGTTTATCGAGAGGGAAGGATGCAAAAAAGATTTAAATTAAATATTTGGGCCGGAATGATTGGAGAATACATCATAGGTCCATATTTATTGCCGGAAATAGTAAACGTAAATGATATTTATTCATTTATTATTACATTTATTTTATTTTGATTTCTTTCGTTTTATTTCTGATCATGTAAATTTTATTTTACTTGGTTTTATTTCATTTTTTTAAAATTAATTTTAATTTATTGCTTTTTATTTTAATACCTATCCTTAATTTTATTTAAATTTCTTTTATTTTCATCTTACTTGATATTATTAAAATTATTTTTATTTCATTTCTTATTTTAAATTACTTGATTTAATTTGATTTGATTCATTTTGATTTTATTTTATTTAGCTTTACTTTGTTATCTCATTTGATTTCATTCAATTTATTTTTATTTCATTCAATTTAATTTCGTTTTACTGAATTTATTTTATTTCATATTCATTTAATTTGTTTTAATGTGATTTCTTTTGATTTAATTTGACCTTAACTAATTTAATCGGGCTTCAAAGATAAAAATTTTTTTTTGAAAATATTATTTTAATTTATTTAATCTATTTTTTGGAATTTAAAAAAAGAAATACTATAATAAACAAAATATGCACAGAAAATGATAACTTAAGAAGAACCAAAAAGAATTTATTTAACCCTCGGAGCACATACTGGGTCACACAGACCCTGTCATTAATTTCAATGAAGTGTAATTTGAAAAGTCGGCAATACAACACGAACCTAAAGCCATATAGTGGTAACTAACTAATAAGGAATAATAAGTAATAATAATAATAATAATAAATAATAATCAAATTTTTAGGCTTTAATGTATTTGATTTTTCGTTCGGTAATCCGTTTAAGAAGAAGTTTGACTCGACTGCCACCAAACATCTACTCTTCAATTGATAAAAATTATTAATTTGCAAATTCTTCTTAAGATTTTTTCTTTAGTAAATTTTCGGTTCATGAACAATTTACTTAACAATTGTAGAGGCCTCAGGTCGCCTAATTTTTATGTAATATGTAATCGCTTTAAAATAAATCTAACTTTAATTAGAAAAAAAAGAAACTTATTAAGTAATAAATTCTTATTTCTTTGAAAATTGTTACTGAAAGCTTTTTTAGTCAATTTTGACTCAGAAGAAATGTACCGCCATTTTCTTTGCGTGTAAGTCGACAGCTTTTTTGTTTGATAATTGCTTTGGAAAAAACTCAATGTACAAAAATAATCTTCTTAATCAATTAAATTATTTATTCTCAAATTTGTATTCATACTTGTTTTATTAAATTTCAGGGTTAGAAGCAATTGACAATTGCAGTGGCTCGCAAGACGACCGATTTTCTATCTGATAATCGCTTTGGAAAAAATTATGACTCAAATGCGACCTACATCTATTTGTTAATTATTAAAAATTATTAATTTGTAAATTGTTGTAGATATTATTTTAGTAGATTTCTAGATCAACAAATTTACTTAAACATTTTTAGAAGTTTGTAGGTCGACTTATGTTTTACTTTAAATTGCTTTTGAGATAAATCTCACTAATTAAACCAGTAATCAATTTATAACTAAATAAACTAATTCTTAATCATTTGCAAATTATTACTCAAATAATTTTAAGTCAATTTTAACGTCTAAAATAGTTTCAACAATTTCCTAGGCTTCTAAGTCAAATAAATTTCTATCCGGTAATCGTTTTAGGAATGTGTCCGACTTGAATGCTGCCAAAGGTCTATTTGTCATTCTAATGAAAGCTACTAAAGTCTATTTGTTATTTTAAGTTTCTTGATGTTATTTTTCGTTTCGACTTATGTTTTTTATACTAATAAAAGTGTTATGAAAGACAAAAATAGTCCGTTTTTCATTTAATAAGTCATATTTTCATTTTTATTACAAGTCATTGTATATACAATGACGTCATTGTTACACTTAGACGTTTCGGAATCTCACACGTATTCCATTCTCAATAATCTGTAAATTAATATATAATTATCATCTCACTGACATTTTTAACTGTTACATCGTTTCTATACTTTCCAACTTATACTTATACTTACATGGACATTTAACTAAAAAACTTAAAATGAAAAAACTTTGCCACATTAGGCGCTCATGCATTTACTTGCATCATGTATTTTCTTGTCAATCTTTCTACCATTGACATGATGTTCATATATTTTTGTTCCACGTACACACCGATTATACGCGATGTTAAGCATAATTGATTAAGAATTAAATCGACAGTATCAACAATCGTAAACAATTGTAGACAATATTGTTTTCGGAGTGAGAACAACTCAATGACAGGTTATGACTAACTTGTCCGATCACAGAGGGCATTTACGTAATCTTCTTAGTAGATGGCGTTACGTGTTAAAAATATAAATTTTTTTCAAGATTTGTTCAAATTATCTGTTTACATTATTTACATCTGCTAACATTAAGAATAAAGTTTTTATAATTATTATTTAATTTCTCCGTATCCCTTCTAAAGTTTATCGAGTTTTTGTTTTTAACAATATGATACATTTCAAGAAAATTACGTTTTAACCAGTTATGCTCGGAACTTACTATTTTTACATTTTCAAAATCAAAAACGTGATCATTGCTATGAGAATGATGGACAAGAGCTGAAACGTTCGTATCTTTTGAACATGAATATTTGTGTTCATATATTCTTCTTTTTAACTTTCTCTTTGTCTGACCAAGGTAGACTACGTTACAGTCTTTACATCGAATTTTATAGATTAAACCAGATCTCTGAAGTATAGGAGTTGAATCCTTCATGTTACGGAAGATATCATGATTATTATTATTTGACTGAAAAATAGCTTTTAAATTATAAATATTGCATATTCTACTAAATTTATTATAAGTGTCATGCGTATATGGAAAAACTATAATATTACCATTATCAAACGGTTCAACATTATTACCTTGATTATTTCGTTCACTATTGTTTAATTTAAAAATCCTACGTTTAATGTGTCGTGTTATAAATTCCTCTGGATAATTATTATCTTTAAGTGTGTTCATAATGAGAGTTAGATTATCATTATGAAACCGCTTTTCAGACAATTTGATACCCCTGTCTACCAACGTATTAATGATACTTATTTTGTAATTTATGTGAGAGTTTGAGAGAAAATTCATGTATCTTCCGGACCATGTAGGCTTTCTATACCAGTTCGTTATAATTTTTTGATTTTCATTTATAATTGTCACATCCAAAAAGTTAATTGTTATCACTCCCACCTCCAATGTAAACTGAATTCGTTCATTATATTTATTAAATTTGTTCAGAAAATATTCTACTCTACTTTTCGGAATCAAAGCTAAACAGTCATCCACATACCGTTTATAGAATACCGGTTTAAAACTTAAATTTTTCAATACTTCATCCTCAAAGTCCTCCATTACCAAATTTGCAATGGATGGTGACAATGGGGATCCCATGGGTGTCCCATGTATTTGAGAATAAAATTTATTATTACAACAACAGTATGAATTATTAAGACAAAATTTAACTAAAGAAATAAAATCATTCTGATCCAATTTAGTGAACAATTTAATTTTTTGCCATCTGTTATTAATAGAATCGATCACCATGGAGGAAGGAATATTCGTATACATAGCTTTAATATCAAGCGAAACAAACACATGATCATCAGGAATGCTGATATTCTTAAGAAATTTAACAAGGTGCCAAGAATCTTTTATATATGATTCAGTTTTACCTATAACTTTACCTAAAGGTATACTCACAAACTTTGAGACATTATATAAAGGTGAGTTGATAAAAGATGTGATCGGTCGACCAGGCATATTCGTTTTATGAATTTTCGGTAATATGTAGAATTTAGGAGCCACACCCGTGTCTGACTTTAAACATTTAACTGTGTTATCAGATAAGATATTTTTCTTTTTAATTCTTTTAATCAAATCTTCCAATTTACTTTCAATGGATGACGTTGGATCTTTATTCAACAGCTTATATGTTGAAGCATCATTTAAAAGACTTTGACACTTTTCATAATACGAATCTTTAGTTAAAATTACCGTCGCATTCCCTTTGTCCGCTTTCGTTACAATCAACTCTTTATTTATTGATAAAAATTGTTTTGTTTTATTTTTATACTCTATAAACTTATTATTTTCGTGTTTGTTTCTCTTGTCATTATTCACAAATTTTTGTAACTCGAAGATAACATCTGACCTAAGTTCATCTCTTTTAGTTTGGTCCATCTTATAAATACTACTTTCCATATTGGATAAAGTTTTTTCTATAACATAGTCGCTGTTATAATCAAGCGTGTTAAATTTTTGTCCTAGACTTAGAAAATACATGACATCATTTGGTATCTCAGTCTCCGACGTGTTTATTACCCATTTTGGATCAATTTTGTGTTTTTTATCGAAATCATAATATTTTTGTTTCAACCAATTGAATTTACTGACTGATTTGTTGATAATATTTTTAATGAAACAATCGAAAAATTTATATTGATGATTAAAAAACTTATTTGATGTAATACCGTCTAAACAATCGAACAATTTATATTCATTCAAATTAACTAAATTTCTGAGATTATTTATTTGCTTTATAGTATCTTTAATTTCTAAATTCAAAATTCTAATTTTAAGTTTAAACACAATCTCAATTATTCTACCATTAAACTCCGAATTAATGAAGAATTGGTTATGATTAAGTTCATTAATTAGATGACCAGGTAACATGCGATTCAATCTGCACCTTAATAAGAATCTTAACTTGTTTCTGGCTATTTCCATTTTCTTCCTGCAAAATATCCAAGATTTCATAAGTTTGACCGTGGAAAATCCGAAATTCTTCCTGATGTCCGCAAAGAACGTCATGGCGAAGATGATAACAAAATTTGAGGTTAATTTTTGGGAATCCTTCCAAATTAATTTAAGTTTCTTGATGTTATGTTTCTTGATGTTAGGCGCATGAGCGCCTAATGTGGCAAAGTTTTTTCATTTTAAGTTTTTTAGTTAAATGTCCATGTAAGTATAAGTATAAGTTGGAAAGTATAGAAACGATGTAACAGTTAAAAATGTCAGTGAGATGATAATTATATATTAATTTACAGATTATTGAGAATGGAATACGTGTGAGATTCCGAAACGTCTAAGTGTAACAATGACGTCATTGTATATACAATGACTTGTAATAAAAATGAAAATATGACTTATTAAATGAAAAACGGACTATTTTTGTCTTTCATAACACTTTTATTATTCTATTTGTTATTGTAATAAAAGTTCTTAATTCCCATTGTATTTATGAAGCTGTTTTCCACTTCATTTCTTGTTTAAAAAGAATGTAATTTATAATTTTCATGACTCTTAAAGTCGACTGCAATTCTATCCGATATTCGATTTGTAAGAAAATTGTGTAGAATCGGACAAAAAATTTATTTGTTAATAAATTTTTCTTTATTTAAATTTATTAACATTTTTCTTCTTGCAAGACGACAGCTTTTTGTTTGTCAATTTAAAGAATTGTTATTTGACAATTAAGTAGGTAGAAAACGTGCAGAAGTTGGCTGCTTATTTAATTTTAGTTCCTGAGTAATGAAAAAATTAACAACTTACTATTGTTAATAAATACCCCTACAGCACCGAAAATTTCCTGAAAATTTCCTAAAGACTTATTTGCAAACTTCGGAAACTTTAATTGCAAAGTTTAGAGAAAATTGTATAAAGATTTAAATGTCCAAAATGAATAAATGTTTGGCGTAAAACTTGACGGAAGATTTAAATTAAATATTTATTAAAAATTTATACCGAAAGTTGAGTGAAAATGTAATTTAAATATTCAGTCAATTTTTGTGACGAACATTTCCTAAAAATTTAAATTAAATTTTCAGAAAAGGTTGTACGAAAATATTTGTAAAAAATACAAAAATAATATTTAAGAAGTATTAAAATTATTATTAATATTAATAATAATAATAGATAGATAGATAGATAGATCTTTATTATTATTATTATTATCAATAAAAAAATTTACTATCTGGGATTAAAAATAAAATAAATAATATACAAACATTGTTGCTCTGCTTTGATTCACATTGAATCAAGCACTGCATGCTTGTTGAGCAAGAACTTTTGAAAACAAATTATGAGGTGCTGGGGATTGAACCTACATTCGCCGCGCGCTAGCTAAAGACCCTAACCACTACACTACAGAAAAAAAACAGATATCTGTCTGAAAAAAAAAATCTTCCACACACTCTACAACTTACTGATAGACAAGTGATCCTACTTATTGACTCAAAAGTTGATAATATAAAGTTGTAGAGTGTGTGGAAGATTTTTTTTTTCAGCCAGATATCTGTAGTATAGTGGTTAGGGTCTTTAGCTAGCGCGCGGCGAATGTAGGTTCAATCCCCAGCACCCCATAATTTGTTTTCAAAAGTTCTTGCTCAACAAGCATGCAGTGCTTGATTCAATGTGAATCAAAGCAGAGCAACAATGTTTGTATATTATTTATTTTATTTTTAATCCCAGATAGTAAATTTTTTTTATTGATAATGATAATAATAATAATAATAAAGATCTATCTACCTATTTATCTATTTATCTATCTATCTATCTATCTATCTATGTATTATTATTATTATTATTAATATTAATATTAATACTTCTTAAATATTATTTTTGTATTTTTTACAAATATTTTCGTCCAACCTTTTCTGAAAATTTAATTTAAATTTTTAGGAAATGTTCATCACAAAAATTGACTGAATATTTAAATTACATTTTCACTCAACTTTCGGTATAAATTTTTAATAAATATTTAATTTAAATTTTTAGTCAACTTTTACGCCAAACATTTCACGAAACTTTAATTTAAATCTTCACTCAATTTTCGCGTCGAAAATTTCTGGAAAATTTAATTTAAATCTTCCGTCAAGTTTTACGCCAAACATTTATTCATTTTGGACATTTAAATCTTTATACAATTTTCTCTAAACTTTGCAATTAAAGTTTCCGAAGTTTGCAAATAAATCTTTAGGAAATTTTCAGGAAATTTTCGGTGCTGTGGGGGTAATGTAGAGTAGTTGACATAAACGTATAAAACATTTAATTGTTTTAGAAAATCGTTATTTTGAAATTTAAGCAAATAAAAGAAAAATACTTTTTGTGTGCTTAATTGATAATGTCCAAAAATGTTAATGTCCCAAAGTGCCAATGTCCCGAACTCCCAATGTCCCAAATTGTCATTGTCCCAAATTTCTAATGTCCCTAATTGTCTATGTCTGGATCTGTCAAGGTCCTAAAATGATATTGTCCTGAATGTCTCATGTCCCAAATGAACATTGTCTTCCTTCAGGTAAGAGTATTGTTTTCTTCTTCTTTTCAAAACAAATATCAATAAACTGTCTCCCTTTACCTAATTTGCATATTTACTCGTTTCATAAAAGGAAATTAAAGTAAGTCAAAATTGGGGGTAGTGCCTCCCCTTAAACCGATACCTTTTATTGATCCTTGTAAAATTCTTTACTTGGGGGTTTTCAGGGTCGCTGATTACGAATCGGACGTCAGTTTTTCAAAATTCAAAATGGCGGACGACTTTTGAAAAAACTTAATATATTTGTCTGAAAATAAGTACTTGGGGGTTTTCGGGGTCGCTGATTACGAATCAGAGGTCTGTTTTTCAATATTCAAAATGGCGAATCCAATATGGCCGACAATTTTTGAAAAAATTTAATATATTCGTCTGAAGTAAGTAGTTTTCAGTGATTTTATTTATTTATTTATTTATTTATTTAAACATAAACGGGTTACAAATAAACCCTTTCGTACAGAAGTACTTAATAATAATGGCATACAAAGCCTAGTTACAAATGACCAATTAAGGTAATATACTTAACGCTAGGCCTGGCTGTATAACAATTGTCTCAGACTAGAGATAAACCTTGTCAGTGAGGCATCAAAAAAATCAAGCGTACCAGAACTAGTATTAGCCTCTCTGCTTATTCTTGCAATCAGAGAATTTTTCGCATAATTCGTTCTGTGATACTGCACATAAAAAAGTGAAAGATATCTAGATGATTTCGTAGGTACAATGAATTTAATCAATGATAAAAGTACTAAGCAATTCGTGAAATTGTTTAACAACTTGTACAAAAAAATTAAATCTGAATATAAAAATCTAGTGACAATTTTGGGCAAATTCAAACGATTTCGTAGTTCATCATAATTATGTTCAAAAAAATTGAAAGGTATACCCAATTGTCTTGCCGCAAACCGAAGAAACCGATTCTGAACACGCTCCAATCTTATTAACAAATATGCATAGTATGGCACCCAAATAACTGACGCATACTGCAATATACTCATGACGAAAGCAAAAAACAAGATTTTAAGAGTACGCTCATTTCGAAACAAGGATGCATTTCTTGTCACAAAGCCAAGCGACCTAAGCGCTCTGCTAATAACATCAGAAATATGAGAATTAAATGATAGTGTACTGTCAATAGTAACACCCAGGTCACAAACTTGAGTCACCCTCGGTATTACATCTTCACCAAATGAGTACAGGTAAATAAGTGTACTTTTTTTCCTTGAGAAAGATATCACCGAGCACTTTTTAATATTAAGAGACATGTTATTTTCAGAACACCATGTTTTAAGATTGTTCAAATCTGATTGTAAATCAGCATAATCATTATCTGTTTTTATTACTTTATATAATTTTAAATCATCTGCGTACAAAAGAAAATAACTGTTTTTAAAAATAGATTTCATGTTATTGACATATAAAATAAACAAAAGCGGTCCCAAGTTAGATCCCTGAGGAACACCAGAAGTTGATAAGAAAGGATTAGAAAAGGCATCATTAAGACGCACATATTGATATCTGTTATTTAAGTAACTTCTAATAAATTTCAACAGATTATCAGGAAATCCCAGGTCCCTTAGCTTTGCGACAAGAATCCCATGATCCACCACATTTTAAATATATGTCCGCCATGTTGCATCCGCCATATTGAATTTTGAAAAACTGACTCCGGATTCATTTTCAGCGATCCCAAAAACCCTCGAGTAGAGAGTTTCAAGCAAATCCAAACGATTTTAAAAAAAAAATTCCGCCATATTGGATCCGCCATTTTGAATTTTGAAAAACTGACCTCGGATTCGTAATCAGCGACCCAGAAAACCCGCAAGTAATAAATTTTGTATAAATCCTGTTACATCCCAGTAACAAAATTTTTAAAAATATATTAAAATATATTTCATTTATATAGGCATATAATAAGTAGTAAAAATAATAGTAAACAAAGCTTTACTCTCAATCTTTCAAAATTGATAATCTAAAATTATAATTATTTCTAATATTATATTGAAGCATTGACTCATATATATCATTACATGTGTCTATGTCTATATATATGCATATCTCTGCCTGCATGCTATGATTCGACGCGAGCAAACAATGTATATAGATATAGTGCGTACAGGCATGGGTATGTGAGTATAGATATGGCGCGTAGATGCATCACCGAAGGTGACCTTCCGCTACAGAAGGGATATGCTGAGGATTCGCGTGTGGTTGTTGAACAAGAGCGAAAACTATCTATACTAGTTTTCGCCCTAATTCTTCAAAATTAATTATTTCTTTTTGCAATATTATATAAAATTCAATTACCTATTATTATCAAAATAACAAACCTCATATTTTCAATATTTTAAGATTACAAAACGCTATTATTCAAAAGTATGAATAATGCTCAATATAAAAACTTTCCTAATATGATTTCCGTGCAATTCTTTGGCTAATTCTTAGGAATTGTTTTTGCAGCTGCATAAAGTATAAAATTCTATGCAATGTTCTCACTTGTATCAAATAGCATAGGCTAACCTTTGACTTGAATATCGAAAGCCTGTTGGTAGGCAATTCCTAGAAATTATACCTATGCCATTTGACACTACTACGCACAATACTCTCTAGCAACGAGTGGACTTATGACTCATGTATGCGTTTAGAAAGGCGCAAGCACAGTTTTCGAGCGTAGTACTATTGGAAGATGCTTGTAGACGATGTAATAGCGATACTTGCGATATGCGATACAGGATGCAGGTGTCCATCTAAGTTCTGAGAATTGTCTTAATTCTATGAAAGATCTAAGAGTCAAGCTTGGAGATGGGGTGATCTTTGAACTTATTTACTCCCACTGAGGATGATTTTCTAGTATAAAAACCCATGCAAATGCATTGTCATTTGTCATTTGCTCCGGAATCATTTCATAGTTCGTTTCATAACGTGAAATTACCATCGTGAGTTTGACCCTTCGGTTACTTTAAAATTATTACGACTGTAACTCTTGCATCTCGAACAGTATATGTTTACTCGTTGTTCGGTATTAGAGCAAGTAATCATCATCGCCAGATTTGTAAGCTTGTCATTTATTAAATTTTATTGTTAATCGTCGTATTAGTGTATTCTCAATTTAACGATTTTGCAAACGTGACGTGTGTGCATTTCGGAGTTTACGAACTAAAAAACTGTGAGGAAGTCTCAACCGTTCCTTTTCAGGAGTTGTAAAAACTCACAGCGTCAAGGACAAGTGCCAACTTGTCAATTTATATTTGTTTCTGCCCTCTAAACAGAGGTAATTGTAAGTACTATATTTTAAAATTCACAATTCTTGTAACAACATCTTTTAACATAAAACATTATTGTAACATTTTGATTTGATTCATTTATATTAATAAATTATACAACATTTATATCAATAAAATTCTTCATTGAGATTCTCATATACCTAAATTCATATTTAAATTAACAACGATAAGTGTCAAGGCAATTATTTAATAGTAAAATAAATTAAAAGACGACCCCCGTAGGATCGATAGGAACAAACGTTCTCACATAAAAATAAATGGTCAAGCTTTACCAACTTGACTTAATCAGCCTACCATTCCTCCAAAATTTTAAAATTGATTTTATTAATTAAAATTAAATTCAACCTCGCCTTTCGCTCGGGATGTAACAATCCATTCATTATTTTTTGTGTTATTGTGAATTTTCTATACACGATCTTAATTTCTTGGATAAATTGTATATAAACAACCATAACTTTTGTAATTTTTAATATTTTGTCTGGACACTTTCAGATATCTTTTTTAGTGTCATTAACTTGAAGTTAAAGTACTTTTCAGACCTTAAATGAGAAAAAAATGTTGTGTACATATTTTCTTCATTTTCGTCCTTCGTTTGTAGAATCACCTATATATCTTTCTCTCTCCATAACTTGTTCTTCTCTCTGTCACCGAAAACACAGCACGGGTGCGGACGGAATGAATGACTGACTGAATGAATGCGAACATTATTATAGTTAATTCCAATTTTACTTTAAGAGCATTTGAACCTTCGTGACGTCACAAATCATGGCGCATGACACGCAAACTTCTCAGGTATGTGAAAAGCACAATTTTGAATATTTTTTAAAAAAACCTTTTGGAAAATGTTCAGAATAACATAGATTCTGTCTGTTATGTGCGGAAAATTCAAAATTTTGCGTTTAAAACGTTTTTTAAACAATGTTAAGGTCACAAATCATGGCGCATGACACGCAAACTTCTCAGGTATGTGAAAAACACAATTTTGAATATTTTTTAAAAAAACCTTTTGGAAAATGTTCAGAGAAACAGAGACTATGTCTGTTATGTGCGAAAAATTCAAAATTTTGAGTTTAAAACGTTTTTTAAACAATGCCTACATATAAGCAATTCGTGTATTTTTCCTTACTTGTGACAACCAACTTAAACATTGTTTAAAAAACGTTTTATACGCAAAATTTGGAATTTTTCGCACATAACAGACATAGTCTATGTTTCTCTGAACATTTTCCAAAAGGTTTTTTTAAAAAATATTCAAAATTGTGTTTTTCACATACCTGAGAAGTTTGCGTGTCATGCGCCATGATTTGTGACCTTAACATTGTTTAAAAAACGTTTTAAACGCAAAATTTCGAATTTTCCGCACATAACAGACAGAGTCTATGTTATTCTGAACATTTTCCAAAAGGTTTTTTTAAAAAATATTCAAAATTGTGCTTTTCACATACCTGAGAAGTTTGCGTGTCATGCGTCATGATTTGTGACGTCACGAAGGTTCAAATGCTCTTAAGTCAATAGTATTGTGCTAATAATAATTAATTTTTTTGAAAAAATTATTTATCAAATAATTCAAGTTTCCTGATATTCATATCAAGAACATATCTTCAAATTTACTCTTTTTTATACATTTTCACACATCACACACATTTCGAATTCTTAACATAGAGTCGGATTTTATAACACTTGTGTCACATATTTCGAAAACCTAACACAGTACATTTGTAAAAGGAAAAAAAAATTTCCTTCTACGGTGTAGGCTAAATTTTCTTGTGTTCAAGCGATCTTATGGGCTGAAGCAAATGGCAGACTAATTTAAAAAGTTTTTCATCTAAATTTTTGAATTATAGTTTTTTAAATGAACAAAATACTTAAAAAAAATCGTCAAAATAATATTGTAAGACATTATTGAAAAAGTAAAGGCTCGAAAAAGGTTATTATTGAAATTAACTGAATTCTTAAATATTATTTATTAATTAAAAATTAATAATCTAACGAAAATAAATTTTTAAAAAATCTAATTTATATTAAAATGAATCGTAGAAATGTGATTTCTGGTTACAGAATGCATTTTAATACAGAAATGTATAATTCCACATAATTCAATAAATGGTTCTATGGTTCAACTAAGGCTGCAGTCCCATGGCAGCGTTTTGCGTTGCGTTTTGTCACTAGACCCTGAGTGTAAACATAGCAAACATATATCTGCATCTCTTTTACACTCATGGTCTAGTGACAAAACGCAACGCAAAACGCTGCCATGGGACTGCAGCCTAAGTATACTGTCAATTTTATAGCATCTGTATTTGAAAGTATGTGAATATGCCGTTTATTATAACAACAGCATGTGCTATTGAATCGAAAGTAATTTGTATTGTTTCAAATATACTTTTATACAAATTAAAAACACTATTTTTTAAAACAACTTTTTTATTTAATTAATGAGTACACTTATTTGAAATCAAATAATGTTTCTTTGATAAAATAAATTCTACTTTCATCATAACTACTTAAAATGTTTCTATAGAAAACATTAGACTTTTAGTTTAAAATCATGAATTGTTCTATTTTAATATATTTTAATTTGATTCAAAAAATATGTAACTGTTAAAATAAGTTTATCCTTCTTGCTTCGAAAACGCTTTTTCTTCTCGCTCTCTTTATAGAAAAACAGGTAAGGTTTTTACTTTTCTCATCTCATTTGCATATCTACAACTCTTTTCATAAGAAGGACTAAAGACATTCATACATAAAATTATAGATTACTAATGTAAGATTATATTCTACAAATAGTAAACTAATTTTAAAAGAAAAAACGCAAAATTTCGAAAAATGTTTTAGACAAAAGCTGTAGGCATAAAAAAACACATTTTATGTCACATTAGTTTTCATGGTATTTTTTATGGGTTTCACTATGATAATCAAATTTGCTCCAATTTTTACTATCATTTTCGTAATCAGCGCACCAAAATACATTAGTATATCAAGTTTCATTACAAAATTAAAAAATGAATCATTAAATTCATTTAAAAAGTGTTAAAACTGTTAAAACTGTTTTTTAATTATCTTAAAAACGCGGACAGGTAGGATTTCGGTCAAAAATGATTTTTAACCCTTTCGTTCCCAAGATAATCTCAGAACTTCAAAAAAGATAAGTGAAATTGTTCTTACAGTTTTTCGGGTCGCTGATGACGAATTTGAGGTCAGATTTTTCAAATTTTTCAAATTCAAAATGTCGGATACAACATGGCGGACAATTTTTTTAAAAGTGATTAAATCCGCTCGAAAATGGCTACTCGGGGGTTTTTGGGGTCGCTGATGACGAATCCGGTGTTAGTTTTCAAAAATTCAAAATGGCGGATCCAACATCGCGGACGACTTTTGGAAAATCCAATGCAATTCGCTTGTAACTCGTTACTTGGGGGTTTTTGGGGTCGCTGATTACGAATCCGGTGTTAGTTTTCAAAAATTCAAAATGGCGGATCCAATATGTCGGACAAATTTTTGAAATTGTTAGATTCGCCTGAAATTTGTTACTCGGAGGTTTTCGGGGTCGCTGATTACGAATCTGAAGGCAGATTTTTAAAATTTTTATAAATCAAAATAGCGGATAAAATTTAAAAAATTGACCAAATTCGTTTCAAACTCGCTTCTCGAGGGTTTTTGGGTTTTTTTTTAAATTCGTCCACCATATTGGATCCATCTGTGAATTTTCAGAAATTTCAAAAATCTGACTCCAGATTCATAATTAGTAATCCCAAAAAACCTTGAGAAGCAAGATTGTAACGAATTGGCTCAATTTTTTAAATTTTTTATGCCATGTTGAATCCGCCATTTTGAATTATAAAAATTTTAAAAATCTGCCTTCAGATTCGTAATCAGCGACCCGAAAACCTCCGGGTAACAAATTTCAGGCGAATCTAACAATTTCAAAAATTTGTCCGCCATATTGGATCGGACATTTTGAATTTTTGATAACTAACACCGGATTCGTAATCAGCGACTCCAAAAACCCCCGAGTAACGAGTTTCAGGCGAATTGCATTAGATTTTCCAAAAGGCGTCCGCCATATTATATCCGCCATTTTGAATTTTTGAAAACTTACACCGGATTCGTAATCAGCGAACCCAAAAACCTTCGACTAACGAGTTGCAAGCGAATTGCATTAGATTTTCCAAAAATCGTCCGCCATATTGGATCCGCCATTTTAAATTTTTGAAAACTAACACCGGATTCGTAATTAGCGACCCCAAAAACCCACGAGTAACGAGTTTCAAGCGAATTGCATTAGATTTTCCAAAAGTCGTCCGCCATATTGGATCCGCCATTTTGAATTTTGAAAAAATAACATTGGATTCGTAATCAGCGACCCCGAAAACCCCCGAATAACAGATTTCAGGCGAATCTGAACGATTTTAAAAATTGGTCATTTTTAATAATTATTTATATATTTTTTTAAACAATATAAATTTTTAGACATCATCTGGTCTAGAAATTTTGAAAGCACTATTCCTCCTGAAGAAAATGCCTCAAAGCAGACTTAGAAATATTAATTTTTTTCTGAGTTATTGAGGTTTTTGTAGGTGGGACATATATGTCCCATGGGAACGAAAGGGTTAAAGTATGAAACACACAGAAAAAGATGGCACTAGCAGTTTTCTTTGACATTTTTGTTAAATTGTTGGCCGTTAAAGAACACTGTGGAATACTATATAGGCTGAGACACTAACTGGGAAAATGTATTACAAAGCACACATTTTTTTCTTTTTTTAATAATTAAATAATGTTTAATTTTTATAAACTGCCGTCTGCAAACTGAAAATTTCTATATGAAATCCTATATTGTTTCCTTTATTTAATTCCATGTGAAATCTTAGATGGATATTTCAGAATCTACATGAAATCCTATATGATTTCATATTTTCAAATTAATCATATATATGAGAGATTCTTTTTCAATCGCCCCAGCCCAAAAAGTCAATGTTCTGGGATTGGCTTTATACTTTGGTAAATTGTTCTCCTATATGATAGTAATAAATCCCTAAAATATAAACTCATTAAAAAAGTATTTGTAGAAAGTAGAGGGGGTTGAAGTTTTGACGTTAAGGGTAACATTGTCATTTTCAAATCCGTATAACTATGACAAAAGTTTATGGATTTTAATTTATCTATAATGAATTTTAATGCATTTTTCACGTACTTTTCAAAAATGTATACGAAATATAAAAAAAAAATTTTTTGACCCCTTTTTTCAAAATCAACCCTTATTTTTCGATTTTCACCCCTTCAGGTATTTTTTTTTTTTATTTTCATTGGAAAGCTGAGGTTTTTTCCCATGAGCTATGTAAATACGAAAATGGGACAACAATAATTTTGTGAGAAACAGAATATTAAATTAGGCGGTGCCGATAAGGGGTATACCTGGAGATCATCTTTGAGGATTTAGGTAGGCACCGCCTAATTTAATATTATGTTTCTCACAAAATTATTGTTGTCCCACTTTCGTATTTACATAGCACATGGGAAAAAACCTCAGCTTTCCAATGAAAAAAAAAAAAAAAAAAATTCCCGAAGGGGTGAAAATCGAAAATAAGGGTTGATTTTGAAAAAAAGGGGTCAACAATTTTTTTTTAATTTTGTATACATTTTTGAAAAGTACGTGAAAAATGCATTAAAATTCATTATAGATAAATTAAAATCCATTAACTTTTGTCATAGTTATATAGATTTGAAAATGACAATGTTACCCTTAACGGCATTAATGAATCTTCTTGTAATTTGTAAGACAAACGTATTTGGGTAATAACAATGTTAAAAATCATCAATTGTTTATCAATTTGTTATTGTAAATGAAGACTTGTCGGTATTATCGTTTTCTTACTTTCGCGAACAAAAAGTCTGCGGGGAAATTAAAAATTGAAAGTACTTCCCGTGAGACATTTGTTTATCTATAAGTAAGTAAGTTTTTTGCAAAATTGCAATTCGATTCATTATAAAGTTTTGAAAATATTGGAGTTTTGAAAAAGTGTGCATGACGCGCTATGGTGCCGTCGCAGCGGTGGGATCTGTCCTGCGTGACAGCTAGCCACCCTATCGCTATCACTCATTTTAGTGCTTCAAATTTTTGCAACTGAATTTTGACTTCACATATCAAATACAATTAACACCCACCCAATCTCTTAATTGGAAAACTGATCTTTAATTCTGGTAGTGAGAACGTGTTATGAATTTTAATTAAAATAAAATTCATTCCGATATCCTGGTGAAGAGTACTGATAGACAGCGCTCCGTGATTCGCTCATTGGTAGCCATTTCTCAGAAAATTCACTGCGAGATTCGACTCTTACTTGCTACTGGCATGAGATGGTTTTCTGTCATACATACGCATCCGCTTTCTTTTAAAAGGAAAATAAAAGTTATTTTTTTTTCTTTCTTATTTTATTTTTTTTACTCTGGTACTGAAAGCGCTTTGTGAATTTTAATAAAATAATATTCACTTGGATTCGTGGTGGAGAGTACTGGTAGACAGCGCTCCGTGATTCGCTCATTGGTAGCCATTTCTCCGAAAATTCACCACGACATTCGATCCTCGTTTTAGTACCAGTTTGAAAAGAGTTTTCTGCTCTTCCTATACACAATTTCATCTTCCACCTCTCTATCTCTTTCTAAAAAAAAGGGAGGCCTAATTTATAAACTCTGGTATAAGGACATTCTATGATTTTTATGATCTGAGATTAGTTTAATATTGTGGTGAAGAGTAGTCATTCCCTGAAAACCCATCTCAAAAACTCGATTCTCACTTTCTAATCATTAGAATTCCACCCATAAGGTCTCGAATGTGAAATTGTTGCCATAATGTTAACATATTATGTCGAATAATTTTCACAAGAGGGGACATAGAACACGAAGGAAGGGTAGAAATCAACGATCTAAAAAACAGAATAACCCTGTAACCAAAAGTAATGTTACACTCGTCAAGGAACAACAATGTCCAATTACAGATCACACTGACACTAAAGCGATAAATTTTGATTGCAAGACCACACCTATAATAAAAACTACCTCAGTATTAAACCAGGACGTTTTGCCTGAACCAAATTACTCCCCGATTCAAGGAAAGTTAACAAGACTACTCGCAAGGTGTAATCAAGTGAATTCAGTAGATATTGTAACGCGAACATCAGAATCGGTTCTCCTCGTTAGAAGCATAGAAACTGTTGATCTTCCTTTTTTTAAGTTTTCGAAGCACTTGATGCACTAGTTAATTTCTTTTTTTTTACGTTCCATTAAGATGACAAAATTGTAAACATGACGATTCCAATTGACGACGACTCTGATGTAACGATTACAATATCCTCAGAAAATTTGCAACACGAAGTGACAATCATCCCCGTTAACTATAATGTCAAAAATAACTACATTTGCAAGACTGAATTGAAACATAACTGTCCTATTCTTGGTCACCCTACTGGAAATTGCATTAACAACAATTACGCCAAGATTTTGGGCGTTGTTTACTTACAGTTCGAAAACACCGAATTGTGTTTCCACGTCGTGCATCCCTTTCACTCAGAGAGTTGCTTGGTAACCCCAGGTATTTTTAGAGTAAAAAGCGCAATTGATTTGGGACTTTAATGGTTAACATCAGTAATTCTGAAAATAAAAAAAAAAAAAAATTTTTTATATATTTTGTTCAGAACCCCACAGTGACTCAGACACTAAGATTAACTATGACAGTGACGTTATGATTATTGACTAAAAATAGTTTCCCTGAATGTGCTATCGAAAACCAATTCCTGATATTGTTCCCATCTCTGGGTTTCAGCCCCCAATTTTTACTGAAGTGATTCCTCCACCTCCAGGAGTGATTCCTATCGAAGAGGCTATCAGACGAAGAAATTTGAGAAGAATTAGAAACCAGAGACAACCCCGACCATATAGTATTGGAAATCGCGATTAACAACAAGTTGTTCGTTATGTTGGATTTGTATTATATTGTTAGTTACAGTAAAAAAAAATATAAAATTCCAATCTCAGACCTCGAACCATTGACTCAACAGGAGTTGAAAAGTATTACCCTTACGTTTATTTCGGCTGCTCAAATCGTATCTGTACCCCCTAAGAACAGTCTCAAGATTACAAAATAGAAAAAGAAAAACAATTTTTTTTGCGTCATATTCTTTAATTCGGTAAGATCAATGTTTCCCCGATTTACTAAAATTCCCACGCGTTTTTCTCAAGATCAATGGGAGGAGATTACCGAGAGGGTGGAAAACGTAGAGGAATTTTATAACCAACTAGGCTTTCATCATTCAGCTTTGCGATGCCAAACTGAAAGATTGGAGAAAAGAGCAAAGTTTTTGTCCCTCTGGTTAGCCACTCTTGCGGACTCGAATGCGTATTTCGCGGAGAAAATTCAGGAATTCGAAAAAAGAATTAATAACCATCAAACTAGTATAGATGACCTTGTTGCCGAATTTAAAAAACTATCACTAAAGAAAATGAATGTCAATGGCTCCTTAGTGGAAGGAGATTTCTTTTAATAACTCAAAAGAATTCTTATTAGAATTACGTAGATATTTAGCATGTCTTATATACGAAGGCATTATTTTAAGAAGGTGCAACCTTTTCCTTGAATCCCGTTTAAGGGCATTAGGAACAAAATTAGATTTTTACTTCCGGCTAATTGGCGAAGAAACCGAAAGGGCTACTGAACTGAATTTATCCATCCTAGAGTTAGAGCTTAAAATGCAAAATTTGAAACTTGAGTAGCGATGCGATCAATAATAAAAATTTATGAAATAACTACAGAACCGGAATCTCCTTTTTTAACACCAACTGTAAACTGGTTTAAAAAACAAAACAATAGATTTTGCATCAGTTACGGAAACCTTAACAAGAAAACTATATCAGCTAGCAGAATACCGATGAACTTTAGCGAATTTACTACAGAACCGGAATCTCCCTTTTTAAAACCAACTGTAAACTGCTTTACAAAACAAAACAATAGATTTTGCATCAGTTACGAAAAGATCATATGTTAAAGAAAAAATTCTTTTTCACTGAAGCAAGCGCAGGAATTTCCCGCTGTGGCGACAATATTCGTACCCAAAATCTGCCAAGTCACAATTATATAAGCAACAATTGTCGTTAATTTCATTCAAACAGCTAAATATATATATATTTATTTATTATAATTTTTTTCGTTTGTGAAAACCAAGTAATATACGTGCAGAATGTCTGACCACGAGAATGATGATCAAAACCCGAATGATGCCGCCTTTTATCCAAAGGGCGGTTACAATCCCAACATTTCCCTACAACAACAGGCAATTAATCATGATACTAGTGCAGCCATGACCTCGGTACTCGAGTGCTTGACCCTTCAACAGAGCACCTATCACATCCCTATTTTTGACGGAAGAAATCCTCCGTTAAAAGAATTCATTCAGGATGTACAAAATGGTGCAGTTTTTATTACGGAAGCTACCGAACCCGCGTTTGTTAAGGCTGTTTTTAGTAAACTGAAGGGCGCAGCTCGCGAGAGCTGTAGGGACAAATGTTTTAACCGCGTTTCAGAATTAATTGAACATTTGAAGAAACGTTTTGCCCCAACTAAGAAATATCAGTGGTACTTCGAAAGTATCATAACTCTTCGCTTAAAACAGTCGGAAACAGTGGGTAATTATTATGATCGCTTGCAAGGATTACTTAGTGGAGCAAAATATGCCCTCGAAACAAAATATAATAAAAAGTTCAGGGAAATAGGCCAAGACGAACGTAATCGCCGAACATCAGAAAGCGATATAATAATGCAGCCCATATTCAAGGCAAGTAAGTAAAGAAATCCTTGTAGAAAGGAATAGATCAAGTAGCGATAGGGATACTACTCCGAATAGGTCAAATAGAGAGAAAACCGATGATACGCTATGGTTTACTCCGGAACAACTCGCTACATTTTATAGATCCATGATGCCACAGCTTCAGGCCCCGACATCCTTTCCACCCCCTATGTAATCTGTGGCATACCCATCACCTCCTACGCAGCAGGTACCAACATTCCAACAGCCAATAATTTATCAAAGACAAAATCAAGGCTACAATTCGGCCGCAACCCCTCCTCGATCATTATCCCCTGGACCACAAAGAAGTTCAAATGTCCAACATGGAAATTTAAACTTTCCGTCGACTCGTCGCTTGGACGCGGCTGCGAGTCCGACTCCGCAGCGTCAAAAAAGCGTTCAATTTGCAGAGAATACAGTAGGGTCCTTAGAGCAGGAATCGAGGCCGAAGACTCCCCAGTAGTAAATTTAAAGGCTCCCGAATTCCGAAACGAAAGGATCAAGTTTCTTGTAGATCCAGGATCGGATACTAACCTTATAAAAACCTGTGAGTTAAAACCCGAACTCACAATTGATAGAAGTAAGTATGTTGAAATTACGGGAATAACTCACCATGTTGTTAAAACACTGGGAATGATCGAGCTTACTATATGGAATATTCCCGTCGAATTCCATGTAGTAAGAAACAGTTTTCCTATTTCTACTCATGGAATCTTAGGAAGACCTTATTTGCGACAGGAGCAGGCGCAGATTTCTTTCAGGCACAATGCTCTCGTAACTGTATCCAATCCAGTGACCCCTATTCCATTTGTGGACAAGGAGTCACTGAAGGCTAAAGAAGCATTGAAGCCGGAAATCAAGCCTTTTGCCAGAACCTTTCGGATAAAGTCTAGAACTAGAACTCCTGTCTCGATTGACGTTACCAATTTAAATTTGAAAGAGGGATACCTTCCCCGACTCGAAACCCCCGAAGGGTTATATTTGGGCGAGGCCATGCTATGGCTATTAACACCACTGAAAATGACATTGACATAAGGATTAATCCTCAGGAATTAATCCCGTTCGATTTTTGTAAATTCCCCGGAGAGGAACTTACAGATTCTGAGACTGAGGATCTAAATGTTGACCCGAACCAAGCATATTCTGAAAGGGTTATAAGAGTAAAAAATGCGCTTCATTTATCTCATTTAACCCCAGAAGAGAGGAAAGTCGTGTCTAAATGGGCGGAAGATTATGCCGATGTCTTCCATCTAAATGGAGAGATGCTTACGTGCACCCCACTTATTCAACATCGAATCCCAACCATTAACGACAAAGTCATTCGCAGAAAATAATACCGGTCCCCTAACGAAGCCCTAGAGCAGATTGACACCCAACTAAAAAAACAGTTTGACAGTGGTATCATTGCCCATTCTAATACACCCTACAATGCACCTCTTTTAATTGTACCAAAAAAATTGGACGCCTCAGGCAAGAAAAAGTGGAGGGTGGTTGTGGATTATCGTGCCCTTAATGAGGCAATCCAGGGCGACTCTTTTCCCCTGCCAAATATTATTTCAATTTTTGACAGACTAGGGACCGCCCGATATTTCACGGTTTTCGACCTCGCGAGTGGTTTTCACCAAGTTGAAACACACCCAGACGATACACATAAGACTGCATTCTCATCGCGCAACGGACATTTTGAGTATTGCAGAATGCCTATGGGTATTAAAAACGCTCCTCCCACATTCCAAAGACTTCTTAACGGCGTTCTAAATACAATGCTTGACACTGAAGCTTTCGTTTATTTGGATGATATTATAATATATTCAGATACTTTGGAAGAGCACGATAAACGGGCCAGGCGTCTTTTTAACCGGTTACGAGACGCGAACCTAAAACTCCAACCAGACAAATGTGAATTCCTAAAAACAGAGGTGGCATATTTAGGTCACATTATTAGTGAAAACGGAGTGAAACCCAACCCTAACAAAATCATTGCAATTAAAAACTTTCCAAAACCAACCACCCCTAGAGACATCAAAAGCTTTTTAGGACTTTCAGGTTACTACAGGCGTTTTATAAGAAATTATGCGAAATGGGCTAAGCCCTTGACTGAACTTTTAAAAAAGGATGCCCCATGGAAATGGGAAAAACCTCAAAAGCAAAGTTTTTCTCGCTTGAGAAAATATCTCTATCGCGACCCAATTCTCAAATATCCAGACTTTAGTGCGATATTCAAATTAACGTGTGACGCTTCGGAAAATGCCATTGGTGCAATGCTGACCCAAGAAAGAGATGGAATTGATATGCCGGTTGCATATTATTCTAAAGTGTTAAACGAAAACGAACGAAAATATCCCAAGCCCGAAAAAGAGTGTATCGGGATATTATATGCTACAGAACATTTTAAACCATACTTATACGGTCGTGAATTTATTTTAGCCTGTGATTTTGAACCGATTCATTGGATGACTTATATTGATGATCCAGGGCCTCGGATTCAAAGATGGAGAATTCGACTCCAGAATTATCAATATAGGTTTGAATACAAACCAGGAAAAATAAATAGGATTGTTGAAGCGTTATCAAACAATTCTTTCGATGAAAATAAAAGGAAACAGGGAACTGATTCCGAATCTAACTGGTCCGATTCATCCTTGTCCGATTCGGGAGCTCAATTGGAAAAGAAAGAATTCGTTCCCAATTCGGACGAGAATGTAGCAGGTAAACAGTCCATACTATGTCGTACTTTTATGATTACAACGCGCTCCTCCGCTAAACGCAGTGAAGATAATGCGCAAGTGAACCCTGAGTGCCCCAAAATTAACTCCAAGGATACGCCACAACCCTCTACTTCAGCGGGACTTCATAAAAGGACTCATACCCCTAGACCCCGAGGGAGACCCAAGGGATCAACAATTGCTAAGGATCCAAACGATAGTGAGGCTTATACGCCACCCCCAGGACTGACTCTTACCGATGCTGATGAGAGTGGTATTGCCCAACGTCATTTGCAGCGACGAAGGAAGAGTCCGATCCACCCTTGTTTCAGAAGGAGCACAGCACCTTTCCTCTTTTTCCACCTAGTCTTACGTCAATAAAGAATCCTATCCAAAAACCAAATGATGACTCAACTAAAAAACCGGTTTCTTGGACCTATGAAAATCCTGATCCATACACTGATGTTTATGTGGATGGAGCATGTTGCGAAAACGGAGGTTTAAGTCCCAGGGCCAGGATTGGAGTCTGGTTCGGACCGAATCACTCCCTAAGGGCGCTCGCACAAGAAAAGACGGAGCAGTGTACAGGATGTGTTTCAAATGAGTTAGAAAAGGAAAGAACGATATTCCTGTCCTTTTCTATCTCATTTGAAACACATCCTGCACACTGCTCCGTCTTTTCTTGTGCGAGCAGCCTTAATATTTCTCGGAGATACAATGGTCGACAAGCCAATAATGCTTCGGAAATTGAAGCAGCTGCTGTCGCGGCCCGTCAAGCAAGAAAGGCAGGCATTCAAAAACTAAGGATAAAAACTGATTCCCGATACTTAGTGCAAAGTATAAAGGAATGGGTACCAAAATGGCAGCAAAACGATTGGAAGACCACAGAAAATAAGTCTGTAAAAAATCAAAAGGTATACGAGCGCTCTAGGACCCCTTGATGTCGTTTGGGAGCATGTCTCCGGTCATAATGGTATTGCTGGAAATAAGGAAGTTGACCAATTGGCTCGTGAAGGAACCCTAATGGAACCAGGACCAGACTCGTCATCTTCCGAACCCGAATTACCTGAGGAACCACCGCCAGAACAGATTATCATTGAAGGTCAGCGTCGTCCTGAAAGCAGTGATGAGGATCCTAATGAACAGCAACATCATGACCCATATGAAGATGAAAACCCCGTTAGCAAGAAATTGCGAAAGGACCTTAACCAAGAACAGGATGAAACTACTAAATTGATTCAAGAAGTGAATGATTCAATTAAAAAATTTGACGAAACTCTCGTCAACATCAAACCCACTGATCAAACCAACGATACCCTACTTTGGGATTATGAAGGATTGAATCATGATCCTCGAAGGCAATATGTTTCGGATGGAGAGGAGGATCAAGAACATCTGGAGTATCTAAAAAGCCTCGAACCAGCGACCGAAATTGATGATGAACTTCCTGAAAGAGTAAAACAATTCTTAGAAAGTTTTAACCGCAGTCGTACTGGGGAACAATTAAAAAAAGGTCAACCTGATCCTACCATCGTTACGACAGAAACAGCAAAACAATCTCCTATTTCTACAAGAAGAAGTGTTGTTCGTTTCAGAGATGACCCTGAAATGTTTGAAAACTCCGAAAGGGATCAAATGTACTTGAAACAATCTCAACTATTCACCCCAGGACCGTTAAGGACCCCAAATGCACAATCCACCCCATTTTCCACATTCGGAGGCCAAAGAAAAATGAAAGCGAAGGAAGGTAAAAAGAAGAACACAGGCGAGGTTCCAACACAGTTGGAACCTCGCCGACTACAACCAAGGAACGATGACAATCCAGTGAAGTGCGTACCATCTGGAATCAGTCAATTGTTTCAACGACAAAATCACGGAAAGATTGAAATTAAAGTAATCGAGCAAGGCATACACAATTAAAAAAAGTGACGCACTGAGGGCTTTCTGACTCTGAAACTGCGAATTGTTCCGATATCATAAATAAATCAATCACAATTAATTGCAATTTGACATGGTTAATACAGTTTATTTTTTTTTCTACACACATAAAAAAAAGAGAGAAGGAAAGTTTCTTTTGAAGAAAGAATGGATTTAATAAATTGGAAAGAGCCAAACTTTCCCTACCACTCTTCCTCCACGTCTTGCTGGGCGTTGTCCTCGCCGTTGCCATTTTGAGCTACTGTTAGCTCCGGAACATCCGCCCAGGCAAATTTGTTGTTAACATTTAACCTCTAAAAAAAAGAAAAAGAGAATTTAAACAGTTTTTAATAATTTCAAACAATTTAAACAATTAGTTTTGAAATATTCGCAATCAAGTTACAATTATGTTTTATGAAATCAATTTTTTTTATTATTCTATTATAGATGTAATTTTTATTTTGTAAGGACATATTTCTAAAAATACTGCAGTTATAAGTATAAATTGTGGGCGAGAAAAGAGAAAGAGAATCGTCTCACCACTTTCCACCAGCCTCTTGTCCGTGGCTGTCCTGGCGCCATCCAGTCGTGGCATTGGAGAAAAGTTAGTTTGAATCCTTCTTTTAAGGGTTGAAACCCTACTTTCGGAGGGATCTCGGGCAGGTCCCTTAAAAGACTAAAAAAAATGATATATAAAAAAATAAAAAAAAAACATTTGTCTTACCAAACTAACGGAGCCAGACCCTCCGAAATTCCTCCCTCAACCAATTTCAGTGCCGACAAATAGTCCCCGACGTATACTGGATTGCGAAAGGATTGCTAAAAAAATAAATAAATTTTCAGAATTTTATTTTTTTTTTTAGTCATAATTTATCAGATACTTACTGGAGCCCAAAATCCACGGGCAAGGTAATTCCTCTCGCTCTCGTCCCAAAAATACTTCTGAAACCAGGAGGTCATGGAGCTAGCTCTTTCGACCCCGAAAGCCAAACTCCGGAAATAAGGCCAAAATTCGCCAACTACGGTCCGGGGAGGAACAGGCCTCCATTCCCCAAAATTGATCATAAATCTAAAAAAAAACAGCATAATCATAAAATACAAAACAATTTATTTTCCCTCTTCTATGCACATAATCTAATTAGAAGGAAATTTTCATAGGATTGGTTTAGAATATTATAAAAAGAAAATTATTAAAAAAAAAAATTTTATATTAAGTATAGAAATAAATTATTTTATAATACTAAAGTTATATTATGAACAAGTAAAAGAGGATATATTTTTTTTTATTTAAGGTATCACATCGGTAAAACCGTTTTCTATAGATTTTCTTGAAAATTTTACCATATGTTCTTATTATCATTCTTGACAAATTTGCAAAATATGAAGAATTTTCGCCGTACGAAACCACAGATATTAGCAATCAAAGTTGCTTATTTTGCATGGGAGACGGGACTAATGTATGGGGGAGAAGTACATTTTCATAAATATCATCAGAAGTTTTCTATAAATTTTTTTCAAAAACTAATGTTGAATTCACGAATAAATTTGGAACTAAAATATACAAAGAAATTTATAATTTACCGTGCCGTTTATTTGTAATTATAAATTAAAAATTCTATTTCATGACGTCATTTGCAATATATAGCACACCCGCCACTTTGATGTGGCAACATCGCAGGATGGTAACATTAGTTAGAGAGAGACAGTAGTCCACAGTAGTCAAAGCGAGACTTATAGCGACGTTGTCAAACCTCCTACTCCTTCCAATCGCTGCTAGTGTGGGGTATACGTGTACGAGTGTATTTGTAGAAGTAGGTACAGTATGGGCTGAGAGTATAGGGAGTTGAGGGCAAAAGTATAGTGCGGGAAGTAGTAATGCGAGCTACAAACTTTTGACTCCGATTAGTGCCGATGTGATACCTTAAAATACATTTTTTTTGTATAAAATGAAGATCTTTTTCAGGTCTTCTTCAATTCAATTATATAAAAAAAATTGAACTAAAATGATTCTTCACTAAATTAATTATTTTAATAATTTTGAAATACATCACAAATTCAATTATATCAAAATTACTTTTTCAATTAAAATTTTATGAAATTTAACAATTGTCTATAATTAAAAAAATATATATATCACAATAAAATTGAATTAAAAAAAAAAAAATTTTGTTTTCTCAATTAAAAATAAACTAAAATTCAATTATTACCCGAAATTTCAATTTAAAATAAAATAAAACTCAATTATTTTCTAAAATTTCTATTCAAAATTAATTATCCTAATTTTCAATCAAAAATGAACTTAAATTAAATTATTATTTAAAATTTCAATTATTTAAACTATTTTAATAATATTCCTTGAAAATTCAACTATCTGAAACCATTTTTCATTTAAAATTCTTTTTTAAATTATTGTATTTTGTCCGCATTTTCTAATAAATTTTAGTGAAATCTTCTAAAAATTTTAATTACAAAACTTTCAAAATTCTCAATTTTAAATCCTTGAAAATTCTATTAAATTTAATTAGATGGTTGCCACCCAGGAATAAAAGCTTATTAAATGCACCTTTTAGTGAATCAGATATTTTAAGAATGTGGATTCATTACACAGGTCCACAAAATAAATTCGATGAAAGGTTACTTTGACCAAACCTGGTGTATTATATGTTTTTGGGGTCGCTGATCACGAATCTGAAGTCCGTTTTGCTCCATCACGTCAGGATTTTTTCCTCACCTCAAAAAACATGTTGGATTTTACGTTACAGACAACATTTTGTAAATAATGACGGATTTACCTCAATCTTGGTATCTAGGGGTTTTTGGGGTCACTGATTACGAATTTGAAGCCAGATTTTCAAAATACAAAATGGCGGATCCAATATGGCGGCCGGTTTTTAAAAAATTGCATTTTTACAAAACTTGGTATCTAGGGGTTTATTAGGTCGCTGATTACGATTTTAAAGTCTGATTTTCAAAATCAATAGATATAACATGAGTTCAAGATATGCTTTAGTTTGCAATTACCTACATTCAGCCGTACACAGGAACAACAACGTGGACGTAGTAGACTTAAAAAATTTGGACATTTTTATTAGCTAATTCTCCACTTACGACCCCAGTCAATCTCCTTTTAAGAATAGTGAGAGGCAAGGAGACTCACCATAAACAAGCACCCCGAAGGGAACAGAAGTCTGCTACGTCCACGTCATTGTTCCTGGGTACGGCTGAATGTAGGTAATTGCAAACTAAAGCATATCTTGAACTCATGCACGGAGAGAAAAAAAAGCTACGATAACCGGACACCCAAGTAGTGACCCAGTAAAAAAGGATTTTTTGAGATAGCAGTTTGGACAATTGAGCAAGCCGTTTGCTCAATTGTCTAAAATGCATTCAGACAATTGGAGTGTTTGTTCAATTGTCCAATGCATTATGCCCAATCATCCGCAATATTTCTCGTGTCTAAAAAGCTGCAAAAATAATATGAAAACTATTGAAACATTGAAAAAACGGTAGAAAATGTATAGTTTATGTATATTATATTTATAATTTATGTTTTAAAATAATATCTTATTAATATTGTATAAAATTTATCTTAAAATTGAAAAAAGAAGTTACATAAAAATAGTTTGTAGGATTTTCTAAAAGCATATATGCAAAGTATTTTGATTTATTTGAAAATAATTGAAAATAGATTTTTCAAGGACGGTGTCGAGGTCACGGGGTCGGTGTCGTTTTTAGAAATTTGTTAACTTAATATAATAGAAGATGTTTCGTTTTAAATTAAGAAATGTTAAAATTATTAAGTTAAAAACATTTGATTTTAATGACACCTAAAATTAGACACAATATTATAGGTTACTAACTAAAAATTGAAAAAACAACAATAAATAATAAAAAATAATAATAAAAAATTGAAAAAATCAAAAAATTCTTAAAAAATTGCAAAATAACCCTTTTTCGGGATAAAATTGCAAAATAACCCTTTTTCGGGTTAAAATTGAAAAATAACCCTTTTTCGGGTTAAAATTGAAAAAAGATGTTACATAAAAATAGTTTGTAAGATTTTCTAAAACATATATGCAAAGTATTTTGATTTATTTGAAAATAATTGAAAATAGATTTTTCAAGGACAGTGTCGAGGTCACGGGGTCGGTGTTGTTTTTCGAAATTTGTTAACTTAATATAATAGAAGATGTTTCGTTTTAAATTAAGAAATGTTAAAATTATTAAGTTAAAAACATTTGATTTTAATGAGACTTAAAATTAGGCACAATATTATAGGTTACTAACTAAAAATTTAAAAAACAACAATAAATAATAAAAAATAATAATAAAAAACTGAAAAATCAAAAAATTCTTAAAAAATTGCAAAATAACCGTTTTTCGGGATAAAATTGCAAAATAACCCTTTTTCGGGTTAAAATTGAAAAAAGATGTTACATAAAAATAGTTTGTAAGATTTTCTAAAAGCATATATGCAAAGTATTTTGATTTATTTGTGTTACGAACGAATTTCGTAACTTTTTAAAATTTTCAATTTTAAATAAAAGATACCTAAATTCAATTAATTATTGTAAGATTTAAATCACATAGTGATTTAAATTCTTTTTCTACTTATAATAAATTACAGATGGAATTATAAATAATATAAAACACAAACATACAACACAAACACAATTTTTCAAATTAATTTATAAATAAATTAAGAAACAAGTAGCTGTTCTCATTTTAGCATTGTTAAATAAATATCGAGAATATTAAGAAATAAAAGGTAAAGAACCTCAATATAGAATAAAAGAGTTCATTTTAACAAAGTTTCGTAAATAAAGTTCCATCATTTCACAAATCAATATACAATTGAGCAACATAATTGCTCAATACAAGGAGTGGCTCATCGAAGGTGGATCACGCCACTACCCCAAAATTGCAAGGTTGCAAGAAGCGACTTAGCGACAGACAATTTCATTATATTTTTCCCACTCTTTCATCAATTAATAAAACCAATTGTAATTGTAAATTACGGGCAGTTGAGTTAAGGTAGAGGTTTGGAGAGTTTGAGGTCTCAAGTGGAGACGGTGTTACAACCCGGAGTTTGGGGTTGATCAAAAAGTGTATTGTAAAAGAATTCTCTAAGTGGAGAAATTCTTTTAGTTGGATTGATTTATTGAAGCATTGAAGTATTGATTTTGTGATTATTGAATATTGGTTTATTATTTTGTTGATCTTTTGGATACTGATTTGTCATTTATTGAATAATGGAATATTGATTTATTATTGAGGACTATTGATTATTGAATTGAGGATTATTAAAGATTGAAATATTGAATATTGATTTGTCATTTGTGGAATATCGATTTGTTGAGTTATTGATTATTGAATTGAGGATTCTTGAATATTGGAATATTGATTGATTATTGAGGACTATTGATTATTGAATTGAGGATTCTTGAATACTGGAATATTGATTGATTATTGAGGACTATTGATTTAAATATTATTGATTTGATTTTGGTGAGTTCTAATGCATTATATTTACACTACACAGACATTCACACTATTCAATACATTATTTTGATACATGTACTAAAAACATTTGATTCTATTTTATAAAATACATGTTTTTCTTTGAAGTTTAAATTGTGATTTCTATATTTGAACCATTCTCATATTTCCTTTTTTTCTGATTAATCAAATTAAGAGTACAATAAGAATACGAATCTCAAACGACATTCTGAATAATAGAATGGTAGTAGGAGGAATCCACTACCTTTATAATTAAATTTGTCCGAAGGGCATGTTGTTGGCCTACCGGAATTTGTAATAAGAAAAGCTATTTTTTTGTGTTTATGATTGATTTCCAATAAAAACCTAAAACATTTTCCCATCAAATTCTAACCCTAACAATTTGAAAATAATTGAAAATAGATTTTTCAAGGACGGTGTCGAGGCCACGGGGTCGGTGTTGTTTTTCGAAATTTGTTAACTTAATATAATAGAAGATGTTTCGTTTTAAATTAAGAAATGATAAAATTATTAAGTTAAAAACATTTGATTTTAATGACACTTAAAATTAGACACAATATTATAGGTTACTAACTAAAAATTGAAAAAACAACAATAAATAATAAAAAATAATAATAAAAAATTGAAAAAATCAAAAAATTCTTAAAAAATTGCAAAATAACCCTTTTTTGGGTTAAAATTGAAAAATTACCCTTTTTCGGGTTAAAATTGAAAAAAGATGTTACATAAAAATAGTTTGTAAGATTTTCTAAAAGCATATATGCAAAGTATTTTGATTTATTTGAAAATAATGGAAAATAGATTTTTCAAGGACGGTGTCGAGGTCACGGGCGGGGTCGGTGTCGTTTTTCGAAATTTGTTAACTTAATATAATAGTTATATATTATTATTAATTAATAATATTATATTAATATTATTTATATTATGTATTATAATATATATTGTAATTATACGTCAAATAGATACAATTTTAAAAATTGTTAGAAATAAAATATATATATATATATATATATATATAATTTAAGAATGAATAGAAATATCATTATATTTTACCATTCGACAAATATTGAGAGTCGATAATGAAGTGTCACTCATTATCATAATCTTCTCTTCTTTACCCATAAAATGTCAAGTACAGCAGTATACTGTCAGTTAAAAAGTGATTTTTCGGAAAACTCTTTCCTTTTCCTCGATCGAGGTATTTTTATACTTTCTTTTTCTGTATATATCAAGAATTATACATTTTCTACCGTTTTTCAATGTTTCAATAGTTTTCATATTATTTTAGCAGCTTTTTAGACACGAGAAATATTACGGATGATTGGGCATAATGCATTGGACAATTGAACAAACACTCCAATTGTCCGAATGCATTTTAGACAATTGAGTAAACGGCTTGCTCAATTGTCCGAACTGCTATCTCAAAAAATCCTTTTTTACTGGGAACTGCCTGAGTGACTCAAGTAATAGCATTAAAGTCAATACAACTTGGATGCCAAGTAGTTTTTGCCTGTCAAACGCAAGATCTATTAAAAGCCTGGTTAAAACTCAGATGATAAGGTATGAAATGTTTGAATTTCCTAGCTTAATTTAAGCATTTCCTATCTTATCATCTGAGTTTTAACCAGGCTTTTAATAGATCTTGTGTTTGCCAGGCAACAACTACTTGGGACCTCAGTTGTGTTGACTTTAATGCTATTACTTGAGTCACTTAGGCAGTTACTACTTTTGGGTCTCCGGTTATCGTAGCCTTTTTTTCTCACCGTGTGTTATATTTATTGACTTTGAAAATCAGACTTCAAAATCGTAATCAGCGACCTAAAAAACCCCTAGATACCAAGTTTTGTAAAAATGCAATTTTTTTAAAAATCCGGCCGCCATATTGGATCCGCCATTTTGTATTTTGAAAATCTGCCTTCAAATTCGTAATCAGCGACCCAAAAAACCCCTATACACCAAGATTGAGGTAAATACGTCAATATTTACAAAATGTTGTCTGCAACGTAAAATCCAACATGTTTTTTGAGGTTAGGAAAAATCCTGACGTGATGGAGCAGAACGGACTTCAGATTCGTGATCAGTGACCCTAAAAACATATAATACACCAGGTTTAGTGAAAGTAACCTTTCATCGAATTTATTTTGTGGACCTGTGTTATTAATGTTTTCAATCGGAATGTAACATTTTGATAATTTTGAATCGGATCGAAAAATTTCAGGTTTTTGTTGTCATATTCCGCACAAAATTTAATAATTTTTAATAAACGAGCTTTGTAAATAAATTATACACTGGAGAGTAAGATTTGCTTAATGCTTTTAAAATTGAAAAGATACATATCACTGTGTCTCAACTAACAGGTAATGATGATGACAAGTTTGAAAAATGTAAATGATTTGAATCGGAGTCAATATGAGATTTCCTTTTAAAAATGCGGATTCAACTCAGCCTCCGACCGATTCAAAAATATTGAATAGATTTTTATTTTCTGGGCATGTCAATCTCACTGATAAATAATGTGTTGACAGTTTGTTTGCTTAAATGCGAATTGTATTTCTACAGAATAATTGTATTAATAATTGTTTAATATTACAAAGTATATATTTTTTGCAGACCTAAAACGAAGGTTTGAAACCTATAAGTTCAAGAAGAAAGAAGAAGAAAAACATAAAAAGATTATATATAAAAATTTTAAAAAATATTATGTGAGAATATAAATATATAAATATAATTTTCCTACAATTTGTCTTTCTTTCTTATAAGAATTTTATTCCTTATCAAAAAACACAGTAAACTAAAAGGTATTAAAAAACGTTGCAGATTAAAATAATACCAAAATTTATATATAAATATTTCAATTATTTTTCATCCTAACTTAAATTTTAATCTTTCGATGGATTATTATTATCCACGGCGGGTAAAAGAGTTGTATCTTATTTCACTCCATTTTAGGATTAAAATAATACCCTACAATATTTTGTGAAAAAAACGTTTTTAATGGATTTCTCCAAAACGGGAACAGGTAGGACTTTATTTAAAATGGATTTTTAACCTATAAATATGTACAAAGCACGCTACACAAACCGTTTTTATTCGCATTTTTGTGAAACCTATCTTGGCTTCTAGAACACCGTGTCAGATCAGACGTGGTGTGGGGGTTCGGCGGTGGGCCATTCGGTTTCACGTGGGATGCTCATAAAATTACATAGTTAATACAAAATTTTAGATGGCTAAACACTACGGAAGAAATATGATTGATATCATTATTTTATTAAAAGGGAAGATCGATCATTGATTGATTGTAATACAATTAATCAATTTCCCGAGGAGAAACTTAAATAGGGAAATCGTAAGGGCCTTGTAATATTTCCCTATTACTTGTATGATTCTGGTGTGGAGGGGTGCGGATTTCTGGTTGGGCCAGGGGGTTTCTTGTGACGCTTGATTTTTATAAGAATGATTCATAGTACCCAATGATGGGAATCCTGCGGGAGCCCTGCGACCGTCTTTCGATTACTTTCAGCTTACTATCATTTTATTGGATGGTGATTTGAGGTTGTATTGTTTATTATAAATAGTAGAAAAAATTGCACCTTGAAAAAGTAATCTTCATTCTAAAGGATTCCTCTAAATGTAATGCATATTTTCCTCTTAATTTTGGTGTCAAAAGTAATAATCTTAATTTAAAAGGATTTTCCTATCGAAAAAATCCTCTTAAAGGAAGAATAATATTCTAATATTCTGACAAGTTGAAAATAACCGTAATACACAGGTTTTGAATAAATTATTAGACAATAATGCTTATGTATTGATAATAAAGTACAGTTTTGACACATTGAATTAAATGTTGATATCAAAACCTCAAAAAAAAAAAAAAAATTTCCTAGTGTTATTAATGTCAAGAGAACCAATAATTTTTTTAAATTTGAATAATATAATAAATATTTAATAAGGTTTAATTATTTACATTCAAAAAAGGTAAATTATAATAGATTCCTGGAATAAAGAATGAAATATTGGTTTTTAATTAAACATGTTTGAAAAAAAAATTTCTTGCTTTTTGCTGAGCATCAATACATTAGATTTAATTACAATAATAATAAAAAATGCTATAGCCAGTTGCAAATATCAAACAAGTTCGACGCAAATATTTAAGAAAATTAGTAAAAAAATGAAGATTCATCGAGAGGTTATATTTTCTGTATTTATACCTCCATTCAATATATCCACCCAGATTTAAATCATTTAGTAAATCTTCGAGTCTCTTTTCCATTTTGATCTTTCGATTTATAACACAACACTATTATGACAAAATACGAAAATTAACAGTTTCGAAAAACAAAAGCGCAAATGTCAAACAGGAACTTCGCCGACGTATTAAAATCTTACTTTATTTCTGAGAAAGTGTCAATGACTGGAGCATTTATACCCTATTTGGTAATATATTAACGTTTAATAAAATAATTTTTTTTTTACAAAAACATCATACAAAATAATTTCTGAAAGTTCAAAGAGATTTTACCATTAAATAAGACGTTTTTAATTTTAATATCTTCGAATTGATTGCTACTTATTTAAAATTATTTTCACATTCTTAATAATTTAAATTCATTATATTTTCTAACGAATTATATAAACTACAAATTTTCTTTTACAGTTTAATTATATAGTAATATAACCTGAAATTATGATTAATCAAAAAAAAAAAAATTTGAAAGTTGAATGGAAGTTAGTCGTGGGGTACTTGTTATTTTTCTCACTATTAAACATTAAAACTAATTTTTGGGAAGGGTGGTGACGTCACCGGAGGCGTCGGGGCCTAGCCGGGGTTCTGCGTTTTTCCCTATCAGAAACTTACCAAATTTTAGTTTTCGATAAGGAAGCCTAGAGAAACTTCTCCACGGGTTCACATATAAAAAAAAAAGAAATCACTATTGAACAAAAAAGTCTCTGGATTTAAAACACGTTTAAAATACTGAAATTAAAGCTAATCCCCTTTTCTTTGTTTATGACTGTCGGTTACTAACTTCGCGCTTATGTATAGAAATAAGTGTTTAAACATGCTAAATAAAAAAAATATATATATATATATATAGGCTATTTCAAGGATATGCTATTTTAAGTATATAAATATTAAGTTCAACATAAAATCACGATGCTGATTTGGCAACAGAGCGCATTAAGAAAAAATTCTTCGAAGGATGCTTATCTAACCTCCGTCCAGCTTAGAAATTTGACTCTTTACGGTGCTCAAGAAAGGCAACATCGCGTGAATGAACTCAGAATGTTACGCACACATACATACATAGAAAGGAAAAGGGAGGAGTTTTTCCTCTTTTCCGACTCACAGTCTAACAAAATTATTATTAATTGTTGACTAACTATATTGAGTAAAGTTAAATTTTGATTTTAATTTTGTTTCTCATTTAGACTTTAATTGCATTATTAGATTATTAATTTTTGCTTATAAAATAAAACCTAAATTACATACATATATTAGTTTGAGAAACAGCTGAATAACAAGCCTCGGATTATACGATTTTTTATAAAAAAAAAAAAAACTAAACTTTCCATAAATTAATTATTTTCAATAATTTAAGGGGTTTCCTAAATTTTTTTGGTCAAAAAAATCAAATTTTTTTTTCTTCATTTTTTGATAGGAAAGTATGTTAAGAATGTGTGGTTAAATCATTAGATCGTAATTCGCTCATAATCTTAAGTTATTTAACAAAATACATATATATATATATATATATATATATATATATGCGTCTACAGATCGTATAATTAACCCTTTCGTGTCCACGATAAACCGAGCAAATGGATTTGCTTGAAATTCGTTACTCGGGGGGTTATTGGGGTCTCTGATTACGAATTTAATGTCAGATTTTAAAAATTCAAAATGGCGGATCCAATATGGCTGACAAGTTTTTTAAAAAGTGTTTAGATTGGCTCGAAATGTCCTACTCGGGGGTTTATGGGGTCGCTGATTACGAATCCGGTGTCCATTTTTCAAATTTCAAAATGATGGATCCAATATTCTGACATCATATTCGTAATCAGCGACCCCAAAAACCCCCGAGTACCAAGTTTCGAGTAAATGCAATTGATTTTTAACTTTCATGTCCGCCATATTGGATCCGCCATTTTGAATTTTTAAAATCTGACATCATATTCGTAATCAGCGACCCCAAAAACCCCTGAGTAAGAATTTTCAAGCTGATTTAGTTACTTCTGCTTGACTAATTATAACCTTTTGATATCAAAACTTTAAACGCTTTTTTCTCAAAACACTATATTTAAAAATGGTAACCAGTAGAACTCAAAAACCGTTTGACCGATTGCAAAAATTCAAGTTGCATTCGATTCAGTGGAAGTTTTTGCAGGTCCTAAACCTCTAATATATTTAAAATATTCAATAATCATGTTTCTGTGAGTGATTGATTGTCAAAAAATGGTATTTTTTCAGTTTTTTGGGTTCCAAAGCTTGCCATTTTTTTATTTTTTTTAATATCTCGAGGTTTAGGACCTGTATTAGGTCTTAAACTTTAAAATCACGTTTGATTTTTTTATTTTAGATGATTCTGCGATGAGCTACAGTGGTTACCGTAAAGGGCTTTGATTTTGACCAGTGTACATAGCGACCTCTGTAGAAGGAGCATAATAATATTTTTTAAGATCGCAATTTTTTTTTAAATAGTTCTTGACGTATATAGTAACATGTAAAAACTTTTGATCAATTATATTTTAAAACTTATGAGTACACGATCTTTTAAAAACCTTCTATTTTAGGGCAAAAAAATTTAGGAAACCCCTTAAATGAAATCTTCAAAAATAAATATAAGTATGTGTATGTATATGTTTTTATTTCTTACCCCTTTGATGTGGAGGGAGGGCTTTCCCTCAAATGCGTTAATTCATTCAACGCATATTCCAATTTATTTTGCTGAATCCATTCAAGGACAGAGGGCTTCCTTGCTCTTCGCAAAGTTTCAATAAACGAATTTTTATTAATCTCCTCCTGTACCGCTTCTGCCTCTTTTTGTTTTTCGTCTTTCATTCTCTTTAAAAGTTTAAATATTCTCTTGTTCCTCAAGATTCCGTTGCGTTCATCATTCTCTTCTATTACTATTATTAATATTATACATTACTATTAATTCTGTACTCACCTCGAAGAATCAGAATTGTAAGAAACGCGGAGCGGAACGAAGCACTTAACGCACAGAAACAAACTGAACTGCGGTGTCAGAGTCAGAAAGCACTACCACTGTGACGTATGTATTAATCATGAATCCAAGCCCGTATCATGGTAATCTTAAAACTAAGCCAGGATTACAAGTTAGAATAAGTAATAAGTAAGAAGAACAAAGCGCGAACTCTTAAGATTAATGTAAAATTGGAACAATAACGTTATTCTGACAAAATAAAATTTTATCACTTGTCCATTATTTTAGTTAAAACACAAACTATATATATAAAAAAAGGAGAGAGGAAGAATATATATATAGATTTTCTATATAATCAACTCGCAAAGTTGATGATTTATTATGAACTATTGCTTTATATGTATAATTATTTTTTTTACATAAATTTTTATTTTACACAATATACATGTAATTTCCATTCGCTTAAAACTGTAATAATATTAATAATATTAATATTAGATTTTCATACGCATTATTGCGCATGCGTTGGCAATCGGTATTCAAAATAAAATTATGAGAAATTAAAAAAAGGGGGACTTCGCCTGTGTTATGATTAGAGATTTAATACAATATGTTGTAAAACATAAATTGCGAATAATGAAAGGTGTTCTACCTAACCGAATGTGCGTCGTTTTCAAATTTTGAATGTTTTTTGTGTGTATAAGGCCTATACTATGCATATGATAAATACATACAGGGTTTCTATGTTACCAATACGTTACAAGAATTTATAATGTAAAGGCTATATATTCACTCAGGAACAAATCATGAAATTTTAACAAAATTTATATGTACAACGCAACGTTAAAATTTCATGGTCGTTGCAAGAGTTCTTGTGCTCGTGAAGGCGATCAAAGGAAGGAGATATATATATATACTAGACGTAGACTGCGCGCGCAAGCGCGCGCCTTTTAGGTTGGTATTTCTTACTTGACCAGAAATAAGTAAAGAATATTCATATTGCAAATGTCAAAATGTGTTATGATTGAAAATTAGTCAAAAGTTCAATCTTTTGTCGATAATAATTTATTTGACCGGAATTTATGAAGTCAACACTCTTAAAAGTCGACATTTTATTAGAATGCTTTTATATGAAATTGGTTTGTCATTTTCTAGAAAGGACATAGAACCATCTTGAAACTTAATGAAAACTTTTAGAATCTTCATAGAACGTTCTAGTAAATTTATAAAAACTTATATAAATTCCGTAGAATTTTCTAGAAATTTCTTGAAATTTTTGAGAAACTTTGTGGAACATTATATTCACAATACCTTGTACTATCTTCATGGAATTATCTAGATACTTTATGGAACCTTCTAGAAACCTCATAAAACTTTTTAGGGTTTTCATTGTAAATTTCTAGAAACTTCATGGAACTTTCAGTTCATAGAACTTTTCAGAGTTTTCATGAAACTTTCTAAGAACTTCATGGAACTTTCTAGGAACATAATGAAATGATCTAGAATCCTTATGGAACTTTCTTTTCATGAAACCATATAGAGTCTTTATGAAACTTTTTTAAAACTTAACTGAACTTTCTAGAAACTTTCCAGAATTTTCAAGAAACTTAATGAAACTTTTTAGAGTTTTCATAAAATTTTTTAGAAACTTAATGAAACTTCGTAGAAACTTCATAAAGCCTTCTAGAATTTTTGTGGAATTTTCTATAAACGTCGTGGAATTTAAAAAAAAAACTTAATGAAACTTTTTAATGTCTTCATGGAACTTCATAGAAACTTAATGAAACCTTCTAGAATCTTTACAGAACTTTCTAGAACGTTTTATGAAGCCTTTTAGAAATTTCATAAAACCTTCTACAATGTGCATGGAACTTTATAGTAACTTCATGAAAACTTCTAAAATATTCACGGAAATTTCTAGAAACTTCATGGAACTTTCTGTTCATAGAACTTTTCAGAGTTTTCATGAAACTTCCTAAAAACTTCATGGAACTTTTCAGAAACTTCATAAAACCTTGTAGGAACTTAATGGTACTTTCTTGAAATTTCATAGAACCTTATACCTAGAAAGTTCGTAGAACTTTTGAAGAAACTGAATGAATAACCTTTTAGAATCTTTATGGAACTTTCTATGTATAAACTTTGTAGAACTTTTTGGAAACATAATGGAAAATTCTAGAAAATCTTCATCAAAATTTTTAAAACTTCATGACAATATATAGAAAATTCAGGAAAGCATCTAAAAATTTCAAGAAATCTTCTGAAATCTTCATGGATCCTTTTAGAAACTTGATGAAACTTTCTAGAAACCTAAAGAAATATTTAAAAATTATATTTCACCTTTTAAAAACTTTATAGAATTTTCTAAATATTTTATGGAATCTCCTAAAATCTTTGTTTATGAAGTAGAATATTTGCTAAAAAAATATTTACCTAAATATACACATTTTGAAAACCATCAAACCTAAGCAACTTTTCTTTATGAACCAAAAAGTAATAAATAAAAAATTAAAATCACAAACAATTTTTTTTAATTAGAATGCTTTTATTATGGCGTAGAAAAGTAGAACTATAAAAATTTTAATAAAAGAATAAATGTCCGATAAAATATTTTAATTTATTGCAAATATTCATTATGGCAGATTACATCAAAATGAAACATGACAGTTTTAAATAGTTTGTCGAATTTTTCAACAGTTATACTTCTATCTTTTGGGCGCATGAATAAGTTCTAAAATTAATTTGTTAGAATTCCCATTTGTTAGAATTACATTAGATAGAATTTTCTTTTAATCGAATTTTTACTTGACCGAATTATTATTTTACAGAATTTCTGTTTATCCGATTTTTTATATGATAGAATTTTTATATAACCGAACATTCAATTGACAGAACTTCTATTTGATCGCATTTTTATTTCTCACAATTTTCATATACTCGATTTTTTGTTAAACAGAATAGTCATTTAGACAATTTCTTATTAGACAGAATTTTAATATAAAGAATTTACTTTTATCCAAAGTTTCATTTTTTAGAATTATTATTTCACAGAAATTCTATTTCATCGTTTTTTCACATTATAAAATTGTTACTTAACCAAATATTCATTTAACAGAATTTCCATTTGATCGAATTTTTATGTGTCAGAATTTTCATCTTTTCGAATTTTCAGTAAACAGAATATTCATTTAAATGAATTTTTATTAGGTATAATTTTAATAGAAAGAATTTACTTTTAGCGGAATTTTTATTTCTTAGAATTATTATTTAGCAGAATTTTAATTTAATCAATTTTTTACATTGCAGAACTTTTATGTAGTCGAAATTTTATTTAACAGAATTTCTATTTGATCGAATTTGAATTTGTCCGAATTTTTATTAACTCGAATTTCCATTAAACAAAACACCTACTTATTTAGACGAATTTTTGTAAGACAGAATTTCCATTTCACCGAATTTTTATTTGTTCGAATTCTTATTTGAACGAATTGTTATTTGAAAGAATTCTTAAAACATCGAATTTGCATTTGATCGAATTTGCAAATGGTTGAATCGTTTTTGCCGGAAGCTTATTCGCCAATTGGAAATTCGGTCAAATGCAAATTCGACTTTTTAAGAATTTTTTCAAATGACAATACGTTCAAATAAGAATTCGAACAAATAAAAATTCGGTGAAATGGAAATTCTGTCTTACAAACATTCGTCTAAATAAATATTCTGTTTAATAGAAATTCGAGTTAATAAAAATTCGGACAAATGCAAATTCGATCAAATAGAAATTCTTTAAATAAAATTTCGACTAAATAAAAGTTCTGCAATGCTAAAAATTGATTAAATTAAAATTCTGTTAAATTATAATTCTAAGAAATGAAACTTCCGCTAAAAGTAAATTCTTCCTATTAAAATTCTACCTAATAAAAATTCGTTTAAATGAATATTCTGTTTAATGAACATTCAAAAAGATGAAAATTCTGACACATAAAAAATCGATGAAATGGAAATTCTGTTAAATGAATATTTGGTTAAGTAATAATTTTATAATGTGAAAAAACGATGAAATAGAAATTCTGTGAAATAATAATTCGGTACACTTAATTTTAAAATAATTATTACAAACAAAATATTTATCCTTCCTTCTAAATAAAAAAAATTATGAGAGAAAAAATATTATTCAACACGTTCTTCATGACAGAAAATTTAATAAACATAATGTTCATTTTTGTACATAAAAAATTAATCAAACTTCAAAATTTTCATTAATTATTTATACTACAAAGTAACATTTTTTTATTCTGAGAAACAATACTTGAAGATTGTTTGGAAAAATAAGTTTTAAGAAAATTCGACCGTACATATTGCTTTTATTCATTTACTGACTGAAAACGTTGCTTGACAAAGATGACTGACGCACACACCACTTTTATTTCTGTGTGTCGGTAAATCTGTACGCGGTCAGATCGTGTCTGTTTTACGCTCTTGCGAGACGAAGATGACAAATAAGAATTCGACCAATGGAATAGACGCCACGGCGACAATCGACCAATGGGATAGGCGTTACTATAGATCGAGAGTTTATCGTTTAGAGATTTCTTATATAGGATATATATATATATATATATATATATATATATCTAGTTTTTCCCGAATTCGTCTCCATCGCAACTAGTTTTTAGGGACCAAAAACGGAATATCCACGGTGGATTGTTACGGTAACAACAAATCCATATATATTTTATAATAAAAAAAATGAATTTTATGAAAAATGATTTATTTTTCCAACAATGGAGTTTGGCGCGTGTAACTAGTGTTGAATGGAGTCATGGTGCTATTCTGCAACGTTTTAATATTCTGAATTTTGGCAGCTTGGTTCCTCCCCATAACCTCAAAGTTGATAAGAAATAAATTAATTAATTTTCCGGTTTGTAACAGGTGGGATGTTATAAATGGTGGGAACATGTACCTCAGGCGATTCCCGTGGCAAGGAAAGTCATTCTGTTCCAGCTTCCAGAATAAGCAGCATAAGACCGTCAGCACTAGCAGCATAGCAGTAGAATTAAAATACAGAATCCTACCCACATTCCTCCCACTTGGTCACCCTCTACCACCCACTCACGTCTTTTTAAGTTTCCCTCCCACTTTCCACCCACTAATTTGCATGCCGATTTTAGTTTTCATGGTATGGATTTAAAAATTAAACATTAAACAACATGGTATTTAACTATTTTACCATATACTAATGTTGTTTTTTAAAAGAAGGCGGCACTTTTTAAAACTTCTTTTTTTCATGGTAAGTCCCTATTTTTCAATGGTAACTCTACTTTATCATAGATCGGTGTTACCGACTGTTGTCGCAAGATGGCGCTGTTACTCGTGGGAATTTTTAAACCCCTTTGCATATGCATTTTTTGAAAATTCTACCCACTTTCCTCCCACTTCGTCACCCACTACCACACTCATATGATTATTTTTTTTAGCTACCCTCCACTTTCCACCCTTTTGACAACCAGAGTAATATAAAATTGTAAATATTCAAAATGTGAGAAAGATAAATGTATAAAATTACATAAAAAATGGTTTCTTTTCTTATTTTACCTTCATTATTAGTCTTTATACTAAGGATATAGGTTCAAGTAATTAATAGGCGTTTTTTTATTTTTTTAAAACTAATAAATTAATTTATTCAGATAAAGTATTTAAAATTTTTTATACATAAGATTCAGAATTTTCATAAAAAAGAATTTAAAGTAGTATAAGTACAATCCACTTCATCGACGCCATCTGAAAAATTTCTCAATTCATTCGATATATTCAGAAACCAATTTCGAAGAATCATAACAATGTTTACAGCACAAAGGTTAGTTTATGTAATATGATGCGTACATGTAGTTAAGAATGATTTAGTTTTAATATTTTTAATCGCTGCACAGTCTATATCTTCGAAATTTTGTAAATTTAACAAATATTTTTCTAACCATTGCTTTTTTTCAACACCTTTCATGTAGATAGTTTTTGCACCTAGTAATGTTTCTTGTATAATAGTACGCAGTTCATCGTAAGATACATCTCCAGACAACCAGTGGTGTTATATACATCTCAGTTTAACCCCCCCACTACTTTCATTTTACACCGTCCACTGCTTTACATCTTCTTAACTATACCACTGATTGGTTTATACAGTACAATGGGATCATGTATAATGAGACAAGAAGCAGTTGTTTCAGCAGGTATATTATTTCTAGTTTCAAATTCCAAACGTACACTACCGTCCGAAATTGTGCGAACTCTGCTTTTTCAACAACTATAAAACTGTTCAAATCTTCAAAAATATTAAAACTAAAATTTTGTCCTCTTTATTTTATTAAAGTTAATAAAATTCTGAAAGAAATGACACCTTGACAAAGAGAATATGTTAATTTTTCAATTAGATATCTAAGAAAAACCCAATTTTCAATGTTTTTACTATTTTTTTTATTTCTCTGGCAAAAATTAATATTTTTAAACGTTCTTAGGCTCATTGAAATCGTATTTTGTTATGCAATTCAAATTATATAAAACAATTCATGTACACATTCTTTCCTAGCGTATGCAAACCATGAAAGTTGGCTCATAAAATGTCAAAAAATTTAAATTTAATTCTACAATAAAATATAATGTTTAAAAATCAAGTAAATATATCATTCTAAACTTCTCTGATTTATGTAAGTAAATTTAAGATTTATACATTTTACTGATCATTTTTTGTCATATAAATATTAATCACAATTTTTTGACATTTTATGAGCCAACTTTCACGGTTTGCATACGCTAGGGAAGAATGTGTACATGAATTGTTTTATATAATTTGAATTGCATAACAAAATACGATTTCAATGAGCCTAAGAACGTTTAAAAATATTAATTTTTGCCAGAGAAATAAAAAAAATAGTAAAAACATTGAAAATTGGGTTTTTCTTAGATATCTAATTGAAAAATTAACATATTCTCTTTGTCAAGGTGTCATTTCTTTCAGAATTTTATTAACTTTAATAAAATAAAGAGAACAAAATTTTAGTTTTAATATTTTTGAAGATTTGAACAGTTTTATAGTTGTTGAAAAAGCAGAGTTCGCACAATTTCGGACGGTAGTGTACATCAACTGACGTTTGTTTGAGAAACTCATTTTGTTTTGAACAATCAATAACACAGGCACACAAAAAAAAAAAAGTTGTCTGTTTCTTGAACTACACATATATTTCCTATAGTATTTTGGCCCGCTGAAACCGAATCTGAAGTCAGAATTGCTCCATCACCCTCAGTTTTTTTTTAAATCGACCAAAACCACCCTTAAACGGACAAATTCACACTTCGGAGATAAAAAATAAATCAACTTATTTTTTAGAAAAACCAAATTTTACATCTACGAAACTTTGCTCCACTAACTCAAAAACAAAGCCAGCATTGATCCAGCACCCCCTGAATTTTTTTAATCGAAAAAACTACCCCTAATCTGAAGAATCAAATTCAGGAGGTAAAACAATAAAATAACTGATTAAAAAATTTTATAACCAGGTATTTTTACTCCAGCAAGGCAGAAACAAATCCAGAAATGCTCCCTCACCCTCTAAATTTTTTTTAAATCAAAAAAACCACCCTTAAATAGAAAAATTCAAATTTAAGAAGTAAAAAAATAATAAATTACCGTCTTTTTTTAAAAACAGAACCTTACATCTATGTATTTTCGCTCCACTAACTCAAAAAAACAAAGCCAGCATTGATCCAGCACCCCCTGAATTTTTTTAATCGAAAAAACTACCCCTAATCTGAAGAATCAAATTCAGGAGGTAAAACAATAAAATAACTGATTAAAAAATTTTATAACCAGGTATTTTTACTCCAGCAAGGCAGAAACAAATCCAGAAATGCTCCCTCACCCTCTAAATTTTTTTTAAATCGAAAAAACCACCCTTAAATAGAAAAATTCAAATTTAAGAAATAAAAAACAAATACTTTACCGGCTTTTTTTAAAAACAGAACCTTACATCTATGTATTTTCGCTCCACTAACTCAAAAAAACAAAGCCAGCATTGATCCAGCACCCCCTGAATTTTTTTAATCGAAAAAACTACCCCTAATCTGAAGAATCAAATTCAAGAGGTAAAACAATAAAATAACTGATTAAAAAATTTTATAGCCAGGTATTTTTACTCCAGCAAGGCAGAAACAAAGCCAGAAATGCTCCCTCACCCTCTAAAATTTTTTTAAATCGAAAAAACCACCCTTAAATAGAAAAATTCAAATTTAAGAAGTAAAAAAATAATAAATTACTGGCTTTTTTTAAAAACAGAACCTTACATCTATGTATTTTCGCTCCACTAACTCAAAAAAACAAAGCCAGCATTGATCCAGCACCCCCTGAATTTTTTTAATCGAAAAAACTACCCCTAATCTGAAGAATCAAATTCAGGAGGTAAAACAATAAAATAACTGTTTAAAAAATTTTATAACCAGATATTTTTACTCCAGCAATGCACAAACAAAGCTAGAAATGCTCCCTCACCCTCTAAAATTTTTTTAAATCGAAAAAACCACCCTTAAATAGAAAAATTCAAATTTAGGAGATTAAAAATTAAATAACTGACTTTTTTAAAACAGAACCTTACTACATCTATGTATTTTCGCTCCACTAACTCAAAAACAAAGCCACCATTGATTCATCAACCTCTGAATTTGTTTAATCGAAAAAACTACCCCTAATCTGAAGAATCAAATTCAGGAGGTAAAACAATAAAATAACTGATTAAAAAATTTTATAACCAGGTATTTTTACTCCAGCAAGGCAGAAACAAATCCAGAAATGCTCCCTCACCCTCTAAATTTTTTTTAAATCGAAAAAACCACCCTTAAATAGAAAAATTCAAATTTAAGAAGTAAAAACATATTAAATTACCGACTATTTTTAAAAACAGAACCTTACATGAATGCAGTTTTGCTCTACTAATTAAAAAAAATAAAGCCAGCATTGATCCATCACCCTCTGAATTTTTTTAAATAAAAAAAACTACCCTTAATCTGAAGAATCAAACTTAGGAGGTAAAACAATAAAATAACTGTTTAAAAAATTTTATAACCAGATATTTTTACTCCAGCAATGCACAAACAAAGCCAGAAATGCTCCCTCACCCTCTAAAATTTTTTAAATCGAAAAAACCACCCTTAAATAGAAAAATTCAAATTTAGGAGATTAAAAATTAAATAACTGACTTTTTTAAAACAGAACCTTACTACATATATGTATTTTCGCTCCACTAACTCAAAAACAAAGCCACCATTGATTCATCAACCTCTGAATTTGTTTAATCGAAAAAACTACCCCTAATCTGAAGAATCAAATTCAGGAGGTAATACAATATAATAACTGATTGAAAAATTTTACAGCCAGGTATGTTTCCGCATTGCTGGAGTGAAAATACCTGGTTATAAACTTTTTTAATCAGTTATTTTTTTGTTTTACCTCCTAAGTTTGGTTCTTCAGATTAAGGGTAGTTTTTTTTATTTAAAAAAATTCAGAGGGTGATGGATCAATGCTGGCTTTATTTTTTTGAGTTAGTAAAGCAAAACTACATACATGTAAGGTTCTGTTTTTAAAAAAAGCCGGTAATTTATTATTTTTTTACTTCTTAAATTTGAATTTTTCTATTTAAGGGTGGTTTTTTCGATTTAAAAAAAATTTAGAGGGTGAGGGAGCATTTCTGGCTTTGTTTCTGCATTGCTGGAGTAAAAATATCTGGTTATAAAATTTTTTAATCAGTTATTTTATTGTTTTACCTCCTGAATTTGATTCTTTAGATTAGGGGTAGTTTTTTCGATTAAAAAAATTCAGGGGGTGCTGGATCAATGCTGGCTTTGTTTTTTTGAGTTAGTAGAGCAAAACTACAAACATGTAAGGTTCTGTTTTTAAAAAAAGCCGGTAATTTATTATTTTTTTACTTCTTAAATTTGAATTTTTCTATTTAAGGGTGGTTTTTTTGATTTAAAAAAAATTTAGAGGGTGAGGGAGCATTTCTGGATTTGTTTCTGCCTTGCTGGAGTAAAAATACCTGGTCATAAAATTTTTTAATCAGTTATTTTATTGTTTTACCTCCTGAATTTGATTCTTCAGATTAGGGGTAGTTTTTTCGATTAAAAAAATTCAGGGGGTGCTGGATCAATGCTGGCTTTGTTTTTTTGAGTTAGTAGAGCAAAACTACAAACATGTAAGGTTCTGTTTTTAAAAAAAGCCGGTAATTTATTATTTTTTTACTTCTTAAATTTGAATTTTTCTATTTAAGGGTGGTTTTTTTGATTTAAAAAAAATTTAGAGGGTGAGGGAGCATTTCTGGATTTGTTTCTGCCTTGCTGGAGTAAAAATACCTGGTTATAAAATTTTTTAATCAGTTATTTTATTGTTTTACCTCCTGAATTTGATTCTTCAGATTAAGGGTAGTTTTTTCGATTAAAAAAATTCAGGGGGTGCTGGATCAATGCTGGCTTTGTTTTTGAGTTAGTGGAGCAAAGTTTCGTAGATGTAAAATTTGGTTTTTCTAAAAAATAAGTTGATTTATTTTTTATCTCCGAAGTGTGAATTTTTCCGTTTAAGGGTGGTTTTGGTCGATTTAAAAAAAACTGAGGGTGATGGAGCAATTCTGACCTCAGATTCGGTTTCAGCGGGCCAAAATACTATAGGAAATATATGTGTAGTTCAAGAAACAGACAACTTTTTTTTTTTTGTGTGCCTGTGTAACAATTAGAGGAGGCAATGATTTAAAAGTGTCAAGCTTCAATATAGTTTTAGAATCTCTTCTATAGTAGGAAGATTGAAAATTAGCATACATATCATAAAGTATGGAATATTGATTTTGATTAAAATTAAGATTTAAATTTCCATAAGGATATGATTGTGAATTCAAAAAGAGTTTTACATTTGTAATGTCACAGTGATCGAAATAACTGGCAGACTTTTTACGTTTATCTTCTCTTCCTGTTTGGAATCCAAAAATTACATATTCTCTAATTGTCATAATGATTTTATTTGCCACATGACTCTTGTACTTGACGGAATTAAAGGATATTCAAACATTTTCCACGATCGAAAACTCATTGAAATTAGTGGATCTTTCTCGATAAATTTCAATAACTTGATTTTATTATTATCTAAAAGTAAAACATATTGCACTAACCATTACACTTTATTAATTTGTATCTTGAACTGTTCATCTGCACCTTCGCCCGTTTGAATAATAGAATTTAAATCACTACGTGCTCTTATTACAAACAGTTGATGTTTAGCATTCATAACAATTTTTTTATAATCTTCAGCAAAACCAAAAACCATACCAAGTCGTATTGATACATCAAAATATCCATCTTGTAATGGCATTTTTGTATTCAATTCCAGATTCAAAACTCCTGCATTTTCAGCGCATATGTAATACACTGTTGCTCGGTAAAATAGATAAATCTTGATTTTGTACAATAATGCGAATTTCATCACTATTGTTAAACGATGAGGATGCATATGGTTGATGACTGTGAATCTCATAATTAGCTATGGATTCATCAAAATTCACTGATGCTGGAATGTTGAGAGTCTCCTCCATTTTTCTTATAACAGTGACACAAAATAAACAAGAAAAATTTTTATCCTCTTCTCTTCCTTAGTTTTGATTTCTGACACGTACCCTGGCGGATCTCGAATTCGGAATGTACGCTGAATTCGTTGTACATTCGTTACACATTGGTTAAACATTTAGTTGGAGTGAAAATTGTGTAGAAACTAAGTGGAAACTGTGGAAAAGTGTAATTGAATTGAATAATAAAAGTATTTAGTGATAGATTTGTGCTGTATTTGTGATAAATTAACGTGTTATTATTAAATAAATAAAGTTTAAAGTGTAAAATGTTCGCGTAAGTGAGTTTGACAGACTAGGGAATTTTCTAGTGACATTCAACTTGATAGTCGATAAAGAAGTTGAGCCGCCGACTTTGCACGGTAGGTGGCAGCATTCATACTTTCGCTATAGAGTTTTTACTATATTTAGAAGGATCCCCATTTATTGCGTATCCGTAAATAATATGACTCCATATAATATTAACAATAATTATTTATTATAAATGATATAACACAAGGTTAAAATATTTATAGAGGTACGTCACAATATAACCTCATTCTCTGAGCACAGCCAGATAAGAACTAACCTTCCTATAGTCATATGTGACTAGACTCTCCGTAGAGCTGTACGTAAGCAGTAGAAATATAAAAGTTACTAATGTCCCTATAACTGGGAGCAACCTCGAAGAAGAGAAGTCCCCACAATACTCCCCCCTTAGGTTTAAAATTATTTATGTAATAAAAAATTTATTTGTATAAACATTTCTCAAAAATAAAGATATATGTCGTATGAGAAAAAAAATCTTTGTTTACAAAAAAATTCGTAGTCAAATATCACTTCGATAATACTTAGAAATTATATTATACATTCGACGATACTTATAAATAGTGAGTTAAAATCTATGTCGCAAAAGTGACTTTTTTCTTACGAGTGTACGTTCTAAGATTAGACTGTTTATTAATACTAAGATCTTGATTGCTGGAATCGGTTATCGGATCATTAATAATACTCGGAGAATCATTTAAACTTGATGGAATAGAACGATTTTCATTTTCCATGTCTCTAGCAAAAAAGGCAGGTTTAATATTTTCGACCGAAACGTTACGAGCAGACCCATTTACATCGATCTCAAAAACTCGATCTGATGGTCGAGGTCCAGAATACGGGCTTTCTAAAGATTTACGAGTCATAACTCGTAGAAAAACATGCGAACAATTAGACAATTCTTTATACACGAAAATCTTTCGCTTATGCTTATGTGCTACAGGAATCGCTCTTATCTCCTTCATATTTTCTCGAAATTCCTCGAGAAAAACTTGTGGATTTGGTGAGAAATCGTCGGGCAGAACAAATTCGCCAGGAATGCGCAAAGTAGTGCCAAACACAAATTCCGCCGGAGAAGAAGCTCAATCCAACACATTATTTCGTAGGCCCAACAAAACAGTTGACAAAACTCGAGTCCAATTACGCGAAGAATGGCACATAATTGCCGCTTTAAGACACCGGTGCCAACGCTCTACCAACCCATTTGCTGCTGGATGATACGCAGTCGTTCTGATCCGATCGCAGCCAGTGAGTTTCAATAAAGCGCGGAAAAGCTGCGATTCAAACTGGCTGCCCTGATCAGTTGTCAGAGTCTCGGGTGAACCAAAACGAACAATCCAGTTGTCGACAAAAGCTCGACAGACCGTGGTAGCCTCAATATCCTTTAATGGTATTGCCTCAGGCCATCGAGAAAAACGATCGATGATGGTGAGGCAATAACGGAAACCGTCATCCACAGGCAAGGGACCAACTATATCCATGTGGATATGCTTAAATCGGGATTCAGGATCGTTGATATGGGCAGGATTTAGAACAGTATGTCTAGTGACCTTCGAACGCTGACAATCGAGACAAGACCTGCACCATCTCCTCACATCGCGACTCATGTTCGGCCAAACATAGCGCTTTCGAATGACACGATCAGTGACCCTAGCACCAGGATGAGCAGGATTGTGCATCAACTTGAAAACTTGTTCCCTAAAAACTTTCGGGATATAAGGACGAAGTGTTCCACCACCCAATTCGCAATAAACAGGAGAGCTACTTGGGCCCCATAAAAGTTTTTGTAATTTTATTGACATATCCGATGATTGCAAAATGTTTTTCAGCTCATCATCAATTCTTTGCGCTTCAGCAAGATCAGACAGCTGAATTTGAGTAGGAATGACAATAGCGTCAAGTCGGGACAAGGCGTCAGCGACAACGTTGTCACTCCCCGAAAGATGTTCAATCGTTGTGGTATACTGTGAAATAAATGACAATTGGTTTTGCTGACGAGGAGAAGCCTTCTCCAAGCGCTGCGAAAATGCATAAACCAATGGCTTATGATCGGTAAGAATCTCAAAATCCGAAACTCGAATTAAATCTCTAAAATATTTTATAGAATCATGAATTGCTGTAAGCTCGCGATCATAAGTGCTGTAATTCAACTGTGCTGGACTGAACTTACGAGAAAAAAATGCCAACGGCTTCCACTCGGAATCAATACTCTGTTCGAGAACCGCGCCCATTCCGGAACTGGATGCATCGGTGACAAGGCGCATTGGTGCATCCGAAGAAGGATGAGACAACAAAGTCGCATGGGCTAAGTCATGCTTTACTTGCTCAAAAGCGGCTTCAGCATCCGAGTTCCAAAGAATTTTACGCTTGTCGTTCTTTTTCGAATCTCTGAGAAAATCATTCAGCGGTGCCTGAACGCGCGCCGCGTGAGGAAGATTGCGACGATAAAAATTGACGAGACCAAGGAACCTACGAAGCTCGACAATAGTTTCCGGTTTTGGATATTCAACGATAGCTTTAACTTTTGCAGGAGTAGGTCCGACACCATGTTCGGAAATTAAATAACCAAGAAATTCAAGCTCTGTCTGACCAAAGACACATTTCGAAAAATTAATTTTAAGACCAAAGTCCCTGAGACGCTGAAAAACAATCTTCAGGTGCTCCTCATGCTCCTCCTCAGTGGTGGATGCTATGAGGACATCATCGATGTATGCAGAAACAAAGTCCAATCCGTCAAATACCTGGTGAATGAACCTTTGAAAGGTCTGACCAGCATTTCGCAGCCCGAATGTCATTACCAAAAATTCATAAAGACCGAATGGGGTAATGACAGCAGTTTTTTTAATGTCTTCAGGAGCGATTGGAATTTGATGATAAGCAGTCTTATATAGTCAGTCAGATAATCAATCTTCGAAAACCTCTTCTTCCCATGGAGCCTGGACGAAAATTCGTGGATATGAAGAACAGGGTATCTGTCAGGAACTGTCACAGCATTTAAACCACGGTAATCACCGCAGACCCTCCATTCATCGTTTCCCTTAGGAGCCAAATGAATTGGAGAAGCCCATTCGCCAGAAGAACGACGAACCTTACCAGCCTTCTCCCATTCCCGAAAAGTCTTCTCAGCATACTTTTGTTTTTTTAGAGGAAGTCGACGAGCACGAAAAAAAACCGGATAACCTTCAGTGATAATATGATGATGAACAGCACGTGTTGGAGGACGCTCAGGTTGTATCAAACTAGTAATTTCGGGATAAGACGACAAAATTTTTGCATAAGTTGACTTACGATCCGTGGTTGCCACATCACAAACAGATGCTTTATGCAAGAAACCAACGGCCTCAATTTGAGTGAGAGGATCAACTAATCTGCATCGACGAAGATCAACAACTAAGCCATAATGAGACAACAGGTCCGCTCCAATTATGGGATAAGGAACCGCAGCTACACAAAAATTCCACGAAATTGCGCGTCTCAAACCAATATTTAATGTCAAATTGCGTTCACCGAAAGTCGGGATTCGAGTATCGTTAGCAGCATATAGGAAAAGCTCGGTTTGTCTAGATTTAGATTTTTTATTAACATGAATAAGGGAAACATCGGAACCGGTATCGCTAAGAAACTTCATTCGGGTTTCCCGATCGATAACATGGAGACGTTTAGAAGAAGCACCCACTCCGACTGTCTCCGTACGGAGGGGGGCTATTAGTTTTCCTTAACCTCCTTTTTATTATCATTTCCGTTCTCCTTGGAATAATCAACCCAAGAGCAAGGCTTTCTACAATCTCTCGCCTTCTTTCCAAACTTTTTATGATAAAAACATCTTTCATTCGGATTCGAAGGTTTAGAACGAGCTCTTCCCTTTGATTTAGATCGAGATCTGTTATTAGAATAATTGTCGCGAGAACGAGATTCACGTTTTAAAGAAGATACTTGCGCGGTCAACGAGTCAATTCTTTTCATAAGGTCTGAAGTATGCGCATCTTCAACCATAGTTGAAGCAACATTTACGGTTGTCAGCTCGACAGTTTCGAAGATCTTATCAGCCATAACGGCGAGATTAGAAAGATCCTCGATTTGAGACGCAACTAATATAGCACGATGTTGAACTGGCAATTGATCCAGAAAAATAGAACGAATGATATCGGTACCGCACCGATTATCATTCAAATTATTTAACCTGCTAAGGATTTGTGATGGTTTCCCTGCAGAAGAAACATCACCCTTAAGTAACTGCCGCAAACGTGCTTCAGAAGAAACAGAAAAATGACGAATTATTCGCGCCTTAATCCGATCATAAAGATTCTCAGGACGAGGGTTTATGATGATTAAATCGCGAATGCATATTATAACATCCGCATCCAACTGTGCAATAACGTGATTAGATTTAGTTTTATCACTCGTGATTCTCCCGTTCGCAAAAACAGCTTCGACTTGAATAAACCATAAGCTCGGATCCTCCACATAAAATTTTGGAATCTTGCCTAAACGAGTGGCATCAACCTGATCATGGATCTGCAATTCCGCAATACGCGCGACCGCATCATCCAGTTCGACCTTCAACTGATCCAAATCTTCCCGAGAAGCCATTGCGAAATAAAATTCGAAAATAAAGTTTTTATTTATAAATAAAACTCAAAATGCTCGATAGTTATATAAAATTATATAAAAAAAAAACGTACAAATACTCTTATAAAAGTATTCGGAACCTCACTGAACCAAATCGAACATAACAAAAATAAATTCTCATCAAAGGTAAATCTCGAACCCGAAACCAGCAATCAAAATGTTACTCAAATTGTACATTTATAAAATCGTGTGACGCACAGAACGAAACGTAGTAAAAACAAAAAAAAAGTTAAAGCGAGAATATCGTTGCTAATATCGCTAAACAAAACCATAAAAAAAAATAATGCAAATTTCCATGTCAATTGAATTATTCAAAAATTGAAACGCAGAAAATAATATTGTTTACAATATCTTTGTAGAATCGCTTATATCAAAATAATTAGACTTGTCAAATATCTTTAAGTCTATGAGCGAGAGAGAAAAAAAAATATATATATATATTCCCAAAAAAAATTTTTCGAAAATGACTTTAAGTTAAATTAAAATTTAAATAACTCACTTCAAAAATGACGCAAAGAAAAGTAAGATTGAAATTGTAATGTAGATCATAATAACAAAGATCACATTGTCAATCCACAAAGGCGTTGTCAAAGTAATTCTCATTTCGTAAATAAATTTTTGTTACGGTACATCGTTAATCAAAAATTAGTTAATTTTAATATAATAAAAGGGAAAAATAATGTTGAAATTTCCTCATAATATTGAAAATTTAAAATTTCTCACTTTGCAAGTAATATTTTTCAAATATGCATCAAATCCACAAAAAAATTTTTAATTTTCGCGAAAAACGTCAATATCGCAAAATAGATTATGTCAAAAAAAATGTTGCGCGGAAGCACAATATATTTAAAATGATTCTTTTAAAATAATATTAAGAATTAAATATTTCTGCGTCAAATGTAAGATAAAAAATAAATAATAACTTACGATAATAGATATGACAAAAAACAGATAAAAGCAAGAAAAAGTGTGTACAAGACAATACGTCCTTCGAGGTAGATGCAGCTGGAGAATGCGACGTATAGTTCCATCCAAAAATTGAAAAAGTCTTCCTCTCGACTCGGCACCAGCACCAGGAGTTGACAGGAACAAAGTCTCGTAATGAAACTCTCAGGATTACGCCGTGAAAATCAGAAAAAGAAAAGACTCATCAGGGGACAGAAGAGTCTTGAAACTGTTATTTTGCACCAGGAAGGAAAAATTCACATACCTGTTGCATAGGCAGGAATGGTAGGCCTATGCGCCGTTTCAAAAAGTGTTTGAAAAGTCAGTTGACTGCATTTCCGCAAACAATTGAATGAAAATTTTACATCAATTCCTCAAAGTCGTAGAAAAATTGGCAGCAACGAATATTCTGCTTGGCATTGTCAAAGATGATAAAAAACGTCAGATATCCTCAAAAGCAGTGAATTATTTAATAAACTGGCTCGCTGATATTGACTCAGAGTAACTGCTCCAAAATGGCGAAATCAGTATATGACCGCATGGCAAATATGTGAAGCGAAAAAGATGACATAAAATCACTTCCTTCATTAAAAATATTGCCAGGGATAAATCAAGAAAAAATTCTTGTTGCGATAAAATTTTAAAAAATTTTTCGAATTTGCATATTTGTGCAGATAAAAATCGATATATATTTTTGCACTTTAACCTCGTGGCCGACGAGAAATTGATCACGTCGGGGTCACCACTATGGAGTTTTTACTATATTTAGAAGGATCCCCATTTATAGCGTATCCGTAAATAATAGGACTCCATATAATATTAACAATAATTACACAGCCACACAAAAAAAAAAGTGTCATGTACTTTTGACCGGAATACCCTAACCCTATGTATTTTGAAGCGCTGAACACGAATCCGAAGTCCGTTTTGCTCCATCACGTCAGGATTTTTTTCTAACCTCAAAAAACATGTCGGATTTTGAGAAGTAGTCGATTTTTTTAAAAATTGATGTATTAACTTCAAACTTGGAATCTGGGGGTTTTTTGTGTCGATGATTATGAATCTGAAGTTAGATTTTCAAAATCCAAAATGGCGGATACAATATGGCTGACGAATTTTGAAAAAATTATAAGATTTACTTCAAACTTGGTATCTAGGGGTTTTTTGGGTCGCTGATTACGAATCTGATGTCAGATTTCTGAAATTCGATATGCCTGATTCAAAATTAAGGAATTATTTTTAAAAAATTGTCAGATTATTACGAAATTTGGTATCTACAGGTTTTCTAAGTTGCTGACAAGTAACACTAGGGAAGTGCCATACGCCGATTTTTCTGAAACTTGTCAGTTTTGTAGTTTTTTGAAAACAATTTGACATGTATGTTTTGTTTTTCACCAAAAGCTGATTTATGGGGGGGAACTACCCCTTGAATTTTTTTTGGTAGGGGGACATTATTTTAGGAAATTTTTTAAAAATTAATGTGCAATAGAGTATCTGGGGGTTTTTTGGGTCGCTGATTACGAATCTGAAGTCAGATTTCAAAAATTCAAAATTGCATATCCAACATGGACTTCTATCAGCCATATTATAGATACGCCATTATCAATTTTTGAAAACTGACATCAGATTCGTAATCTTACTTGTCAGCAACTTAGAAAACCTGTAGATACCAAATTTCGTAATAATCTGACAATTTTTTAAAAATAATTCCTTGATATTGAATCAGACATATCGAATTTCGGAAATCTGACATCAGATTCGTAATCAGCGACCCAAAAAAACTCCCAGATACCAAGTTTGAAGTTAATACATCAATTTTTTAAAAAATCGCCTACTTCTCAAAATCCGACATGTTTTTTGAGGTTAGAAAAAAATCCTGACGTGATGGAGCAAAACGGACTTCGGATTCGTGTTCAGCGCGTCAAAATACATAGGGTTAGGGTGTTCCGGTCAAAAGTACATAACACTTTTTTTGTGGGGCTGTGTTATTTATTATAAATGATATAACACAAGGTTAAAATATATATATAGAGGTACGTCACAATATAACCTCATTCTCTGAGCACAGCCAGATAAGAACTAACCTTCCTATAGTCATATGTGACTAGACTCTCCGTAGAGCTGCACGTAAGCAGTAGAAATATAAAAGTTACTAATGTCCCTATAACTAGGAGCAACCTCGAAGAAGAGAAGTCCCCACATCGCCTTTTTAAAAATTCTCTTTTTCAATTGTAAATAGAAAAATTAATTAATTAATAAGTTACATAGTTTCTATGTTGTCATTTTTTTTAACAATTGAATTTTTGAAGATTGTTTAATGAGATAAATTAAACTTGTATAATCGATGCAAATTGTTGTTTTTAAAATACTTTTGAATAAATCTTTTCTTTTAATTACATTTATATTAAAAATAAATAATAATAAAATAAAGAAAGATAAAAAAATTTTTCTTTATTAAAATTATTACACAATTTTCACTCCAACTAAATGTTTAACCAATGTGTAACGAATGTACAACGAATTCAGCGTACATTCCGATTTCGAGATCCGCCAGGGTAGACCTAGCTGCTTCAGGAATTGTCGACTCTGAGGTGTTAACACCTTCCGAGCTGTACTCAAACTGATCTTCGGTGGACACGGTGTTTGAGTTTTATAACTACTTCCAACTTTTCGATTATAAAGAATACCCATTACATTGATTTAATGTGTAAACGGATTGTTATTGTCTCTCCTCTAAAATTAACCAAAATACCGTTCTGATCTACTATACGTAGCTGAATGTTATGTATTGTCCTTACGGCGACTGGAAGATAAATGATGTGTGCTGGAACTTCTACAATCTTATATCCTGGTGGAACAGTAGGTATGTATAGTGTGAACTTTTTCACCATTTATATACGCTCCAGTGGTAAAACTACTTTCAATGCGTAGAGCATTCACTTTCAAAATTTTTACAGGTAAATCGGAGTAATGTTTTAAATTTGGAATTAGTTTGCGAGCAGTGAATCCCAATAAACTACTAATAGAATCTTCAGGAGTAAAATCAATCAAAAGATTTTATTTAATATTGCATCCTAATGTACTATTGTTGGAATCTATTGCTAAATAATCTTCATCTGGTATTTGACGTCTCAAATATTCTTCTATATCTTTAATTTCATAACTACCAGTAGGTATAGTATTCTCAAAATCATCTATGTAAAATTTGTTGAAACTTTCATCAATATTAGGAATTGAGTTATATGTAAATAAATCAACCAGTCCAAGTGTATAATTTTTATTAGGTGAAAGTTCAATAGGTGGGAAGTATAAAGTCTCCAGAACTGAAGACATTCCCGTTAACGTTAAAGTAAAAGAGTCATTCATGTTGGACATCTACTTTTATACTGAAGGTTATAATTGTTTACATATTCTTATATAGATTAAAACTGTTCTTAACGTTAAGTTGCTTACATAAGAATTTAAGACATAAATGACCACATATAAATGTATCAAAATTTTGACATCTCTCATGATTATATTTTTATAGCTACCAACACCTAGATAAACAATGAGATCTAATGGTGGTGAAAGATTTCAAAAACTATCAAAATATTCCGTTTCATTGTTTATCTTTTTATATGCTACCCAATGTGTTCCAGGACCTTCTTTATTATCAAGATTAATTATGGCTGATTCACATTTATAAGGTCCTGTAATAGGTAATTCATTTCTCATAAAAACTCCACGAAATTTAGGTATTTTCATAAGTTTAGCATATTTAAGTAAATCATAGTCGGTGAGATAGCTTCAATATTAGTTTTTTTGAACGCTCTTTGTATATTTCAATCCATTTCATTGATGTGGTTTAATATAAAGACCAAGTCCTTCAAGAAGGGGTTTCAAATATATACCCTTTCCTATAGCAATTGCCTCCATTGTTTCATTATGTCGATGAGCTTCTGAAAGTTGTTTTTTAGCAGCATTAAGATCATTTACTACTTTTACAATACCACTGACTCTACCACTAAGTGCTCCTAATGCACTAAGCCCGGCAAAAATTGGTATTGGCGGTAAAATACCGCCAACTTTTGAAAGTACAGGAAGAATTCGAGGTGATGAAATTGTACATTTACTACCAAGATTTTTAACTGCACTTTGTGCACCAATAAGTGTTGTTTTAATAGTGTCCGTTGCGTTATGATTATTTTTCATATTATTTTTAGCAGCATGAATAATCTTCCCCAATGTCATGCGTTTATTTTTCTTGGAAATTGTATTCTTCTTCTTCTTCGACTTCTTCTTCTTCTTCACAATCTTTTTCTTAATATTATTATTAATTTTTAAACCCATCCCAAATTTAGATTTAGCTTTCATTATATTAGTTACAGCTAATGCAGCTGTTTTTTCACTAATTTTATCGTCCTTGGAAATTACTCGTTCCCACGCCTTTTCAGCTAGTATTTTGTCTGCAGTATTTCTTGCAGCCACGTTTTTATCTTTTGAATAGGTTATATCATGCTCCTTACAAGCCGTATCCAAGGGATTTATACCAGGATCCCCTCGTGCAAGACGTTTTGCGAACTTTGTTCCAGGTCCACAATATTGATAACCAGGAATGTGACACTCGAATGGTAATTTGTTAATTAAAGTATTGAGAAATCCTTAACCACTGCAAGAATTTTTCTTCACTTTATCGTGAGTAATCATTCCTCACTCGACAATGGTCTATAACCAACTGATTGAGGGCGACTATATAAGTGGGGTATTTATAGTTTTTTCATTAGTCAATTCTAAGATTCAGTTCAAGGTACAAATTGTACAACTCCCGATTGCAATTGTGGATAACCCCATTGAAACTAAAGATAATGGGGTTAAACGACATGGAAGTTTATTTTCAAATAGTATTCGAGCAGCTTTTTGTGGACCATCAAATTGTGGAAAAACGAATGCACTTCTTTCTCTGATTATACATTTGAATGGTTTAGGATTTGAAAATATATATTTATATTCAAAATCATTACAGCAGCCGAAATATAAATTTTTAGAACAAGTACTTAGTAAAGTAGATGGCGTTGAGTTCTTCCCATTCAGTGAACATGAACAAGTTGTTACACCTAAAGCTGCAAAAACTAATTCAATTTTCATTTTTGGTGATATCGCTTGTGTGAATCAGGACAATGTTAAGGCGTATTTTTGTATGGGGCGACATGTTAACGTCGATAGTTTTTATCTTTGTCAAACATATGCTAATATTCCAAAACATCTTGTTAGAGATAATATTAATATGCTTGTGCTATTCAGACAAGATGAAAGGAATCTCAAGCATGTTTACAATGATCATGTGAATACCGATATGACTTTTACACAGTTTCGAGATTTATGTTCAGTATGTTGGAAATATTAAGCATTTCAAGAGAATTGCATTACTTCAGTTTGAGACTTTCATAAATAAACATTTTTCGAAAGGAGCGAGAGACACTACATAAAATAGCTGCAGCAAGTGATGCTATGCGTCGAAAGCATCGTGGCAGAGAGTCAGCTGAAAATATGTTGAATGAAACCTTTCAACCATTAGTTACTCCATTGGAAAAATTAGTGAATATAACTAAAAATCCTATAAAGATTGAAAATTTTCAAAACCATGTAAAGAAATAAGAAGAAGAAGACTTTGAATCATCTTTTAAGACTGCCATTAGTAAAGGTACACCTTTCAACACATCTATTTATAATAATTATGTAACGTTTTATGATCCTATTTATGTAGAAGAAGAGGAAGAAGAAGAAGACATACAAAATTTAACAAAAAAAAATATAATTGATAGATTGCCCAATTAAGAGAATCATAATATTATTACTAATGAGCAAAAGAATAATATACTTAATGATGACTTTCATGAGCAAGGCATGTACGATATTAAAAATGAAAGTAATGTGGTTAATACTGTGGAAGAAGATTCTGATAAAATAACAAAGAAATTTCTACAAATGTTGGACAAAAATAGGAAACAATATACGGTTTATGAAGTACGTAAACTTCCCAACGGTACATATAGGATTGGTGATACGCAAATTGATTTTGAAGGTTCTTACATTAACCTAGTTGGGAAGAAAAAATATTCTAAAACGGAAGGATTATTGGAACTCATATTCCGTAAAAAACCTGATCAAATGTTAATGATTTCGTAAACTATAAAGAAATCCTGCGTAGTACGAATGCATATAAAAAGAACTATAGCCCAAATCAACCTATTCGTAGTAATAAGACTTTCAAATATACTACTGTTATTGTAGAACTTTTGCTGAAATCTGGAGATTCTTATTTGAAGAAAAAACTCAATGACCACAATTTATGACTGTGAAGTAAGAATCATATCCAGACTATGTCTATTTAGATGATCCAAACGAGATTCTACGCTTACTTGTCGCATCACAACAGGCTGGCAATTCAAGTCATAACAATGAAATTATGTCAATAATTGAAGAATTACGGGAAGCTCAAATTATATATTAAGATTGAACTTGTAAAATTAAGATTATTATTATATTGAATATTGTTCTATTAAGATCAATTTTTTGTTAAAAATCCTTCAACATGAATGATCAAAAGTTAACAGTTGTGACAGAGTTACATAGGCAAGCTAGGAGAAATTATCCACGTCGAAAAGTAGAAATGCGTGGAATTGATGAAACTTGGCAAGCAGATTTAGTTGAAATGATACCTTATTCTAAAGTTAATAAAGGTTTAAAATATATGCTTACAGTTATAGATATTTTTCTAAGTATGCTGTAAAAAGTAAGAGTGGAAAAGATGTTTCTAAAGCTATGGAATCTATACTTGTAAATGGACGTGATCCTAAAAAATTGTGTTACATCTGGTCATTTTTCAATCTTATTTTTTCTCTATATTTAATTTTTTTTTCTCTCCAAATCAGTGACCCCAAAAACCCTTATACAGTTATTTTCATAAAAAATAATTGTCTTTTATAGAAGTTGACAGTTGAATTGACAGCTGTCAACTGTCAAATTATCAATTTGATCTCATATTTGTAATCAGTGACCCCAAAAACCCTTATACAGTTATTTTCATAAAAAATAATTGTCTTTTATAGAAGTTGACAGTTGAATTGACAGCTGTCAACTGTCAAATTGTCAATTTGGCATCAAATTCATGTTCAGCGATCCCGAAAATCCCCGAGTAACAAGATTTGGGTGTTTTGCACAGTTTTTGGAAGCAGAAATATAATTTTATTGAGTAAATGTTAGAACGCCATTCGCAAAAAAGTACCAAAAATTGTCGACTTTAAATTTCGAAAAAACTGTTTGAATGTTTAAAAAAATAATTTTTTCGTGTCACATACGTCTTGCTTAATCTCAAAAAATATAAAAAGTAAGTTATAGTTAGTTAATTATGTCTACAGACTTTACAAATTGAATTCAAGTAGGAACGCCATTTATGCATTTTTGACGCTTCTGTCACTGCCACGCACGACGCCAGTTGGAACGCCATGACGTTCAAGTGGTTAATTGTAACTTTAGAAGCCTAAATTTAAGATTTAAATCGAATCAAGTTGATAATTATGCATTTTTAACTTCAATTTTACCTGTGCTGCACATCACCCCTAATAATTTAAAAAATGACAAAACGGACGATTTTGAAAATTCGAAAAAAATTGAAGACAAATCAAAATTCTGAATATCTAATAATTCAGAGTTATAATATTTCATTTCCTATAAACAATGGAATCATAACATATTAAAAAAATTGATTTTTAAAGATGTTTTCAGACCAATGAGAAAAATGTTGCACATCACCACACAACAGCCTACAAGATACTTCAAGATTTTGACATTAAACAAATTAAATAACAAATTGAAGTTTTTGGACGCCAATAAAAATTATTTATAATTACAGTATTGACCAAATCATTTTATAATATTATTATTTATTTATTTACGGGACTTCAAAAATAAAGTACCTTTTAAATACAAATTGTATAATATATATGTATAACGCTGCTATTTAGGAAAGAAAGAAACTAATTATTATTAAATAATAGAGTACGCAGTGCTGTATTAAAGTCGTCTAACTTAATATTAAAAAATCAATCTCATTAGCAACCGTATTCGCCTTTATAGATAATCTGTTAATGACAGAATTAATTCCGTAATTTGTACGATTTTATGGTATTTGAAACAGTACATAATGTCTGGAATGACGTTTTAGAATAGAAAATTTAATGAGTGATAGTAGGGGGGGCAATCAATGTATCCCGTTAAAATTTTAAGAAAGAAAAGTAAATCAAAATAGTCAAATCTAGATGTAAGTCTGGGTATGTTTGCCAATGAACGTAAGCTGTCATATTCATGTGAAAATCTGTCAAAACGAAAATTAGTTTGTCTAGCAAAGAACCGAAGGAAACGATTTTGAACTCGTTCGATTCTAACAAGATAATGAGCATAATATGGTCTCCATGATACAGAACAATGTTCGATTTGTGATCTAACAAATGAAAAGTAAAGCGATTTCAGAGTTCGTGGGTTATGGAATGCTAAAGCATTTCTAATAACAAATCCGAGTGACCTGAGAGCACAGTTAACGATAACTAAAAGATAACGAGTCATCAAGTGTGATCCCAAGATCCCTCACCTGGTTTACTCTATTAAGCTCCTCATTGCCAACAAAGTAAAAATATCTCTGAATGGTTTTAGATTTACTAAAAGAAATAATACAACATTTATTGACATTAAGATCCAAGTGATTGATTATACACCATTCAGTGAGTCCATTTAAATCACGCTGAAGAACGTATAATCATCTTCAGAACGTATTGTTTTATAAAGTTTTAAATCGTTAGCAAAGAGAAGAATAAGAGAGAATTTAATAAAATTTTTAACATCATTAACATATAACAAAAAAAGTAAAGGACCCAGATGCGAGCACTGAGGTACACCAAATGTCGCCGGAAATGCTCTAGAATATACGTTTTTAATACGAACAGAGTTATATCTATTCGTGAGATACCTTTTAAGAAAGGTAATTAAAATTTCAGAAAAACCCATTGTTTTTAGTTTAGCTAAAAGTATATTGTGGTCAACTATATTAAAAGCTTTAGCAAAGTCTGTGTAAATGGAATCTACTTGTAATTTATTTTCAAGACTGTTAAATAAATAATCAGTATAAATAATTAGGTTTGTAGCTGTCGATCTTCTCTTCACGAACATTTATTATATGATAAATAAATGAGGACATTACGATATGAACCTATTGGGATTGACTAAACTTCAATACGACATCTGGAGTTTACCTACTTCTGACAACCACTTTCCTTTTTCGTCTTTCTTTAATTAATACGATAGAAAGAGAAATAAAAACCAAAATGTCTGACGAAGTAGGTAAAAGTTACTAGACCGCCAATCTCAATTTGAAATAAAAAATTTAGATAATTTTATTGACTGAAATAAAAATGGCTCTGCCTATTTTGGGACCCTCAACCCTCGTAGAAAAAATTGACAGGATAAACTGGTTGTATCATTTACACTATCAAAAAAATATAACGTCTTTCTCCATTGAAATAAGCACAAATCCAATGACCACAATTACGATTACCACTAAAAAGTATTTGAATATGCTTTTCAACTATTTGAATCACCATAATATTATCAAGAACATATAAAAACAAAGTACTTTGCATATTAAATGTCGAATTTGTAACTTTTTTCAACAATTTTTTAAATTCATACATGTGGTCATCAGTTAACCCCTTGAGTGCCAATGGCAAAGATCTTTGCCATTTCGAACTTTGCTCTGAGTGCCACGAAACTGACAATCTTTGCCATGGTAAAAATTGAAATAAAAAAGTCAAAAATGAATAAAAAAAATTTTTTTAATGGTTTTTAGAAAGTCTAAGATATACAGAAAACGATGCCAGTTTCCGTTTTTATATTAAATAAATTACAAAAAAGTAAAAAATTATTAAAAATAACGTTTTTGTCAAATTTTTCAAAATCTTTGCCATGAATAGTGCAATTCATTTGCGTTCTAAACGGCTGAAATCTCTTGAAACTTGTTACTCAGGGGTTTTCGGTGTCGCTGATTACGAATCCGAAGTCATTATTTCAAAATTTTTTAAATTGAAAATGATGGATCTAATATGGCTGACAATTTTTTTAAAAATCAATTAAAATAGCTGATAAATAATTTTTTTGGTAACAAAATAACACAAAATTATGATATTACTGAGTATTACTGATATTACTTGTTTTGTCTAATTTATATTATTCAAATCCATTAGTTGACTGTAGTAATTAAAAGAAAAACAATGTTTTTACAACAAAGTATTTTATTACTAATTACAGTCTCGCAAATAAAACCCCGAGTAATAAATTTCAGTCAATATAAATTAGTTTTTTAAAATATCGTCTGTCATATTGGATCGGACATCTTGAATTTTAAAAATCTGACTTAGGATTCGTAACCAACGACCCCGAAAACCCCCGAGTGACGATTTTCTAGTAAATCTGGTCGATTTTAAAAAATCGTCCGCCATATTGGATCCGCCATTTTGAATTTTCAAAAACGGACATCGAATTCGTAATCAGCGACCCCGAAAACCCCATACTGCCGATTTTTAGGTAAATCTAATCAATTTTTAGAAAATCGTCCGCCATATTGGATCGGCCATTTTGAATTTTGAAAAACGGACATCGAATTCGGAATCAGTGACTCCGAAAACCCCCGAGTGACGATTTTCAGGCGAATTGGATAATTTTTTTTTTGGCATTCAGGGCACATTTACTGTTTTTCACGTGGCACTTAAGGGGTTAACCATCCTTTCTCATCCTCTATAATTTTAATTTTTTTTACTTAAAGTGACATACCTTTCTCTGTTCGACATGATTTCCTAATTTTTAAATCTCATATAACTCATAAAATCATAGATAAATGAAGATAATTTTATATACAGTACAAAAAATCTGTTTTCTGATTTTTTAAAAAACAATTTTAATCCAGATAAAAATGTTCTTCAAACACAAGAAATTAATTATCAAAAAATATAAATAAATAAGTAAATTCACTTTGTAATATAAACAACATTTCAAATAATAAATTGTCAACAAAAAATTAGGAATAATAAATAAAATTTACTTTATAACACAAACAACTATTCAAAAAAAATATTCACACAAAATAATCACTTACTGTTTAAAATCCTAAGTTTCTTTACAGAAAATCCGCTTAAACGTTTAATCCGTTTATGCGAATGCAAAGAATTTTCGGCTGCGAGAAGGGACAATGAAAATCGTGCCTGTCCCCTTATATAATTCAGTACCTTTATGATTAAATATATTGCATTGAGAAATTAATACTAATATTTTTTTTATTGAATTAAGAATATAATAAATAAATTAATCAATTATATAAAATCAAAAACAAAAAATTTAACTTTATTAAAAGAATAAAATGCATTATTAAAGTTAAGAAAGATAATAAGCCAATGAAAAAACAGGACGCTTTTTTTTAACCAATGATATAAGCGTTACTTTCCATCTTTTATTCTTTCTCTCTCGTCAGCAAATATAATTAAATTAACCCTTTCAGTCACAGTGGGACACATATGTCACGCTTATTCAAAAATACATAACTTCCTTAAAACTGAACAGATCGACTTCGCTGAAGTCTCATTTTGAAGAGGAGATGGAGGGCAACAAATATATGTGCATGCCACACCTTTCTTAAATGAAGAAAAAGTTGGTCCCCGATGCCGAAAAAAAACTCTTATATATTTTGAATCTCTGGACACTAAATAAACAAAATTTCAAAGATTCAAAATCGTAACCGATCCTCCTGCATGACTTTTTATGTATTTATTGTTTTTTATGCATTTTAATGAAAAATTGCTTCATTACGATGTGCAGATCAGTTGAAATTACTAGTGCAATTTTTTTATACTTATTAAATGTAAAAATAATAATAATAATAATACATAACTATAATTTTTGGGAATAAAAGTTGGACGATCAATATTGTAATTATAAATTCGCACTGTCAACAAAAATAATAAGAGAGTATTTTCCCTAGAACACCGCAGATGCAAACATTAGATTATCCAAATTTTCTATCACTTCTTATTCTTATTAATATACGCAACATTAGTTACTGCTATTGGAATTTGTATTTGTATCGTGTAACAAAATAAATGATAACAAGTTGGCTAAAAGTAGTTCAAAGTTTTGTAGATGTAGTTGATTTATTTTTAATCTATTTAAAAATGACTTATTACTACAAGTTAAATCACGCCTGTTGTCATGATTGTAATATAAAAAAATTTGTGCCTTGTGTGGTAGAAAAATTGTTTGCAAAGACGGTAATTTAGAAACTTTTTTTATCACAGAAAACCAAGAAAAGCTGATCAAAACTTATGAGAATAGAAATTTTTCTTTAAATAATTTAAAATTTTGTATCGAGCATGTGTGTAAATTGTCAAACAATATTATCGGAACTTATCAACGGCAATTCTATCGTTGGAAATTTTAAATTACTTAAAGAAAAACTTTTATTCATAAAAGTTTGGAAGATCTTTTTATGACTTTCTGTGAAGAAAAAAGTTTTTAAATTACCGTCTTTGCAAACAATTTTTTTACCACATAAGGTACAAACTTTCTATTTTAATCATGACAAAACGCGTGAATAAAAATAAATCAACTATATCTACAAAACTTTGAACTAATTTTAGCCAACTTGTTATCATTTATTTTCTTACACGATACAAATACAAATTCCAATAGCAGTAACTAATGGTGCGTATATTAATAAGAATAAGAAGGGATAGAAAATTTGGATAATCTAATGTTTGCATCTGCGGTGTTCTAGGGAAAATACTCTCTTATTATTTTTGTTGACAGTGCGGATTTTAAATTACAATATTGATCGTCCAACTTTTATTCCCAAAAATTATAGTTATGTATTATTATTATTATTATTTTTACATTTAATAAGTATAAAAAAATTGCACTAGTAATTTCAACTGATCTGCACATCGTAATGAAGCAATTTTTCATTAAAATGCATAAAAAAACAATAAATACATAAAAAGTCATACAGGAGGATGGGTTACGATTTTGTATCTTTGAAATTTTGTTTATTTAGTGTCCAGAGATTCAAAATATATAAGAGTTTTTTTTCGGCATCGGGGACCAACTTTTTCTTCATTTAAGACAGGTGTGATGCCACTTTCAAAAACCCTCCTCTTTTTGAAATACACCCCTTTAAAGAAGGACAAAAAAATAAAATTCGAAAAACCTGTATAAATTTTAGACGCAATCTTTTTGCTTACCTTTTATTATTACACAATGTTAAAAAAATTGTAAAAAAGAAAATAAATTTCAAAAATTGACCCTTTACGTAAAAAAATTAACCAAAACTACCCCCATATAACCGAAAATAAAAAAATTGACAAACATTGCTTGAAACTAGTTACTCGGGGGTTTTCGGGGTCGCTGATGAAGAATCCGGTGTCCGTTTTTCAAAATTCAAAATGGCGGATCCAATATGGTCGACAATTTTTGAAAAAACTTAACGTATTCATCTGAAAATAGTTACTCGGAGGTTTTTTGGGTCGCTGATTACGAATCCGGTGTCAGTTTTTCAAAATTCAAAATGGCGGACCCAATATGGCGGATGAATTTTTAAAAATTCAAGGAATTCACTTGAAATTCGTTACTCGAACTCGCTGATTACAAATTTGGTATCAAGGACCCCAAAAACCCCCGAGTAACAAGTTTCAAGCAAATTCAAATGATTTAAAATTGTTTCTTCCGTCATATTGGATCCGCCATTTTGAATTTAAAAAAATTTTTAATTCTAACAACAGATTCGTAATCAGTGACCCCTAAAACCCCCCGAGTAACCAGTTTCAATCAAATTTGATCAATTTTTAAAAATTTCGTCGACCATATTGGATCCGCCATTTGGATTTTTTGAAAACTGATTTCAGATCCATAATCAGCGACCCCAAAAACCCGCGAGTAACAAGTTTCAAGCAAATTTAGTAAGATTTTACAAATTATGTCCGCCATATTGGATCCGCCATTTTGAATTTAAAAATGTTTTAAATCTGACCTCAAAATTCATAATCAGCGACCCCGGAAACGTTTTAGACATCAGGTTTTGAAAAATTTCGGCCTCATCCTTAATTGCGTGACTCAAAGGGTTAAAATATAATTTAATATTTATATTTTTTAAATTAAAATATTAAAAACAAATGCAGAAATAAATTTTTTTTATTACATAAAAAAACAAATAACAAACAATTGAACGTTGATAAGAGAATATAATGCATATTCGAAGTTAGGAGAGATAAAGAGCCAATAAAAAACAGGACGCCCTTCCGTCATTATTATTAATTATTATTATTATTATTATTATTATTATTATTATTATTATTATTATTATTATTATTATTATTATTATTATTATTAACCAATAAGATATAAGTTGCTTTCCTATCTGTCCCTCCTTCGCTCCTTTTTTTGTCACCAAAAAGAAAGTGGGCATGCGGACGGAATTAAAGAATACGGAGATTATTATGGTAATAATATTACCATGAGGCGGAGATTTTAATATTACTGTAACATTACGTGCTAATTGGGCAAAATCTGCTATTCTAATTAACCTGAAATGTATTTTTTTCTATAAGACGTATATATTGAAAACTATATTTAAAGCTTTATTCAAAACAATTTTTTAAATTATTAAAAAATTCTACATATTCATATCAAACATATATGATAACTGTTATCTACAATATGATGGCGCCCAAAAAAATATTAAATTATATATGTTTGAATAACTTACAAACTATACAATAAAATAAAATTACAATCTCAATACTGTTTCTAGTACATAAAAGATAAAAGTGCTGATTTATAGATCTGTATTTACTTCAGTCCACCTTAGCTGCTTTTACTCTTGGGTAAAGCTGAAAATTAAAATTCATCATTTAAAATTTTTTTAAATAAAACAGTCTTTTATATTTATTTCATTTATCTACATAATAATAGTATAATTTTATAAAATATTTTAGACAAATATTCTATTTAAATTTTTTTTTAAAAAAGTCAACTAATATGTACAAGAAATATATCTTTTTACTTTATGGTAACTCGTTTTATTTGCAAATTTGAAATCATTTTTTGTTAAAAATTTTAACTTACGCCAAGTAAATTTCGTGGTACATATCCCTCTTTATGACCCAATTTACTCCACCACCATTCCCTTTCATTATCATCACCTTTTCTGATTATAACCAGAGAATCGCTATTTTTTAATGAAAGTTCATCATTATGTTGTGCCACATAATCAAATACTGCATACACTTGTCCGCTGTTAATGATACCTAACTTTTCTTGAACACCTGAGGAACAAAAATAAAGCATTATTTCCTAATTTGTCTACAACATAAGAACAAAACCTAGATAACATATTATGTAGTACTTAATTATGTTTTTGTAAATCAGAAAAATCTCTTATAATTCTTAACTAAAATATCAAAATAAATTTTAAATCGTTTCTATTCACAAAACTTTTTTTCTATAGAAAAATATGGAAATTGAATTCAAATTAAATAGGAACTAAGGCTCAATATTTAGACCCGAAAGGACTAGGTCGTTTTTTAACGTAGTTTCTCAAATTGAATTTGAAATCCTTGTTAAATTTACCTTAAGACGTCAGATTTCAAAATGGCAAATCCAATATGGATTCATTTTCTAAAATTGTTTAAATTTACTTGAAACTTGTTACTCTGAGGTTTTTGGAGTTGCCGATTAAAAATTTGAATAAATATTCTACAACAGTTCAAAGTTCTGAAAATGCCCGAGTAAAAAGTTTCCACACAAAGAAAAATGGTGCTGAGGGTCTAGTGAAAATTCCTATGGAATACTAATAATTATACTTTTCTATTATAAGTTACTATTAATTGTAAAATGTACTTCGCATGAAGTAAATATTACCATTTTTGATAGTAAAAATCACTAATAGTAATTATTACAGAAGTCACTTTTAAAAATTCCTACAGATGTAATAGTAATTGCTTTAGAATTTTTAAATTTTATAACGCCCCATATAGCACGACATTTTTTAGCAAGTATATGGATCTTTCTACGTTAAATTTGTCTATGACATTTTTAATTCTGTAAATATATTTTTTTCGTTCATTAGAGGAAAATTTTTTTTAATAGACCTAATTTCAATGACATCCAACTCTAAATGTATTGAATTTAGGAATTATGTCCAAGATTAAAAAAAATGTCAGCTTTTCATAGACTTTTGAAATATGTAAACAAAAAAAATTGTTTGAATTTGTTTATAAAAAATAAAGATTTTTATTTCTTATAAACAAATTAATTTCTTTTTAATTTGAGCATGATTTTTTTTACCTTTTTTTACTTTTATAAACATGAAAGTAATAAAAAAAATTTGTAAAAGATTTTGGAGTTTTTAGTCAAATAGGATTTTTTACTTAACTCATAGAAAAGCATATTAAAAAATGCATTTTGTTTCAAAAAAAAAAACAAAAAAATTCGAAATTTTTTTAAACAAATTATATAAACGAAAATGATTTAAATATTTTCAAATATTTAATAATTTCAAAGAATATAATATAATACATAATATAATAATTTTAACATAAGATAATTAAAAATTAAATTAATCAACGTTATTTTTCACCTAAAATTTGAGAAAATATTTTTGTATTGTATAAAATAAACTTACCTATTTAGAAAAATGTACTAATTTTTAATTCTAACAAATAAAACTGAAAAAACAAGTAATAATTAAAAATAAATATAATCAATGAGAAATACGTATAAATTAAAGCTTGAAAAACGTCGTAATGACTGGTCAGTCAAGGTACCCCAGGTAGCACGTAAGCTTGCAGCAAGCTTGCCTTGCAAGTTTTCTCGGCAACCTTATGGCAAGCTTGGCGCAAACTTACGTAATATAACAAAAAAATTTTGTGGGGGAGGAAATTTATTTTTGTACATACATTGAGCACCAGTTCCTGGGAGGTCAAAAAAATTTACTGTGCAGCCGTAAGTGCTTATGATTTCAAGTGCGCATAGTCCTCATTTTCAATGCAAACTTCTCTGCTGATTGGGCAAGATTATTTGGCAACCATGCACCAACCTTGCGACAAGCTTACCATGCAAGCTTACTGAGCAAGCTTGCGATAATCTTACTGTGCAATCTTGCAACAACCTTACACTGCAATCTTTCGGTAAGCTTACCATGCAATCTTGTGATAATCTTACTGTACAATCTTGCAGTAACCTTACATTGCAATCTTTCGGCAAGGTTACCATATAAGCTTGGGTTAGGTGGGACATTTGAATCTTGCTGCAAACTTGCCATGCAAGGTTGGCAACATTGCGCGGCAAGCTTGCCGCAAGGTTGCTGCAAGCTTACGTGATATCTGGGAAGTAATATGACAACGTCGGAAGCATGGAATAATGCTTAGAAGTTTCTAATTTTTGACCTTCAGTCTGTTGTTAGCAAATCCCGTGAAAAAGAAAAGAAAATGGAGAAGTGAATATGTATTATTCAACTTTATTAGTGTAAATAATTTAATAAGTGACTTCTGTTATAAACATCAGGGTAAGATATATAATATAATAAAATATAATATAGTATAATGTAATTAAATATTTTAAAATATATGGGCGATTCCTAGTGAAAGTTACCTATGACACTTTAACTTTGGTCAATATATATATTTTTAACGTTCTTTATAAAAAATAAGGTTTACGTTTTTTTTATTATTGTTTAAATTTTTTAGGTTTTAATAATAAATAATAGCCATATAATTTTAAAAAGTATTGATTTTAGAAATTATAGCAAAGTTACAAAAAATATTTAATTACGTTATACTATATTATATTTTATTATATTACATATCTTACCCTAATGTTTATAACAGAAGTCACTTATTAAAATATTTACACTAATAAAGTTGAATAATATTCACTTCTCCATTTTCTTTTCTTTTTCACAAGATTTGATAACAACAGACAAAAGGTCAAAAATTGGAAACTTCTACACATTATTCCATGATTCTGACGTTGTCATATTACTTGTACGTTGACTGACCAGTCATTACGACGTTTTTCGCACTTTGATTTTTACGTATTTCTCTTTGATTTTATTTATTTTTAATTATTACTTGTTTTTCAGTTTTATTTGTTAGAGTTAAAAATTAGTACATTTTTTCTAAATAGGTAAGTTCATTTTATACAATACAAAAACATTTACTCAAATTTTAGGTGAAAAATAACGTTAATTAATTTCTTTTTTAATTATATTATGTTAAAATTATTATATTATGTAGGGGAGACTGGGGCAAACCGCCTATGTTAACAGTTGTAAGGTTCTAGTAACTAAAGAAACTAATGAAAAACCTTTTATAACAGCTTGTTGGAAAGGCCATCTAATTTTTATTTTATTTCTACAAAGTGAGCGAATTTTAATAATTTGGTTTTTCCTCAGGCATAAATCTCAAAGTATTAAATTTTGTAATTTTTAGCAAGAGAAGAACAGTTACAGTTTTCCTTCGACTTTTAAAAAATACCAAGTCACAAAAAAAATCGTTTATCACTTTTTATTTAAAACTCGAGCTACTGCAAGTTACACTCACAAAAAATTTCTTCATGTTTAATTACTTACCTACTATTATTTTTATAATAATAGGTAAAAATTTCTTTTTTCGAAAAAAATGTCAAATAGTGTAAGCTATAAGAGGGGGTGTACTTCCGTACACAAAAAATTATTTTAATACGATTCCAAATCGTGTACAGAATTACAAAATTAATTAATTATGTACTCTCTAAATTCGAATCAGCGAAACGTCGCTAATTTGCATATTATATATTATAACTATGCAGCTGATTATAATAATAATTACAGGTAGGACTTCTTAGTCTTTTATTGACTTTTTTCTACTTGTTTTAATAAAATGTGACTTTTTAGACATATTTAAAAATATTCTTTAACAAAATGCTACTTTTTCAGTATAAAATGATAAATCTTCCAAAATTAAATTATTTAAAAAAATATTAATTAAAATACTTTACAAAATTAATTAAGGCGTTGTCCGCATTGGCGAGACAGCCGGTGTGGCGAGACATTAGGATATTTCAGACAGCTGAACTGACTGTGCTGGCACTTCTGGTCTGAAAGTCAAGTTTTATTGTGCTTTAACTTTTCAATATGATACATACGTTTTTGATGAACGAAATATCGCTATACTGCTAATAACAGTTTGAAGATATTTTAAAAGTTTTATTTCCCATCGGTATAAGTGATAATATATAAAAATTTCCGGAATTTTCTGAAGTTTGAGTTTTGAGTATTTAGTATTTAAGTTTCCTTCAAAATTTCCAGAGCACTATGAATGATTGTTCGATGCATAGGATTGTACATCGTCATTACCGAAAAATGCTGTTTCCGGATTGGTGAGACACTTGTTGTCGGCAGTGGTTTTTTTATATCTAATAATACTGTACATGTCCTAATGAATTTGATATAATTTTTGTACGTTTTGTCGACAATATTTTTCATAACTATAGTTTAAATTGAAAAAGATGAACAGGAAGAAAAGCTTATTTGTTTTTAATAACTGTGACATGGATTAGCGGCTCATAATCAGAAAAATATTTGCCTGTATTTTTATGATTGAATAAAACAATATTATGATTTAAAGGCATCAATCTTTGATTCCTTTGTTTTTGTTACGTTTGAACGATGAAGACTCTGATTTTAAGAGTGTCTCGCCACTAAGGAGGATTTTTTATGTCGGTAGTCGCGAGACATTATCGTAAATCGGCAATAACTTTTTGTTCCAATATCTGTTCTGTAACTGTATAAGTTCAATTTGCAGTATAGAGTACACATGTCCATGGATATATATACAGACTTGATGTTCTTGAAAATGTGAGTGCTATAATAAAAAAACAAAACGTGTCTCGCCACTACCGACTCTCCCCTACTTTCAATAATTTTAATCAAATTCTTTAAAAATTATATTGTTTAAAACATTTTTTCATTAAGAATTCTCTAAAATTCAATTACTATTTTAAATTTTGTTAAGAATTTTCAGCAATTAGAATTTACAACAATTTCAATTAAAAACGTCCAAAAATTCAATTATTTATACAAAGCTTAACTGCAAGTCTTACAAAATTCAATTATTTTTCTAACTTTTAATCCTATTTTTAAAAACATCAATTTTGTATACTATATACATGTAGAAATAAGGTAAATACTGATATATAGGTCAAAGCGTCCCGGAAGTCGCTAATAAACGATACAATAGAAGCACCTAGGAGCACCATGAGATCAAGTGACAGAAACATGGCAAATACCTCAAGATTTATTCGAAATCTTTTGAAATTTGTTATTCGATGGTTTTTGAGGTTGGTGATAAAGAATCGAAATTAAGATTTTCAAAATTCAAAATGGCCGATCCAATATGGCGGACAAATTTTAACCAAAATTATAAGATTTTCATGAAAATTGATTTCTCGGGGTTTTTGAGGTAGCTGCTAACGTTTCTAAATTCAGATTTTCTTCTCTCATGGGCATCGCATTTTTAACTGGAAAATTCTCGGGAAAAGTAATTGATGTTATTGTTAAATCGAGCTTGTGAAAAGTGGGCTGGTAGAGAACAAGAACTTGATTATGAGATTTGGTAAGAAAATCATGAACCAAACTGTAATGCGAATCATCAGGGCAGTGCAAGAATGATGGAAGTAAATGGTATAATTGAAATGTTTAAAAGGTCAAAGGAATTATTTGATGTTTATTATGAATATTATATTGGTGATGGCGATACAAAAACTTTTAAGTTGCTAAAAGATGTTGAACCGTACGGTGATGTTGTAAGTGTGAAAAAAAGGGAATGTGTTTTACATGTTAAAAAGCTTGTATACAAAAAATCAACAGAGGTAAAAAAGCAGATCACACAATTGCGAAAGTCAAAAAAGCCTTTAGAACCTGCCGAACGAGAGTCTTCTAAATCGGAAAGTAAGAAAACATCTAAAAAAAACAACTGTAGTTTCGACCAAAAGAAAATCGATCGTAACGAAAAAGAATTTGAAAAAAACTGAAGTAAAACCTAAAGTAAAAACTGTTGCATTTACGAATAAAGTTATGAAAGAATTATCTACGTATTATGAATTAGCTGTACGTCGAAATCCTAATTCTATTGATCATATGAGAAATACTATATGGGCAACCAACTATCACAAAATCTCGACCGACGATAGTCCTCAACATTAAAAATGTCCAAAAGTTGCTGAATGTTGGTGTAAATATCGTGTAGCAGAAGCAACGAAAAAATTAAAAAAATTTAAACATCCTCCAGCATTGTCAGAAGAAGTTCAACCTCTTTTAAAAAGTGTTTATCAAGATCTCACAACGGACGATTTACTGCAAAGATGCTTAGGAGCAAACACTCAAAATAACAATGAAAGCTTCAATGCATGTGTTTGGAACTTAGCACCTAAGGATATATTTGCGGGGAAAAAATCGTTGAAATTGCAACACATTGTGCTGCATGCACTTTCAATGATGGCTTCCGTCCCTTGCTACAAATCATGGAAATCATGGGGATCACTATTGGCAAGGAAGCAGTGGAATTTGTGCAGCGACAAGACAAAGCGCGAATTGAATCAGCGAATCGTCGTAGCTCTGAAACTTCCAAAGAACGCAGATCAGAAATTAGAAACTACAGGTTGCAACAACATGATACATATGAAGAGAAAGATTCCCGTACAATCGCCCGAAAACACGCGCCCGAATGGACCATCGCCCGAATACAGTTACCCCGAAAATTTTTTGCCCGAAGACTATTACGCCCGAATGCCCGAAAAAAAATTTAATGGAATTCTAATGGAATTCTAATGGAAATTTATTATTCAATTAGTGGTGAATAGAAATTACAAGTCTGAGCCAAAAAATTAGGATAATTGAATGTTGTGTGCAAAGTTTTCTAAATATTTTAGTCTTTCATTAATTTCCTTGTCTGTTTCATATTTTTCCGCAATTGACGTGAAGCGTTGTTGAAGTGCAATCCATTTCACTGAACGCCCTAGACTGAGTTCGTCTAAGCAGGTCTCAGTGTCTTGCTGCTCCTTCTGGATTTGTTTCAAAGACGAATAGAGGTCCAGGTGATCTTTGTTGACAACTATTCGGAATCGATTGTGCCAACCTTCGCTTACGTTATTCGTCCGATGTTGACCCTGAAGGGTTGCTTCGTATTATTCCATACTTCAATGGGGTAGCGATCTTACGAATAAAGAACCTTCCAATAATAATTTATTTCTAACAATTCTGGGCAATTCGACGTTTAAATCCATTGAAATTAAGTACAAATAACTAGGAATTTAGAATTTAATTAATTTCGAAAAACAACATTTACAAACTGTAAATTTTGACATTGTGATAAACAAACTACTCTACATTCTTTTGTTTATTTACGTCACAATCTACCGTATTTTGTTATATTTTTTTGTATATTTATTTTTTCGGGTACATATTTTCGGGCGATTAGATTCGGGCGGAGGTATTCGGGCGAATAGATTCGGGCAATTGCATTCGGGCGGGTGTTTTCGGGCGAATGGGCGGTCCAATTGAGGTCCAATTAGGTAAAGGTTTGTGGAGAATTAGTGGCCGCGAATGGCATGAATTCGCGGAGAATAGAAATGAGCGTCTGGACGGCACAATTTACGCAAAGTGTGCGGGTATTTGTGATTCGACGTCTGATCAGCGTCAAGAAGTCCAGAGGTTAGTAGACGAATTAGTTTTATCCCAAACGGTTGAACACGGGATGACAACTCATACTGAGTATCATATCAGGGTTTTGGACTCGACGCCGATGAAACATTGGCCTCGGAGCATGTCAGCGATGATGTTACATCAGTTGATTAAAAAAATTAACGCGCTTTATTGTTCTAATACGGTAGATCATATAAAGCGTTTGGATGCGTTGCGCGTTTTAGAAGTAACATTTATTGAACCTTCATTAGTGTCGGTTTACGACTTAAAGTCCAATAATATTCGTCGCACCGTTAATGCGCTCTTATTCGACTTAAAGCGTTTCATTCCTCCTCGTCTTGGGTTGCCATAATCAATGTCAGCGTCCAGAGAGAGTGAGTCTCTGCTGGAGCACCTTCGGTTCCCAGAGAAGCAATAAGCCAGTTGGCCAGAGGAATTGGCCCAAGTACCGCGAGCCCAATTTTCGGAGGAGCGACAATGAATTTTTCTTTACAATATTAGATGAATTTCTCTGTAAAGTAATATTTTCGGAATTCAGCGTTTCGTTTTCGTTTTGGGTTTTATCGGCGATAATAGCAGGCTATTATCGGCCTAGGAAAGGGGTTTGTAACGATGTAAATCGTTACTTATATTGGTTGGTATCTATCAGCGTTTTCGCCCCTCTTGATCTATCAGCTGTTTAGTTTTTCGTGTCAACGTGCCACGAACATGTGTTCTGGCAGTTTTTCTGCGTGAGGATGTGCGCATGTTTGTGCCGCCTAAAGGCCCGATTGTCAGCGTCGTTATCTAGGTTTTCCGGGGAGCTGCCGCCAAATCGTCCAGGGAGAAGGATGGAGCGATAGGGGTGACGAGGAAAAGGGATAGCGCGCCCCTCTTAACAGATTAGGAGATCTAGGGGAAGTCGGCGTCAATAGCCAGTCGATTTTGGATCGTATTGAAAGGAAGGCCCTTTTGCGGGACTCATAATTTATAATCGCGTTATACGCTTAATTATTCAATAAATAGTTGTATGTGTGAAATAAATCTTTATTCGTTGTTAACTAAATGTGTGTTATTTGTCGTTATAATAATTTGGATTTATCAGCGTCAGTCAACGTCGTCTTAGTGTCGGCATTTCGACATTGCTGAGTTCTTTTATGGTTCATCTTGTTCTGGGATCATCAATGCACCGATGGTTCGACTTGGTTGGAATCTCCCTTTGGTATTTTTCAGAGTAATTTAAGATAAGTATTTAGCGTTCGATTAATGTGGACGGTGCAAGCGGGTTTCCCATAACGCGCGAAAGTCTACCATTATAACTCTTTTAATAGAGTGTACAAAGAATGTTTTTGCCGCATAGATTACTGCCGCCATCGGTTTCGATCCCAGATATATTTGTTAGTTTCAAACCAATTGTTTCAAGAAATTCCTTTACTCCACGATATAAATAATTTGCAGCAGCAGATTCGACTTGTATAATACCCAAGTAATCGGTGACAATGCGATTGCGTTTCCCGCTGAAATATTTGATACATAAGCACAAATATTAAAAAGTTGAGACATCGGTAGATTCGTCGACAATCAAAGAATAACTCGTGTCTCCGACATTTTCGACTAAGTCCTCGAGCATGGAAGACGATCTCACATGCAGTATGATATTAGTACACTTGGTCCTATGTATTTAAAAATTGTCCAACGTGGTTCCTTTTCTGACCCGTTTGACAATTTCACACAAATCATCGATGCTTCGAATCGCTGAATGACACGCTATGTACGTCGAAAATTTTAGACCTGTACACTTTTCTTTTTTGCTAAAAACAATTTTGATATTTTGCGTGTACTTTCGCACTTTCTCAAGATATTTACTTGATTTTGACATTTTAAAATCGTTCACGAGGACAAAATATGCATTACCAAAATGTCTTTGCCATTACGTGCGATCACTCAGTTTCAGTTGTTGTACAGTTAGAAACGTTATAAAGCAGACGAAAACGACAGACTGCGTCCACACTCTTTACGCCCAGATAAATACATGCGAAGTAAAATAAGATGTTATGATTGGTTTTGCTATACTTAAACCTTCCAGTTCTTTGGACATTTCAGCTAATCAATTTAGGGTTATGAAAATCACTAGGGCGTAAATAAACAAAAAAGTATAAATGCAATGAAAATTTTAAATAGTAGTATTTATTATCTATGTCATCGTCAAAAATCGCAAATCCAATTTGAAAATCGCCATAGTTGGAGTCAATCGCCAAATATAAGAAAGTGGTCGCCAAAAAGAGTTTAAAATCGCCATGTCTGGCAACCCTGCTGTCATTTAGTGTATTTTCGTAACTTCGTACAATAAAGGACAATTTTACGTTTCTCTACAGAAGTACAAATAACGCTATTTTTATGATTGCGTTATGAAAAAAAAAATATTTATATCTTTAAAACCGTATCTAAGCCTTTTTTGATTAATAAATTATTTATAATTTGACGGTTAATAACAAAAAACATATGTGACCTGGACAGTTGAAAGGTGCCTTATGTCCGAAAAAAACAATTTTCACTTTTTTGTTGATTTTTATAGAAAAGATATGCTCTTTTCAATGCAATAAACCGCGCAGCAAACAGCTTCATTAGTCTTTTTACAAATGCGCTTCAAAGATGGACACAACTGTCCAGACAGCAAAGAGTAATGTCTAAATGAAAAAATATTTTTACTAAAATACGTTTGGCATCGAGATTAGATCGAAGGAATCAAATAACACAAAAATCTTGAAAATATTACATAGTTTTCGAGACATTGCTGGCGATATGAACATCAAATTTTTTGACTAACTCCCTAGATTTCGGAGTAAGACATTGTCACGTCAAAATTGGAAGTTATGCTTCAGCGTTAGTAATGAGTTGTTCCTTACATCATATTTAATAGTATTTAATTCTAATACGAACTCTATTTTTATTTCGCATTATTTATGAATAATTCGAATGTTTTATGGAATTTAAATATTGTTCTTTAATGAGATGAGACTTTTTACATCTGTATTCACTGAAAATGAAATTAATTACCTGATTTATTTTCAACTACTTTATTTTATGTAAATTATCTTACTTTTTCGCATTTCATAATTTAAATAGAGGATATTCTAAAAAATATGTTTTGTCTTCAATTTTGAACGGTGGAGCAAAGCTCCCCACGGTTTTTAAAAAGTCGTAAAATCAGTATTTTCGGAATGCAAGTAAAATTTCTATATACGTTTTGAATTTTAATTAATTGATCATGCCAAAAGTTGGGTTTGTATGTGAACTAAAAGTTCTATATAATAGAATAGTCAAAAAAATTTATATAATAGTTTTGATCGAAAAAGACAACCAGGTACACAACTCCCCATTCCCCCCTACTTCAAGATATTTAGTCTGTTTTGTGACAAGACCTACTGAAACAATTTTAAGGTCTCATGTGTTAAAAATCAACGAAAATAACTATTTACTATAATTGTATTTAAATCTTATAGAACAAAATTATAATAATTACTTACTGTATAAGTATTCAGAGCAGCCATCAAAACCTTCTTCATCTTCCTCACATTTTTCGGCAGCCGTTTCATGATCTGATAATGTAGTAGCAAATATGCAAGCTCCATGTTCGACCAAAAATTTTACCATCGCTAAATTATTGCAACTAGCCGCACAGTGTAATGGAGTCCTAAAAAATGAACAAAATCATAGATTTTATTACTCTACAAACAGTACCCATTATTCACGTTTGGCTTCAAGTAGATTTAGGTTTTGCAAAAATGGTAACAAAATTGGATAGCGGCATTTTATTCCTCTTTCTTCATAGCTATAAAAATCTTAAAGACCAAAATCGTAGTTAGTGTTAAATTTGTAATTTTTATATAATACCTACCTGACAAGAAATTGTAAATATAAGTTATTTCAATTTAAAATAAAAATGTAACTCACATATGCTTTTGTTGCTAATTTCATATAAACAATTTGACGTTTCACTACCATTCAATGTATTACTGTGTAACCTTCACGGCGATAAGAGCTTCAGTATATTTTACAAGTCACGTTTATTACAAATTCCACACACACCCTGGCGGATTCGATTTGCGTAATGTCTACTTAACTAAGCGGACTTTAGGTAGACATTAGGTAGACATGTAAAAAAACGTATAAAAAAGCTATTAATCGACTTATTATGATAAAAAAAAGTTGATAAAAGGGTAAATGAATGTTTATAGAGTAAATTCGTACAAAATTTGTAATTAATAAAGCAATAAATAATTAATAATGAATGGAAATGTGCGCGAGGTACCTGATCAGTTCAGCTGTACAATTATTTTCGTGCTATTTTCATGAAAAAAATATAAATTAACGGCAAAAACAATTGATATTTATAAAAAAGTGTAAAATTGATTTAATTTGAGTGTTTGCAATACGAATTATTAAATAATAATTAAGTTTTTATCAAATGTGAATAGTGTTGTGAAAACCTGTGAAAACTAATGAGTTACTACATTACCGATCGCATATGATAATAAAAAGTTCTCGATGAGTGTAACAAAAAAGCTGCAATCATGTCCGTAATTTTGGACGAGAAACAATTATGAAATCAATAATTATTTGTATAACTTTATTCTGCATTTTAAAATTCACTTTTTATTTTCTTTCAAAGCAAAAGCTTGGAAGAAAACAAGCTCGCACTGTATTGTAAAAACTGGTGGCGCCATCTCTGGCAATCTCGGAAATTATGTACTTGGTTAAATTGGAGCTTTTTTGTTACACTCATCGAGAACTTTTTATTATCATATGCGATCGGTAATGTAGTAACTCATTAGTTTTCACAGGTTTTCACAACACTATTCACATTTGATAAAAACTTAATTATTATTTAATAATTCGTATTGCAAACACTCAAATTAAATCAATTTTACACTTTTTTATAAATATCAGTTGTTTTTGCCGTTAATTTATATTCTTTTCATGAAAATAGCACGAAAATAATTGTACAGCTGAACTGATCAGGTACCTCGCGCACATTTCCATTCATTATTAATTATTTATTGCTTTATTAATTACAAATTTTGTACGAATTTACTCTATAAACATTCATTTACCCTTTTATCAACTTTTTTTTATCATAATAAGTCGATTAATAGCTTTTTTATACGTTTTTTTACATGTCTACCTAATGTCTACCTAAAGTCCGCTTAGTTAAGTAGACATTACGCAAATCGAATCCGCCAGGGCAAAAAAATTTACCTACAGAATAAAAATGTAATCTGATTAGTTGTCCACAATTAAGCAGATTGTGTACAACCAATCAGATTTCTGCATTTTGTTTCTGTCAAACGTCAAATTGATTGTACAATATTCGCAAGAAAATAAGATATTATAAATCCTAATATTAGCCAAATTCTAAATCATCCTTGAATACACAATAAATACAGCACGGAGAGAAGGGCGTATTTAATCTTACTACCATGCCAGTTAAATCTACTAAATAGTATCGTTTATTTTGGACTGATTAAACAGTCAGTTTAATGAACTATTTGTTTAGTATAATGTAAGGGAGAATTTACACGATTATCGACAGAAACGAAATGCAGAAATCTTATTGGTTGTACACAATCTGCTTAATTGTGGACAACTAATCAGATTTCTACATTTTTATTCTGTAGGTAAATTTTTTTTTGTGACAAAACAATAGTAGTCCCTCTGACTACGCTGTTTAGTAGAATCTGTACTACACAGAAAAAACTTAATCTCAAATTGAGTTCAAAATTTATACTCAATTTAATACGCATCAAAAATGAGACAGGCAAATGGAGCCACGTTTTATGTCATTTAAGATGAACTCATTTTGAGATACAACCGATAAGAGTCCAACTTTTTTCTATGTAAACGTGTTTTGTAAAATATACTGAAGCTCTTATCACCGTGAAGGTTACATAATAATATATCGAATGGTACTGAAACGTCAAATTGTTTATATGATATTAGCAACAAAAGCAGATGTGAGTAAAATTTTTGTTTTAAATTGAAATACCTTATATTTACAATTTCTTGTCAGGTAGACATTAAGTAAAAATTGCAAATTTAACAATAACTTGAAAAAAGAATCATCTACGATTTTGGTCTTTACGACTTTTAAAGCTTTAAAGAAAGAGGAATAAAATGCCGCTATCCGATTTTGTCACCATTTTTGCAAAACCTAAATCTACTTGAACCAAGCATGTATTCTGATGAATATATTTTTATTTTTAAAGTTCTAAAGCTACAGTTGTTATTGAACAATAACCAAATCCTGGTAGTAAAAAATAAATCACCTTAACATTGTACCGACAACCTGGGCTATTCTGGTACTCCAGGGGCTACTAGGGTACAAACTAGTTTTTAATTTGTAAATTATTCATTTAATGTTAAAATTTGACACCTAGCAGCAATTAAAGTATGACATTTTGGTAACAAAATACATGTAAAGTTATTAGTAAATTCGGTTTTAGAAATCAGAAAAAAAATTTATGAAGACGGAAAAATTTTGTTGGAAATTGCGAAGTTCTGTAAATAACTTGAAAAATAATTACTATACTAACAATTATTTTTAAAATAAAATTTACAACGACAGGATCAACAACGGCGAAACTGGAATCAAGATAAAATTCATCAAGGGAATTCCCGTGATAGTATCAGATTAGTTAATTTAAATAGCAAAAATAAAGTTACTAATTTACATATCTTATATCAGAACGTTAGAGGTTTAAATACGAAATCATGTCAGTTAGAAGCTTTCACTGATTATAATTTTTATGATTTATTTATTCTAACTGAAACTTGGCTATCAACTAATTTTGAAATTTATGATTTTTTTCAACAAGACATATTTAATGTTTATAGGCATGATAGATTGGATAGAAGAGGAGGCGGCATTCTAATTGCGATTAAAAATAATATACGAGTAATTGAAATTCCAATTATTTTCCCTGATTTTTTGACTTCGATTATTAATCACGTATGTGTTAGAATATTTCTATGTGATATTTCGTTGGACGTCATTTGCCTATATATCCCTCCTAGCATAGCGGCTCATGATTATAACTCTATTTTCGATTGCATTAACTCCCATGCTCACATCCTTTTGCAGAATATTATTTTTTTTGGAGATTTTAACGCACCAAATTTTGTGCAATATGATATAATTTCGCGACAGATTGTACCTGATCGCAGAGTCCAATCTCTTCTAATGTTCTCAGATTATTTTGATTTTCAACAGTTGAACAAAATCAAAAATCACAATGGTGTCATGCTAGATTTAGTTTTTTCCAACTTCATATCTGACTGCCTTCGACCTCTTTCCCTTCTTGTCCTTGAAGATAACCATCACCCAGCACTTTATTTTCCTATTTCTCTTTCGCAATTCGCCTCTTCGAATTTGACTAACAATCCCTCTCATCTGATTTCAACTAAACCGCGTTTCAATTTCAAAGCAGGTAATTTCCCAATGATTTATAATGAAATTATTTCGCACGACTGGACACCTTTAAATAATATTGATCTTATAGATGAAGTCTGCTCTTACATTAAACTCACTATATTAAATATATTTAAAAAACATATCCCATATTTTTCTGACAATAAAGCCCCTATATTGAAGTATCCTATTTGGTACACCAAGGATATAATCGAGGATATTAATATAAAAAATTCCATGTTCTCAAAAAATCGATCAATTAAGTCGTCAAGAATAACAGATCAGGTCCATCACCTTACAGCTAGTATCAAAAGACGCATTAGAGACTCGAAAAATATGTTTTATAGTGAGATTCAATCTAGCATATCAACAAACCCGAAAGATTTTTGGAAATTCATTAATCGTAATAAAAAATCCCCTCGTATTCCTGAAATAATGAAACTAGAAAACAATACTTATGATACACCTCAAGATATTGTTAATGCCTTCGCTACATATTTTTCGAGTGTCTACCTGCCATCCGATCTACACAACGATGATTATAACACTCCAAATCACTTCCTTTTCCATAATGATTTTTTTTTTTGACACCTGAAGACGTAAGTATGGCTATGAAATCTTTAAATGACAAAAATAGAGCGGGCGTAGATGACATCCCTAGTTTTTTCTTTAAATCTTGTTCCAATATATTAAATATCCCGCTTTGTTTTATTTTTAACAAAATACTATCTTGCGGTTATTTTCCAGCAGATTGGAAAATTACAAAAATTGTCCCCGTGTTTAAATCCGGTGATAAATGTGCCATAAAAAATTATAGACCGATTTCCATTATTTCTAACTTTGCCAAAATTTTCGAAAAATCCATAATTAAACACATTTCTTTTCCATTATTATCTTTTATCGTAGAGGAACAACACGGTTGTATGAAAAATAGATCCACAACTACTAATCTCGTGAGTATCACGCAATCTATTAATGAAGCCATATCTGAGGGTGACCAACTTGACGTTATTTACACAGATTTTTCAAAAGCTTTTGATAGCATTGACCACAAAATACTTTTTTCAAAACTCGCATGCCTCAACATTCCCCAAAATCTAATTTTTATTCTATATTCCTATTTAGTTAATAGGCAGAACACTGTACATTATAATGGTTTCTCTTCCCCTCCTTTCATACCATCCTCTGGCGTCCCTCAAGGATCAGTCTTAGGATCACTCCTTTTTAATATTTTCATTAATGATATTGCTGGACTTCTGCCTTCTAAAAAATTGTTATTTGTTGATGATTTAAAAATTTTTAATCGGATCAAATGTCTTGCCGATGCAGTCTGTTTACAATCTAGCTTGACCCTATTTGACGAGTGGTGTACCAAAAATAAACTTAAAGTTAATTCTAAGAAATGTTTTGTAGTTAGCTTTTCGAGAAAGGACTCTGTCATTAGTTATGATTATTCTTTGCAAAATGAGTCGCTGTGTAGAAGGGACAACATAATTGATTTAGGAGTTCATTTCAATTCAAAGTTAACTTTCAACCTGCACATTCAATCGGTCGAATCACAGGCTTCAAAAACTTTAGGCTGTTTAATTAGAAATTTCAAGAATTTTGACAATTTAAATACTTTTACTCTACTATATAACTCATTTGTTCTATCCAGATTTAATTATGCCCAAGTAATTTGGAACCCGTTCTTTGACAAATACATAAACTCTCTGGAAAAAATTCAAAAAAAGTTTTTAAAGTACTTAATGTTTCGTAAGACTACACGGAAAGACTTTGTGCATCACTTTGTGTTAAACTCGCCACGAGATTTTAATAAACTTTTTACCAAACTCGGAAAAAGAGGAAAGATATTGATAATTCGTAGTCTGACTATTAAAATCAGAAAAAAGTTACTGATGTACAATAATTGATTGTTGAGAATTTTAAAATTTAATAGTCAGTCGATCAAAAAATAAAATCTGAAGTTTCACTAAAAAAACATATACATAGCTTTTAATAGCGTGACTACTAAAGTTGCCATCTGAAACTCCATATATACGTATATATATCGACAATTGATAAGTAATGTAGAAATCCAATTTACCTATGAACGAGAGATCACATCTTAACCTAAAATCGTCTAAAATACAGATAGGGTAAACGCTCGCTTTAACCGACGCAACGCAAATACAATTCATATCAACGATATCAAGAGGGCAGTTTATTTTTCTTATATACTAATCTCACCATTTCATTTCCACTTACGAGAAAATTTTTATTATGTTTAAACTTATTTCAAGTGCAATAAAAAAATTTTAAAACAATAAATTATTTAATATTATTAATAAGGTTAATTTTAGGAAATGTCAGAATTAATTTTTTATGCAAACAGGATTATTAAAAGTGTTCGTTGTGTAGACATTTTTCTATCTATGCCGGAACTATTCAACTGCTGACGCTACACGGACAAGCTTCGCTTATTTGTATGCGTGCTGTTTTCATCGTGAGACTACTAAATTGTAAACACGACGCAATGAAAATGTCGTTCTTACAAATATAAAGAATATACTTTTGACATTCATTTTTTCTTAATCTTAATTTTTCTTACAGCGTTAACGAATATTTCTTAGCGTGACTACTAAATTTTGATAAAAAAGAAAACATTTTTTGTTGAAAACATTTATATAAAATGATAGTTTTCCATTTTTTCCGAGTTTGGTCGCGAGTTTACTAAAATCTCTTGGCAAGTTTGACAGAAAGTGATGCACAAAGTCTTTCCGTGTAATATATACCCTCAGCCTGGTTCAGACTATATTGATTTGTGCAGGCAATTTAATTTTTTAACTTTAGCTGAAAGACGTCAAATGAACCAAGCTATTTTTATATTTAAAATTATTAATAGCTCTGTTAATTGTGCAAACCTTTTAAATTATATTAACTTTAGAATACCGCGATTTCACTCGCGTTATTACCAACCATTTTTTATATCCATGCCTACATCTGCCATTGGCTTCCATGCTCCGATTCGTAATATGTGTAACATTGTTAACATTATATGTCTACGAAACGATATAGAAATTCATTTGTTTAACATGCCGCTCTCCTCTTTCAAACGAGCAGTATTAAAATATATTATAGATATGAGATAGATTCTCAAACGAATAGTTTGCGACAACTTCTATTTTCTTTCTTTTCTACGATTTTTTTATTTTTTTTGTCTTGTTTTTATTTTGTTTTCTTTGTTCTTCTTCAACTAAGAATTGGTTTAATTTAAATACACGATAACCAGATTCATCTATTTATGTTTCATTTTTAGTTTGATATTCTATCTAAATATACCTTTTTTCCACTTAATAGTTATTATAAATACATTTTTTAAGTTTTGAATTAGTTTTACAATTGTTATAATAGTTGTAAGTACAATTGTAGCGCCCTTTGATGGTCTTTGACTGTGGGCTATGTTTTTTTGCAAAAAAAAAAAAAAAAAAAAAAAAAAAAAAAAACATACAAAAAATTCAGTAATTGCATGCAGGCATCGGATTACACGATTTTTTACATAATTTTTAAACAAAATACGTCTCTTTTGGTATAAAATCCAGATCTTCTTTATTTTAATATTATTTAACAAATTTTTAACTAAAAATGTTCTACAAATTAATTATTTTCAATAATTGTTTCATCTCTTTAAATGAAGTTCTTCACAAATTCATTTATCGTAAACTACTTTGCAATTTAAAATTTAATGATATTCCATAATTGTTTAAAAATTTTTAAAATCAGCAAATAAAATTATCAAAAATTTTAATTCAAAATCACTTGAAGTGCAATGATTTTTAAAAATCTGAATTTTAAATCTTTGAAAATTCAGGGTGTCTACCCAAATTTTTCAAAAAATTCTCGGTTTTCCAGGCGTAAAAAATCTTTTTCCCAGTCAGTGTTTCAATAATTTTAGTTTTTACTACAAAATATATTAGGTATGTATTAATTTATTGCTTTCATTGGTAATTTTAGATATTTTAATTAATCTATATCTGCTTATACTTATATACAATATATAATTTCCAGAAAAAATTCTAAACTAAAGAAATTTACGTTGTTTTAATTTTTATAAAATAAGTGTATCAGTTCACTAACATTTTGTTTGAGGACTGTTTGATGTTCCTTGGATGTTATTATTAATCAAAACTAAGACGTTCATGCTATTTTGTAACCCTAAATTTTGAACTTAGGTTATTGAATTTAGATTTTTATATTAGCGGAGAGGCGTATCATTTCGGTGATAGTTTTTTCACAAAACTGGTGCCAGATCTTGACCTTTTTTTCATAAACATAACAACTTTTATAAGAACTGTTAAAATGTGCATTGAGAGTTTGCGACAGCCTTTGTAATATCTATTTTGTTTTTCTTTTTAATATTAGCTTCTTTAAAATTAACTTGTAGTATATGCTTATCATCTGTATATTTACGACCAAATGATTCTCACCAATGTTACATCTGGACCGTGAGAATTGTGTTACATACTAAATAAATAAATAATAAACTCATGTACAAAAAATTTTTGTTAGCAAAAAGATAAATTTCTCAATTTTGTACTTAAAAAGAATAAAATGCAAGCATATTATTGTTAAATAATAATAGAATGAAAAAAATTTTTACTTTCATACAGAAATTTCAAAATTTTTTGAAAGCTTTAGAGGAAAGTAAGGAGTTGTGCCTGATGGGGAGTCGTGTTCCACGTTAATTTTTTTTATTATGGCAATTAATATGACAAATTTCTTCTATTGGCATATTTCTTTCTCGTTAAGAACTAACACACTCTATTTTTATTTCGCATTATTTATAAATAATTCGAATGTATTATGTAATGTAAATATTGTTTTTTAGTGAGATGGGACTTTTTACATCTGTATTCACTGCAAATGAAATAAATTTCATAGTTTAATTCAATTATTTTTAAAATCTGGGGGTTTTCGGGGTCGCTGATTATTAAGGTATCACATCGGTAAAACCGTTTTCTATAGATTTTCTTGAAAATTTTACCATATGTTCTTATTATCATTCTTGACAAATTTGCAAAATATGAAGAATTTTCGCCGTACGAAACCACAGATATTAGCAATCAAAGTTGCTTATTTTGCATGGGAGACGGGACTAATGTATGGGGGAGAAGTACATTTTCATAAATATCATCAGAAGTTTTCTATAAATTTTTTTCAAAAACTAATGTTGAATTCACGAATAAATTTGGAACTAAAATATACAAAGAAATTTATAATTTACCGTGCCGTTTATTTGTAATTATAAATTAAAAATTCTATTTCATGACGTCATTTGCAATATATAGCACACCCGCCACTTTGATGTGGCAACATCGCAGGATGGTAACATTAGTTAGAGAGAGACAGTAGTCCACAGTAGTCAAAGCGAGACTTATAGCGACGTTGTCAAACCTCCTACTCCTTCCAATCGCTGCTATAGTGTGGGGTATACGTGTACGAGTGTATTTGTAGAAGTAGGTACAGTATGGGCTGAGAGTATAGGGAGTTGAGGGCAAAAGTATAGTGCGGGAAGTAGTAATGCGAGCTACAAACTTTTGACTCCGATTAGTGCCGATGTGATACCTTAATCTGATATCAGATTTTCAAAATTCAAAATGGCGGTCAAAATTTTAAGGAGTTATTAATTTTTTATAAAATTTGGTATCTAAGGGTTTTTGGGGTCGCTGACGTCGAATCTGATGTTAAATTTTCAAAATTCAAAATGGCGGATATAAAATAAATTAATAACTTTTTAAAAATTTGATCGTCATATTAGATCCGGCATTTTAAATTTTAAAAATTTAACATCAGATTAATAATCAGCGACCCCGAAAACCCCCAGATACCAAGTTTTATAAGATATTAATAATTTTTAAAAGATATCTTGTCAATTTTTCATTTAGGGGTTGTTTTCACCCCTAAAAATCACAAACGACTTGATCTATCAAAACGACCAGACACGGGTATTTTTTTTTGGTCCTAGTTTCCGAAAATGTTGGATTTTTTTGTGAGTCAAAAATCGTGTCGGACGGTGCAATCTAATCCGCATACGAGATACGTAAAATAAAATGATACACAGCAAAGTTGAAGCTTAAGGATTAAGGTTTCAGATGAGAGGCTATTCATTAAAATTGATTGATTTTTGTGATTGCTACAGACTTCTGAATGTCAAACTCGCCACCACGCTCCACTGTACTCTAGTATTATGGTTAATAAACTCGGAAAATGTTTGAGTTCTACATATTTAAAAATTATATTTTTTAAACAATATGCCTGCAACAGTCTTTAGACGAAAGTTAATGAACTGACCATTCTTTAATTTATTATGAACAAATTTTAATAGAATCTGGGATTTTTAATGCAAATATATCTGGAATTCCCTATTTTTATCAAAATTTCCGGCTTTTTCAAGGCTTTTTCTCGGTCAATAAAATTCCAAGCTAATTCCCGGCTTTTCCGGTTAGTGGCCACCTTGGAAAATTCAATTATATTTAAAAAAGGTTAGGGGAATATATCCATGTGTGGACCGCCAATATGAATTGACCACCTTTCCGATATTTATGAAACCAAAGGCGAAATATTAAACTATTGATTTTAGCTAATAAATAACACCGTAAAAATATTTTTAGTGTGCCACAAAAGTAAATCGACGCATTTTTGTGTTTAATACAGTCGCACGAAAAAAATAATGTTAAAAAATGTCGTAAAAAGATTTTTCATTTGCAATTGAAATGCACTAATATTTCTGTTTGTTTAAATGTTCTAAGTGTTTATAATAAATAAATATTCAATAAGCATTAAAATCCTTCTATGTTTATTTGATTTTTAATCATTTTTAAGTGATTTCAGCAGGTCGTCCAATCATGGATAAAAAATTTTTTTGGCAAAAAGACATTACTTCAGAAAATTGATCTAAAAATTTGTCCTTAAAGCTGGAAAAAAATCTCAATTTATATAACTTATAGCTCAGGACAATACCTATCCAAGGGTGTATTATAGTTTTTAAAATTCCTTCACTGAAAAAAATTATTGAGTAAATAAAAAGTTGGTCCACTCATAGATATATTCCCCTATCTAAAATTATTTGATAAATTATTTTCAATTCTGCAAAATTTAATTATTGACTGAAATTTTTCAAAATCTTTTGAAATTCAATTATTTCTAAAAACTTCAACTGTAACTCTTTCAAAATTCAATTATTTAAAAAAGTCTACAACACGACTAAATAGTTTAAAAAAATTTTTTATGAAGATTAGAATTTTGGAAAAACAAAAAATTATGATTTTTGTGCCATAATGGCCCCGGTTGACGGTACTACAAATAATTTAAAAAATGTACTCACCATCCATCACTGTCTTGTGCATTAACGTCACAACCAAATTCAACAAGAAACTTGACTATTTCAAGATGTCCAGCACAAATGGCATTGTGTAGAGCTGTTATACCTTCATCATTGGCAGAACTTGGATTAGACACTTCTTTTGCAGTCTTTTTTACTAATTCTAATTCACCTTCAAGACTAGCATCTAATAAAAGTGCCAATGGATCAAATGAAACACGCCTTGAAAGATTGGCTTTTCCAATTGTTATTTTTAAATTGCCTTTTTTCCTTTTAGTAACTTCAGTCGATTTACATTCCAATTCCATTTCACACATTCTATCTTTTTCATTTTTTACCTTCGATTTTTCTTCAATATTAATAACATTTATTGCATCCACAATATCAACTGGTTCAACTTTCTCTTTTTGATTTAATTCCTTATTTGTTAGAATATTTGGTAATATTTTTTTAATATTACTATCAGCTGACTCAACAGTTTCTTGTGGTTGATATTGATTTACATCAGTTTGTATAAGATCTGCTGGAATTTCGGTTTCAGGAAAAAGAAATGCAGGAGGCATTTCGATTCGACGATTTATTGACACATGGATATTCGATTTAGAATATCTTAGTTTTGGAGTTTCTAAAAATGGTACCTTTCTCAATGTTAAAGGGCGAGATGTAATTGCTTGTTTATTCCCACATTGACCGTCTGTCGGAGATTCCGGAGGTTCCGATGTTGGCATAGGAGGGATTTCTTCTTTCTTTTCCTCTCTAAAAAAACATTCAAAATTTTTTTAATTTTATCATTTAATACTTAATGAGAAGCATTTATGTTTTCTTTTGGATTATTAAAATATATTATTCAAAAATTTATTTTCATTAAAACTTAAAATATTTTGCGTCTATTTATTTCTTAGTCAGGTTTTGTTTAGATTTCGAGGTGATACACCGGCGCACAAAGTGGCCAAATGAGTGGCTGCACACTAGATCGAGACCAGTCTCGGTCTTGTCTCGTTTTTCGGGACAATATCGAGACGACACTATAAAAAAATGTTAGATGCAGACCAGATGTAGACTGAGACTATACCACGATAAAAGCGAATCTCGTCAAATTATATTTCTAGACATTATAATCTCTTGAAAATGATGGTGGCTACTATCGAAACGTCGAGCAAAATAAAACTTATTATTATATTATTTTTTAGAGACCTAAACATTTAAACAATTATATTATTTAAAAATTCAAAAAACTTAATTTTTAAATAAAGATACCATGTTTATGTACTTTAAATGAAAAAATGGAAAGAACAAAAGTTGACGAAATTTTAATAAAAGCTTTCAAAGCAGCTTGAGAGAAAATTGTCAAACACTACCAAAAAACAAATTGGGTTTACTGTGCTGCTTTAGTTATAGATCCTCGGCACAAAGTAGAAACTTTCGCTTCTACGAAGTGGGGCAGGAAATTTGAAAGAAGTTTCAATTAAATTTTTTGAGGAAATTTATAAAAATAATTATTGTAATATTATTTCTGAAAAAGTAACAAAATGGACGATGCACAAAAAACAGAAAAAAACAATGAAAGTCTTTTTAAATGCGAAACTATCAATCTGAATTCTATTTAGCACTAAAAAGATCAGATAAAAAAGAAAAGACCAATAAATAAACATTTATATTCTGTACATACAATGTTTTATTTTATCACTGCTTTTAAGGTTTAGACTAGACGAGACCATAATTATAATAGAGACACAGAGACGATATCCAGACGAGACCAGTTTTGCATTTTTTCGAGACCGAGACGAGACTCACTAAAGTCTCGTCTAATGTCGTCTCGTGCGCAACCCTACAAATGACATTAGTTGTCTCAAAACCCCCTACAGCCTACAATTTATAACCAATTTCATTTTTTTTAAATAATCTGTATGAAATTTGAAAGAGATCTCTTTTCAGAGAGTAGCTATTCATTTGTTCCGCACGTGCTCGTATCAAAATTGTAAGGAGCCGAGCTACTACAGCAAGAGGTGGTACAGAAGATGGATGATAGAGGCGAGTACGAAGAGAGCATACATAGGCCCATGTTGTAAAGGCTCGTTTTTTCTCTCCGTGTAATATTTTTGACTTCTGGCATGATCTTTAAGGTCGTAGCTTTAATTTGCATTTTTCAAACTTAAAAAATGTTTTGTGGTTCACGAATTATGTTTAAAAAAGTCCGAGCATGTTTTTCTACAACTTAGCCGACGATTATCACTTTTCGCCGCCTCGCTGTTGGGTTGTAGAAAAACATGTTCGAACATTTTTTAACATATTTCAGGAACTACAAAATATTTTTTAAGTTTTCAAATTTTTGGGGCGGTACGAATTCAACACAAATAAACTCTACACAAGAAAATACTGCACCGCTAACTGTACACGAGTCAATTGTCAACAAAATTAAATAAAAATATATTCTTCACAATTAAATACTACATCGAAAAACCCTATGCAATAAACTATTTACTAGAAAATTATCTTCATAAACTCTACACATTAAGATTTAGAATTAGAAAAATGAAAAAAAAAAATTTTATAATTCTACACAAATAAATATTACATTAGTAAATTCTACACAGCTATAAAAAATAATAAATTAAATTCGACACAAAAGGAAAGATTATTTTCATGTGTTGAATTTAATTGTGTCGAATTTAATTTATTATTTTTTATAGCTGTGTAGAATTTACTAATGTAATATTTATTTGTGTAAAATTATAAAAAAAATTTTTTTCATTTTTCTAATTCTAAATCTTAATGTGTTGAGTTTATTTGGGTAGAGTTTATGGAGATAATTTTCTAGTAAATAGTTTATTGTGTAGGGTTTTTCGATGTAGTATTTAATTGTGTAGAATATATTTTTATTTTATTTTATTGAGAATTTACTCGTGTACAGTTAGCGGTGGAGTATTTTCTTGTGTAAAGTTTTCTCGTTTTGAATTTTATTATTTTCATTTAATATGTTGAATTTTGAATGTGTACAGTTTATTTATGTAGGATTAAAATATTTTTATTTGATGTGTAGAATTTATAAATGTTGAGTTTAATTGTGTAGAATTTTATAAATAATCGGAAATAAAGAAAATATTATTTTCATGTGTAAAATTTAATTGTGTCGAATTTAATTTTTTATTTTTTATAGCTGTGTAAAATTTACTGATGTAGTATTTATTTGTGTAGAATTATAAATTTTTTTTTCATTTTTCTAATTCTAAATCTTAATGTGTTGAGTTTATTTGTGTAGAGTTTATGAAGATAATTTTCTACTAAATAGTTTATTGTGTAGGGTTTTTCGATGTAGTATTTAATTGTGAAGAATATATTTTTATTTAATTTTGCTGACAATTGACTCATGTACAGTTAGCGGTGCAGTATTTTCTTGTGTAGAGTTTATTCGTGTTGAATTCGTACCTCCCCCAAATTTTTAACACAATCTTTAAGATCTTACCCAAATAGCAATATTTCTTGGCAATATTTACGGAACATTGCATAATATTGCAGTAATACTTCTGCAGTGTTACAATAATTTTTTATGCCTTTGAATCGAAGTTAAAAATAAATTTTAAATTATAATCCAATAAATTATATCTTGAAATATCTACATTTAACGCAATGTGACAAATAAAAAGCTGTTTTATTAAGGAAATGCATTAAAATTTTGTTTTAATATAGGTATATAAAAATAAAAAAACAATTAAACTTTTTTAACTTCTAACTTCATATTCAACTAACTTACTTTTCTGGAACCTAACATTGCACAGTGGCCGATTTCTCGAAAAACCTGGCCAAAAATCGAAAAATGATATGATTTCAACCAAAATTGGTATACCCATGTTTTTTGGGCTTCTGAATTCAAATTTTACATTGGTTGTGTCAAATTCAAAATGGCGGATCCAAAATGGCCGTTTAGATTTTAAAAAACTTTGCTAAAAATTAAAAAATGGTACGATTTTAACCAAACTTAGTATACTTACGTTTACTGGGTTTCTGAAATCAAATTTTACATTTGTTTTATCAAATTCAATATGGCGGATCCAAAATATTTGCTGGTATTATAAAATTGCGTAAATGTGTTAGAGCTTATTTTTTTTAAATTACAGACAGTGCTTAAATTTTAGTTTAAAGCGAATGCGAATGAAGAAAAAGTCAGTCTTTCACGTTCAGTTGCACCGCCGCCTGCCGGTGCAACGCGCTGTCGGTAAACCGCGCTTAGTGAAATAAAAAGTGATACCAAAACTGCAGGGGCAGCTTGGGGCAACTGATTTCAATTAAAATGAATTAAAAATATATTCTAGTTTATGATAATACCAGGTAGAGCGCGGATATCGGTGGATTTCACAACTATTTGCATGATTTACGTTGATAAAACAATACAAAAATCGTCGCCATGAATAGCGATGTTTAATGTCATTTTTTAAAAACTGTACGTTTTAAATGTGATGATAAATACATTCAACATATTTCATACACCTTTGTTAATAATTCCCAAAAAAAGATATTCAAAAATCTGCTGTATATTAGTATATTTTCACTATTTTAACTGTGACGAAAATTTATAGTTATGAAACGTTCTGAGTAAATCTCTGGCAAAGATCACTTTTACTTGTTCACACAATAAATTGGTGATAAAAAAAGTGTAATTTTTTTTCGCAAAATTATGCAGTGAACCCTCCTTTATAATATTCAACAATAAAAAGTATAAATTTCTAAAAAAAATTTTTTTGACTTTTGGCCAGGTTTTTCGGGAAATCGGCCACTGTGCATTGCGATGACAATTTTGAAAACAAATTAAAATAATTAACCTAAACAATAAACTGCAATGGGAAAAAAATCTTCCTCAAACTATACACGCGTACTTGGCAAGATAATTTAAATTTGATTTCACATTTCATGTAACAAATTTATTATATTATGCTTGTTACCTTCTCATCATAATGAGAAAGTATAACATTTGCCCGATTTTGACCAATCTCTAATTCTTGTGAATCTCCACGTTTCAAGACTTTCTGATGTCAAAAAAATTAGTTTAAATGTCTGTCTGTATGTCTGTAGACAAAAAAGTTTGCTCGACGATAACTTGAGCAAATTTTAATTAATCGACTTCAAATTTAGTATACATTTTAAGCGGGAAAACACGTGTAAAAAAATTTATTAATAATTTTTTTTTGCTTTAAAAATTAGTTTACTATCTGTTAAATATGATCCTACATTACTAATCTATAATTAGATGTATGAAATACTATAGTAATGCAATTTCAAACGCCTGTAACGCCGCCATTTTGTAACATTTTTTAATAAAAAAATTTTTGTCATAAAGCTTATATTGTGTAGTTTAAGGTATGCTTTACTTTAATTCAATAAACTTTACCAGTTTTTTTTAATTCCTGAAAAACGTGCATTTACATGAGTTTCCCCCCTTAAGGTATCACATCGGCACTAATCGGAGTCAAAAGTTTGTAGCTCGCATTACTACTTCCCGCAGTATACTTTCGCCCTCAACTCCCTATACTCTCAGCCCATACTGTACCTACTTCTACAAATACACTCGTACACGTATACCCCACACTAGCAGCGATTGGAAGGAGTAGGAGGTTTGACAACGTCGCTATAAGTCTCGCTTTGACTACTGTGGACTACTGTCTCTCTCTAACTAATGTTACCATCCTGCGATGTTGCCACATCAAAGTGGCGGGTGTGCTATATATTGCAAATGACGTCATGAAATAGAATTTTTAATTTATAATTACAAATAAACGGCACGGTAAATTATAAATTTCTTTGTATATTTTAGTTCCAAATTTATTCGTGAATTCAACATTAGTTTTTGAAAAAAATTTATAGAAAACTTCTGATGATATTTATGAAAATGTACTTCTCCCCCATACATTAGTCCCGTCTCCCATGCAAAATAAGCAACTTTGATTGCTAATATCTGTGGTTTCGTACGGCGAAAATTCTTCATATTTTGCAAATTTGTCAAGAATGATAATAAGAACATATGGTAAAATTTTCAAGAAAATCTATAGAAAACGGTTTTACCGATGTGATACCTTAAGTTTTGAATTTACAAAAAAAAAATTTTCAAATTCATTTCGAAAAATGTGAGTAAAATTAAACACTTTTTCCCTTTAATATTTATTGATTGGAGTAAAAACAAAAAAGTTACACATTTTTTTAAAATTTTGAAATTTTGAAAAATTTTATTTTTCAAAAAAAAATTTTTTTCTATTTTTTTTCAAAAAGTGTGAGTAACATTAACCCTTTCAGTCTCAATGGTCGATATATAGACCACCTTTAAGCCATCAATTTATTAAAAATAATTTAAAGTAAAATTTAAAACAATTGCATATTTTTCATTTTCATGTTTCTACAATTAGTATTTAGTAGTTTTGTAACAAATTAATCTATATTATTTATACTTTTTTGTTATTAATCTTATTTATATACGGCAACACATGTTTTCAAGTTAACCTTTATTGTAATAAATTTAAGTTACTAACATATAATTGAAATAAGGGGTATTTTTTATATTTTCTGGTATGCTGATTATGAATCTCAAATCATATTTGCAAAATCAAAATGGCGAATCAAATATGGCGGACAATTTTAAAAATCAATCCACTTTACTTAAAAATCGTTACGCAGGGGTTTTTGGGGTCGCCGATTACGAATCTACAATCAGTTTTAAAAAATTCAAAATGGCGGACTACTTTTTTAAAAAATAATTCAATTGTCTTAAAAGTAGTCACTCGGGGTTTTTGGGGTCGCAGATTTACATATCTGAAGTTAGTTTTTTGAAATACAAAATGACGGATCCAATAAGGCGGACGATAAAATTAAAAATTGAACATATTTGCTTAAAATTTGTCACTCGGGAGTTTTAAGGTCGCAGATTACAAATCTGAAGTCAGTTTTCAAAATTCAAAATGGCGGATCCAATATGGCGGACAAAAATTTTAAAAATTAAACAAATTTGCATGAAAGTTGTCACTAACTTCAAGTTCGAAATCAGCGACCCCAAAAATCTTCGAGTGACAAATTTTAAGCAAATTTGTTCAATTTTTAATTTTATCGTCCGCCATATTGGATCCGTCATTTTGTATTTCAAAAAATTAACTTCAGATATGTAATCTGCGACCCCAAAAACCCCCTAGTGACAACTTTTAAGGCAATTGAATTATTTTTTAAAAAAGTCGTCCGCCATATTAGATCCGCTATTTTGTATTTTTCAAAGTAAATTGGATTTATTTTTTAAATTGTCGTCCGCCATTTTGAATTTTTAAAAACGGACCTTAGATTCGTAATCAGCGACACAAAAAACACCCGAGTAACCATTTTCAAACTAATTGTATTAATTTTTGATAAAGTGGTCCGCCATTTTGAATTTTGAATAACTGACTTCAGATTCGTAATCAGCGACCACAGGTGCAGTACCTCTTGTAGCTATTTATCAAAAGTCTTAATTATGGAACTGAAAGGGTTAAACTCTATTTCCCTTTAACATTTTTCGATTGGAGTTAGGACAAAAAAGTTACATATTTTTCTTTAAAAATGACAAAAACGGTTGAAAAATAGGTAAAATGCAGGGCAAAGTTACTTTATTTTGGAAAAAACTGTGCAATTATCTATTATTTCTGTTTAAATTACTTTGCATTAACACAAATATCACTTACTTAATCATAATTTTTAATTTTTTTGAATTTAATATTTGCTTTTTACATTCTGATCATAATGAGAAGGTATTATATTTGGGCGATTTTGAACATTCTCTAATTCCTATGAATCTCCACGTTTCGAGACTTCATGATGCCAAAAAATATGTTTCACGAAATACTCTGTCTGCCTATATGTCCATAAGTATGTTAGTAACTGAATTTTTAAAAAATATTAATCTGTTGAAAACCTAACAATACTTCGTGGTTAAAGTAGGTACTCACCCCTAGGGCTAAACTATGTGCAAGTTACAGCCTGATCCAATCAACTTTTTTTTCACTTAGTACGCTACAGGAATTTTACCCCATATATATAGGGCGTTTCATATGAGAACGACATGTGAGGTCTCAGATTTTTTTTAACTTTTGAGTTTTGAGAGACATTTTGGTGTTAAACAAATAAGTAAATTTTTAAAATATTTTTAGAAATATTTACATTAAAAAATTATTGTAACATTTTTTCTTTTTCTTATAAGTTTTGTTCTTTTGATCATACAAAAAAAGTTATAAATGTCTTTTACTCTAAAAATGTTGAAAATGAAAAAAATTATTAAATTTTAATTAATATATTCAAAAAATAAAATTTAATATTACGTTTTAAACATGTCTCCCTGTTGCTCAACCCTGAAAAAAATCATGAATGAAGATGATAATGAAATGAAGACTTCCTGAAATTTTCAGCTTGGGAGCTGTTTACAATATACGTAACGTTTTTTGGGAATTTTCGAACCCCCCCCCCCTAACCCTTGTAACGCACAGTTATATACATTCCCAGATAGCACAGAATTTTACAGGAAGTTAATGACCATAAGTTCGGAAGTTAACACTGGTAACTTCCCGTTAACTACCCAGAAGTTTAAAATGTTTTCAGAGTTTAAGTTAACATTGTTAATTTGGTGGAATTTATAAAGCTAAATTTTCGGAAAGTTTTTTTTAGTAAGTTTGCATAAATTTTGCAAGAAGTTTTTTCTGATAAATTCAAAATTAAAAAAAAAATATTTTTTTTCAAGATGTAGGGGAATAGTGTCAGGGTTGGACACTTGTCAGGGTTGGACACTTGGCTTTTTTTAAATAAGATCACTAGCGCCACCTGTGTGCGTACGTGACGAATCTTCAAGTAGTATTAGCTAACTTTTTGTGGCATTACATTTTTGGAGAATCAAAAGTAGCGTCTCTTGTGACTTCGGTGCAATCGAAGAGACAAAAAAAGTTTTGTTTGACTTGTGAATAAATCTAAAAAATGTGTAAAAAAAGCAAGAATTCGGCAAGATAAGCTTATTGAATGTATTGTGGGGTACATAATTTAAGAAGAAAAAAAGTGAAAAATCGAATCGCGACACATGTCTAGTTATGGTTAGCACAATTCGAAAATGATGCTTCTAGTTAGGGTTAGACACTTTATACAGTTAGGGTTGGACACCCATATTAATTATGAATTTGACACAATTTATAAATAAATTTTATTTTATTGATATTTCAGTGCAAAATTGTGCCAAAGATATTAGAAAAATAATACTTAAATTGTATAAATTTTGTTCATCATTTCATTGAGTTATTTGGAACAATAAAGCGTTATTTTTTATAATTTGAGTTCATTCCTTTTTTAAACCCATGAAGCTTTACAATTTGTAAACAATAAGTAAAGATAAACATGAAAAAATAAGAATAAAAAACATTACAAATGTTATTTTACGTTTTTACCAATAATGCGTTTCGATTTTCAAAAAGTGTCCAACCCTGACTGAAAAGTCCAACCCTGACTAGATTTTTTTTTTTTTAAATGTTTATAACTTTTTTAATTTTGGACCAATCAATTTACGGTCCACAGCAAAAGTGTTCCTCTTTTGTAGATCTTTCCACCCATATACCACAATTGACTGAATTTATCTAAACAAAATATTTATAAACAAAAAACCAAAACTGTGTCCAACCCTGACACTATTCCCCTATGTATTTTAGTAAATTCATAGCTTGCCTATAGGGAAATGCAATTAAAAAATATTGCGCAGCCCTAGCTGCCATAAAAAACATCTGCGCATGTAAATAAATTTTTAAGTTTATCATAAAATTTTTGTGTAAAATTACAAAGAAAAAATTTACTTTTCTAACTTTCAACAAGTTAACAGTGTTAACTTAAACTCTAAGAACATTTAAAACTTCTGGAAAGTTAACAGTGTTAACTTCCAAACTTATCACCGTTAACTTCCTGTTAACCCTGTTGAGAAACAGGGAGAACATGTTTAAAACGTGAAATTAAATTTTATTTAATATCACAGCCCCACAAAAAAAAAAGTGTCGTGCGCGGCAGACCAGACTAGTCATTTCCCATGTATTTTGACGCGCTGAACACGAATCCGAAGTCCGTTTTGCTCCATCACGTCAGGATTTTTTTCTAACCTCCAAAAACCTGTCGGATTTTGAGAGGTAGGCTATTTTTTTAAAAAATTGATGGATTTACTTCAAAATTGGTATCTAGGGGTTTTTCGGGTCGCTGATGACGAATTTGAAGTTAGATTTTCAAAATTCAAAATGGCGGCTCCAATATGGCGGACGAATTTTGTAAAAAGTGATGGATTTACTTCAAACTTGGTATCTAGGGGTTTTTTGGGTCGCTGATTACGAATCTAAAGTTAGATTTTCAAAATTTAAAATGGCGGCTCCAATATGGCGGACGAATTTTGTAAAAGTTGATGGATTTACTTCAACCTTGCTACCTAGGGGTTTTTTGGGTCGCTGATTACGAATCTGAAGTTAGATTTTCAAAACTAGAAATGAAAATTCTTATATACATAAGTAAGGTATTCACGTCTTTTTATGGTAGCGCACTCTTTTGTCCTCAAAGGATTTGTGTAATGGTTTTCTTTTTAAATTGGTGCCTCCAGGTACAATATCCCTTTTCAGCATCCAACAGTAGTCGGCCATCATATTTACTTCCCATCTTCCTTGATAACGACGCTCAAATTCTGTCAGATCTCGATGGAATCGTTCTCCTTGTTCTTCACTGTAATCTCCCAAATTTTCAGGGAATTAATCCCGATGCGAGTCTAAATAATGCAACTTTATGCTCATTAAGCATCCTAACTTACCAAAGTTTTTAATCATATCACTAACTATTTGCTCCCAATTTTCACTCTTGTGATTACCCAGAAAATTTTCGACAACTGCTTTAAAACTAAGTTATGCGGCTTTCTCCTTTTTATTCATCTTGGTGATAAATTGCTCATCTTTTAACAATTTGGGAATACGTGGTCCGTCGAAAACCCCTTCTTTTAGTTTCGCATCAGAGATTTCTGGAAACTTTTGTTCCAGGTATTTGAAACAGTTTCCTTTTTTATCTAAGGCTTTGACAAACTGTTTAATTGCTCCTAGTTTCGTGTGTAAGGGCGGAATTATCACCTTTGAAGGGTCGATATCGTCCGCCATATTGGAGCCGCCATTTTAAATTTTGAAAATCTAACTTTAGATTCGTAATCAGCGACCCAAAAAACCCCTAGATACCAAGTTTGAAGTAAATCCATCACTTTTTTAAAAAAATAGCCTACCTCTCAAAATCCGACAGGTTTTTGGAGGTTAGAAAAAAATCCTGACGTGATGGAGCAAAACGGACTTCGGATTCGTGTTCAGCGCGTCAAAATACATGGGAAATGACTAGTCTGGTCTGCCGCGCACGACACTTTTTTTTTTGTGGGGCTGTGTATTTATTTAATATATTGACATAAAGAATTTCTTCTTCCCCTTTTTTAAAGGATAAAAAAAAGAAAAAAGGGGGTCTGTAGTTCTGGTCAATTTGCAGATAGAAGGGTTATTGTTTTATTAGAGAGTGATTCAATTGCTCAATACTTTTTTTATGGGGAAACACAATAAGGTGGAAAAGTCATCATACACGTACTCCGGACTATAACAAGTGGAGAATCGTTCGGAGAATCAAGGAAATTGTGTTGTGCACTGCATCGTAGGCGTTTGCAAACTGTACCTTGGCATGGTCGGCGATCGAGATAAGCCGGAGATATGTTCTAGACAGCTGGGTCGTATTTTGGAGGGGAGACGATGGTTGCTGACAGTAAAGATAGACATGGTTCTTTTTTTTTTCTTTTTCCAGAACAGAAAGGATAGTTTTTGTTGAACCTATAGGGAACGCCTCCACCCAACAAGAAAATAAATCAGTGACCACGAGAAGATGCATACATTCACTGGCTTGAACTTGAAGAATCAAAGGTAATTCTGGGTCTGGTCTATCCAAATTTAAGGGTTTTGTAAATAGGGATTTGATTTCCTGGAACGCTTGATCTGTTTGAAGAGGCCACTTCCACTTTCTAACGTAATTATACCCAGGAATCGTTGAACATTGGACGTTATGGGCAGAGTCGTTCCAATACTAGTCCAAAATGATTTTTATGATATTCCCAAGAATCGGAATAGATAATGATGTCATCTAGATATACCATACAAAAGATATGAAGATAACCGGTGAGGACAATTTGGGTCATTAAGGTTTGGAAAGTGTGAGGGGCGTTTTTCAATCCGAATGGCATCACTCGATATTGATAGGTACCTTGATCTGATAAGGTGAAAGCCGTATACTTTTTGGAAGCTTCGTCTAATGGTGCTTGCCAATATCCCTTCTTCAAGTCGATTGCGGAGAAGACTGTCGCACAGTGGTCCAAAATAGCAAAAAATAAAAGTTAAATCTTCACGCGAGTTTTCAATGAAAATAGGTCTATAATATATCAATCGACTTAGAAATACACCAGGAACTCACAAAAGTGTGATCTTAAAAAAAGATACTTTATACTCTGAACTATGTTCGAAAAATACATTATAAATGCAGTTTTTCTAATTTTATGTATATGAAAATATTCGAAAATGTTCGGGAAGGATTACTAAAGGTACTTAATGGTTTCAGTTGATAAATATTGTACTAAAAAAAGTATAAACATAACCTTAAATATTATAATATACATTTTTTTAATGAAATAACAAAAGTATTTACACTTTTTATTAAAATAGACGAAAAATTACCCCATGGTCATTATTATTTTTGTTAATGCTATTACTATTATTTTTATTATTATTAGTAATAATAGGAATAATGTTATTATTATTATTATCATTAAAACATTATCCTAAACGGTATACTTAATACAAATAGACTAAATTTTTTAGGAAATTATATATTTTAATAATAAAACTTTTCATCAAAATAATGAAATTTTGTCATTTGTTAAATTTTTCCACTCGAGTAAAAAGTACCTATCTTATATTAAAAATACAGAAATTAATTTTAATTTGAAGAAATTATAGTCAATACCACAGACAAAATTTTAATAGCATATTTGTCGCCTAAAATTATTAAATATCCTCAGTAATCCTTCCCGGATATTTTAGAATATTTTCATATACATAAAATTAGAAAAACTGCATTTTTAATGTATTTTTCGAACGTAGTTTGGAGTATAATGTATCTTTTTCTAAGATCGCACTTTTGTGAATTCCTGGTGTAATTCTAAGTCGATTGATATATTATAGACTTATTTTCATTGAAAACTGTCGTGAAGATTTAACTTTTATCATTTTTTGCTATTTTGGACCACTGTGTGTCGCTCCACCCACATCCTTGAGAATATCCTGGATCCTAGGGAGTTTTGGGGTTGCATCCTTGGTAACCGAATTTAATTTTTTGTAGTCAGTACATAATCGCAGTTTCTCCGCTTGATTCGATGGAATAACGACCGATGAGCTATGTAGTCTGAATTTGAACGCTCGTTGATTTTGTTTCAGCATTTCCTCCTTTTGTTCCATCATGGAATCCCTTTTTTCTTGACGGCAGCGGTAAGGGCGAATTCTGAATGGCTTATGAGATGTTAACTTGATTTTGTGGACCATATCAATGGACCCACAGGGTTAATTGTTTCACGGAATCTTATTAAAGCATTTAAAATTAGTTTTCGGTAATCTGTCGGAATGTCAGATAACGATTTAATTAGGCCAGGATCAGGATCCTCTACCGAATGAAAAGGAGTGGGAATTTTGAAATAAATAGTATCTTGGTTTCGTTTTCCAACATGGATACACTGGCGGGATCGGTGATAGACTATTTCGTGCTCTTCTATCCAAGAGTCTCCTAAAATCATGGGGTTGGAAATTTGGTTCGAGACTAGGAACCTTGCTTCCATGGTTTGATCATTGAATTGGAATTTTAATCTAATTTTTCTAAGAATATTTAGGGTTACCCTTTTTTTGCTACTTCTACTCTCTCGATGAAGGAAACTAATTTATTCAACAGTAGAGAAGAAAGTTAAGCTGGTTGTAAAAAATTATCGGTAGAGGCCGAATCGAACATAACTTCAATTAGAGTGTTATTAAATTGAAAATAAAAAAATCGGACAAGTGCGAGTTACACTCGCACTGAAATCGAGGGTTCCGTACTCGAAGCGAACTTATTTGGTATAAAAACAAATGTTTAAAAAATATGTGTTGTATGACAACTAATATAAGTGATACAAAAAGGAACAATTTTGTAAAATTCAAGAAAATTGTTCCTCTTCGTATCACTTATATTAGTTGTCATACAACACATATTTTTTAAACATTTGTTTTTATACCAAATAAGTTCGCTTCGAGTACGGAACCCTCGATTTCAGTGCGAGTGTAACTCGCACTTGTCCGATTTTATTTTTTAAAAAATATTTTACTAAAAAAATATAAGAAACATAATTTTATTTCAACTCGCAATATTTTTATTGTATTTACATTTTAAAAATATATTGAATATTAAATTTTATCTTTCTAAGTCAAAAAGAGATAAAACTTAAGATATTGATATAAGGCTAGTAGCTGCTTGTCAAGGAAAAATCGAAAGTTATCTAAAAAATAAAATTTGTTTATTAATTCCAGAAAAATCAACTCCAATCATCCTCGCTATATTTTTTTTGTAATCTACACGTAAAAATACGTCAAAATATATAAATTTGAATCACTGTAGAAAAACTTTTTTCGTTTTTTGCGGAAAAATACATTTTTTTCTGAAATTTATCATTTTTCTTCAAAAATTTGATAAAAATTGATCATCAACTCCAATCGCGCTTACATTTTTTCCCTGTATTTTTCACGCAAAAATTGAGTTTTACAGCAAGTATGAACAGTCTGGATTGAATATTGTGTGCGCTAGGGAGAATAAATCATTTTTTTCGAAATTTTTGATTTTTCCTTGACAACGCTATGTAAATTAATCCGAATCAAGTTCGCTATAATTTTCCTGTAATTTTCACGTAAAAATACGTAAGTGTGTCAAATTTGAGCTCTTTATGTCAAAAGATGTGGCCGCTAGGGGGGGGTACATACTCATTTTTAGGTATTTTTCGTAAAAATTCATGGTTTTTCCTTGACAACGCTATGATAATCAACTCCAATCATGCTCGCTATATTTTTTTTGTAATCTACACGTAAAAATACGTTAAAATATATAAATTTAATTTCCTTTAAATAAAATTTTGTTCGTTTTTGGTGGAAAAATACATTTTTTTCCTAAAATTGTCATTTTTTCTTGAAAAACTTGATAAAAAGTTAATCATCAACTCTAATCGCGACCGCTTTTTTTCCCCTGTATTTTTCCCGTAAAAATACATTTGTATACTAAATATGATCTATCTGGGTTGAATATTGTGTGCGCTAGGGAGAATAAATTATTTTTTTCGAAATTTTTGTTTTTTCCTTGACAACGCTATGTAAATTGATCCGAATCAAGTTCGCTATAATTTTCCTGTAATTTTCACGTAAAAATACGTAAGTGTGTCAAATTTGAGCTCTTTATGTCAAAAGATGTGGCCGCTAGGGGGGGGGTACATAGTCATTTTTAGGCATTTTTCGTAAAAATTCATGGTTTTTCCTTGACAACGCTATGTTAATCAATTCCAATCAAGTTCGCTATAATTTTCCTGTAATCTACACGCGAAAATACATATGTGTACTAATTTTCAGCCCTCCAGATAAATTTATGTGGCCGCTAGGGGGGGGTACACGATTTCAAAAAAACCGATATTAATAGGGTTCCGAACCGAGTACGGAACCCTAAAAATAGGAACAAATGTTTTCAAGGAAGATATACTTGAAAGATGAACTATTGGGGGGCAGCAGGGACTCGCGTTCCTTCCTGTCGCCAGTTTTCCTGTTGATCGGACGCAGTCTGCTATTTAGACAAAAGACGTTTGGGGCAATAACGAACAGAGCGACGATCCTCGCAGAACCGGCACTGGTGAAGTTGATTCTTTTTGCCCTAGGCCGATTGAGAGGCTGTAGCATTGGTAGGATTCGAAGGTGTTGCGCAAGGTTTGTCTGCACGCTTGGTAGCACGGTCAACATTGGCTTCATCGAATTCTGCTTCCACTGCGCGAGCCATCAGTGTTCCAACGTCTTGAGGTTGAGAAGCCCTGATTCCTTGAAGAACTAGCGGGCGCAGAAGCTCTAGAAGGGTAGACACATTAACTTCTTCCGGGGTGTTAGGTTGCAACCGCTGAAAGAGTAGGAATTTTTTTGTAGAAAAACCCTCACTGGCACCTTATCTCCTTGACATTGTGAGAACAACTGGAATAATAAGCGACCTGTGACAACTGGTCCATCATATTTATGCAGGAACACTTCACTGAAACGAGCCCAATCGAATGGAATTCGACGGTATATCTCCCACCATTTTTCTGTAGTGCCACGAAGTTCTTCGGCAGCTAAGTCTACCTTCTGAAGATCTTGGGTGGACATATTTAAAAAATATTCCTCCATCCTACGCAGGAAATCCCGAGGGTCTTCATGTTCCTTACCGTGGAATTTTGGCTTTACTACAGCAGGAGCAATAGCGATAGCCTGTAAAAAGGTTCTCAATTCATCCCAATTTACAAAGAGTGATTGTCCTTGTGGGCGGCTGCTAGGATTTGGTAGAAGTGATGGCTCACAACTGGGGGCTGATTTTTCGGAGTAAATTTTTCTCACACTCAGGCAGTCGGTTCCCTCGAGGTTGAGTACCGGAAGGACCTAGTATCGGTTCCTCTGTTCGCCTGGACATCATTGAAAGGAAAGGGGGGTATTAGCAAATCCGTCAAAATCAGATTGATCTTGAAGAAAGTTTGAAACCAACGTTGGGCGCCATCTGATATGGAGAATTTCCTCTTCTCCTTTTTAAAGGATGAAAAAAAGGGAGTGGGGAGTTCTGGTCAATTTTCAGATAGAAGGGTTAGGGGAGACCGAGGAGGAAAGTAACAAAGCTTATAACTTTTAAACAAATTATCGGATAGACATGGTTCAAACATATTTTTAGTCGGCACTGTTCCCCCTTCCTCCTCCATAGTGTGTCCGAGCCTGACAGGAAAGGTTAGGTCTGATTCCGGTGTGACGTGCAGAAAAAACGTCAAAAGTAAGTTTTCGTTCAAATTTTCAAAGTCTCGTATTACTTTAATTTTATTGTTTTTCAAAATGTGCCTTTCGTTATTTTGTAGCCTAATTATCTGTCTATAAGTTGTGCTTAAACAAACAATTTAACATTTGTGTAGTTTTAACTTTTTTGTTGACATACAAGAAAAAAGCGACCGAGGAGGAAAGTAACACGCTACTTTTCTCCTGTTGTCGATATTGTCCATGTTTTAACTAATGATTGAAGCAAATCGTATTTAATTTTACGAATAACAGAGATTTATTTAAGAAAAACCTGTGATCTAGGTAAGCATAAAATATCTTTAAGAAAAAAAATGAGCTAAATTCATAAAATGTTCGAAATATGTGCTAAATATGTCCCAAATATGTGCCAAATAAGTATAAAGTGTACTTAAACTTTTATGTGTTCCTAATAAAAATATTTCTAATTAATAATAGTCATTAGTCTAAAGAATTTTACATAATTTTATACTGTTACTTTCCTCCTAGGAGCTTGTTACTTTCCTCCTCGGGGGTCAGGAGGAAAGTAACAGATGAAGAGCTTGCGTAAAAGTTATACTGTAAACTGTCAATTTATTATAAATGTTTAATTCAAATTTTATTTAAAAGGTGAATGTCCAAGCTTTCATTTAATATATTGGACAAATTTATCCGACAAATATTTTTAATGCTAGCAAAAAAACTGATTTTTGTTACTTTCCTCCTCGGTCTCCCCTACTTAGCCCTCAGAGGGGCTCATTATTTTATTAAAGTGTGATTCAATTGCTCAATACTTTTTTATGGGAAACATATTCGCTCGTCGGCGATTGAGATAGGGAGGAGATGTGTTCTAAACAGCTGAGTCGTACATTGGGGGGAGATGATGGTTGCTGACTAGGAGGGGGGTTGACTTGAAAGGTGACACTTTGTCAATCCGAAACGTTGAGCTGGTAGTGAAAATAGGTATGGTGGGGCGACTTTCTTTCTTCTTCATTCTGTAGTCACGAAGTACAATTTTTGTCTTTATAAATACACGCTGAGCGATCTCACGAGCGAGTAATTGAAAAGTTGTAAACGGGCACCACACACCACACTCTTTACAATTACGTAATAAATTTGAAGTATCTTATCGGTAAGTGGCTAGGAACTGGCGCCACCGACGGCAAAACTTACGGTAAGGTCGCTTAATTTCCGAGATCGATCAAAATTATATTTTTGAAAACTGTAAATATTCTAAAAACAATCTCACCGTAGCGTCGTTTTTTCCAAATTGTCTGTCAAATTTTATAAAAATAAGAAGCGGAATAACTTATTTTAATAAAAAATTAATGAAAATGTGATTTTATTTAAAATCTCGTAAACAAAAAATGCTGTGCTCTTTAGTAGAAATTCACTAAATTAATTAAACTTGTAAAGAATATTAACTAAAACTGAAATAAACAAGTTGTAAATTCAGATGTTCATTACATGAACATTTTGCTTCCTCTTTACGATCAGCAAAAAAATTTGCATTAACATTGAAATAAACATACAAAAATAATATAATAATATAAACATTTAATAAAAACTTAAAACTTTTGCACCAAAACAGCATCGGCCACCTTACTTCCACGGTTTAACAATGACAGTTCAAAAGGTCTTGTTAAAGTGTATCGAAGAACGACAATGGAGTTCCCGGATTTAAAATTTTGCTTGCGGCCTAGGTAATCAAGATTCCGTGGAACACACTTTTTCGAAAATTCGATAACGGGGAGGATTCAATCTGAAACCGTCTGCTAGATCGTTTAGATTGAGTATGAAAGACATCCTTGATTGTGGAATGATACAAACCAGTGACAGAGCAAATGTGCAATACGAACCAGAACCTACATTAATTTCTCCAGTCACTATTGTATCAAAGTAATTGGCAATTTCTCGAGCAGATTTGGAAACGAACAAAAACTATTTCGAGACAAATGAAGAACATGCGGACGAATTTGAGGATCTAGATGAAATTGACGATTTAGTCAATTTTTTGGAAAACTGCGAAGACGAAATGGAATCTCCTAAAACTAAAAATGAAGATGCTGAATCAGACATGGATGAAAAAAACTCGAGCAGAGAATAGATTAAACGTGTACACGAAATCCTAAATAATAACATGGGTGTTTATGAAAGTAATGCAATCATTTATTTTGCAGAAGTAATTGCCCGATATGTTGTTAGAAAATTTAAGGCTTGCAATTTTTGTAGATAGGCAATGATCAGAGAAGAAGACGAACCTTCAGACAAAAGTAAATTCTACCTACAGCTTCGTGAATATGTGAATAAAGATCGAACTAAGGATGCAGTAAAAAACTGACTTGAGCTAATATTACTTTTGACAAAATAATTGCAATTCATCTTCTGGCATTCACCAAAAACTATAAATCTCTTAGGTGTTCTCTTCAAATTGTAAAAGATTTTACTGAGGAAGGAGTTAAATTTACAAATACACATTGTCATGATTGGTTTGACGAAAGCAACGGAAATTGTGTAAATCAACGAAAATAAGCCTTAATGTACTTATACCGAATAAAACTTCACGCCCAAACGCGGGGCAATAATCAAAAAGCAAGAGGATGAGGAAATAAAATTTACAAAACACTGATACGACAATGCAGAAAATTAAAGAATCTTGTGAATCTATAACGTAAAGATAAAATATAGTTATAATATAAAATATATTTTGTTGAAATTTACATGCGAGCTCAAATTAAACTTACAGTAGATTAAATATGTTTTATTGTTATAAATAATTAAGGTAATAATCTTAAAAAAAATTTTACAGAAATATCTTCTGCAGAAGCAGCTGTTTTAAATAATAATAAATAATAAAATTCAATAATAGTTCAATAGTATAAACAGTACAAAATGTTTGTAAAATTTTTACAAACCTTTTGTAATTATTCTACAGGCAGGCAGGTGACGTTCACTGCCTTCGTGTTGTGCTTTCTGAACAAATGTATTTGTTAAGCCCTTAAAAATCGTTTATCTTAAACGTTTTGTACTTCAACTTCGTGAAATTTTAATTAAATTGCGGACATGACTTAGTCATGGCATTAAATACATTTGACTGAACAGATCCGACAATGGTCTGCGTTAAAGTAAGGGGTGCGACCGAGAATATTTGTATTCTCTTTTTGGCGAAAAATCTCCAAGGATATTGTTACAGCAACGGGGTTTACGCGGCCTTTGATTCCGCCGCGTCAAGTACGCGCACAACCATTCTATTCTAGGTTTAAATAACCTTTCCAACAATCGGTATGCATTTCTGTCCGAACAGCAATCGTTTTTCTGAAATAATTAAATTAGTGTATCCTGATCACGTTTGTTGTCAGGACAGATTTTTAACCGATATTTTTGTGCATGGCACCAGTGAATCATTCCTGAGATCCACGAATCTTCAATCACGCGACCTCTTTCTATTTTCGGCGGCCAATCTTGCACTCGTCGATCTCTACAACTTCACCTATACCTATCTATACCTTCTGCTAACTCCCGGTCAAGGGCAAGCATACAAACCTCCCGGTTGTACGAAAATCTGTCAGCAACCGTTACTCGAGATAGTTCCTGTTTATGAACAATGCTGCATTCACGTATAGTTTGCTCAAAATTAAAATTTACGGTAAATATATACGTTATCATTATGCAGGTTGCTCTAAAATCATGGATATTCTTGTCGAACCACGTACTGCTAGCAACACTTTTTTTATGCTCATATTTGCTTTTTTTCCTGCAAATAAAATTGCCACAAACTAACAGACTTTTATTAAGAGTCCGATATCTCGAAGCCATTGAATAGTTTCTTCTCGACACAACCTAAACACAAAAACACAACCTAAAGATGTTAAAAGTTTCTTCCATTTTAATGAAATAATGAATCACAGAGTGTATAGACAATGTATAGACAGAGTGTATAGACAGACCTTATGCGTATCGCAGTACTTTGAGCAATGAGAGGCTACCAACAGCAGTGAGATATTGCAGGATACAAGTGACTGATGAAGAGGTTTTCAACAACGTGGACTATGTACTTTGACACTTTGTCTACTACACTAATACGTATCGCAGTACCACGAGCATTGAAATGCTACCAACAGCAAATGGATATTGCAGAATACAAGTGGCGGACGAGGCTACCAACAGCAGATCGACATTGCAGAATACAAGTGGTGGATGATGCTACCAACAGCAGATCGACATTGGCGAATACAAGTGGCGGATGAAGACACTTACATTTGTAATTTCAAACACCCTGAACAATGTGCTTCGACACCATGAGCAAAGGGATGCTACCAACTGCAGTGGTATCCGATTTCAATGTTGCAATAATGTACGTATTAGTCAATTTCATGGTGTTTGTCATTTTTTCCATTTATCTCAAAAACAGTGCATTTTTTAAAAAAAAAGTATACAACATAAAATCTTTATTTTGATAAGATATTCAACTTTTGTTTAAAATTTTTTTCAAAATTTTGCGTATTTTCAGAGATAATCACAAAAAACCATGATTTTTGGATATTTTTTATGGTCTTCACCATGATAACGATATTTGCGCCAATTTTCACTACCATTTACGGAATCAGCGCACAAAAATACGTTAGTATACCAAAATCAGAAAAACATCCTGTGCCTTCCCCTTGTAAAACAAAAAGTTTTAATAAATTCCATAAATACTACCCAGATAACAAAAGTGTCCCGCACGCCCGGCACTTTGTATGCGCCAGACCGCGTGTCTGCTGGAACGCAGTGATTTTAACAGCAAACTTTTCGAAGCTCAAGCGGGCTTGCAATGTGCCAGAGTTTACACTTCCACATTATCTAGACCGAATTCCCACTCTGGTCTGACAATCATCTAGATTTTATTGATTTTAATTTTCCAAATCAAATAAAAAATAGATAATAGGTTTGAAATAATTCACAAATTTAATGTTTATTTAAATTTATGTGATCAGTTTTTAGAGATTTTTATTAAAACATAATATAAAAATAAAAATAGGGGATAAATAAATTTATACAATTATGATATTCATGAATCTTTTCATCACTATTCTTTCTATTATTATTTTTTTTTATAAGATACGCGAATGGCCTCAGTTAATCCCGCTTTGCAGAAAATACGAATTGGACCTGTTTTGGAATTCACTTTATTTCGACTGAAGCATATTGAAATTTCGAACGATCTATTCGTATTAATTCTGTGAACAAGGTTAAAGAGGGTCTTTACAATTTCCTCACAACTCTATTGAACTCTTAAACTCACAAACTCTTTAAAATTTTAACTGTAGACCGACTTTTATTAAAAGCACTCGCATTTGACTGGACTTTTGGCCAGTGGAGAGGAAAACTACAGAAAACCTCTCCCGAGCACAGTCGGTTTATTCACAGTCGAGTTGTGAATGTATTTGGATAATCATCACAAATGTACAAACACATCTAGAGTTGCATTCCGAGCGAGACGAGCGAGAAATATATCAAAACGAGAATGATTCTCGTGTTTAATAACAAAATCTCGTCTCATTCTCGTCTCGAAAGACGAGATTATAATATAACAAGAATCTCATTTTTTCTCGTTTATTTCTCGTTATAAAAATTAATTTAAGAAATATATTTGTAAATTAATAAATTATTAATTAGTAACTAAATTTAGAAAAAAGTATGATTTATTCAGAACATTTTAAGCAATAACAATCTTATTAAATATTAATCTTATTTGAATTTTTATGTATGCATTTTTTGTTGAATTGAAGATGCTAGAGAACAGGTTGCCCAAGAATTAAGGGACATTAAATATCCAATGGATGAATCATTTAATCGATTTCGGTGTTTTGTGACAGTCAAGGAACTTCTGGAGAATAAACGTTCAGATGACACTGATGTTGCTTGGATTGATAAATAATCCCTTGCCATTTTAGACAGAATCGGATACGTCTTTTGGTGGTTCTTCCACCACTCCAAAATGTCAGTATTACTGTCGGACCTTTTTTCGGAGCAATAAATATTAAATTCTCGTTGCCAGTCGCTAATAGAAACATTAATAGGATCTTCTTCAAACAATGAATTTAAATTTAGATCATCATTTTCATCGCTGCCCAATACATTTTGAACACAGCTACTGTAGTTTGGCTGATCGATTATCTATATAATTATTTAAATAATTATATTTAGTAGAAAATTTTAAATTAACATAATTAAAGTTAAAATTAATTTACGTTTTGAAATTATATTATTGGAAACTCAGTTTAAAAATATTTCAAAATTAATTATAAAATAATGCTGACAAGAATGCAAAATTATTATTTAATTCATTAAGTTAATTTTTCAGTAATAAAAAATAATTAAACTAAAATAGAAAAACAAATAATCAATTTAAATTAATTGAATAACGGCAAATTAAACAATCATTATCATTGTAAATTAAAAAATCAGTGGTTTTCAATTTTTTTTAATTACTTGTTTTTCTTGGTTCTGCATGGTTTGAGAATAATCTGTACTCAAGGCTGCTTTAAATTTTTTAATTGACATGGCCTTCATTTCTTTACCCCAAGTCGTTTTGTCAAAAGTTTCGACTTTGAATCTAGGATCTAAAATCAGCACAGTACAGTAAGTCCAGTTCGTTTTCTTGTAATGCTTCATGATCTTTGCATAGGCTGCTTGAAGTGCTTCCAAAATCATCTCTTCTATTGGATTTAATTCTTCCAAATTATAAAGTTTTTCAATAGAAGTTTCCAATTTATCTAATAGCAAATTCACACCAATTACTACCAAGTTTAATGTAGGATATTTTTCACCACTGAGTAAGTCTGTCAAGACTTTAAAATGACGCAAATATTTCGTAAGTTCTTTAAAAATATTCCATTGATATTCCGTAATTTTGAACTTGTTCAATTTCTGATTATGCTCACATAATAAATCTATTGCTGGCTGCATTCTAATTGCTAACACAATCATATCATGTGTAGAATTCCATCTAGTTTTTACGTCGATGTTAGGAGAAAGCATCTGAATATTGCAAGTTTCGCAGCAGGTTTTTAATTTGTTTTGCCATTGCTCTGATTTTTTTAGAATTTTGAATAAACTCCTCAAATTTTTTACAGGGTAGGTGCAAGTCGTCGATTCTGATTCTTCTTCATTTTCTTCCATTTCTTCGTTTTCAGTCGAATCACTCTCTTCTTCACTCTGATCACTTTCTCCATCCTGTGATTCTTTATCGTCAATTTTCAAAACTTTCAACATATCCTGGACTGCAAGATTAAAAACATGCGCTAGGCACCGGAAGTGATGACTTTCAGAGTCGAAATCTTTTATCAGTTTTTGCAATTCAATCATACATGTCGTGTTGGCGGCAGCGTTGTCCATCGTTATGCCCATCACTTTCTCGAAAATTTTATTTTCTTGCAGCATTTTAAAAAAGCAAGCAGCTATATCTTTACCCTTGTGTTGACCATGTGAAGGACAAAAATCTATCACGAGAGATTGAAGCACCCAATTTTCTTCAACAAAATGAGCAGTAATCCCAAAGTAGCTTCTGTTAGCTATAGATGTCCAACCATCTAATGTAAATGACACCTTGGACGCATTTAGTTGTAAAATTTTCATAACAATTTCCTGTTTCTCGTAAAATTGATTTTCAATCAAACTTTTTAAATGGTTTCGCTGTGGAACATGAGCCAATGGATTTACATATTGGAATAAGTCTTGGGAAACCTCATCGTCAAAAAAACTGAGTGGTAAATATTTTATGACAACAAAATTGACGAGTTTTTCAAGAAATGTATCTTGTTCAAATTTCTGAAAAAATTCATGGTTTTTATTTAGAATATATGATACAATTTTTTATATTTCAAAGGTTTATTTGGACGATACATTAAATACAATAAACCAGAAAAAATTATAACAAAAACTCAACAATAAAAATTTTTATAAATTAAAATAATTTATAATTAATAAATAAGAAATAACACTTGAGTAAAATATAAAATAAAAAAATATTTACATTTATTATCTAGGTTCTGTCATTATCAGTTAATTTATGTAAAATAAGGTTCGACAAGTTTGTATAAATCCAGAACAATAAGTGGAAAAATAAATAAAAAATTGTAAATATAATAATCTTAACAATATTCTAAAAAGCGGAATAATTTTATATAAAATTTTTTCTGTCTTTCTCAAAAAATTAACAATATAATATATTTATGTAACAAAGAAATTTTTACTTTTGATTTTGGAGCAAAATAAATGTCTTTAAATTCATTCTCATGATATCTTTGTAGATGTCGTTGAAGTCCTGAAGTATTACCATCAGTCATTTTTAAAACTTTATTTATCGATGTCTCATTTAATTCACATACTTTACATCGAGCTTGTTTCACATTGTTCTCGAAAAATATTTCAAAATACTTAGTCAAAGGTGGAGCATTGAGTTTTCTTCGTTTACAGGTTATTTGTTTTTCTTTAATTTTCTCTTGTGCAGTACTAGGTCTGAAAATTTTTCGTTTTTTAAAAGAATAATAATTAAAATCATATAAAAATAAATGTAAATAATCTACAATATAATTTATTATAATAAAATGTAAAGAAGAAATAAAATTTCTATTTTTTTATTCAGTTTAATAAATGTTTGAAAAATTAAATTTAAATAAATATTTAAATTAAAAAAATTATTTGAGGATTTTTATTAAAAAATTCAGGTTTTTTATTAATAAATAATCATAAAAATTCTATCAAATTATTAATATAAATCAAATTAGTTTTCATAAAATAAAATATATTTACGAAGTTAAAATTTCGCCTTCATTTTGAGGTGCATTGAGAATTTCTGAGCCTTCATTTAGAGTTAAATCTTCAATGGCTTCACTTTGCTTTCTTTTTCTCGACATTTTATTCCTATTAATTGCTCGATTACAAACTGTCAGTTTGACATTCCAAATTATAAGATATTTAACCGAGAATAAAAAATTTGAATACAGCTTCGCTGAGACGAGAATAAACAAATGACAATATACATTTTTTTCATGAAAATATTCTCGTTAATCGAGTATGATCACTACAAAAAACGAGAGTTTCTCGCTCGAAATGCATCTCTAATTACACATCCTCAACGTCAAACCTCCCGCTTGATATATCTCGATCACAGTGAAAACACCAGGGCTGTAGCGAGCACTGAGGTTCAAGATGTTCTTTCTCATGGTAAAAACAAGAAAGTCATAATTTCTTAAAAAGTTTACTAAAAGTGAAGGGAAAAAAGTAAAATTTTTAGAATTCGCAAATAGAAAGAAAACTTACAGTTTGTTCAGTCCAACTTTTAAATTCACACTTATTTAAAATATTATTTACAAATAATTTAATATTGAATATTAAAATTTCATCAAAACATAAATTACTTGATTTTCAACATTAATTAATAGCATACCAAATTAATGAACATACTACTAAAATATCATAGTGTTTAAAAATAATCAAATTCCGAAATTTCGTAAATTTTTGTAGCTTTCCAAGTAACACGTAATATTATTGGAATATTAAAATGTCCGCCTGATGGTAATATTACCGGTTAATATTACTGTAATGTTACAGCAATACTACTGAAATATTACCATAATATTACATGTTCATGTGAAATACATAAAAATTTCAATGTTTTTTATGATAAAACACAAAAAGATAAGAATTAATCAGTCAAATAATTTTTCTATATCCCCTAACCGAAAGTACGATCTTCCCCTCCTAATTTTCTTCCGGGAACAGCGACTTTTGTGGCCTGCTCGAGCCAACGCACGCTCTGATTGGCTACGAGATTTTCGTGGCCAACACGCTTAGTAACCACATAGCAACGCTTATTTCAAGGCCTTTGTTATGACATGGGCTGTGAATAACCTCATAAATAAATTATTTTTAAAATTTATGTACAAATATAATGCAGTTGAAAGAGTGTTTTTTCTCTTTTTTTAATTTTTAAACTAAATAACTTCTTTCCTTTTGTTAATTGTATAACTATAATAAACAATACATTTTTGGAGGTTAATAGCACAAATGTGCACAGGTGGTTAGATCCTTTGGCAGAAAGAGTACATTTACATACTGAAAAATTGTATATGACACACGACCAGAAAGCTGGAAATTCAACTTTGTGGCCTAGTATCGTAATATACTATCAAATGTTTTTTGAAATTTTTTGTAATATTACCGGATAATATTACAGTAATATTACTGTAATATTACTGTAATATTACGTACTACTTGGGTTGATAACTTTTTTTGGAACTTTTAAAAACTTGATATTAATGTTAATATAACTGATTTTCTTTGTTTTAAAAAAAAATTTTAAATTTGAATTTTGTACTAATTTATTTTAGATCACATTATCACAGTTTTCATTAAAGTATCAAATTGATACAAAAATTTGTATCAATTTTTTATTTCATCCACATTTTGGAAATTTAAGTTCATGTCCATGTTATTCTAAATTAAAATGTCAACGTTAATAAACTTCAAATTAAAATTAGGTATTAAAATTCATATACCATTTTTGTGTTGTTAAGATGGAAAAATTGTAATTTTTATTCATTAACGCAAAGAATCATTTAAATCTATTTAAATTGACAAAATTATTAATTGATATTATCAATGTTCATAAAAATATATATACGATAATATACTCTTTGTAATAATAAACATCTGAAAATTTGTTTGATAACTTTACAAAATAATATATGTAAGTATCTGTTTAATGTGTTCATTATAAGAGACATTTTCTCAAAAATTTCCATAGCCTCCCCTGGTCGAGCGTGTTAAGCCGCTCCCAGCGCGGTTGAGAGATATGATGGTCGAGGGTTCGAGTCTCAGAGTCGACCCGTCGGAAAATCCAAGAATGAGTCTTGAATACTCATTTTTTTAAATTTATTCATATTATTGGCGTTAAATAAAAACAAAATGTAACGAACTCTCATTTTATTACCTAGAAAATAATTTATTACTCCACTTATTTCAATCAATTTAATATATTCCTATAATATCGGCATCAGTGACACACATATTGCCAGAACGCGTGTGCCACACAAACGGGCGGGCTATTTTAACAGCAATGGCACGCACATTGAGCTGAATTCTAGCCAACACGTCGTCCGATCAATCGGACCACGGACAGAACATGGCGCGCTATTAAGTTCTTGTATGTTATATAATTATGTACATTTGTACGAAAGGGCACTGCTCGTATATATGTAAATAAATAAAACATTGTAAGAAAAAAACGACAATAGGTTCTACTAAACATTTGAATAAATTGACAGTAAGTGATAGACAAATAAACAAACAAAATTTTTATAAGCTCCGAGGATATTAGAAATTTTTAAGACAAAATTGTGACTCAGATGCCAATTCTGCCAAAAATTAATAAATTTTTAAACTTTTTTTTCTTCAATATCTTCAATACAAATAAATAAATATGAATCTTTTAAAAAATGACGTAGTTATTTATTTTCTTTTAATCATTTCACAATTACTAGGTGTGTCTCAACCTGCATGTCAAATTTTTTTTGGACAGAAATATCATATTCGGAAAATCAGACATAATTTTTTCATTTTTGAAAGAAATAACTACTTTCTTAGGGAATGTTGTAGCCCTGGACAATACTTTTTGAACGGCACATAAACCTGTTTGTTAAATGTTTTCTGTTTAAAAATTTTCCCAAAAAACAAAACCCGTCTCAACCTGCATACATCTCCCCTACGTATAAAAACACACATTTTGAAAAAAAAACATTTAAAATTTATGAATTTTTACAGAAATTATGAGTTTTCAAAAATTAAAAGTCATTAAAATTCTAAAATTTTGAAAAATTCATATCTCGAAAACGGCTTGCTAAAAAATTTTTAAAAATCATGAAAGCTAGTCTCAATTAGTACTAAAAGAAAAAAAAGTTTAAAAAAATCGGAGATGAAATTGCAGATGGACTTCAAATTTAATGTGGAATACATCATATATAAAATTTAGTAAAACAAAAGACTTGGAAATTAAGAAATACACAGAAAGAACAAATTCAGAAAAATTACGGAACTTACAATTAGTTGAGTAAATCTGGATATCGCTACAATTTCGGGATATTTTCAAACTTATCTGTTTGAATAAGTAATAAAATATTTTGGATATAGTCTAAAATATTTTCTCATTTTCTCGTAAATGATCATTAATAATTTAAGAAGAAATCAAATAAAAATTTGCTTAGTCCATTTCAGAAATTTTAAAGAAACTTCCTTACTTATTGACGAGTTATTACATGTATTTCTCATAAAGCCGCATATGAAAAATTACGGAACTATTTCTGAAAATTCTTAGCTAAGAAAGACGAAAAAAATTTTGTTTTCTTTCTCCTTTCATCACTCACATTTTTTTGTAAACACACACGTAGACATAACTATTACGTCACACTTCACAATTTATGTATAGCGATCAAATACAAACTCATATATTACTAATATAACACACACATGAAACAATTTTTATTGGGTGCAGTTCCGAATAAGGTCCCCCTTGGATTATTATGAAACTCAGTATACTTACGTATTTTTGTGCGCTGAAACACCATAAAATCATGGTTTTTTGCGATTATCTCGTAACACACCTTTCTTAAATGAAGAAAAAGTTGATCCCCGATGCCGAAAAAAAACTCTTATATATTTTGAATCTCTGGACACTAAATAAACAAAATTTCAAAGATTCAAAATCGTAACCGATCCTCCTGCATGACTTTTTATGTATTTATTGTTTTTTATGCATTTTAATGAAAAATTGCTTCATTACGATGTGCAGATCAGTTGAAATTACTAGTGCAATTTTTTTATACTTATTAAATGTAAAAATAATAATAATAATAATACATAACTATAATTTTTGGGAATAAAAGTTGGACGATCAATATTGTAATTATAAATTCGCACTGTCAACAAAAATAATAAGAGAGTATTTTCCCTAGAACACCGCAGATGCAAACATTAGATTATCCAAATTTTCTATCACTTCTTATTCTTATTAATATACGCAACATTAGTTACTGCTATTGGAATTTGTATTTGTATCGTGTAACAAAATAAATGATAACAAGTTGGCTAAAAGTAGTTCAAAGTTTTGTAGATGTAGTTGATTTATTTTTAATCTATTTAAAAATGACTTATTACTACAAGTTAAATCACGCCTGTTGTCATGATTGTAATATAAAAAAATTTGTGCCTTGTGTGGTAGAAAAATTGTTTGCAAAGACGGTAATTTAGAAACTTTTTTTATCACAGAAAACCAAGAAAAGCTGATCAAAACTTATGAGAATAGAAATTTTTCTTTAAATAATTTAAAATTTTGTATCGAGCATGTGTGTAAATTGTCAAAAAATATTATCTGAACTTATCAACGGCAATTCTATCGTTGGAAATTTTAAATTACTTAAAGAAAAACTTTTATTCATAAAAGTTTGGAAGATCTTTTTATGACTTTCTGTGAAGAAAAAAGTTTTTAAATTACCGTCTTTGCAAACAATTTTTTTACCACATAAGGTACAAACTTTCTATTTTAATCATGACAAAACGCGTGAATAAAAATAAATCAACTATATCTACAAAACTTTGAACTACTTTTAGCCAACTTGTTATCATTTATTTTGTTACACGATACAAATACAAATTCCAATAGCAGTAACTAATGTTGCGTATATTAATAAGAATAAGAAGTGATAGAAAATTTGGATAATCTAATGTTTGCATCTGCGGTGTTCTAGGGAAAATACTCTCTTATTATTTTTGTTGACAGTGCGAATTTATAATTACAATATTGATCGTCCAACTTTTATTCCCAAAAATTATAGTTATGTATTATTATTATTATTATTTTTACATTTAATAAGTATAAAAAAATTGCACTAGTAATTTCAACTGATCTGCACATCGTAATGAAGCAATTTTTCATTAAAATGCATAAAAAACAATAAATACATAAAAAGTCATGCAGGAGGATCGGTTACGATTTTGAATCTTTGAAATTTTGTTTATTTAGTGTCCAGAGATTCAAAATATATAAGAGTTTTTTTTCGGCATCGGGGACCAACTTTTTCTTCATTTAAGACAGGTGTGGTAAAAAACAAAAAATTTCGAAAAAAGTTTTAGACAAAAGTTGTAGATCTCTAAAAAAACACACATTTTATGTTTTATGCATTTTTTACCAAAAGTCATTATTTTTTGAGAAAAATGGTCCCAAAGTCATGGTTAGACATATAATTTGACTCGTATATAGTATCATATTCACCATTACTCAGGATCCAACGAATTCCGCCAAATACTTTCGGCCTTATCCACCCCCTCTAGTCAAGGTTTTTTTAAAAAGAAAAGCGAGCAGTACCATATTTACCATTACTCAGGATCCAACGAATTCCGCAAAATACTTTCGGCCATATCCACCCCCTCTCGCCAAGGTTTCTTTAAAAAGATAAGCGAGCCGTACCTTACGCGGCCGAAGGCCGTGTTTAGTATTTTGCGTTTACCGCTGCTGTAGACTCCACCCCACAATTTCCGCAAAATACTTTCGGCCATCTCCACCCCCTCACGCCAAGGTACTGCTCGCTTTTCTTTTTAAAAAAAATGGCGAGAGGGGGTGGATAAGGCCGAAAGTATTTTGCGGAATTCGTTGGATCCTGAGTAATGGTGAATATGATACTATATACGAGTCAAATTATATGTCTAACCATGACTTTGGGACCATTTTTCTCAAAAAATAATGACTTTTGGTAAAAAATGAATAAAACATAAAATGTGTGTTTTTTAGAGATCTACAACTTTTGTCTAAAACTTTTTTCGAAATTTTTTGTTTTTTACGAGATAATCGCAAAAAACCATGATTTTATGGTGTTTTTTATGGTTTTTACCATGATAATCAAATTTGCGCCAGTTTTCACTATCATTTTCGTAATCAGCGCACAAAAATACGTAAGTATACTGAGTTTCATAAAAATCCAAGGGGGACCTTATTAGAAACTTTATCCAGAATCTGAAGCGGAAAATTAATTTTAGAGAAAATTTGACTGCAGGCGGATTCTATCTCTCGTCTCTAGGTACATAAATCCGGTGTATATCCTCTTAGTTAAAACAGGTACATAACTTCTGTTTAGTAGAAATCTATAAGAAACTGTATGCCGAGTGCATACACACTCATACACAGTGGCAATGGTTGCAATGTGCAATGGCTAACTGCGTATCAGAGTCAATTCCAAGTTCCGTAATTTTTCAGGTTCAAATTCTGAAGTCTTTCACAAAGCTCAAAATGAAAAGTTAACAATGTAAATAGAAATATTTATTCGAACTTTTTTAAGATCTTTTAAACTTTTCAGAAGAAACTACTAAATTTATTTTCAGAAAGTACTGAAAAAAAGTACTGAATTATTTAGAGATTTTCCCAAACTTTCAAATGAATATCTCTGAATTTTTCCCTCGTATCCAGAGTTACTAAATTATTTCAGGACTTTTTCCTGAACTTTTTCTTTCCGTGTAGTATTTTGTAATTGTATATTGGAGATTCCACGTGAGATTTATAGTCGAGGTTTAAAATTCGGGTAAATATATTTTTAGGGTTCCGTACCCGAAGGGGGAACCCTATTAATGAGGCTAGTGAAGCAAGACATGTACCCCCCCCCCTAGCGGCCACACGAATTTATCTAGAGGGCTGAAATTTGGTACACATATGTATTTTCGCGTGCAGATTACAGGAAAAATATAGCGAACCTGATATGAATTGATTATCATAGCGTTGTCAAGGAAAAACCATGAATTTTTACAAAAAATCCCTAAAAATGACTATGTACCCCTCCCCCTGGTGACAACATTTTTTCACATAGAGCTCAAATTTGGTACACTTATGTATTTTTACGTGAAAATTACAGGAAAAATATAGCGAATATGATTCGGATTGATTTTCATAGCGTTGTCAAGGAAAAATCAAAAATTTTGAAACAAAGCGTTTTATCCTCCTAGCGCACACACTATTTGACAAAGACAGTTCAGATTTGGTATACATACGTATTTTTGCGTATAGATTACAGAAAAAATTTAGCGAGCACGATTGGACTTGATGATCATATTGTTTTTAAGGAAAACTCATATTTTTAGAAAAAATCATGGATTTTTCGAATAAAAAAAGAAGCAAATTTTATCTTGAGGGATTCAAATTTATACATTTTTACGTATTTTTACGTGTAGATTACAAAAAAATATAGCGAGAACGATTGGAGTTGATTATCATAGCGTTTTCAAGGAAAAACTGATAATTTTCGATAAAAATCATGAATTTTCTTCAAAAAACGAAGAAAATTTTATCTAAAGGGCTTCAAATTTATAAATTTTTACGTATTTTTACGTGTAGATTACAAGAAAAATATAGTGAGCATGATTGGAGTTGATAATCATAGCGTTTTCAAGGAAAAACTGATAATTTTCGTTATATGTGTCTATCTATGTGTTTTTATGCTCACATTACAGGAAAAATTAAGCAAAATTGGAATTTTTCCACCTGCCTTTACACTTTAACCCCCTTAAATTTTAGGTTTAAGGCTACGGAACCTTCGGTTTTAATGCGAGTGTAACTCGCACTTGTCTGATTTTTTTCTTATTCTTTATAAAAAAAATGAGATAAGTATTTTTTATGATCAAATTTTTGAGTTACGAATTTTCAAAATATTGTTCAGTCAAAAGTAGACCTATTTTCAATTAAAAATAGCTCAAAAACAATTGTATTTAGAAAAAATTTGCTTTTTCTTCGACTTCTAAAAAATTTTAACTAAAAAAAAATTGAGAATTTTTTGATAAAAAATATTATTTTTTTATAAACAAATTAACTTTTTTTTACATTTAGGCCCGATTTAAAAAAATTTTTTTTTTCGTTTACCTACCTGGAAGTGTTAAGAAGACTTTGCAAAAGGTTTCAGAGTGGGCCTGATAAGTTTAATAAGTTTAATAAAATTTTTAAACTCGAATTGCAAGCTTAACTTATAAGGACTGGAAGTAAAAAATTTTTAAAACTGATCGGATTCGCTTGAATATTGTTACTCGGGGGTCTCTGGGATTAAGAATATCAGCTTGATTTTAAAAAATTCAAAATGGCGGATCCAATATGGCGGACAAGAAATTAAAAAAATAGTTGGATTCGCTTGAAAACCGTTATTCAGGGGTTTTTGGGGTCGCTGATTACGAATATAACATTAGTTTTCAAAAATTCAAATTGGCGGATGAAGTGAGTGACTCGGGGGTTTTTGGGGTCGCTGATTACAAATATGACCTTGGTTTTTAAAAATTCAAAATTGTCGATCCAATATGATAACTAATATGATATCCAAGTTAATTTTTTTTTTGAATGTGACATCAGATTTTCTATCAGTCAAACCAATATTTTTCACGTAACATCTTTCATGTTATGTTCTTATAGGTTAAGCTTGCCCATATTTGCTATTAAAAATGATGAATTCGAAAATCCTATAAATTTAAAGAAATTCGTAGATAGAAAAAAATAAGTTTTGAAAGATGCAAACAATAAACATTTATCTTTTTATTTTCGGCAGAGGTATCATATGTAGATATATGAAAATAAATAAAATTTATAATAAATACCTGTCATTGTTTACTGCATACTCATCAACGTCAGTAACAAATTCAAGCTTCTCGTGACTAATTAATCTAAGAGGTGGATTAGATTTAGTTGGCTTCGGCGGTAATATTGGCTTAGTTTTATTTTCGTTCTTCATTTCATTATAAAGAAATATTTTTCTTTCAACTTCAGGTTTAAATTTCTCTTGTTCAGAAACAATTTCTGATAATTTTCCAGGTAATTCGAATTTAGTGTTGACATCTGCATTGACATTGTGATCATAAAAAGCAGAATTATCACATGTATTTTGTGTTTTATCATATTTTATTGGATCTAATTTTACTTGCAACTCTACAGAGGCATCGTGTTTACTTATCGAATCATTTTTAAGAAGATTTTGATCAAATTTCAAATCAAATATAGCATTTAAATCTGGCTTTAATGTTTCAGATTTAATAGATTGTTCATGTTTATTGTATAATATATCTTCCTTACCACCAGTTAATTCATGTTTTCCATTATTCACAAACGCCTTTGTTTGATGAACAGGTGAATTAATTTGTTGATCGTATTTATTTTGCGGTTGATTATTTTCATATTTTACTCCATTTTGCTCAAAACGTACTTGGACTTCGAGTTTGGACAATGGTTTTTCATTTGATTGTTCAAAACCTGATATTGTTGCTGCTAAAACACTGAGTGGATTAGATTTTATTACACAATTTAATTCCTGTGTTATATTTTGAACATTTTCATTTGTTTGGTTAGACAAATTTTGATTATTTAATGTGTTGTATCCAGTATTGCCTTTACTTAATACATTTAAAGTTTGTGGCATAACAGGATGAATTTTTGTTGATGATGTTTTATAAATAGGTGATTTTACGGGAAAACTTGGTGCTACACTTGATATTGGTTTTTGATGCAATTGAATATTTCGAAGATTTTGTTTAGTGCAATTTATTTGAGTATTTAAAAGGGCACTGGAATTTGATAAATTCATACAATTGTGGTATTTTTGCTGTAAATTCACATGTTGTTGAGTTTGTTGTATTCCATGTATTCGAAGACCTTGAGAAGCTTGATTTTCAATAATGAAATTATCATTATTATTATTAGAAATGTTATTGTTATTTTTATTGTTTGTGTTATTTGCACTGTAGGGAAAATTCTGTTGATTGGTGCCTAATGGCAGCAATTTACCTAAAATAAAAAAAAAATATTTTTTTATTTCGATTTCAGATTAAACGCAGAAATCATATTCGTAAATTAATGAGAGAATAAATTTTATTTTATGTATTATCAATTTCAAAATCTCAAATAAATAAATAATAATAATCACTATTATTAAATAAACCAAAATGAATTCACTATTAGAAAATTTTTCAGTTTAAACGCATTGTTTATAACAAAATTAGCTAAATTGTAAAATAATGCAAATTGTCAAATAATCTATGTCCTTAAACGACAACCCATAAGTTTCAACCTACCCGAAGGGCTGGGTCAGTGAGGCCCAATAGAAAAAAAAATATAAATGAGTTTTTCTCCGTTTTTCTTTCTAATTCTCACCATTTCACAGTGGGTTTATTAATAAACAAATTGTAGAAAAATATTTTTTTAAGTAAACAATTTTTTAATTCCGGGTTAAATAAAGATTGATTTGTAATCGTTAATCATAAACGTTGTGTACTTCAGTGTCGTACAAAAAAGTGGCCAAAAGTCAAAATCAACTGATTGCGCAATCGACGCAACGGTACGTACTTTTCGTGTTACGCACCTATATTTTTCCTATTTACTTCAGTAATAGCTCTCTGCATACTACAGGATTGAGACTGTCCACAAAACAATGTCTGCATTATTGTTACCGTAAAACGGGGTTATTTCGCTCATTGCGGGTAAATTCGCTCACCCACTTTTATGCTCTATTTCAGCTTTAAAATAAAGTTTAATACCTTTATTACCAGGTAAAAATGTTAAATTTGTTAATAGAAATACTAAATTTTAGTTTAAATCAAATTTAAAGCAAAAAAATGGGTGAGCAACTTTACCCGCACTGAGCGAAATAACCCCGTTTTACGGTACTGAAAGAAATTTAAATTTTGAAAAATGGTAAATCAAAGATTAATAAAAAGTTAACATGTTTGTAAGAGGTATGAAATTATTAATTTAAATGAAGTAATGAATACAATTTACTTGAAATATTAACTTAATATTAATTTAGAAAAATTATTTTCAATTTAATATAAGGGTGTTTAATTCCTTTTATGATTTTTTATTTTATTGCCTTTTTTTGTTGATAAAAGCGTGGAGGATTTTTTTTTATTTTTTGCAACATTCTGAAACATTTTACGATGAAAAATTCGTGAAGGTAATTTAAAATTTTTTTTTGTTAAATAATCACATTTAATTTATTTTTTATAGTAAAATAAACACAATGGAATTTTTTTTAATTAATAAAATATATTAATTATTTCATTAATTAATTTTATTAATGAAAAATAATTTTCTTAACCCTATATTATGCAGAGAGCTATTATTGAAGAAGATAGGAAAAATATAGGTGCGTAACACGATAAGTACGTACCGTTGCACAATGGGCTAGAATGCCAAAATGCCCCAAAAAATTTTTTTAATACACTGTTACCATAAGCACATATTATTGGACACTTCTCAAACATATAATGCACTGTTTACCGGCCTAGGCCGATAAGAAAATGCAATACTCTAATTTGATTGGTTGAAAACCAGATAGGTTTTACTTTATTGTACCAGTTTAGTTTCATAAGTCGCCGTACTATGGAGCACGTTCTCATCACATTGCCAACATGCGAGTGATGTAAATTGTTAAACTCGGTATCTTAATGGTTAAAATATTGTAATTTAATAACCGCGGCACAAAACATGCGCAGTAAGTCTTATTTCACGTTGGTACACCTGTACCATGTCAGCTGTTAATACAATAGTAAAGAAAATGGCGACCAACCAAAATAAAGTGGTGCAAGAAATGTCTGAAGACAATCCACAAGAAATTGCTGATGCAGCAAAAAATATATATCATTAAATTTATTACTAACGAAGTCCGCAGAAATTTATACTAAGACGTATAAAAATTCGCGTCTTGGAAAATTCAGAAAAACATAAACTTTATTACTGAAGACGTGATGCTTGTTTACTTCGATTATTAATTTCACACCCGTTTATCCAAAATAGTTCATATAGGGCTCGTTGGATGCGAATTTCGATAAGCATTGAAATAGTATTTTTAAAATTATTCTAATTTTATTCGTTAGTAAAATATTTCATTTTTTATTAATTTTGTTAGTTAATTAATTAAAATCTCAAAAGCAAAATATAATGCTATCTCAAAAATTTAACCATCGATTTATTATGACTTAAACAATATTCATGATTTTTTTCGCGCTTCAAAATGAGGGAGAACATGTTCAAAAGTTATAAACAAATTTTATTTTTTAAACAAATTGTTTGAAAAATCAATATTAAAAATCCGGCAGCCCCCTGCGGGGGCGGCCACATTCTCATCACGCGCTTCGCGCGTAGGGGCTCGCTTCGCTCGCTAGTTTGAGCGCGCCCCGGGGCGCGCGAAGGATGTTCGTCCCGCTTCGCGGTCCGATATTGATACACGCTTCGCGCGCATTGTTTAAGCATCGCGCTACGCGCTTTGTTTGTTTATTACAATTCAAAACCTAGTAGAATTAATTACTTTTTAACTACACTGTGTAATTCAAAAATTTTTCAATTACATTCAAAAATTGTATTAATTATACTACCAGAAAGTAGTTGAAAGACCCAAGAATCCATTTGGTAGAATGAGATTTTGTAGTTGTTTCAGACTTTGTAGTTGATTTAATTAATTTTGAAGTAAAATGTCAAGAAGAAAGAAATTATTTTTATTAGTTTTATTAAAAAGAGTAAAATTAATTACACACAGAGTTAAAATAAGTACAAAAGTAGTTATTTTAAAAGGGGAGCTTCATATAATCGACTTGTTTTGAAAAATTTATTAGAAACAACTCATAGTCTTTATTAAAATGCGTTAAATTAAATTATACAAATAGATAAGTTTTAAAGGTATTAGAATACATTTTTTATTGAGCAAAAAAAAGAGAATAGCGGCACTGCAGCTGTTCAAACTTAGTTCCTTAATTTTGCGCCGTTGATTGGCCAGGTCTTTGTAATTAACGAAAATCGACAAATCAAATTATTTACTAAAATAAGATATTCCGCTTTGAACTAATTTCAATTGAGTAAAAGAAAAAATTAATTGAAAATTTAAAAACATTAAAAAAAAGAACTTTAAAGTAAATGCATTTTTAAATCAGCAAATTTATTATATGAGGTTTTGCCCTCATGTTTTTATTCATAAAAATTTTTTTGTACAATTTATATAAGTGAAATTTTTGGTTTTTATAAATTAAATTTCATTTTCTTAAAGTACTTTGACTTTAAGGATAACATTCTCATCACGACACTCGCATTTCACGCTCGAAAATTAGAAACATACAATAGGAAAAGTAGGCATGCATTAACCCATTAATAAAATTTTTACAGGTAATTTGAGGCTATATCAAATAGTGTACTAAAAGAACCGAAAAATTTTAAATAAACAATTTACAAGCATTAAAAAAAAGATTTGTTTAGAATTTTTGTTCAGTTTTTTTAATTTTTTCAAATCTTAACCCTTCAGAATACCTTTAAATGCTAAAAATATCGGGTCAAAAATGTTTCAATACGCCATTTTGAATATTTAAAAACTGACTTCAGAATCGTAATGAGCGAACTAAAAAACCAAGGAGTAGAAAGATTTATTTAAATTTGTTAAAAGATTGTTGAAAAATGAATTTTCTCTTAAAAAATAGCAATGTTTATACTTAGTTAATTTATAATTCTTTATAATTTTGCCTGCTACACTTATTATTTTTGTTTCACTTCACAATGCTTTCGTTATAGTGGAAAAAATGTTTTATGAATACTGCTTCAAAAACTTTAAATCTATAGAGAGGAAAGTTGCTAAAAGAAAAGGTGGCAAAATAGGTTAAAACTGTGCCGCAAAAAATTAATGAGTAAAATAACACATCGAAAAAAATTAAAAAATTTTGTTACCTTAAACGTAATAGAACATAACTTTTTTAACTTTTTTGTTTTAATCTGTATCGAAAAGGGTTAAAGAAAAAAAAGTTTACTTTTGGGAGTATTTTAAGAGAAAATTAAAAAAAAAATTTTTCAAGAAGAATTGAATTTTTTAAAAATTTAAAATTTGAATAATTTTTGAATTTTTGGGCGGATTAGTCTGTCCAACGAACTCAGGCTTCATTTTTACATGTTGAAAGCGTGTACCAAATATCAAAGCGATTCGTTAAGATATGTTCAAGTTATCGTGGGGACAAAATGAGTCCACAGACAGACTACAGACAACAAACAGACGGACAGGATTTCAAAACATACTTTTTTGGCATCAAGAGGTCTCAAAACGTACAGATTCACTAAAATTTGAAAAAAGTCAAAATCGACCAAAATGAATACTTTCTAACTTATGATGAGAATTTAAAAAATCTACAAATAAATGAATTTAAACCAATTCAAAAGTAAATAATCGAAAAAATACGAAATTGTGGTATAAACAACGCAATTTAAACTATTTTAAAATAGAGGAATTTTTGAAAACAATTGCAATGTTTGGAAATGGAAAACAACAGTTGGAGTTATAAAAAAAAAACGTCGAGATTCACTGGAATTAGAGAATGCTCAAAATCGCCCAAATGTAATTCCTTCTCATTATGATGAGAATGTAAAAAAACCACTGCAAAGTTGAAGTTTACTTCCTAAACGCTTGTAATAAAACCTTAGTCTTGAATTTTGAAACATACTTACAATTAGTTAAAAATTCCTGTATATAATCCTTAAAGGATTTCTAGAGGTTACTATATAGGATTCTTATAGGTTCCCTGAGGAATCCTGTTAAGAATTCTACACAGGATCACACTAGGATCACTTGCAGGATATTGGAACAGGGATCCTGTACAGGAACTTTTGCAGGAACATTAGTTACTAAATTTCATTTGCAAATTTCTGTACAAGAAAAATTATTAAAAGAATATATATATTTTCCATTTAAAGAAATTTCTGCATTAAAATAAATTAAGCTACCAAGGAAATTAAAAGCTATTTAATATTTTTGAATCAGTCGGAAGCTGTATTGAATTCGCATTATTAAAAATAAATCTCTAATTGAGTTTGATTCAAATCATATTTACATTTTTCAAGCTATTCTTCCTGATTACCTGTAAGTTGAGATACAGTGGTATGTTTCTTTTCAATTTTAAAGGCAGCAAATCTAACACTTCAGCGTAAAATTTATTTACAAAGTTCGTTTATTAAAAATTATTAAATTTTGTGTGAAATATGACAATATAACTTAAAATTTTTCGATATAATTCAAAATTGTCTGAACAGATGCATTACATTTTTTATTAATAGCAAATTATTCATTGAAATGAATTTTTATTTAAAATCTTACATTCCAATTCAAAAAGTTAAAATAATGAATCCGCATTCTTAAAATTCCTGATTCACTAGACGGTGCATTTAATAATCATTTCTTTAATGACTAGTTATGTTAGATAAAAGATTGTACATAGAATTTTAATTAGAAATTTATGATATATGTATTTCAACGAAAATTGCCTTGCAAATAGGTCAATTAATGTGTTTTTAAATTTTCTTTAAGTATGTCATATTAGTTCTAAAGTAAAATTAAGATTTTTTAATATAAAATTAGAATTGGAATTTTATAAATGGCAGCAATCTAGCATAAAAATCGTTTGTGGGCTCAAAACGGTCCAAAAAAAGTTTTCACAGAAATATCATATAATTGTATTAAAATTTTTTGGGGTCATTGAATTCAAAAAGGTCAGATTTAAAAAAATCTAAAATAGCGGACCTAATATGGCTACCCAATATGACGGAAAAATTTCAAATTGATTCCATTCATTTAAAATTCGGTGCTACGGGGTTTTTGGGGTCGTTGAATCAATTTTGGGGATAGATTTAACAGATTCAAAATTTGGACTCATAGACGCCAAAAAAACACCAATACCGAATTTTAAACGAATCGAATCAATTTTAAAATTTCCTCCATATTGGTATGCAATTTTGAATTTTTTAAATTTTACTTTAAATTTGGATTCAGCGACTCCAAAAACTCCCAAGTACAAAATTTTAAACGAAACAAATCAATTTGAAATTATTCTGCCATATTGGGTTCGCCATTTTGAAATATTTAATTTGAACACAAATTCCGATTCAGCGAGTTAGTAACCGAAAACATAAGAAATTCTGGTATAAACAACGCAATATAAACTATTTTGGAATAGAGGATTTTTTAAAAAACAATTGCAATGTTAGGAAATGGATAACAATGGTTGGACTTAAAAAAAAAAAAAACAAAAAAAAAAAAATTCGGTATTTTATGAGTAAGTTACTTTAATTTATGTTAATTTAAGGTGGTTTAAAGAGAAATAATACATAGTTGCTCATATTTTCTCAAAATAAAGTAATTTTGCCCTGCATTTTACCCATTTTTCATCCGTTTTTGTCATTTTTTGTCTTTTTTTAAAAAAGTGGTATAACTTTTTTGTTTTAATCGCTATTAAAAATTGTCAAAGGAAAAAAGTGTTTATTTTTAGTCGTAATTTTCGAAAAAAAATTGAAAAAATTTTTTTTTTGAAAAATGCGAATTTTAGAACTTTTTAAAAACTAAAAATTTGAATTATTTTGTTGTTTTTCAACGAAATCATCTGGCCAACGAACTCAGGCGAGATTTTGGTACACTTAAGGTGTATACCAAATTTGAAGTTGATTCATTAAAATTTGTTCGAGTTATCGTCGGACTAAATTTTGTCTACAGACATACAGACAGACAGACATTTTTTTAGGACCCATTTTTTCGGCATCAGAAAGTCTCAAAACGTCGAGATTTACTAAAATTAGAGAATGCTCAAAATCGCCCAAATGTAATACCTTCTCATTATGATGAGAATGTAAAAAAAATAATTTTTTTCTTAAAATTGAAGGTCTTTAGGGTAAAAAACATTTTCAACATTTCTCTCTATTTTTAGTAGGTTAAAAGTTATAAGTAAAGCAAAAAAAGATTGCTCTAATTTGTTATTGTAAATATCTCGAAAAATATTAAAAATTTCAAATTCAAAATTTGTACCCTTATTTAGCACCACTATCACTACAATTTACCGAATTTTGAAAAAAATCTGAAACATGACCCCATATTCTCATATCAAATGACTCATATAAGTATATAGTTTACAATGACTTCACGTGCTATAAAAACTAATTAATTTTTTTCTCGGAAACTATAAGTTTATTCTAAACAATAAACCTAAAAATGATTTTTTAGAAGGTTTTTTTATTTTTTATAAATATTTTTCTCAAAAATTCGAAAAACGCCGTGTTTTTAGGGCAATTTACCCCCGTATAAAAAACAGGGGGTAGAAATATAAAGTTTCAAATGTTTATTCTCTAGTTTTTTAACTAAGGAATCGAATGGTTTTTGGTTTTTTAAAATCGATTCAGTATATTTTGAGAAAAGCCGTGCATCAATTTGAAATTGGTGTTGTCGAGAAAAACGCATTTAAAATTTTCATAACATAATAGATTGAGCAGGACTATCAAACAAAACTTTTTGCCAAAACTAGTTGTGAACGTTTGACAACGGCCATTGGGCGTTTTAAATTAACAAAACTAGTTTTTGCAATCAGAAATTTAACTCGACATTTATCAAAAGTAGGTTAGACATTTTTGATTATGACAAAGACCGTTCTGTTACAATTTTCTCCAATGAAAAGATGAATTTTATTTTAAATTATAACAAAAACCCTTGTATTAAGAAAATTTGTTTAGAATTAGCATATTTTCTCGCTCTTTTCTGTCTTTATCGTTTCTATATTGTCTTTGTGTATAAAATAAGGAATTGTCAACAAGGTAAATTAGTATTTGCTCAAACGTTGTAGTAGCCTCTGTATTTATCAATTTATTAAAATGGAAAAAGTGTGTAAAAAGTGCAAGAGCATTTATAAGATGTAAAACCTGACAATGAGTACACCGCAGAAAAATACAACTCAATTTTATCTGAAGTTAAAGAAGCTAAAGAGTTACAAATAAATAAAAAACCGTTGACAACTAAGCACTATTGTCAATTAAAGCGTTTTGACATACTTAGTATTGGCGCTACAGAAAAGTTGATAGAAAATACAAAACCTCAGGAAGGCGGGAATCGCGAAATTCGTTACTTTTGTAAAGTTAAGGATTATTTTTATATTTTGGACAAGGCTCATGCAAATACACAGCACAAAATAACGAGAGGTAAATAGATTTTATATACTTATTTAATGTATAATAATATTTACGAATTATTATTAGTTGTTCGTCCTATATTATCTAGCCAAATGAATAGTAGATGTCAAGTGGATCTGATAGACATGCAGAGTGAAAAGGATGGTGAATTTCGCTTTATTATGAACTACCAGGACCATTTGACAAAATCTACCATGCTCCGAGCTTTGAAAACCAAAACTGCTGAGGAAGTTGCATATCATTTAGTTGATATATTTTGTATATTTGGTGCTCCATACATTCTCCAATCTGACAATGGACGCGAATTTCGGAACCAAATAATTGAAAATCTTGCACAAATATGGCCAGGATTAAACATGGTTCACGAGAAACCTCGCCATTCGCAAAGTCAGTGATCAGTAGAAAGGAGTAATCAAGACGTAAGGGATATGCTAATAACGTGGATGGCTGACAGCGACAATAGTCATTGGTCAGAAGGATTATGCTTCGTTCAGAGTAAAAAAAATCGCGTTCTTCATTCGAGAATTAAAACTAGCCCATATGAAGCAATGTTTAACTGTCCGCAGAAAATTGGATTCCATTGTTGGAAGAGGTTTATTGTTCAATTGAGACTGAAGAGGAACTGGAGCAACTTTTGAATACTGAGAAAATTAAAGATGGGAGAGACGAAAATGCAGCAGGTGACAATGCTAATATTTGCGAGGAAGTTTTGTCAGTAACTAATAATTGTCACATTTGTGGACTTGAAGTCCACAATAATTTCAGTGTTGATATACATAACGACGAGGACAAACTTATGTGCAATGTGTGCAGTAGAAAAAAAAAATTATAAATACAGGAGGAGCAGCAGCAAAAGTTGCAGCTCGCAGCGTGCTAGTAGTAGTCGAAGAAGTTATTTCCGATGGCCTTCATCGTTTAGGTACCAGAAGTGGTACATTAGAACATTTTGTTCGAAACGAATTCACTACTGCTGATTCCAACTTTATCACAGCGAAAGATGTTGCATCAACGACATTATCGTTGAGAAAAGCTTCGACACTTAACTCAGGATCAAATCAAGGTAAGTGTCGTTTAAAACACAAGAAAAGACGGAGCAGTGTGCAGGATAAGTTTCAAATGGGATAGAAAAGAAAATAGCGATTTTTCTAATTCATTTGAATCATATCCTGCACACTGTTCCATCTTTTCTTGTACGAGCAGCCTTACCAATGGCTATGCCCGATAACGCCACTCAGACCTAGGGGCCGTCCATAAATTACGTAAGACTTTTAGGGGGGAGGGGGGGTCAAGTATTTCTTACGACCAATAGGAAAAATGGCGCTAATGCATGTAAAAAATCTTACATAGGGGGGGAGGGGGTTCAAATGACCAGAAGAAAGTCTTACGTAATTTATGGACGACCCCCTACCGCAATGTTTGCCTTACGCGAAATCCTAAAATAGGCCCAGGCCGGTAGAGTAGCCGCGGTATAGCACTTCTCCTCACAGCAGTGGAACGGCTTCTAAGAAAACTTGTGATAGTCCTAAGATACACACATATAAAAAAATACTTCCTTCCATTTAGTTTTTTTATATTCCTAGTAAAAAAATTGAGAGTAAGCGAAAAGAATTGGTGGTAACTTAAGCTAAATTCGTTTTGGCGAAAAAACCGAATTGGAACGTTACGGTGAATTATTTTTTTTTATTGTGTAGAGTTAAAATGTATACAATTTAATAAATAAAATATAATTTCACTGTATTGAGCTTTACTGTATCTAACCTTTACAGTTTAGAGTTTAATATTACAAATTTCATCAAGTTAATTTTGTATAGAGTTCTACAGTATAGAATTAAATGTGAAAAAAATAATTCAAGTGCATAGGATTCAACTGTATACAGTTCAACTGCATAGAGTTTCGAAGAATTATTTCAGTAAAATAGATTGTATACAGTCCCACTGTGTAGGATTAGTCGCATACAGTTCCCCTGTATACAATCCGAATGTGCAGAATCTAAACCGCCCCCTTTCATTTTACGTCCTATGGGATTGTCCATAAATTACGTCACACCTTAAGGGGGAGGGGGGTCAAGTTATTTGTAACAAGCAGCAGTAAAAATGGCGCTAATGTATGCAAAAAGTATGACATGGGGAGGGGGGGGGGTCGAAAATAGTCAAAAATAGTGTTTTTGAAAATTTGACATCAGATTCGATATCAGCTACCCTAAAAAAATTTATATACCCAGTTTTATAAAAATCCGAAAAAAATTATAATTTATGTCCGCCATTTTGAATTTTGAAAATTTGATTTCAGATTCGTTTTCAGCGATCCCAAAGATCCTTATACAAACTAAATTTTGAAAAATAAGGGTTGATTTTGAAACAAGAGGTAAAAAAATTTTTTTTCTTAAATTTCGTGTACATTATTGAAAAGTACGTAAAAAGGCTTTAAAATTCATTATACATAAATTAAAATCCATTGACTTTTGTCATAGTTATACGGATTTGAAAATTACAATGTTATTAAAAACCAAAGTATCAAGCCAATTCCGGAACTTTCACTTTTTAGACTTGGGCGATTGAAGAAAAATCCCTCATATACATAAATAATATTAAATAAAAATTCCAATTCAATATTTAAGCAGCGGCCCCCACCCGACTTTGTCCACAGAATACTTTTAGCCATATCCGACCCTAATGTTTTCGTAAGATATGCAAACGAGAGGACCCTTACGCGGCCAAAGGCTACGTACACTATTCCGTATCACGCTATTGCGGCTTCCACCCTGCTTTGTCTGCAGAAAAACTTTTCGTTTGCATACACGGAAAAAAATAGTTCGTGAAACTTTCGTAAACTAGTTTTTAACTTTTGGACGGCCCCAAAGTTTGGAAATCTTTTCCAAGAAAAAGTTTGTCCAAGATTTCACGAACGTTCACCACTCTCTTCATAACAATCAATGTCTGCGCACGCGCACAAAAAAAAGTTTCTGGAATTTTGAAAAAAGTTAATGAAAGATTTCAAACTTTGGGCCCGTCCAAAAGTGAAGAACTAGTTTACGAAAGTTTCACGAACTATTTTTTTCTGTGTATTTTAAGAAAACCTTGGAGTGGGGGGTCTAAATTGCAGAAAGTATTCTGTGGACAAAGTAGGGTGGAAGCCGCAACAGCGGTTTACGTGACACTGTGTACACCGCTTTCGGACGCGTCAGGTTCCGCCAGTTTGCATATTTTAAAGAAACCTTGGAGTGGGGGGAGGTCGGATATGGCCAAAAATATTCTGCAGACAAAGCCAAGTATGAGCATAAAAGTTATTATAATAGAAAAGGAGTGAACTTATTAAAAAGTAAATATTTGAGAGAATTTAAATTTCGCGCGTTAATTTTTATATAGTTGGCAGCACTATCTGTCACGTAGTAAAGACTACTTCTTTCTTTACGTACCTATTCTGCAGTTTAGCCGTATTATTAAAACAAATGCCAAAGGTTACAAACCAAAAAAATCTCTTATTTTAAGATGCCAGGAAATCCAACTTTCTGCCCTAGTATCGTAATATACTATTTATTTAGATCCAAAATAATAACTTGAATTACTTGAATCACACTTATGTAAATAAAATAAATCGTATTTGGTTCAAGTAAATAATTAAATGAATCGAATAAATTAATTTATTTAACACAAATAATAAATTATTTAAAATAATTATTTTATTTATTTCACCCAAATATTTGATTTTTTTATACTAATCCCAGTAAACGAAAAAGGATTGACCCTCAATTCGTTCGATTTCAGTGAAGTAGTTTTCTAAGCTTTAATTCTTTCTAATTCGTCTGCACGAATTCAATAAAAGCGTTAGTCAATTCGTTTGAATTCGTGAGTTTGATCACTTTAGTTCGCTAAACGCCGCAAAGGGAGGGCGAACATCACTCTTTCTCGCAGTTAAGGTGCCACTACATTTGTATATAAGTGAACTAAAATTTTTTTCTCGTTGAAATATTTCACTAATACTGTGATGACCATTTTTTTATTTTAATTCAATTGGCGTGAACGGCCCATGACTGTACCAATAATGGTCCATTATTGGGTGCCAGTATTGAAATTATATTGGCATCCCTGGCTCCCATTATTGGGCCATTAATACGCCAATGGTATTTTTCCCATTGGGAATTCATTTCAATTCGTCGTGACAAATCAGTAAGCAGGATTCAGAAGAATTCAACCAAAAGTCAATACATTTTAATTAGTTTTTTTTCTGGGATAAAAATTACGGCGAAATCGGTGAGGTTGGCCTGAAGGTGTTGATTTGTTAGTTAATTTACATTGAATTCTTATTTTCCAGTAGGGGAGCGCCTGTTATGCAGCAGCCCCGGTTGTGCAGCACTTGTCATTTTGTTCATATTTCTTTATCTATTGATATGAAACTTATTAACTTTTGGCAACGTTATAAGGATGTTTTTGAGCAAACACCGATCCGCCAAATATTATTTAACCTTTTGTGAGTACTATGTGAAAAAAACGTTGCAATGATTTTTTCCGTTTTGTAACGAACTGATTTTTTTACTTATTTATCAAGCAAAACTAACGAGCTTGAAAAATATTTACAGCATGTAGAAACTCAACTTTATGATGCAAAAGGAATTTTTGTAAAATAATTGAATCGAAAAAATTATGAGGTCATTTGCAAAATTGTCCCAGACCCGGTTATGCAGCACTTTTTTCTCCGCTTATGCAGCACCCCAAAAAATATTTTTTTTTGTAGTTTTATGATGGAATATCGAATTTATTTTTATATTTAAGTAATTTTAAATGCGTGTTAGCTTCTATAAATGCATTCACTGCGATTCAGACTTGGATTAATCAAATTATTAAATAACGTCAATATAGAGAATTTCATGTCCAATTTTATGTGCCTTTAAAGATCTATAATAATGTTAAACACTTATAAAATATACTTAATATATATAAATATTTATAAAATCTGTAAATGTTAAAGGCTTTTATAATAATTAAATAATATAGAAATTTACTTTTATATTTGTATTTTTTTACATTTTTAAGTAATTTTTGGAAGTGCTGTACATCCGGGGTCAAATTTTATTTGGTCCGAAAATACTACCTTTTGAAATTCTTTTATAATTCAAGTGTTTTAAAATAAAAAAAATATAGTTTCGTAAGCAAAAGTTAGGTATTTACACTAGCTTTAAAATGGAACCTCAACAATCAAAATTGGATGATCCGATTAAAATTTATGGATAAAAAACGAAACCTGCTGTATAACCAGGGACACTCCACTACATTTGAAAGTAATAATTTAATATTTCATTTTGAAGTAACATTTTTTTTATTACAAGCCAAAATCAATCATTTTTAAATTCACGTTCTGTAAATTGTGTTTCAGTTTCTCAACTTTTCAGTAAATATTTAGATGGTGTCCACCTTGAGGACACTTTTTCAAAAATCGTAATTTCATCTTTTTTTTAAACTAGCTTAAATTTTAATTTTATTAGTAACATAAAAAAATTCTTGCTAAAAATCAGCTAATAATATAAAGTTTCAAGGAATATACCACTGAATACGGTATATAATATGGTTAGAGTTTTACAGTCGTTAAAAAGACAAGTAAAAAAATTCAAGGGATTGGAGCCCTTCATTCTACGAAATTCACCAATTTATTGAAATTGACAGATATTTTTAATTTTAGATCTGTAATTTAATAAAGAAAATGATTAAATTAAATTCTATATATGCTTACCTTGAATATGAGACTGGGATTGACTATGAACAATCTGATGACCTGATTGATAAAATGTTGATCTTTGTCCAATTTGCGAAGCACTTGCGCTGTGTTGAATTTTGTTAATATTACAATCATCCTCTGAATTTTTAAAATTAACAGTGAATTTGGTGTTGTATGGCAGTGTTTGATACTTTGGATCGTTTTTGTTTAAAGTGAAATCGTCATTCGGAATATGAGAATAAGGCTCAATCGCAGCAATATTACCAATAGGTCGAGATTTTCCGCCATTAGAAAAATCAACTTTCGAATCAAGATACGTTTGATTTGAAGTTGATAAATTTATTGATCCAAGTTGTTGGCTCAATCGTTGATTTAAAGCTCTTTTTCGTTGAAGTCGACCTTGTAGCTGAGCGATTCTTGCATCAATTGATGCCATTTCTGCTTGTTTCTGAGCTAAAGCCAATCTCTGCTGAGACACTACTTGATTCTGTTGTTCATTCATCTTGTTACGATACTAAAAAACAGGTTAAATATTCAAAATTAAATTTGAAAGTTCCAAATTTTCTACAAAAAATTTAAATTTAATGTAAAGCCTGAAACCTACCATAAAAAAATACAACATTTTTGGAAACTAAGACCAAAAAAATACTCCTGTCTGGCCGTTTTGCTAGATTAAGTCGTTTGTGGTTTTTAGGGGTGAAAACAACCCCTAAATGAAAAGTGACAAGATATCATTTAAACAATGTGTTCAATTCATGACCATTTAGCTTCCTCATCATGATACACTTATATTCAAGATTAACCCTTTCAGTACCAGTGGTCGATATATCGACCACCTTTTGATGACTATGAAAAATCGCTTTAAAAAATTCAAAATGGCGGATCAAAAATGGCGGACGTCGAAAAAAAAATTTATCGGATTTGTTTGAAAGTTGTTACTCGGGGGTTTTTGGGGTAGCTGATTACAAAATTACAAAATGGCGTTTTCGTGAAAAAAAAATTTTTTTTTCGAAAAATTTTTTTCGGCACAGTTGAGCACAAACCTAGCACAATTCAACACAACTTTTATTTTTTTGAAGAAACAAAATGGCGTTGCCAAATTCCTGGACATAAAAAAATTATGTGGATATTTTTGGAAATCCTTGTGTCTGATCTTAGCTATTGATGACTGTAATAAGCCTATAAAATTTCACGACAATTTATCGAAGTGTATTAGAGATAATTTGTACACAAGATTTTGTGACATACACACACACACATACATCCGGAAATTTGTTTAAAACTTCAAATATATGCATTCTAGATAAAAATAAGCCCATATAACCCATTTTTAAAAAATCAAAAATCGTCACGAATACAAAGCTTCCTCGTGAGGAGAGGAATCAAAATTATTAATATTTTATAAAGCTTGGTATCTGGGGTTTTTCGGGGTCGCTGATTATTAATCTGATGTCAGATTTTAAAAATTCAAAATGGCGGATCTAACATGGCGGTCAAAAATTTAAAAAGTTATTTTTTTAAATTTTTATATCCGCCATTTTCAATTTCGAAATTTTGACATTAGATTAATAATCAACGACCCCGAAAACCTTTAGATAACAAGTTTTATAAAATATTAATAATGTTAGATATATTTATATAGATATACTATATTTTTTCGCTGATTAAGATTTTTGAAAATTACGATAATGAAGTCTACGACTTTATCAGCAAAGTGATATCAAACAACAAAGTACCTCTAAACCAAGGAGTTCATTGACATCTAATAGATGTCACTTTCCTGATAAAGTCGTATACTTCATTATCGTAATTTTCAAAATATTAATAATTTTGCTTCCTCCTTTTGTTTATAAAAATTTTCAAAATGGCGAAAACAAATTTTTCTCTATATAGAAACATGTTATATAAGATCCTGATCAATTGTCCGGATATATGTATGTGTGTGTGTGTGTATGTATGTGTGGACCCCTTTTTTGTGAACACGATAACTTTAACAGGTTTTAATGGATTTGGGTAAAATTTAATAGGCTTATTTATCACATTAATATCTCAAAATGGACGAAAGGATTTTAAAAAATATCCCCAAAAAAATTTTTATCGTCTTTTTTCCAAAAATTTTTTTTAATCGAAAAATTTTTAAATAGCAAAATTTAAGGTGATATATAATAAGATCGTATTCCTTACGTCAAGACGAATCGATTAGTATATATAAAGTATAAATTTTGATTCAAATTTGAAGAATTAATGAAAGTTAAAAAATCAAAAATTCACATTTTAGCTTCAAAATTTTGGGTTTTTTAAAATTCAAGTGTATATATGACATAATTTTATTCCTTGCATTAAGGGGAGGGACCGCTGAAATTTTAACCTTTTAAAATGATAAACAATTAATTTATTAATAATTTTTAAAATAAAACTCGAAATTTTCAAAAACTAAAAATTTAAACTTCTGTCACAATTTTTATTATTTTTCATTGCTGATTTTTTTATACATTTTTTTTAAGATTCTTAACAATCAATCGTATGGATTTAGAAAAATAAAATAAAATGCAAAATTTGTTAGAAATAACTTTTTTTCATTTTTCATAGTGAAATATGATTTCAGGTTCTAAAAAAATTTGTAAAAAAAAATTTTTACCCCTAAACCAAACCACACGGAGAAAAATAGATGGTACGGGGTACTATCTAGATAGTACCAGGTACCATATTTGAACTAACATATACGGACAGCTATCTAGATTCTATCAGTTACTATCCAGATTGTACGGAGTAACATCTTGATTATAGTGGGTAACATAACCATATTTTTTGTAACATCTTTGATGGTACCGGCTAACATCTACTTTTAACCATCTTAAGATAATAAGATCTTACCATATATTTCTCTCCGTTTGGTTTCAATTTGATCAATTATTCCTTAAAAATTCAACTTCTTCTATAATTTTTATTTTTTATTGGTAATTTTTTTGTAGGCTTTTTTCATGATTCTGAACAATCAATCGTATGAATTTTTAAACATTTTAATATTTTCAAAAAATTTAATTTTGAAAATAGTCAAAAAATTTTTTTTTGTAATTTTGATAATTCACAATGAATTTTGAATTTGGAAACATTTACTATATTTTTTGCTACATTGAATGGGAAACACATTTTAGATTTTAATGGAATTAATTTCATTTAACATTCTGTTAAATTTCGCAAAGCTAGTAAAAGAGAGAAATTCAGGTATTAAATAGAATTAAAATATTTCACCATTGTAGACAAATGTAAAATAAGGTGAATCTTATTATATTTCAGATTTGTTGCCGGTCTTCACATTTCCAATAATAACACAGTGCAAAAGCATTTTTATTTCTGGGATCGCATATAGTGATTCTTACAGGTTTTTTGACGCTGAACACGAATCCGAAATCAGAATTGCTCCATCACCCTAAGTTTTCGAGAAATTTGACCTTGAAGATTGAAAAAATGCCCTTTTTAGAGTACTTTTTGATTTTTTATAACGGTACAAAACTTTGTTTTGAAGTTTTTGTGATATGCATTTGAAAGCTTATATCTTCCTGAACAATTTGCAATTTAGAACTTTTAAAAACATTTATTTTTGTACGAGACATCCTTGTTTGAAGTTTGCAGGATCAGTAACACAGGTGTACAATGTTTTTTTAGATACCACAGTGGTTTCCAATGCATTTTTGTGTGCTAAACACGATCAAGTTTTTTGGGGTATTTATCCACACTTTTTTCAATATTTTGACGTGATAAACAAATTTTGGAAGACGTGATCGTGTTCAACACACAAAAATACATTGGCAACCACTGTGGTATCTAAAAAAAAACATTGTACACCTGTGTTACTGACCCCGGAAATCCCCGAGAGACAAGTTTTAACGAAACCTATCAATTTTTTTTAAACGCAAACTTTAAACAAGGATATCTCGTATAAAAATAAATGTTTTTAAAAGTTCTAAATTTCAAATTGGTCAGGAAGATATGAGCTTGCAAATGTATATCACAAAAACTTAAAAACAAAGTTTTGTATCGTTATAAAAAATCAAAAAGTACTTTAAAAAGGGCATTTTTTCAATTTTCAAGCTCAAATTTCTCGAAAACTTAGGGTGATGGAGTAATTTTGATTTCGGATTCGTATTCAGCATTAAAAAATCTGTAAAGCTAATGCTTCAACACAGATCTCTACGTTTTTAAAATTAATTTAACTAAATTTTCCTAGATTTTTCGAACAGTGGAAATCAAGAGATTAAAATGAGTAAGTTTTATTTTTTTGTTTTCTTCTCACTTTACAACTCAGAAAATAATTAACTATAAATGATTTGAAATATGGCTTAATTTACTCAGAATTTAACAAACTTTACAACAATTTTTTTGGTGAAAATTATCGAACTATTTTTGTGTCCCTTACCATCCCATATTAATAATAATGATTAATAGCACCAAAAATAATAGAGTTAAATAATTATTTAACTAATTATAATTAATAATTACCAATAACTCCCTCCGTAATTTCTCCAATTCAGTACTGGCGGAGGTAGGTAAATGTACACCAATATTGTTGCCATTAAGACTATGGCGTCCACGAAGTTCTTCCAGTTGACGAGTTAACTCCTCGACTTTAGCTACAGCTAGTGATAATTCTTTTTCCTTTTCATTGAAAAGAGCTCTTATGCAGTCCAAATCAGAAGCTGTAAAATATTTAAATAAAGCTTTAAACATATGAGAAACTCAAAAACTATAGTTAACTCTAGTTTTTAAATAATACCAATAAGATAATATAAGGTCGTCCATAAATCACATGATAGGTTTTCAAACGATTTTCGACCCCCTATCCCCCCAAGTGATGTCTTTTATGACCCCCACACACTCTCCTCCCATTGGTAGGGAAACATGGGACACAATAGAAAGCGGGGAAGAACGGTGAGTTCGCAAAATTTTTTAAACCAGGTGGTGCCATCTAGCTACAATGATATAAATGGTGTTAATAAAATGCATTGATGTAATTTTGATGTTAAACCTTAATTCGAATATTTTTCCGATTTTAAAATCAAAGTACCTAAGTATTGGAAATCATAGTTTAACGTAAAAACTAACTTAACGTTGTGAAAGTGTATTCCTTTACAAACAAATTGAGCTATTGTTGGTTAAAATATGTCAAACTGTAACTACACAAAATTCATGTCATTACAAAGATTCTTTTGGGGCAGAATAAAGGGGAGTTATTGTATATAGTGTTCTTGGGCTCATTATTTTGCAGTTTGCATTTTTGCTGCAAATCTCACTGCAAATGTATTTTCTTTTTTATTTCTACAATTACGAAATTGGTATTGATTTATTGCACATAAAATTTTTTTACAAAGTAGAATAAATTTGTGGACCGTTGTCACATAATAATAAAAAATATTTAAATTTTCATGTTTAGTTTACTAAATCTAGTGTAGAATTTTTATTATTTATCCGATTGTGCTCTAATTGGGCTCAAAATTTTCGTAATTAAATAAACTATCGATAAAAAATTTTAAACATGAAATTTTTTTATTGTTTGGATTAGAAAAATTAACAGAAGTTAGACAAGTATCTAAAAATCATCAAAATTTGCATGAAACATGAATTTTGATCAACTATAAGTCTGTCAATTTTTATTGGATTTTATTTTACGACCGACAGTTCGAAAGATAATTTAATTACGTTTCCAACGGTATATTATTTATTATATTTGAACTAGTTGATTTTCCTACTAGAGAATATAAGTGACGTCACACCTCGAAAAATGTGTTTTTTTAGATTCAACTACAGTCGAATCTCCCATAAGTTAACTTCCCATAAGTTAATTTTCCCCTATCACGTACCCCCTCTACCTAAAAAAACTTTAGTCATTACACATGCGCATAGTGGTGCCAAGATGTCTGACACATAAATAAACATAACCTCGTCTACAAACGTGTTCTATGAACATCTGTGACTTAGTTTAAGGTATTAGTCGCGCGCCGGCTCTAACCAAAAGTTTGTCTTGAGTCTGACTCAGTCTGTGCTTAGCAAGAGCTATAGTTCTGAGTCAAACTTTTTGAAGGGTACAGGTAACTTCCACTCAGAGCGCCGCGTTCTCGCACGTGTAGAACTAAAGTTTTGATCGCGGCAACGTCGCAATCTGAATATTATTAAAAAAAATTCAAATATGCTTCTTTAAAAGCTATTTTTGAATTATTTATGATTAATAATTATGTATATAAATGCTTAAACTTTTTAAAAGTATGAGACTTACTAAGAATAATTAATAATTAAAGATGTGAATATTATTAAAAAAAATTCAAGTATGCTTCTTTGAAAACTAATTTTTAATTATTTATAATTAATATTTACATCAATAATGTATTATAAATTGGTTTATAAAGTAAAAAATAAATATTTCATCAAAAAATGTTTTTATTTCTTAACTGTTGAAATATAACCAACCAATTTAACGTTTCTCATTCTTATTTTTCTTAAAATATATGATTTAATTTAAAAAATTGAGAATTACTTAATACTAATCTATGTTGTGAAATTTTAAATATATTATTTTTTTATTCTACTCTATGAGATATTCCTACTTTCTAACTGTGTACTTTGCATGATTTTGAATTTTGTATGCATTCGCGCGCTACAGCGTTGCCAAGTTTACTGCTTTCCAGCAGTGGAACTTCATATAATTTAAAATTTTGTTAACTTTCTCCTAACATATTTATAGTTTGGTACGGTCAAAAAATTTCAGTTTTTTTGTAGGCATTCGTTTCATGAGAATGTATTATGTGGTAGTTTTATTTTAAAATCTGACGACTGGTTTTCATTTAAATAATTATAAAGCAAATTCCTTACATGCATTAGGTGCTCCGTCCATGTAAAAAGTATCAACTTTGAAATGATATTTTAAAGCTTAGGAACGGTCAAAATCGATGGGATTGGTCTTATTTTGTAGATAATTATGTCAGAAACACTCATGCAAAATTTAAAAAATATCTGACGAAAATGATTTTACGCGACTAATACCTTAATACTAATTTAAAATTTTTTTCATAAATGGGAGGATATTTCTTTAAAAGAATTACAGAAGGAGCATTGTGATAGTCCTGATCTCAACAATAACTGTGATCTTATTCTAGAACCTCAAAATAAAAAATCAAGGTTTTTATAAAATTAAAAACAATAAGATAACTTGTTAAAAATTAAAGTTTTATGTACTTTTAAGACTCCACGAGACTGACTACTTTTAATGTACACAAATATGTTGAATTTGACAAACTGTCAAAAAAGATTTTTAATTTAAAAAAAATACTAATTCAAAAAATCTCAATATTCTATTTTATTTTTAAATAGGAAGTTAAAATATATATTTTCGTTATTTGAATTTAAAAATACAGTTTATTTGAATTATAATTACAATAAAAATTGATTTCAATTTATGTTATTTTTAGTTCTTAAGTTAACATGTATGTCTACGATGTTTAACAATGTTCTTCTAAAACGTGTTATTAACATCTTGTACCACTACCTAGAATAAAAACATTCGATTCATGTTTAAAAGAATTTTCTTTTAATTTAATTGAATTTTGTTTTTTTTTAATTTAATTTAATTATTAAATAATTGTTTCATGATGTAGCTGCATCATTTACGAATATTAATTCCTTAATAATATTTCCAATTAACTCAAAAATTATTTTTTTTTGTCATGAATAAAATTCCGTCCATGATTTATAAAATTAATAAAAGTAGTTAAAAGAATAATACAAGTATGTACCGACAATGTTTTTCACAGTCAACTAAACTTATATTAAATTAAATATTCAAACATTTCTAATAACTCATTTACTTTACAAGACTTCAAACATATATTTTGAAATTGACCGCCATGCGCAATAGGTCACTGCGCAACTATTTCTCCTTACGCGGCAATTCTCTCATAAGTTAATCCCCCACCAGAATTAACTTATGGGAGATTCGACTGTATTGACATTCTATTTCTTAATTTGTCATTATAATGTTAACTACAGAAAAAGCTCTTTCTACAATTGCATTTGAAAAAGGGCAAGGGCTAGTTTTGAAATATGCTGAAATCGCTGCTTAATAACAAGCAAATTTTATGGATAGAATTTACTGCTCAATTCGTTGAAATAATAACCGTAATAAATAGAATCGACTGGTATTATGAGATCTTTAAAATTAAAGGTGCATACATTTTGCTTAGGTACTCTTTCCAAACGTTGGGGAACTACTAATCTCTGTAAATTCATATAAAGAAGATCGTTCAAGTCTCGCAGAAGTTTTAAAGATTCAACTGAATCTGATTGGAAGAGTTTATTTAAACTAAATAACTCCCTTTAACGAGTCACACAAAATCAGGACATATACTTTATTCTCGACGCAGAGATACATCTGATACAACAGTTCGGCTTTGAGACCAGCATTTGCACGGTCATTGAATTTAGACCTATTAAAATGTAGTTCTAATACACCCCATTGATCCAAAATCGTTTCAATTGCACTTCATCGTGCGAACACCGAGTTCCAGACAATTTGGCGGTTTTTTTTTGGATCAGAGTCTGCAATAATTTTATGTAACTCAGATTAATTAATCGATATTTTCAGCAGAACATCACAAGCTTTTTCTGCTGACTTAGGAAGAGAATGATAAAGACGCTTGACTGGGATAAGATGAGAGATTAAATCCTTTAATTTAGATGACACCGAGTTATAAATAACGAATAACACACGATTTTTTCGTATCCAATGTAGTACTTTCATCAATTATCAATGAGAAGTGAGAACCTCCTACGTCAGCAATTAATTAATCCAAAAGTAAGGTGACAAAATGTTTAAAATTTTTTTTTCTGTTGACACATGTTCCTCAAGTTCTTTCCTGTGAGCTGCCATGTCAACATGACAGTAACTTCACAGCGCTCTCGAGTGTCTTAAAACCTTGACATGGTTTTAACCAATCTAAACGACAAGAACGTGCGATAAATAAAAGAAAGTAATCAAGAATAGTCAAATTTATTAAATATATAAAAAAAAATAAAATAAAACAGAATCACACAAATTTTTTACAAAAAATTAGTGTAAATAAAATATTTAGACTTTATAAGAGTGTAAGAAAATAACCTTTAAATTGATTCTCCTTTTCCCATTCTTTTCTGTACACGGAAAAAATAAGTTCGTCAATCATTAAGAGACTAGTCTGTCACTTTGAGACGGGACAATTTTTCCGTAGAATTTTAGTTAACTTTCTTCAATAACTTAAAAACATCGTTGAAATATTAAAAAAAAGTCATAGAATTTTTGGAATTCAGCAGTTATTTTTGATTTATTGTTAAACTATTAGGAATAGATGTTTGAAAGGTACTTAATATTTATTAAATGTCATTTAAACTTTCAAATATTTTTAACTGAATTCTTTAAAGGTAAAGAATTTATCAAATACTATACGAGTGTGCGCAACTTTAGTAAACGTTTACGAATCATTAGTGAAAAGTCTGTAAAACGTTAGTTGACTTTATGGCAGACGAGCTGCGCAGAGATGCGTTGCGCATTTCTTCCAAAGTTCTGCTACAGCCCATATGTTTCTGCTATACACTACACATTCTAAGAAATTTTTATTGAAAATTCATACGACCCACGCTGTACATAAAGTTACAATCGATCAACGTGTGAATTTTCCTGTCTGATTAAAAAATTCTCGTCTTATAAAAAATTTCAACATAGAGCTATACTGACATGTATAAATAACTAATAATTGCATTGAATTTTATTGGAAATGTGTAAAAAAAATTCATCAAAACATTGCGCATGCGCATAAAGTGCGGCACATATTATGAAACTAAAAGTAAGTGAATAACGCATTTTTATCTATCCCAAAACTTATGTATTTAATGAAAGATATTTTAGATTTAAAATCAACTGAATTTCAATTACTTTTTGTATAATAAGTGAAAAATTTACAAAATATAAAAAACAACTTTTAGGTTATGTACAGCCTGTTAACTTTCCGGTTTGTAAATTTGCAACTTGTTGCTAGTATTTTTACTGCGTCCGACATAGTAAAATTACACTGGCATTTTTTTGTATGTATAATAAAGTTAACAGTATTTGTTACTTAATTCAAAAAAAGAAATTGTTTTCACGAAGGTCGAAGGGGAAAGAGAGTAAAATTACCATTACCATGAAATTCGAGAACTTTTGGAAAACGTCGAAAGTTTCAAGTCGTCCAGGAATTTTTACACATTTTGTGTAATAAGCTAAAATAAAAATATTAAATTTTCAATACTGCCGATAAATTTAAACATTTTAATCGATTACACATTCATTGGAAATTCACATGTTGATCGATTGTAACTTTATGTTGGTTATAACAACGTTTATTAACCGATTTATTAATTAAATACAAATAAACTTGAATATTAAATAGACCGTTGTCGACGCGCGTACATTCAGTAGCGTGTGTAGACAGAAAAACTAAAACTGTGTGTGTTAGTGTGAATAACTTGTGTACTTGAACTATAGGTGTCTCTAATAATGCGTGTTGCATAATTTGAATGTCTGATAATTACAACACTCCCTCTCAACACGTATTCATTTTGATTTAACACTGCTTTTCCCTAATCCCCATTCCGGTACAACACTCCGGTATCAACACATGAGATGGTCCGAAAAGGCTTTTGGTTAGCATGTCTGCAACCATTTCGCTTGTTGGGATATAATCGACGTCCAATTCTCCTTTCTCGGACACTTCACGTACATAATGGTATCGGATGCTCACGTGTTTGCTGCGATCATGGTGAACTGGATTCCGCATCAATTTTTGGGCTCCTTGATTGTCACAGTAGATGAGAGTCGCTTTACTTTTCGGTTTCAGCAATTCTAGTTCCTGTAGAAATCTTCGAAGGTAAACTGTCTCCTTGGCGGCTTCCGACAAGGCCCTATATTCAGCCTCGGTGCTGGATTGGGCGACTGATCTTTGTTTTCTTGATTCCCACGTGATGGAACTGCCAGCCATTAGGAAAGTGAAGCCGGTATATGAACGGCGATTATCAATGTTAGAACCCCAATCGGCATCGATGTAACCGACTAGTTCTTTGCCAGCTTGATGTTTCCATCCAGATGCCTTTTCATCATCAATATATTTTCCTTGATGCATGAAGACGCATTTCGATGTCGTGTCCTGTTGAAACTCAATTCCTAGACAATAGTGCAGTTTGCCTAAATCTTTGATGTCAAATTTTCGTTCCAAAAATTTCTTTAGCTTGTTGAACGATTGGATTGAATCTGCTGCAACCATTATGTCGTCAACGTAAACGACCACAATCAGCGTACAATCTTCGTGACATCGGATTTTTTACAGTGTAGGAAAATTTAATAAACAGTTTTCTAAACCTTAGTGAACATTCATTAAAGGTTTTTTATTTGTTTTTTCAGGAGGCATTGTAATATAAAATAAATAAATTCAAATATCAATACACTATCGAACACTAATAAAAAACAGCTAAATACACGAACAAACGATTACAACATAACAACTTGTTTGTTTTGTTTACATGGCCTCTTAACGAAAAGATACTGAGATCAACAAAAGGTGCAGAGTTGGGCATCTTAATTTTCGGTGCTTGTAGCGCTGTCTGACGGTGCATAAGAATATTGTCAAATGTCCCTAAAAAACCCTAACAAAATAAAAATCCACTAAGTTTTCCAACTAAAAACTTTGTCCCCCTAAAATTCCCACTAAGGACTCAAAAACCCACCGAATTTAGTGGGAAAACCATTAAAATTCACTTCTACAACAAAATATGATGTTTAAAAATCAAGTAAATAAATCATCTTAAACTCCTCTGATTTATGTAAGTAAATTTAAGAATTACACATTTTACAGACCATTTTTTCTCATCAATTTTTTGACTTTTTTATCCAACTTTCACGGTTTGCATACGCTAAGGAAGAATGTCAACATTAATTATTTTAAATAATTTGAATTGTATAATAAAATACCATTGCAATGACCCGAGAATGTTGAAGAATATTACTTTTTCCAGAGACATAAAAAAATAGTAAAAACATTGAAAATTGAGTTTTTCTTTGATACCTAATTGAAAAATTAACATAATTATTCTTTTTGTCAAGGTTTCATGAAAAAAATTTTGAAAAAAATTTTAGTTTTTATTAAAAAAAACAATTTCAATTGTTTAAAGAATTCGAAAAGTATATTTTCGATTTTTTTCAAAAAATTCATGAACATTCTCTACAATGTCCTGAAAAATTTAAGACCTTGAAAAAGATGGTATGTCTTATAGTTTCCGAGAAAAAAATTATTTAGTTTTTGTAACGCACGAAGTTATTGTAAACTATATACATATATGAGGCATTTCATATGAGAATACGGGGTTATGTCACGGATTTTTCTCAAAATTCGGTAAATTGTAGTGATAGTGGTGCTAAATAAGTGTACAAATTTTGAATTTGAAATTTTTAATATTTTTTGTCCAACGCCTTCGGTGGAATTGAGCCATTGTACACTAGTCACCAGTGGAGGAATGCATTGGAATGATATTTTTAAAATTATTCTAATTTTATTTGTTCGTAAAATATTTCATTTTTTATTAACTTTTGTTAGTTAATTAATTAATATCTCGAAAACAAAAATAATGCCATCTCAAAAATTTAACCATCGATTGATTATGACTTAATCAATATTCATAATTTTTTTCCCCGCTTCAAAATGGTGGGGAACATGTTTAAAAGTTATAAACAAATTTTATTTTCACAAAAATTGTTTAAAAATTAATATTTTTTTTAAAACAAATAATTTTTTTCTAAAAGTTTAAGGTTTTTTGCGTAAAAAACATTCTAAACATTTTTCTATATTTTTAGTAGGGAAAAAGTTACAAGTAAAGCAAAGAAATATTGCTCAAATTTGTTATTGTAAATATCTCGAAAAATATTAAAAATTTCAAATTCAAAATTTGTACACCTATTTAGCACCTCTATTACTACAATTTACCGAATTTTGAGAAAAATCCGAGATATGACCCGGTGTTCTTATATGAAATGCCTCATATACGCTTAAAACTTTAAAGGCTATTATCTCGGAATCGTGATTTTTGAGAACTACGGTTACGATGACTGTGATTTTTTTAAAACCGCTAAACCGATCGGGCTGAAATTTTAAGGGGTTCTTTATACATACAATAGCTAGTGCGTAAACAAAGAATTTTAATTTTATCCAAAATTAATATTTTTTTGTGTCAAAAACGAAATTTGAAACCCTTAAGGTATCACATCGGCACTAATCGGAGTCAAAAGTTTGTAGCTCGCATTACTACTTCCCGCATTATACTTTCGCCCTCAACTCCCTATACTCTCAGCCCATACTGTACCTACTTCTACAAATGCACTAGTACACGTATACCCCACACTAGCAGCGATTAGAAGGAGTAGGAGGTTTGACAACGTCGCTATAAGTCTCGCTTTGACTACTGTGGACTACTGTCTCTCTCTAACTAATGTTACCATCCTGCGATGTTGCCACATCAAAGTGGCGGGTGTGCTATATATTGAAAATAACGTCATGAAATAGAATTTTTAATTTATAATTACAAATAAACGGCACGGTAAATTATAAATTTCTTTGTATATTTTAGTTCCAAATTTATTCGTGAATTCAACATTAGTTTTTTAAAAAAATTTATAGAAAACTTCTGATGATATTTATGAAAATGTACTTCTCCCCCATACATTAGTCCCGTCTCCCATGCAAAATAAGCAACTTTGATTGCTAATATCTCTGGTTCCGTACGGCGAAAATTCTTCATATTTTGCAAATTTGTCAAGAATGATAATAAGAACATATAGGAAATTTTTCAAGAAAATTTATAGAAAACAGTTTTACCGATGTACCTTAAAATTACGATTTTTGAGGAAAAATCATCGCCCTTTCTAGAAATTTTTTTTTAAATCCTTTGTTCACGCAAGAGGTAATATAATGTGCTAACGAAATTTCTATTGTTTTTTAATTTTAGTTAAACTCTGTCTGACTTATCGCAGTCACCGCATGCAACTATAAAAAAGGTGTTTTAGTGCAAGGTCTACAGTTTCCACAATTATTAATATTTTTCAATAAAAATTTACATACAAGTAAATCGAAATAAATACTTTTCGATAAAATAAACTTCGTCCCGTGTGGAAAAAGCCACGATCATGCCCTGAGACTTCAGGGCCCCCGACAGGGGCGCACGTGGAAGATCCATGAGAACGAATCCACGAGGGCACACCATGAGGGCCCTCGCTCTTTGCCCTCACTGTTGCCTTTTCTCAAAAAATTTTCTAAGTCAAAAAAAAATTTTTTTTTAATCAAAAAAGTTTAGTTCAGAAGCATTAAATAACATTTTAAAGCATTTGAAGTTGTGGAACTACACCATGAGGGCCCTCGCTCTTTGCCCTCACGGTTGCCTTAGTCAAACATTTTTCTAAATCAAAAAAAAAATTTTTTATCACAAAAAAATTAATGTTTACAATGATTCAGAACAACGAAAAACACGTTTTTAATAAAAATATATTTTTACTTTTTTTTGAAAATTCATCTAGGTATTTTGTAAGTTTAAATAGCATCAAGAAGTTAACATTCGTTTTCACGTAGCGTGCACGGAGAAAATTTATTCTGTAACGATTACAGAACTGGTACAGTACTGCTCGGACGAAATGCCATAAACATTAAAAATTAAATAAAAGTATATATTAATAAATACAGGTTTAGAAGTGGAAAAACATATGAGCGTAGCCTTATTCATTACAGATCAGTCTTGTAAAATAAGGAAGACCTATCATGACTCTGGCGACGCTTGCGACTGCGCGGAGCGAGCCTGCCATTCACAGACAGTTCTGTAACTTTTGCAGCTCCAAACATTAATTCGTTCGGAAGCAAAAAAAAAAAATATATATTCTCTACGAACTTACTCACGTATGACCGGTTTCGTAGTCACCTTCGTTCGAGTATTGTTTTCACTCACACTGCACACACATATATATTTTCAATACTAAACTAACACAGTATTAATACGCACGCACTATTACAACCGCGATACAAAGTATATTTCGAACTGCTCTTATATACTAACTTCAGAAATTCTTTTGCGCTTGTGAGAAACTTTATAAATAATCAAAACTTTATATATTTAACAAAAATTATCCTTTCACTGTTATTATCTTTCTTATGATGACCAAGGTCAATTTTCATATAGCAAGAAAGTAGTTTTTTACATATATTTTTAAAATAAACTAATTCATTTTATTACAAATTTTAATTAAAGCAATTGTTTTTGATATTTATATTTTCTAATAAATAATATTATAATATATTTAAATATATTATTTATATATAAGAATACTATATATGTTTATAAATTAATTAATTAAAATTATATTTTTCATTAAATAAAAATATTAAATATATATTAAAATTTACTTAATAATTTAGGATATTTTAACAGGGATATAAAAATGAATAACAGTCTATAAATTTGTTGTGACGATAGACGCGATCAGCTCGTGACGTCACGACACGTCACTGCTCACAGCGCTACAAGCCTACTACAAGCCAGTTCTGTAATCTAATCGTTTCAAGTCTAAACAATACTGGTTGCAAAACGAAAAATCGGATCTCGATTACAGGAGCGCTTATGACAATTTACAGATACGTTCTGTAATTTCAGCAGGTCTATTTTTAAAAATATTAGAACTGCTTTGTAACCATCACAAAAGTGGTCACTTCGTCCGAGCAGTACGGTGCAGTTCTGTAATCGTTACAGAATAAATTTTATCCGTGTGCGTGGCGTAGTTGGTAAAGCGTTAGGCTCATAGTCCGTAGGTTCGATTCCCCTCATACGTTAGATTTATTTATTTCTCGGGTTTGCGTTTAATCATTAATTCTATGTATGAATTAGTTGAAAGATGAAAATATCCATTAAAAGTATGCAGAAATTATATATTTTTTAATTTATTTATTTATTGTATGTATATTACAGTTAATTAATTAGAACGTTAATTAATAAATTTAATTTGAGTATGAATTAAATTTATAAATGGAAGAATTAGTAAATAAATATGTTATTTATTCATAATTTAAGCTTATTTATTATTAATTAACTATTATTTTTATTGTTGATTAAAAAACATTAAGTCAAACTTGAGGGCAGATGTGAAAATCCATATAGAATCCATGAGGATATTCCATGAGGGAAAGCATGTCACGCCTTTAAGGAAAGAAAAATGATCCGTAAATGACAAAAAAAATACTGAAATCAAGTTAAAAATAAGAAAGAAAATCTAAAATTAAAATAAAATAAGTCTTCTGGACCGAAATTTGTTTATTTTTCGCTTTTCGCAAAATAGATCTGAGAAAGTCAAAATTATTAAATTTTATTAATATCTAAATTTTTTAAATGGAGATTGCATTTTTGGTTTTCTTTTATATACAAAAATGAAATTTCGATTTCAGAACGTATCACAATATAGTAAAGTCAGTGGGTGGCCCATCCATGACACAAGGCGTCGTGACCATTATCACTTTGTATAAGCATAATAATAATGATAATAACGCTAAATAACGTTTCAAATTTTTTAAATACATTGTAATGAACAATTTTAGTCATTTTATTTTGTTGTTTGCTTATTCCTTCTATTATTTAATACACTTTTTTCTGACACTATAAAAAAGTTTTGTGTTGTGATTTCAGCATTTATTTACGTTTTATAGAAAAATTAAGTATTGCAATTTCACTTTACTGTAAATTTCTTTAAAATTTAGAAGCATAAATACAGCTAATGCGATAAAAAAGCCGAATTTCAGCATAATTCGAGCTGTCAAAAAAGCATAAAGTTCCTATCTATAATTATATATTTTATTATTATTTTTATTTAAATTTTATTATTTATTTAAATAAAAAATAATAATTGACATGCACAATATAAAAACCCGTGTAGAAAATGAAAACTGGTCTTAGCTTGGTACTATCAATTTTGCCGTATTATTAACTAGGTCCAAGTTGGGCATTCTAGCTTGGTCTTATTGAATGGTTTGTAATGCGATTTTAGCCTAGTCCTAACTTGGATGCCTAGTTAGGACCAGTTTTAATAATAAATAATTAATTTTAACTACAATTAATACTAACTTTCTAGAATGTTTTTTCCTAATTTTACAATTTGTCAAATCGAATATAAAGCCAGATATTTATTGTTGTTATTTATTAACTTTTTTGTAATGCACCTAGAAAGATGCAGCTTTTTTCTAATTTTACAATTTATCAGATTTATATTATTCTACCTGAAATATTACAAAATTAAGAAAAAAATGCATCTTTGTAGGTGTACTACAAAAAAAGTTAATTAATAACTATTAATTATAACTTTATATTTTGTTTAATAAATTGCAAAAATAGGAAAAAACACTGCATTTTTCTAGGAAAATAATGAAAGATGTTAAAAAATAGAAACAATTATTTGTTTAAACAATTTAACATAATAGTTGTTGCCAATTTAATTCTTTATTTTATTTTATTGATAACCTTTAAATTACTAACTACTAAGAGAAGGTAACAAATTTATAAAATTGTGCTACTGTCTATGTGTATTTAAAAAAGTTATAAATTATGAACAATAAATTGTTTAAACAAATAAAAATTCAACAAAATATTTTTGAAATATATTATTTGGCAATATATATAACAATTACATAAATTAACAAATATAACTATGAAAAAATGTCTTTAAATATTTATTGCAAATTAATAAATAATTAAAACCATATAAATAATTATCAAATAATTAAATAAGTATTATCTGAGAATATTTTACAACTCCTGAATTTAATCACTTTTTTTTATAAAAAGTTTTCTAACACTTTACTAGATGTTCTAGCTAAGTCCAAGTTAGGACCAGTCTAGAATATATAAACAGGGACTGCCAAGGTAGGATTTTCAGAAACTAGGACCAAAAAAAAGATACCCGTGTCTGGCCGTTTTGCTAGATCAGGTCATTTTTTGCTTTTAGGGGTAAAAACAACCCTTAAATCAAAGGTAATAGGAAATCTTGTACAAATAAATAATTTTTTTATGAAACCTGCACTGAGAGAAGTCCGGGAACTAAGACGGCCTGTGCCAGTCTTGAGTGGGACTTTTCGTTGTTCCTATGTAAACTTTCGAGTCGGAAAGTCTCACGCCCCGGTATGAAACGTGAAACGTCCCGAAGCGCGGGACTACTTCCAGTTTTTGCCACCAGTTTATCATAATAAAAAAACTAATTTTAGCAAAGTTTAAATTTTATTTAATTAACTAGCTATTTGAAACGCGCGTAAACGCGCGCGATATCTACAATTTTTTATGAAAAATTAAAAATTTATTTTTATTTGACGGACACTTATTGGCCTTTTGATCTCACAAAAATAATAATATTATTTCACAAGTACGCTTAAGGTATGTATGCTTAAGGTTAACAGTCCATCCAGGATCACCAAAAGGAAACAATGTAGGATATGTCATGGGATTAAAATTTTCCCTAACAATAAGATTAGAAATTATTTTCTTATTATTTTCTGTTGTGCATACTGAATTTATATCAACATGTAAATCCCTCTTCAATTTTTGTAGATAATTTCTTCATCTTACAGGACAAATTTTTTTCTTTGGGTATTTTCTTTTCATTCTTAGTTTCAGTAGACAGAACTCTGTTGTCATTTTTACTGGGAAAAGTCTTTACAAAATATGAAAGGTTTAGCTCACCATTTTGAAGTTCTTTAGCTCGATTTATGAAAAGACAATTCCAATCATTCTCTACAAATCGAAATCCTAATATTAGACATTCTAACTGCCGGAAAATGATTTAATTAATTGTTTTCAAAAAATGATATCAAATGCTTGCTCATTACATTATTATCAGTTCCATAAATTAATCTTTTAATTTACACTGTTAACCAATACAGATGTTGCAAATGCTATTGCATTATACTTCACACTTAACTGTACCAACCGGTTGTTGATCAACATCTACAAAAAATTCTGTTGGTTTAAAAGGGAACAATCTAATTAAATATTCTATTTGAAGAATATTCGAACACCCTGCATTAAGGTTATCAAAAATATAAAGTCTTACTTCATCGTAATAAACACAAATCCAATGACCAGAATATATCCAGAAACATATCGTTTATTTTAGTTTATTGCTTTAAAAAATTTACTTACATGTGTTTCACCTATAAAAAATTTCATTAACTATAATTCAGCTAACTAATGCAACAATGATAGTCTTACATGAACGTGAATTAGCGTTGTTTAATTTTTTTCCATATTATATTATTTTCGATAATGATTATTATTTAACTTATTTTCCTCTGCACTTTTTATTAATATTCAAATCAATATTCAACTCACAAACTATTATTTAACCCATAAAACAACTTCAACCCTTAATTAACAATATTCAAACCTCTTTTTATCTATTTAAATACTTTTCCAAAAGCCAGCATCCTCTATTATCAAACAGTCAAAATTTTTTTTTCAATATCGAAATATATTCAATACCAATGTTATCCAATATCATATTTTATTATCATCAAAATCCAAATATCTTTAATGCCAATCTTATCCAATACCAACAAATTTTTCCAAAAACCAACTTTCACTGTGGTCAAAAAATCAATATTTTTTTCCAATATCAAAATATATTCAATACTAATGTTCTGCAATATCATTTTTTATCCTTAAAATCAAAATATCTTTAATGCCAAAATTATCCAATACCAAAAAATTTTTCCAAAAGCCAGCTTCCACTATTATCAAACAATCAATATTTTTGTTGCATTATCAAAATATATTCAATTCTAATGTTATCCAATATCTTTCTTTATCCTCAAAATCGTAATATCTTTAATGCCAATGTTATCAAATACCAAAAAAACTAAATGGATTGAAGTATTTTTTATATGAAACATTTAAGACAACCAAAAGAAACAAATATCTTCTATACCAATATTATTCAATATCAGGGTGTCCAGCGACCTTGAATTCCTTGAAAACCTTGAAAAGTACTTGAATTTTTTTTGCACCTTGAATACCTTGAAAAGTACTTGAATTTTATAGCAAAACCTTGAATTTTTTATATTTTCTAAAATAATAGCTTAATTTTCTAGTCTCAAATACATTTGGTCTAACCATGACTAGAAAAAAGCGCGAAACATAATAAACTTTTTGAAAAAAAACATTCTTCTCGATTTTCTGAATCATAGAATCGATTTCCAGAATCGATTTTAAAGAATCGATTTTTTATAGGAATCGGTTGTTGATATGCAGGTATTAGTGTCATGTGTAATATGTCGTTGGTAGTTTTTATTTTTTGTACCAAAGTTTCATTACAGAATAATTAAAAATTAGTACAATTTTGACTAATTTGAATTGTTACATGACACTTTACTAATTAAAATTTAGAGAGTCATAAATAGTAAAATATTTTCAAAGTTATTATGTTAAAAGTGCACCTTGAAAAAAATTATTTTGGGCCTTGAAAACCTTGAAAAGTCCTTGAATTCTTTTTTCAAGAACCGCTGGAAACCCTGAATATCCATATTTTATGCATAAAAAAATTATTTAATAATCAATGTTTTATCCTCAAAATACATATATATTTATTAATACTATACAAAAATAGGAATTTATTTTTTGGGCCCAATACAAAAATGAAAAAGACAAATATAATATAAGAAAATTCAACACATGCAGTAAGTTATTGATCGACAAATTGCAGAAAAATAATATAAACTATATAATAATCAAGTTAAGTTACCTGAGACTATTAGAAGCTTTTTTTTAGCGACACTACTACAATGTTGTTGCAACGGTAGACGGTTGCCATATATTTATCATACATCAGCAGTAGCCGTTTCACTCCATTGAAGAGAAGTGTTATACCCCCATTCTTCTAACCCGGACCTATGTTAAGTTCTCGCGTGAGGCAGATATTACGGTAGGCCTGAGTGGCATCCTCGGGGATAGGTTTTAGTAAGTTCAGTATAAATACACCACTTCCACTCACGAGAATTAAACGGTTATCATCTATATCACATATACAATAATAAAAAAATTTTCCCTCAACCCAAGGCTGTTTGGACGAATCGAGCGATCACGGATTGGGTCCTGTAAAGGGAAGTGGTATACCTTCACTCTATCGGCCTGTCCCGGGCTCAGACCTCGAGTAAGTCAATTACAGCGGTGGGTCTGTGTAGCGTTCTCGGGCTTGATGACAATAATATTTTATGACGCTTAATGAGTTTTTCAAAAAAATTATAAAATTTTTAAATATAAACATTGTTTAATTTATTTTTATATATTCGTTTTCCTCAGAAGTTCACGATTACGAGCATATATTGATCCAATAATAACACAGGCCTGCAAAATTTAACTTTTTTCAGTTTCTAGAATGGGTGTACTTGTTTCTTGTAGTTTTTTATGTGCTAAAAACGAATCTGACCTTCAAAATGCCCCATCACGTCAGGATTTTTAGTAAATGAAGCCTAAAAGGTAAAAAAAAATGGCCATTTTAGCCATTTTTGATAATTTTTTTTTTTATAGAAATTTTTTTTCAATTTTCGACGAAAAAGTCGCATAGTACAACTCTTTAGCTTTAAAACCTATTTTTCAAAATTATTGTACGATTTTTTAAAAAAAATTATGACATTTTGAAATTTACAGTTTCAGTTACGCCAATAGACGTTATAGAGCAATTCCATGGGATGTGATCACAAGAATTTTTGATGATTGGAGCAATTTTATTGAAACGTTGTGAATATGTTCCTTTATTTGTACAGAATGAAAGCCCACAAACAATTTTTTAAAATTTTTTGAGATATTTCTAATTAAAAATTTATGTCATTTTTTTAAAAAAACCATGTAACTTTTTTTCCTGTTATCCAAATGAGATCAATTTTTCTTAAATTGCTCACAAAAAGATGCTATTTTAAGAAAAAAATAGTTCATGAAAAAAAAAATTTTTTTGCCCGGAAAAAAGTAAAAAAAACATTTTGAATTCATTTTTTAAAAATACTACCTCTTCGATTTAAAAAAATTTTTCTGCTTAATGCCTATGATGTTAAGAATAACTTCTCTAATTTTCATAATGGGACAGCAAGAACTTTGCGAGAAAAAAATTAAATATCACGTGCAGCGCGACGGGACGCGCGCATCTTAGTTTTCACGTCCTTTATATAGTATGGAAACATTCAGATATCTCGAAAAGTACGAATTTTCGTAAAAAAAGTTTAAGACAAAAGTTGTTCCAAACAAAAAGATCTACATATTTGAGACCAAAAAATTGGGCCAATGTTGGGCCATACAATGGAAAAAGTGGTTTTCTTAAATAAGACCATTAATTTTCAGTATCAAGTTCGTAATCCCTATGAAATTCTGCGTTCAGACATGTTGTATAAGTGCCCAAAATATTGGTCCCAATGTCTGAGATTAGGCCCAACATTTTTTGACAAACAAATAAATAAATTTTAAAAAATCTTATCTTTGGGGGCCCAATGTGAAACCTACTGTAAAAAAATTAGTTTCCATCCATTTCGTAATCGTTATGAAATTCCAAAAATATTGGGCCCAATCCCAGATATTTGGCCCAATATTTTTGGCATTTGTACTATAAGTCTTAACCCAGAATTTCATAACGATTACGAAATGAATACTGAAAATTAGTGGGTTTTATTTAAGAAAACTAATTTCTTTACTGTGGGCCTCACATTGGGCCGTGGAATCTCACATTGGGCTCTGTGCCCAATTACAAAATTAGCTTCGAATTTCTAATTCTGTGACCCCAAAAACCCCAAAGATAAGATTTTAAAAAATTTATTTATGTGTTTGTCAAAAAATGTTGGACCCAATCTCAGACATTGGGACCAATATTTTGGGCACTTATACAATATGTCTGAACGCAGAATTTCATAAGGATTACGAATTTGATACGGAAAATTAGTGGTCTTATTTGAGAAAACCACTTTTTCCATTGTATGGCTGATTACGAATCTGAAGTCGGATTTTAAAAATTCAAAATATCGGATCAAATATGTCGGACAAATTTTACAAAAAATGATCAATTTCCTAGAAACTCGTTACTCGGGGGTTTCCGTGTCGCTGATTACGAATCTAAAGTCGGATTTTAAAAATTGAAAATGGCGGATCCAATAAGGCGGACGAATTTTACAAAAAATGATCCAATTTGCTTGAAACTCGTTACTCGGGGGATTTCGGGGTCGCTGATTACGAATGTGAAATCAGATTTTAAAAATTCAAAATGGCGGATCCAATATGTCAGAAAAAATTAAAAATTCATTGTATTCGCTTGAAATTTGTTACTCGGGGGTTTTGGGGGTCGCTGCTTGCGAATATGAAGTCAAATTTTCAAAATTCAAAATGGCGGATCCAATATGGCGGACGTATTTTATTAGAAATTGTCGGAATACCTTGAAAATTGTAACTCAAGCGTTTTTGTGGTCACTTATACAAAATCTATTGTCAGTTTTAATTATTCAAAATGTGCGATCCAAAATGGCCTACATTTTTGAAAGAATTTCAATAAAAATTCGTTTCTCTAAGGTTTTTGAACCAGTTAAGGCAGGACATATTGGATCCGCCATTTTGAATTTTTAAAATCCGATTTCAGATCATTTTTTGTAAAATTTGTCCGCCATATTTGATCCGACATTATTAATTTTTAAAATCCGACTTCGGATTCGTTATCAGCGATCCCAAAAACCCCCGAGTAACAAATTTCAAGCCAATAAGATAGAAACAAGATTTTTTAGAAAATATTTTTCCCAAGAACTGTCTAAAGATTCGTTGGGTATAACGTCTATTGGCGTAACTGAAACTGTTAATTTTAAAATGTCATAACTTTTTTTTAAAAAATCGTACAATAATTTTGAAAAATCGGTTTTAAAGCTAAAGAGTTGTACTATGCGACTTTTTCGTCGAAAATTGAAAAAAAATTTCTATCCCAAAAAAAATTATCAAAAATGGCTAAAATGGCCATTTATTTACCTTTTAGGCTTCATTTACTAAAAATCCTGACATGATGAAGCATTTTTAAGGTCAGATTCGTTTTCAGCGCATAAAAAACTACAAGAAACAAGTACAGCCATTCTAGAAACTCACCCTCGCAGGACTGTGTAATAAATGTTAATATTCAAAAGTTTTATAATTTTAGTTCCATTCAATAAACCTACATGATGTGTTGTAAATCGATTTAACCCAATGGTGCTGGCACCAAAAATTTTCTTCTTGTTTTTTATTCTCCAGTACATATAACCACATGGTGATTGTTCAAACCGGGCTGGTAAAGTGGGGGACTCAACTTCACCTTTCAGGACAGTATTTAAAAGGTCATCGACCATCCTACGAACCTTTAACCGAAAGCTGTTTTGACAAATCAAATTTCAGGTAGAAACCTTCGAGAACCCTAATTATCAAAGTAAAGATGTATATGTATATATAATCTAATAATAATGAGAAAATTCAAGTACTAAGAAAATGTGAATGAATGAAGGAATGAATACAAAGATTATTATTCTATAAAATTCTATTTATTTTAATTTTATTTCTATTCTATTTCTATTAATTTTTATTGGTTAAGGGTACTTATCCCCTTAACATAACCTCAAATTAAAAAATAATTTCTAAAAGAACTAAAAATATATTTAAATTTGATTTTACCCAATTTTGAAAGGTTTAGTTGTACAATTTTCAGAAAAAATTATTTTAAGTTAAAGTTGTTACTAAATAATAATTAATTAACTTTATGTGTTTTTTCTTAAAAGTTTACCTACGAATCGTAATTTTTATCCAACTTTAATAAACAAAAGCTTATTTTACTCTCTGAAAGAATCTCTCCAACTTTGTTCGTTGAATTTAATTGAAAATATTTTGTTCAAAAGTTATTAAAAAAATAAAGAATCGTTTATTTATAAATTTTGAACAAAATTTTGTTACCAAAATTTAACGAACAGAATTGGAGAGAAACTTTCAGTGTAAAATGAGCTATTTTTTATAAAAATTGGTTAAAAATTACAATTTGTAGGTAATTTTTAAGAAAATCCACAAAAAGTGAATTAACTATTATTATTTAATAACAAATTTTAACTAAAAATAATTTTTTTCTGAAAATTGTACAACTTGATCCTCTAAAATTGAGCAAAATTAATTTTTAATATATTTTTAATTTAAATAAAAACTATTTTTAATTTTGAGGTTATGTTGCGGGGATAAGCATCCCTAATAAGTTATTCCTAATCCCTACTCGAAAAAGAATCCGCATTTTATTTATTTTTAGTATTATTTCAGGACGTAATTGATATCCGCAATTCGGAACACATCTTTTCCCGCAAATGCAGGAGTAATGTTCAACAGCACAGTCGGGGCGTCTCAGCACCCGATTACGAAACAACTCTAGCGCGACAACCAGAGTAGCTCAGAGCGACGTCTAGCGGGAGATCTTAGTTCCCGGACTTCTCTCAGTGTGTTATCTCGGGGTTTTCCGGGTCGCTGATTACGAATCTGATGTCAGATTTTCAAAATCCAAAATGGCGGATCCAATATGGCAGTCGAAATTTATAAAAATTCACCAATTCATTTGAAAGTTGTTACTTAGGGGTTTTTGGGGACGAATATGATGTCAGATTTTCAAAATTCAAAATGGCAGATTCAATATGGCGGTCTTTATAAAAGTTCATCGAATTCACTTGAAACTTGTTACTTGAAGGTTTTTGGGGTTGCTGATTACGAATTTGATGTCGGGTTTTCAAAATTCAAAATGGCGGATCCAATATGGTGGTCGAAATTAATAAATGTTATTATGTTATTATAAGTCAACATTATAAGTTAACAAACATTATTATTATTATTATTCATAGTTCATATGCCTTTAGGCTTCTGAACGTTATTATTATTATTATTACTATCGACAAATATTAACATAATATTATATTATATTTGTCATTATAGGGGAAATACCTGAGTAATATCGGACCACTCCTTATTATGTTATTATTATTATTATGTTATTATCAGCGACCTCAAAAACCCCTAGACACCAAGTTTTATAAAAAATAATTAATATTTATAAATTTCTATCGCCATATTGGATCCGGCTTTTTGAATTTTCAAAATCTGACATCATATTCGTTATCAGCGACCCCAAAAACCTTCAAGTAACAAGTTTCAAGTGAATTCGATGAACTTTTATAAATTTCGACCGCCATATTGAATCCGACATTTTGAATTTTGAAAATCTGACATCTGATTCGTAATCAGCGACTTGGAAAACCCCGAGATACTAGGTTTCATAAAAAATTATTTATTTGTACAAGATTTCCTATCACCTTTCATTTAAAGGTTGTTTTTACCCCTAAAAGCAAAAAATGACCTGATCTAGCAAAACGGCCAGACACGGGTATCTTTTTTTTGGTCCTAGTTTCTGAAAATCATTGATTTTTTCGTGTGTGAAAAATCGTGTCGGACGGTGTAATATTAGAAATTAAGGGGTTTCCTAAATTTTTTTGCCCTAAAATAGAAGGTTTTTAAAAGATCCTCATAAGTTTTAAAATATAATTGATCAAAAGTTTTTACATGTTACTATATACGTCAAGAACTATTTAAAAAAAATTGCGATCTTAAAAAATATTATTATGCTCCTTCTACAGAGGTCGCTATGTACACTGGTCAAAATCAAAGCCCTTTACGGTAACCACTGTAGCTCATCGCAGAATCATCTAAAATAAAAAAATCAAACGTGATTTTAAAGTTTAAGACCTAATACAGGTCCTAAACCTCGAGATATTAAAAAAAATCAAAAAATAAAAAAATGGCAAGCTTTGGAACCCAAAAAACTGAAAAAATACCATTTTTTGACAATCAATCACTCACAGAAACATGATTATTGAATATTTTAAATATATTAGAGGTTTAGGACCTGCAAAAACTTTCACTGAATCGAATGCAACTTGAATTTTTGAAATCGGTCAAACGGTTTTTGAGTTCTACTGGTTACCATTTTTAAATATAGTGTTTTGAGAAAAAAGCGTTTAAAGTTTTGATATCAAAAGGTTATAATTAGTCAAGCAGAAGTAACTAAATCAGCTTGAAAATTCTTACTCAGGGGTTTTTGGGGTCGCTGTTTACGAATATGATGTCAGATTTTAAAAATTCAAAATGGCGGATCCAATATGGCGGACATGAAAGTTAAAAATCAATTGCATTTACTCGAAACTTGGTACTCGGGGGTTTTTGGGGTCGCTGATTACGAATATGATGTCAGAATATTGGATCCGTCATTTTGAAATTTGAAAAATGGACATCGGATTCGTAATCAGCGACCCCATAAACCCCCGAGTAGGACATTTCGAGCCAATCTAAACACTTTTTAAAAAACTTGTCAGCCATATTGGATCCGCCATTTTGAATTTTTAAAATCTGACATTAAATTCGTAATCAGAGACCCCAATAACCCCCCGAGTAACGAATTTCAAGCAAATCCATTCGCTCGGTTTATCGTGGACACGAAAGGGTTAATTATACGATCTGTAGACGCATATATATATATATATATATATATATGTATTTTGTTAAATAACTTAAGATTATGAGCGAATTACGATCTAATGATTTAACCACACATTCTTAACATACTTTCCTATCAAAAAATGAAGAAAAAAAATTCGATTTTTTTGACCAAAAAAATTTAGGAAACCCCTTAAATTGAATTTATTATTTCCTGTTGGTTATAACAACGTTTATTAACCGATTTATTAATTAAATACAAATAAAGTTGGATATTAAATAGACCGTTGTCGACGCGCGTACATTCAGTAGCGTGTGTAGACAGAAAACTAAAACTGTGTGTGTTAGTGTGAATAACTTGTGTACTTGAACTATAGGTGTCTCTAATAATGCGTGTTGCATAATTTGAATGTCTGATAATTACAATATTTCCTTAATAAGAATAATTTTATAAGAATATTATCAAGAAAATATATTTCGAATATTTCAGAATTTTTAAGTAATTCAATTTTTGAAGAAACATTAAAATATTTTAAAATAATTGAATTTCCGAAGAGTTATTGTTGAAATTATTAAATTTTTAGAAAGTTTTAGATGGAAAAATTTAGAAATAAAGTTTAGAAGATTTTAAATTGAAATTTTTGGTAATTTTATTTGCTGATTTTTTTATATTTTAAACAATTATTAAATTTTATAAAGATTTTTTATTGAAAAATAAGTTAAGATAATGGGATTTGTTAAGAAGTTCAACAAAATTATTGCAAATAATTAATTTAGAGAAGAGTTATAGTTTAAAATTTGTTAAATAATGGATATAAAAGGTATACTAGAAAAGGCGTATTTTTATTTCAAAAAAATTCGAAAAACTATATTTCATTTCAAAAAATTTGAAAAAATAATTTTTGAGAGTTTTAGAATTTTTTTAACCTTTATGGGACTGACGAGGTACCCAGGTACCGTTTGCATTTTCAAATTGACTTTTTTCATAATTTTTAAAATCGTATCGACCTAAGGTTTTTTGACTTCTCAAATTTATCCATACAAAGTGTTTTAATATTATTTATAATGTACCTACCTTTTTTTATAACAAAGTTTCTTCACCCTTAAAAGGCGGACAATACATATACATATGAGAGATTCTTTTTCAATCGCCCCAGCCCAAAAAGTCAATGTTCTGGGATTGGCTTCATACTTTGGTAAATTGTTGTCCTATATGATAGTAATAAATCCCTAAAATATAAACTAATTAAAAAAATATTTGTAGAAAGTAGAGGGGGTTGAAGTTTTGACGTTAAGGGTAACATTGTCATTTTCAAATCCGTTTAACTATGACAAAAGTTAATGGATTTTAATTTATCTATAATGAATTTTATTGCATTTTTCACGTACTTTTCAAAAATGTATACGAAATTTAAAAAAAAAAATTTTTAACCCCTTTTTTTTCAAAATCAACCCTTATTTTTCGATTTTCACCCCTTCGGGAATTTTTTTTTGTTTTTTTTTTATTTTCATTGGAAAGCTGAGGTTTTTTCCCATGAGCTATGTAAATATGAAAATGGGACAACAATAATTTTGTGAGAAACATAATATTAAATTAGGCGGTGCCTATCTAAATCCTCAAAGATGATCTCCAGGTACACCCCTTATCGGCACCGCCTACTTTAATATTCTGTTTCTCACAAAATTATTGTTGTCCCATTTTCATATTTACATAGCTCATCGGAAAAAACCTCAGCTTTCCAATGAAAATAAAAAAAAAAAAAAAAAAAATACCCGAAGGGGTGAAAATCGAAAAATAAGGGTTGATTTTGAAAAAAAAGGGGTTAAAAATTTTTTTTTTAAATTTCGTATACATTTTTGAAAAGTACGTGAAAAATGCAATAAAATTCATTATAGATAAATTAAAATCCATTAACTTTTGTCATAGTTAAACGGATTTGAAAATGACAATGTTACCCTTAACGTCAAAACTTCAACCCCCTCTACTTTCTACAAATATTTTTTTAATTAGTTTATATTTTAGGGATTTATTACTATCATATAGGACAACAATTTACCAAAGTATGAAGCCAATCCCAGAACATTGACTTTTTGGGCTGGGGCGATTGAAAAAGAATCTCTCATATACATATCTATACATTTCATGCAGATAAATCTCGAAATTTCTATTAAAAAATTTAAAAAATTACATTAAAAATTTTTTATTAATTTTTATAGTAATGCACATTTTTTTTGTAAAATATTTAATTTAGTTACTATAGTTTAATAATAATATTCATAAGAAATCTTCAGTTTTTAACTTAAAAATTACCATAAAAATGAAGATTGGATAGAATTAAGTTGTGTTAAAATGTATTTTAAATAATAAAAAATACATTTATATAACACCTTAGTCAAAACCTCGACTAAAAAAGTAGTTTTTCAATATCTAGAGGTTAAAAAGCGGAGAAATCTTACTTTTTATAACAGCAGACCCCTCCATCCAAGTTTCATCATCAGTGCTACCAACCCAACTTTCTATGTAGTCACTGAAAATATAACTAGCCGTCGCGCTGAGTTTCGTCACGAGCATGTATCGTGTTGACACTTACCGTTCATAACCATTCATAACCTCGTGTTCTCGCAAACATTTTGTTGTCGTGAAATTGACGTGCAGATGTTTGATTGTTAAATTGTTAGATAGTTTCATTAATGTGCAATGAATTCGTGCGCAGGAGGCGAAGAAGGTTCAATTGGTGATTTAATTAACTTGGCGCGAGGCAAGTTAATACCAGAAAAATCGAAATCGATATACCTAACCTGTTATCAAAATTTCAAAACATGGCTGAGTGTGAACAATGTATCGATATCTGAAGACATCATGATGGCATATTTTGAAGACATATCTAACGAGAAAGCACCGTCGACGTTATGGTCTGTTTATTCAATGCTAAAAAAAACCATTCGTCAATACGACAATGTTGATATAAGTGAATTCGCCAATTTAATCGATTTGTTGAAAATTAAAGCAGAAGCTTTTCAGCCCAAGAAAGCGAAAGTTTTCACGACAGACGAGGTGAACAAATTTCTAACCCAAGCCACAAATGATAAACATCTGGCAACAAAGGTATGTATATATACATATAGATATATTTTGTATTTTAATTAATTTATTATGTTTTTATTATTAATTCATTTATTATTTTTACACAATTATATTTACAAACTATAAAAAAATAACAGGTATCATCTATTTTACTTATTTTTTGTAAATTTTAAATCCTATTTAAAATGTGTAAAAATATTTTCCATAATTCAAAATTACAAAAATTTAATATTTCCTACAATTCTATTATTTTCAAAATTTTAAATATAATTCTTCAAAAATCCTAAGGAAATTCCAATTATTATTAAAAATGTTATCTTAAATTATTCGCTAAATTAATTATTTTAAATATTTTAATAAAGTTTTATAAAAATTCAATTATTTTGAGTATCTCTTCATTTAAAAATATGTAATATTTATTTATTAAATTTTTAAATGCAATTTTATTATATGTATATTTACAATTATATTATTATTTTAAGGTTGCTCTGATATTCGGAGTGCAGGGAGCTTCCAGAAAAAACGAGCTGCATAAAATGTCCATAAATGATGTTAAGGATTGTGGATCTTTCTACGAAATAACGATTCCAAAAACCAAAACAAGCATTGTCCGAAATTTCGTTGTTGGAGGACAAATGTATAACGTGGTGAAGGAGTATATTTCACATCGACCGGAAGGCGTGAAGGTTGAAAATTTATTCCTCAATTGGCAGAAAGGAAAGTGCACCAGGCAAGTTATAGGGATAAATAAATTGGGTTCCATGCCTTTCATAATCGCTACGTTTTTAAAATTACCTCAACCCGAACTGTATACTGGCCATACATTCCGACGAACATTAACAACGATTCTTGCTGATGCAGAAGGCGATCTCCTCATGCTAAAACGCCATGCAGGATGGAAGTCAAATCAGGTGGCGGAAGAGTACATAGAGGACTCAGTGGAAAACAAGAAAAAAATAAGTACTATGATTTCGACATCCATTTTGAAGCCGTCAATTAATACCACCCACAATGAAAATCAGTCACCAAACATTGAAGGGATTAATGTCGGTGTATCAAGTTCCAACAATTCTGCCACAATGGAATTCCCCGGCACGGATCTTTTGCACATATCAAACTGACAGAACGTCACAATCAACATATACAATGAAGTAAAAAAATAAGTTTCTACTTCATCTTTTGAAAAATTAATGTTATTAAGAATAACTTTCTATTAAAATTTTTATTACAAATAAAGACGAATAATTTAAGTTTGTTAAAAAACAAGTATTAAAAACGATAACTTGTTTTAATAATTGAAATGTTTAAAGATGTTGTGTCAAGAATTTAAATTATTATAGTTGAAAAACAACGTCTAACATTGTTTTCTTTGTATGCTTTAAACTACGTTGGTATTTTTTAATACCAAAGTTCCTAAATGTGTTCTTATCAATAAAATAAATCAAATAGACTAAAAAATGTTTAATCTGATTTTCCGATTTTTTAATCTTACTAATTTTAAATTTTAATTAATTTATTAAAAATTTATCAATTTTCAAATAATTTACTTAAAATTTATCAATTTTTAATTTGATCTTCCAATTTTTTTTTAAATTATAAAAATTATAATTTCATTTGTTAATTTCTTCAATTTACATTTTGTTTTGATGCCTTCAGCTCTGTGGTGCTTTATGACGGAATTTTCTAAACAATTTCAAAATTACTAACACGAATCAAAGTGACGCAAGTGGAAGTTTGTTTATTTATTCTTTTAAGTTGGTTTTTTTAGTAGGGGGCTTCGCCACCCGAACCCCCCACCGGGGCTCCGCCCCTTGTCACCGCCGGGCTTCGCCCTCCCACACTCCCCCCCCCCCAAGCAGCCAACTTGTTTTGTACGTTTGTCAATGGTTCTATGATCACCTTGGCATCTCGGTTTTGACTAAGGTGTTATATAAAATAGTGTGTGTAACTCGAGCGCATATAGGGGAATCTCGACTTGTGTGATTGTCGCACTCGCTTCGCTCGTGCGGCAAACTTTACACAAGTCTCGCTTCCCCTACAATGCGCTCTTGTTATATTACACAAATAACTATTCCTGCATTTTTATATTTGATTAGTATATACTAGTATAGTATATACACGGATACTATTCAATGAAAGATCAAGGAAATTGTGAATATATACAAAATACTTAATACGTAATGAACAGTTTTTTAATAATCAACTAATAATTCGTTTTTTTAAGGTCCTGGATCTAGCCTTTACTAATATAATGTTTCATTTGTTTGTAAATGTTAGTTTATACTGAGATATTATTATATATTGTGTTTAAAAGAATTCTAAGAACTATTTTAATTGATTAATTAAAAAAGGTAAGCTCTGAGTAATTTGCTTTTTTGTACATAAACATTGCTTTCATTATTAAACAAAATAAGAATAATTATATATTCGTATTATAAAATTATTATTGAATTAATTTATTAATTAAATAAATAAAAATAAAACTTTCATTGAAACGTCCACTACACTTAAAGTTGATTAAACTGCTCATTTTGATACAAAATCTTCTATAAATTAAACATATAGGTACCCGGGTGCCTCTTCCGCCCATAGAAGGTGTTTTTTCCTCAGTCCCATAAAGGTTAAAAGAATTATTAACGATTCAATTTAATAATGAAGCATAATAAACGAAATAAAAAATTAGTAAATATATATATCTATTTAACTTACTTAAGGTGGCATTGTTGACTCGAGATTGATCAGTTTGTGATCTTATTAATCTCAAACGATTCAATTTTGTTTGTTGTTGATCTAACCGATGTCGAAGTCGTGCAAGTCTATCTTGTTGGGATGGCTCCTAAAATTATAGAAACAAAGTGGTTTGTTTAAATAATTTGCAACAAAAATAATTTCATAAGTGTAATTTATGCGCCTTGTTTCTGATCGACAAAATATTTCATTATTAAATTTCTCCTAAAGTTTATCGAGTATTTTAAAAATAGTTCGAGTTACTTTATCTAGAACGCTAAGATCGTAACAAATCAGCAAACACGTTCTATAATTTATTGTTCTATGAAATTTATTGAACATTGTTCTAGGACTTTGTTTCAATCAAGGACATGTAGTAGTTATAGCACCAAAGGGTAATAGTGTTCTACAGAACAAAGTTCCTCATTTATTACATAACTGATCTATTTTATTGTTCTAGAACTGTTCTAAAACAAATGTTCTATAAGACAACTATCGCAAATTTCACTAAAAAGAAGTTCATCAAATTTTATATCAGTTTTACAAAATTCAAAATGTCAGATCGGATTTAATCAGATTTGCTTAAAATTTGTTACTTGGGGACTTTTGGGGTTGCAAGTCAGGAATTTGGCAACAATTTTACAAAATTTAAAATGGCAGATACAATATTTAATTTTTCTGTACCCTCTATAACTCCCACAAAACGCGAAATTTTCAGTTGAAAATTTCCGAAAGTTATATTCATGTAGGTGGGAACATATTGTAATGATCTGATTTTATTTGTCAAAGGATTTGCTCGCCGGATGGAGTCCGGGTACCTATTTTGACTAATTACTTTAAATCTCGGTAGATGGCGTGAAGCGCTAACTATGTTTCGATTACTTTCGGAACTATTTCTTACTATGATGTAGAGGAGAGGTGTAGTCATTGACGAGTCTTTATTTAAACCTTCGAAAGAATATATTGTTTAAATAAAAGAATAATAAAATATACAAAAATGAATTATTACATAAAATAATATATGAACAAAAGAATCTATATAATGCAAATAAAATACTAAACTCTAGAAAACATAACGATAAAAGGAACTAGCTATTCTAGTCTGTTCACTTGCTGTTTTGGTTTTGATCTCGCTCGGAGTGCTGCTGCAAATAAAAAAAACGATATTTAACAATAAACACGTTCGCGACCATGTCAGTCAGGATGACTGATTTAAATTTGCGCGGGGTACGCTCGAGAAGTTACCCCTTTGTGTTCGGTACGGACGATAACTAGGGTCGTGCACGCGAGGTCGATTAATTACGTAATCGGGGAGAAGCTAGATATGGGATTCGATTTCCATATTTCTGCCCGACACGAAGCAAGTGCGAAAGTAAAAAAAAACAAGAGTCTCCTCCATCCAAGGAGCGCCTCGAGATGGGGATCGTCGTGGAGCATCGTCTTGGTCGAGAGAGGAGCGCGTCTACCCGACGAGGACGGTCTTGTTGTGTAAGTGTCCATGTTTGTGTGTAACCTGGTTCACCAGTCTTCTACGGAAGCGCCCATAAGAAGTCCAGTTCATCAGGTGGAAGGAGGGCGAAGGGTGTTACTGTTCCGCAGGAGCGCCTACAGACACGAATACAGCTCCTTCTAGGAAGTGAGGAAGGCTCTGGTGTTCAGAGAGACGCAGCTCTACTGAGCACCAGGTACCCGGGAGTGAGTCGCTTCCAATTGTTGGATGCGGAATTATGTCAAATTTCATTTAGTAACGTCTGAATTACGATAACTTTATTTGTTTATAAAATATATCATTTTTTATTAACACTAAATAAGTTAGTTATTGTCACCGTAATTCTGACGTTACTAAATGAAAGTTGACATAATTCCGCATCCAACAAGCCCTATATGAAGTACTTTAAATTAGTGGATTGTTAATAAACAATTGGCTAACAGTGCAATTGTTTATAAAAATCCTCTAATCTAAAATAGTTTATATAGGGGCTCGTTGGATGCGGAATTACGACAACTTTCAATTGGTAGCTTCAAAATTGCAATAACTTTATTTATTTGTGAAATATTTCATTTTTTATTAAGATTAATTAATTAATTCATATCTCAAAAATAACAAAAAAAAGATATCTCAATAATTTTTGTGGTGAAAATACACATTTTTAACTTAAAAAAAATAAATAAAAAAAGACCAAACTTGAAAAAAAGTCAAATTTTAAATTTTCTTGAAAAAATTTTTACATCATTCGAAAGAGCAGGAAAAAACTTTTTGAAAACAAATAGGTCAAATTTTTTTCATCTTTCTGTTTAAAAGTTACAAGTCTTCAAAAATTCACTCAGGAGAGTTGGCTACAGTTTCATTCGTCAAACTAAAATTCCATACAATTAGGTACATTTAGCTTAAAATTTGATTTGTTTGTGAAATTAGTAGACCGTATAAGAGAAAGACTACATTTTTTAAATGAAAGAGTCATCAAAAAGTGATAAATAGCACAAGTTTTTCTTGTTACTTTTAAATCTTAATAAACGATTGTTTCAAAAACCAACTTTTTGAGAAATTCACTGAATAAAATATTGATTTATAATTTCTTGTAGACTAATAGTCAACATAATCTACGTATACATTATCGTAATATAAACTAATGTTTAATGATTCAAATTTTTCATATATTTACAGTACTAGCTTGTAATAAATTAAAATATCATATTAAGTTTTAACTGTCATCACTACAAAAAATAAAAAAAATATTTTGAAAAATTCCATTTCTACAACTATATTCCAATTTTCAGTTAAATTTCAGTAAAACGTCCGGAACAAATTTTCTCCCTGTACAGTTCTCGTTGGGGCTACTCGCGACTTAGCACAAATCAACGTTGAGCGAAATCCCCCCTTAATTCGAATCCGAAGATATATGCAAGCTCTGTATACTCTCATATTTGCGTCTCACAATCAGAACCAGTGCAGTTGGATATCCTTTACTTGTGGAGCCTTGATCATCCTTTCGATTTTCCAATTTTCCAATAGTTTGAGCCGAGATTGGTACTCTTGCCAATTTGATTCCAATTCTTTTGGGACCTGATCATCCCAATTAAGGCTCAAACGACACAATACTTGCAACAACATTTTTGCTAAGATGATCACAGGATCTACTAGACCTACGGGATCAAAAAATTGAGCTATTTTTGAAAGCATCACTCTTTTTGAAACAACTTTGTCCTCTTCTGAGTCTGGAACCTCGTACCGCAACGTGTCATCATTGGGATTCCAACATACTGCAAGCGTTCTCGTAGTTTTCTCCGAATCCCAATTGTTTAAAACATCTCGTTGCCATGAATAGTTCTGAGGCTGTTCCGTAAGTAACGGTGTTCAAATTATATGTCTTCAATGGCTCTTCTTTTGTCTCTTTCCACAGAATCTTCTGAAACGATCTATCAGCAGAATGTATAAAAAATTAACGTCATTGATATGCAAAGATGTAGCACTCAATTCGTTTTCTTTCGAAGTACTTGTACTGGATGATTTTTCGCCTTGCGTATTTGCGCACCACAAACTGTGGTGCCGCCGATTGCAGTGAGTACAATGTCTAGCCATGCAATCTCTTATTAAAAGGTTTTTTCGAAAGCAATTAAAACATAAACCCATTTGCTTAATACATTCCCAACGCTGAGGAACACTCATTTTTTCGAATTCCGAATACGATTGCATATAATGCATGATTCTTCTGACAAATCGGACACGTGATACCCTGTTGAGTATTCAGAAATGATTTTACGCTGACATTCTTGTTCCCGAAATTTTGATTATTTGTAAATTTTTAATTTCCTACATTATCTTTTGAATTATCATCTACATTATAATTTATTGTTTCCAAAATTTGACATTTTTCACGTAAGAAGCTACTCAATTTTTCAAACGTCGGCAATTCAGAGCCTACCATCGATTATTCCCATTTTTCTTTGTTTCTCTGTCTAATTTCGACACCACTTAAATATATAAGTGGGGTATTCCACTTATCCATAGGCTCACCTATAACCGTCAATGCTCGAAAATGATGTAATACATTGTCATTTGTCAAGCAAATTTCGCAATTCGACAGAAGATTCTTTGGATACGGCGGTCAATTCAAAAATTGCTTGCATATGATTCTTAATTATTATTTTTTCGTTATTATATCTTTCTTTTAAATGATTCCATGCGACTTCATAATTATTGTCAGCCGTTTCTAGAGATGCACGACGAGCGAGAAATTCTCGTTGTTTTTCTTTGGTTTACCTAATAAACGAGAATATATTCAGGACGAGAACATCTCCAGTCATTTGTTCATACTCGTCTTTTCTCAACTTCATTCAAATGAATTATTCTCGTTGAAGTGTCAATATAGATTGCCAATTTTAAGCTATAAAATATTATTACAGCAAAATGATGAGAAAAAGAAAAAGCACAGAATCTATTAACAATTTAGATGAGAGTACAGTTCAGGAAACTGAAAATAGTCAATCTCAAGAAGAAGAAATTCTCTCCGAGTAAATATAAACATATATAATTTAAATGTTATAAAAATAAATTTTATGAAAAATTCTTGATATTTGATAATTTTTGTACTAAACCCTAATGCACACAGAATATTTATAATTTAATAATTCCAATATAATATATATATATATATATATTTAAAAAGAATTTCATTCAATTAACCTATATGAAAAATTAAATTTTATTATAATTCCACGTTGTTATAATACTTTTAATATATATACGTATAAATCGTCGCTTATATTTTGTAGAACTAGTTGTGTTGAGAATAATGATGGAAAGAAAATGTTAGCTAAACGAAGGAAAACTAATGCTCCACAGTTAACCGAATTCTTTCACATTTTTGTCGAAAATGGGATGAAGCAAGCTCGATGTAAACTCTGCGAATCAAATAAGCCACCAATAATCAAAATTTTAAAAATGACTGATGCTAATACATCAGGAGTCAAGCGACATCTTAATCGATATCACGAAAAGAAATTCAAAGATATCTACTTTGCGACTCCAAAATCAAAAGTACAAATTTCATTGTTTTTTTAATACCCACTATACAAATTTTGACCAATATTTTGCTAAAATATAAAAGTAATATTTTTCTAATAACCTTAGAGTTAATATATTTAAATAATGAAAAGTTAAAGTTTTTAAATTTAAATAGAGTTATTACTACACATTTTATAAAGTTTCAATCTTTTTAATGAATAACGCATTTTTGTTTTTTAATTTTTTAAATCTTTGTTATTTAAAAATGTTTATAAAATAGTTTAGTATAAACTATTCTGCTGATCAAAAAACATAAAATTGTCTGTTTCTTATATATTAAAAAATGCATTTTTATATTCTAAAAGAATTTTTCTTCGAATCATTTATTGAAAAATAGATATTAAATTAACATCGAAAAAAGTCTTGCACAGTGATAGAATATTATTTTTAATTTTATTTTAAATTTAATTAAACTTGAAAGTGCGTTAGTTTAAAAAAATGGAATTTGTATGAAAATAATATATTTGTGACCATAATTTACGAAAAACAGTGTTGCTGAAGACTTTATTTAATGTTTTTTAGGGATCCTTTAGCTGAAATCCCAAAGCGAAATTGTTTAAAATCGCTGATTGAGAATCAATTTCACAAAAAACAAAAACGAATAATGAAAATTTTAGAACTGAATGCTTCCAAAATTTCATTTACAATTGATGGCCGGACGTTTACTGCTAATCGAAGCTACTATGGAATTACCGCTCATTTTATTGATGACAATTGGGAGCTTCATTCTCTGGTTTTAGATTTTTGTTCGTCACATGGTAAACACAAGGGAAAGGACATCGCTTCTTGTTTTTTCAAAGTAGTTAAAGAAAATATAATTGATAATAAAATCATGGGAATAACTGTGGATAATGCTGCATCGAACACAACTTTTATGAGCGAATTAAAAAAGATAGTTGAATATTTCGACTCTACAAATCAACATTTTCGATGCATAGCGCATATTCTCAACCTTGGTGTTCAGGACTTGTTAAAAATTTTGAAAATTGAGGAACGAAATTTGGAAAATGAAGAAAGTGACGATGGAATGAATATCGATGATTCTGAAAACTTAGGAGAAAGAGAGGAATTAGAAGAAAACGATTCAAATGCAAAAAATTGTAGCTCTCCTGTAAATAAATTAAGAAGTTTATTTAAAATTATAAATAAGTCAGAACAATTACATAATAAACTGAAGCTCTGCTGTGAATCATGTAATGTTAAAATGCTGGCACCTAACATCGATGTGAAGACAAAGTGGAATTCCACCCACGATATGATCGTAATTGCAGTTCGAATGGAGTCAGCATTAGATTTATTATGTGAACACAATGAGAAATTAAAAAAATTAAAAATCACTGAGCAGGAATGGACAATTTTTAAAGAAGTTACAAAGTATTTACGTCACTTTAAAGTTCTGACAAATTTATTTAGTGCTGAAAAAACTCCGACTCTGAATTTAGTAGTAATTGGTATCAATTTACTACTCGATAAATTAGATAATTCGATCAACAATCTTCGTCATGCTGAAAAACTAAATCCTGTGGAAGAAATGATTCTCGAAGCTCTTGAAGCAGCCCAAGAAAAGATATTGAAGCATTATTCAAAGACAAACTGGACGTACTGTACAGTTCTTATCCTGGATCCAAGGTTCAAAATTGAAACTTTTGAGAAAACGGCTTGGGGTAGAGAAATGAAAAATACAGCGATTAAGAAATTCAAAACAGTTTTAAGTACAGTGTATTCCAATTCAACACAGGATCAAGAAAATCAAGTAATAATATTACATTTTATTAAAATTACAGCATTACAATTTAAAGTGCAATTTCAATGTTTTACATAAAAAAGCACAGTATTTCGCTTACTGATTTGTTAATTATAAAGTTCGCTTTTTTATTAGCTCCTCACCAAAACCTTTATTAAAGTAACCATTAGAATAAATTTGTTTACATGCAGCCTAGTTTCTTTAAATAACAGAATTTTGTGAATTATCAAAGAAAAAATTGTTTGTTTTAAAAAAATTTTAGAGTTAAACATAAAAACATTGTTAAACATAAAACATTGTTTTTTGTTTAAAAACATTTCTTTGAATTAAAAAAATTCTAAATTAGAAAAAAGTTATGACTTTATAATACTTCGCTTTTTTTATTTTAAAACATTCAAGAAAACCGAGTCACTTTTTAAAATTATTTTATTTAAATAATCTATTATAAAAAATAAATTTTTCAATTAGTGAAATGAAAACAAATTTCTTAATTAAACGTATTTCTTTGTAGAGTACTGATAAATCTAACAAATCCAGTAATCAGTTAGAAAATACAATGGATAGTGATAAAAATGATGATATTATTGATCCAAATGCATTTTTTGAAGAAAACACTGCTGATAAAAATCTAACAAATGACTGGCAACGAGAGTTTAGTATTTATTCTTCGGAGAAACGAGCTAACAGTACAACAGACATTTTGGAATGGTGGAAAAACCACCCAAAGACTTATCCGATTCTCTCCAAGATGGCAAAAGATTATTTATCGATACAAGCAACTTCTGTGTCTTGTGAACGTTTATTTTCACGAAGTGCTTTAACTGTTACAAAACGGCGCAATCGATTACATGATGACTCTATCAGATTTTTAATGTCCTTGAATTCGTGGGCTACTTGTTCCCTTGCTGCTTCAATTCAAGAAAAAAATATAGAATGATCAGTTGTAATTTAATAATTTCTTGTTTAAGATTTTTATTGAATAACTGTTCCATAATTTAAAAATATTTTTTCTAATTGTTAAATTCATAATATTCTTACTGAGGATTTACTATTCAACCCTAAATCTTATTAATTACTGCAGTGAAAAATATGATATTGAATCAAAAGCACTTCCACTAAAACTATAAAAATAATTAATTCAAAAGCATAAGCTATAGAAGTTATATTATATTTCACCATTTCAATAGTATAATGCATTTGAATCAATAGTTTTTGTATTTTTGACGAAAAGGCTATTGAGTTAATAGCATATTTTTCTCATTATGGTTTTTGAATTTTTCTCTTTTAAAGAACTAGAATAAAGTTTTTAAAAACGAGAATTGAACGAGAAAATACGAGATTCTCGACATATTACAATCTCGTCTTTTAGGTCGAGAACGAGAACGAGAATCGTTATCAGAAGCCGAGAATTATTCTCGTTTATAGACATTTCTCGCTCGTCTCGCTCGTCTTGCATCTCTAGCCGTTTCCAAATTATCTGTAATTCGCGCAGCTTCTCCTTTTAAATATGCCCGCAAGTATCTTAATTTTTGGACCCGTGGTATAGTCTCATCGTCATGTCTAATTGCCCCGAACGCATCCATAAACCCCAGAAATTCCTCATAGTTTCCCGAAAATGTCGGAAGATCCAATTTTAGCAACGAAAAAAAAAATGCGGTTTATTTTGTTCTAATTGCGTGTTATCAAAATTTTTCCACGCGTCTTCTATCTATTGAATTCTTACACTTATGGGCAAATCTCCTGAACCTGACGATTCAACGTTATGAATATCTAAATTTTTTAATTAATCGCACCAAAGTAAATTATACATTAATTTGTTTAAAATACACTGAGAAAACAATAAATTATTCCGTGATTCATTTTTTTAAATGCTGAAAGAATTATAAGTAAAAGAGAGTAAAAATTATTTCTTATCAAAAAATTAATTCTTGAAATCGAATTTTATTAATTATTTACAGTTATAAATGTATTTTCATGTAGTTTTATGATTTTTCTTTTTTGATCCTTTTTATTCTTTTACTTTTACGCCCATCCTGTTTTCGACTTCTGATGTCTTTGAATTCTTTCTTTTAGTAGAAGATTCAGTTTTTCATTTAGTAGAAGAATCAGTTTTTCTTTTAGTAGAAGAATCAATTACAGTTTCCTCTCTCTCTTGTCAGGTATTTCATTCTAAAAGTATTAAAATTTAATTGATTAGTAAATTTAAAAAAATAAAAGAAAGAATTCATTTTTCGTTTCAATAAAAATTAATTATTATTTTTTTTTTGTTTATTCTGAAAGATTTATGTAAATTTCCTTTTGATTCTAAATGTTTGAATAAATTAAGGTTTTGTGAAAAATGACAGTTCTCTCTCAGTCAGTAAATTCAGTATTTACTCATTGTTTGAATTAGCCGAGGCATATTTTATTCTATTTCAAGATGAAAATAATAAGTTGAAAGCTCGGGTGAAACTTCTTTTCACCTGGCGCCCGTAAAATTTTTATTTAAAAATGAATTTAAATATTTTAGAATAAATAACGAGTTTTCTTGAGATTAGATTTTGAAGAACGGAAGAGCGTGACCGTCAAAATATTTCACCATCGAATGAAATAAAATAGAATTTTCGACATCTAGAAAGTTTCCGGTAAGATTTAAGATTCCGGAAATTTCGAAGAAAAATAAGGAAATTCCAGGTAAGTATAAGAATAACATCTTTAAATAATCACCTATAACGTGGCGAAAATTATAGATTAAAATTTTATTAAGAAATTCGACACAATAATTTTTAGTAAATAAAAAGTAGTAAACAACGTTACAGTGTATAGAACTTTCATTGATAATGGCGTAGTGTTTTTCTAGACGACCTTGGTTGATGAGTTCTGGTATCTGCTTCACGTATAGTTTCTCTGAATATTTGATTTTCCTGTCAATGCTTTGAACTAGCGATTATTTTCATTGAACAGCCACGTCTCCAGCCTAGTATATTTTTCGATGATTTATTTACATCTATTTCGTTTCTCTATTTTAGAGACTTGTCACAATTTTCTTCCTAGGAAGCCTTTCGTTTAATTCGTGAGTTTGCGAATAGTCTATGAGTTGAGTTCCTGACTGTAATCTTTCTAGTCTTTATAATGTTCTTTTCAATATCATGACTCGAAGGACCATGTTCAACCCTTACTTCTATTAATGTTTTGAATTTTGTAAGGGCGGCTAAATAAACACTTTGACACAACACTTCAGTTAACAATAATTATATTTTAACCAGGGACTGTCACCTGCACGAAACTATACGCTATATGAATATCGTATAGGCTCTGGTCCAAGATACTGTACTATTAGTAATAGATGGAACGTATCGTGCCCCAACAGGATACAATTAGTAAATAGGTGAACAGTGTCGTGCCCAGACACGATACGATTAGTTCATAGGTGAAAAGTGTCATGCCCAGGCACGATACGATTAGTAATAAAAGAAACGTATCGTGCCTGGACACGATACGATTAGTTAATAGGTAAAAAGTGTCGTGCCCAGGCACGATACGATTAGTAAATAGGTGAAAAGTGTCGTGCCCTGGCACGATACAATTTGTAACATTAAAATCGTGTCGTTTCATGAAATAATATATTACATTATAATATTTTCTAAGTATGTTTTTAAAATTTAATATTTCATATATTTTATTTTACATTTCCATCATAAGTTTTAATAATTTATAAATTGAAAAAAATATTTTGTTCATTTGAACATTCAGAACTTTTGGCTTAAAATAATAAAATTGTTTATAAACAAGGTACGATTCTAAAGTTTTTATTCGTAACGTGCCCGGATACGATACGATTCTCAAGTAATTTTTCGTATCGTGCCGGGATATGATACGATTCTCAAGTAGTTTATCGTATCGTGCCGGGATACGATACGATTCTCAAGTAATTTTTCGTATCGTGCCCTAATACAATACGATTCTCATGTTGCTATTAGTATCGTATCCGGACACGATACGATTGTGAAGTTGATAATCGTATAGTACCTAGGACCAAACCAGGTACGATACGATTGTTCCGTGACAATCCCTGATTTTAACAATTATTATATTTATTTTAATAAGTTTTATCTATTTTACACAGTTTTATTTTGTCACTCAGGAACTGACTTCGGCCTTTCCTATAATTTTTCTTTTAATATTCGCGTAGCGACAATTTCTTTTTTTTAGCAATTGATTTTATATTTGTCGTTCTTAAAAAATATATATTTTTAAATTTTAAATTTATTAACATTTTCAAAAATATATTAAAATCAAACGTTACAACGACCTTTTTTTAAAAATCAAAAATTTGTTTGACTTCTTTTCAAAATCAGTCATTTTTTTCAATATTTGTATAGAGTTTAAAATGTATACTTTCTACACAAAAAATATGGAAATGTTCTTTTTTTGTTTTTCGAGATATTAATTAATTAATTAATTAATTAATTAATTAATGTTAAGAAAAAACCAAATATTTTACAAATAAATAAAGTTATCGGAATTCTGAAGCAACCAATTATTTAATATGATCACAGTTTAACTGTCGAAAGCCCACTGAAAAAAATTTATTTGATTCAAATTATCGGCTGCTTGACACTATTATCAAATAAATATTTACTATAACTAAATATTTTTTATTTAAATTAAATAAACTATATTTGAACCAATAATTTATGTACTTGAAACACATACAATTTAATTGACTCAAATAATAATTATTGGACACAAATAAAGTTCAGTTTCACCAACTCTGGTTAAAAGTTAATCAGCGATTAAAGGCAATTTAACCGCTCATAATTGGACAGTTAAGGATTTAATCGCCGATTAATTTTTAACCAGAATTGGTGAAACTGTCCCTAAATATTTATTTGATAATAGTCAAGTAACCGATTACACTGGGTTACATAAAAATGGTCAAGTCTTGTTTATTTAAAATTTTCTGTGTTTATTGAAAGTTTAGGTGTCACTGAACAAGAATATACCCAAAAAAAAATTTTTCATTCGGTCAGTTCCGTAAAAAACGAGATTAAAGTGTCAAAAAATCGCTTTTTTAGCACTTTTTGAAGCGTTGTAAAACGAAAACGCAACAAGATAAAAATCTTCACGAGGACTTGAATGAAAGCTTAAACCTTCAACTTTGAGTCCCAAAACTGAAAAGTGCATGATAATTGCGCAGAAAATTTATTTAACATGAAATAACTATTTCAAATAGTCAAAATAGTTGGGATAGAGAGCACTTGTTAAAAATCGATTTTCATTACCGAATTTATTTGGAACTTGTTACTTGGATGTTTTCAACGTTTCTATTGATGTTTCGAAAGTTGGATTTAAAAAATTCAAAATGGCGTTCAAATATTTCAAAAAACCCCGAGGGAAAAACTGCGATAAAATTCACTCAATTATTGAAATTTTTGAACGCCATTTTTAATCCGCCATTTTGAATTTCTTAAATCCAACTTTCGAAACGTCAATAGAAACGTTAAAAACTTCCAAGTAACAAGTTCCAAATAAATTCGGTTATGAAAATCGATTTTTAACAAGTGCTCTCTATCCCAGCTATTTTGACTATTTGAGATATTCATTTCATGTTATATAAATTTTCTGCACAATTATCATTCACTTTTCAGTTTTGGGACTCAAAGTTGAAGGTTTAAGCTTTCATTCAAGCCCTCGTGAAGGTTTTTATCTTGTTGCGTTTTCGTTTTACAACGCTTCAAAAAGTGCTAAAAAAGCGATTTTTTGACACTTTAATCTCGTTTTTTACGGAACTGACAGAATGAAAAAATTTTTTTTGGGTATATTCTTGTTCAATGACACCTAAACTTTCAATAAACACAGAAAATTTTAAAAAAACAAGACTTGACCATTTTTATGTAACCCAGTGTTATTTGAATCAAATAAATTTTTTTCAGTGTAATCTAGACAAAATCCTGATGACAACAATACAAACACTCTGCGTTTCTAATTCTGTTTTCTCTATAGGAAGATTACTATCTATATAAACCAATATACTTATATTTACCAATTTTCTTGGTAAATGTACGGCTTTTTTTAATTGAATGAATGATTCTTCACATTGACCAATTTTTTGTTCTTTTACCAAACAAACAAATATGAATGAAATAAAGTTAATATACCTGTGCTCCTCGGAGTACAGCTAGCTGAGCCTCTCGTTGTTCTAATATTCGCCTCTGCTGGACAATTTCTCGCTGCTGTCTAGATGCCATGCTTTCAAGTTCGCTGAGCAGTAGCACAGCCTCCTCCCCGCCAACTGGTAACTATTGTTAATAAAAATAAACTATTTAATTTAATTATTCAAATAGGTAAACAAAATTATGGGATAGCGTGATTGCTGAGATATGGAAACTATGTATTAAATGAGCGTAAAGGAGATAAGGTGTGTGAAGGTCAGTCCTTGACTCGGTCCTTGATGAATCGCCGCGCCCTTATACGCGAAACCTTGAGTTGTTTTCTGACCCATCCAGTTATTTTATCAAGTTACGGGCCCATTGATTAGATATTCACTTAAATACGAGTTTAAAATTGTTTTTTTGATTCGGGTAGCTTACGTTGAATAGATTCGCGTGGTCAAAAATGGCTGACAGTGTAAAGTATAAAATTCCGTTATTTCCTGTTATACGGAAAGAAATTTAGTAGCAATATTTGATAAATCTGATAGGAAATTTTAGTATTTTCTTTTTCAAACGCGGAACATTTGGGTTTGATAACGAAAATCAGTATATTTTTACCAATAGTCTTTGTAGTAAATATATTCCAGAAACTGAAATTATTATTTCGTAAATTGATAAATTTATACGAAAAACCAGAAGTAAGTTAAACCGACGCGCACTTTGTTATTTACTAAATTTATATGAAAATTTGGAAAGATTATTTCGAAATTTGTTAAAACTATACTAAAAATTCGAAGTGGTTCAGTCGTGACAGATGACGACAGAAACACCAATAAATTCTACGCCAAAGTTTTATCTCTTTCTCATCTTGAGGATAGACGAGGATATGAACTTTTAAATGCACACACACACATACACCGCATGGTTTACATCGATTGGCTTATTTTTATTCCTAACCTATACTAACGATAATACGTATAACATTCGCAGAATAACGCTTCATATACAAATTTACGCTCATGTGAAAAACTGATGTGACCATTCTTATATACTAACCAGACATATTTTTCACCGCTTATGAGAAAGGTGAAATTATATCAAAACATGTTTAAAAATATAAATAAAAATCATTATTTATTGGGAAATAATTAAATATTTTATTATTTTTTGAAGAACAATTTTTTTACTGATTTATTGTAAAATCTTCGAAATTAATTATATAAAAGAAATTCAGGTCTGTATCAAGATAATGGTAAAAAGGGGCTTGTCTAAAGAGCTTCGTCAGTCTTCGTTACCACTCGGTGAGGATCGGGCAATTCCGAACGTTCAACTTCGGCAAATTTCGTCGAATCTCGTTAACTTTGATATTTCTTTTTCAATTTTCATATCAAATATATCAAAATCTCAAATAATTATATCATTTTATACAATTCTAATTACGAAATTTGAAATATTTGGTTAGAAAAATTGATAAAGAGCTTATTAAAATTTGACATTTTTGTGTTTCAATAAAAAGATTTCAGATTTCGTAAATATTATATCAAATTTTCTTTCCAACTATATTAAATATTCTTATTTTAATCTCAATCATTCTTAAAAATAGTATCGAAAATCGTTATCATGCCAAAATGTTCCGCAATTGTAACCAAATATACTAAAAAGTAACACTATAATATCAAATATTGCTATAAACTTTCTTTCCGTGTACATCCCCGTAACAATTTTCCCTAATTTTCCTTTAAAATTGTCATTACATATGTCTTATTTTAATGTATTTATTTATGTATATATTGATAGAATAGAGCGTGGAAACGAAATCGATCTCGAAAGAGATATAACATTCGTTTTCACCATAAAAGTTCAAAGATTGGAGAGCTAAAATAAGGTACATGTAAGCAAAATGTAAAACAAGTTCAAGCTTGTTTGTTTATGCGCGTGAAGAATGTGAAGATCCAAGTGTAATATGATATTCAAAAGCCCGTTGTAAGCATATAAGAGAGAGAATTCAGAAAGAAGAAGATTCATTGTCATATGCGATGTAGATCATTACCATATAAGGAAAGCGATCCAATTTATAGATCACCCCCCTCCTCAATAATGTGACATTCCTCTCACTAATTAGCACAATCGACTAGTATATAAACAAGAGCTTTTTCCATAAAGCTTGTCAAAGTTCCGGTGCAATTTCTAACATCGTAGAGTAGTGTTGCATGTCAACCAAAACAATCGAGAAATTAACGATCTCAAGAAAGGTGATTGTTTAATTTTATTCAATATATTGATTGGTTCGTGTCATAGAGACAAGCTTCCCGTTAAGTAAATCGATCGAGATTTGCTTGATTCCGTTTTAACTTAACCTATGTATATATACAGAAATGCAGTGAAGATTTCAATGAATTTATTATATATAAACTATAAATTTTTTATAAAATTCTTTAATAAAATATAGTTTATGAAATTGTTTATTCAATTAAAATAATAAATTGACATCAGAAGAATGTAACCCCATCAAAAATAAACAGTATACATAAATATTATGTATATAATAAATATTTTGTGCCTACATTTCATATTTAAAGTGCATTTTTGATGCGTCAAGCACATAGTATACGCTCATTATTTATTTAAAAATTATACAGAACTGTAGTATTTCTATATAAATAAATATTTAACATTATACAGAACGGTTAATAACCTATGTTATTGTAAATGATATTTTTTCTATCTATCGTAATTAAATATATAGTTTTTATTGAAGAAATTAAAAATATTTCGAGTGATTACTATTATTATTATCTAACCTATTTAAATTTTTTAAGCAATTGAAATTTCTAATGTCTAAAATTTCTCTTAAAAACAATCACTATTAGTATAATTTAAATATTGTAATTTTTTAAAAATTATATATAATTTTTAAAATATTCTTTTCTCATTAAAATAAATACAAAATCATATAAATTAAATAATTTATTATTTTTTCTTTATTCAACGAAGTAATATTTAACATAATACATTAGAGAACAACTCATCCACGAATTCAAGCACATAAGATATTTTACAGAATCATTTTCCAATCTGTTCTTGTGTTTTCTGATGGTCAAAGATTTTTCATTTTAATAATTTTAATAATTTTATAATTGTCAATAAAATTAGTTAAATATTTGATAAAACTAAAATTTGTAAACTAATAAAAATATTAAATTAGGAAAAAAGTATGTAAAATTTGACATTCAAATTGAAACATTTTTATAAAATACTTTTGAGAAGCTCCTTTTGCTTACTCATCATCTAAATCTATCTGATCATGTATTCTTTTCCTGCTTTCAGTTTTGTTCGTATCTTCTGACATTTTACTTTTCACAATTAACTTCCTTTTTTATTTTAAAAAATCGATGAAAAACAGGTATTTTATTATTATAATAAAAAATATATACGTTTGATCGAGATTTCGAAATAACATTCGAACGATCAAAGTCAATCATAAACAAAAGAAAATCACGCTTCTTGGCTTGATAAAATGTATCAATATTCAAGCATATGCAGTCGATATCGAGCAATTATTGGATTGACATGCAACACTATCGTAGAGCGACCCTTCATTTTCTTTCGCGATAATTATTGTATTCTTTCCTGATAGCTAATAGGTGCAAGAGAAACAAATTAACACTTAGAATCAATAATTTAATAGAAATTAACTGTCTTATTTATAACTATAAATACTGAAGAGGGCATTAAAACAAACTCAAATCAAGACGCATTTGAAGGCAGATAGGAAATGTCGTTCGCAGATCGTACAACAAATAGCGGATACACTTTCTGGGGACGTATTGACAGCGGCCTTTGTTAAAACAAAAATAAACTGTTGGACGAATAGGCGGAACTTCATAACATAGAAACGAGAAAACATACGTCATCAGAACAAACGACTACTTTTTTCAGCACATCCAAATACAAGTGGTCCGTCTGGAAATGATAATAAAGGCAGACCAAAAAAGTTTGTATTTCGATACTACAACTGTGGTGAAATAGGACATAGGCGGAAGGAGTGCAAAAAGAAAAATAATTATGCAATCCAATAGAACGTATCACGGAAACGTGGCTGTGAGGATTGACGAGGATTCCGATAAAAATCGTAGCTGTTCATTTAGAGAAGTTTCACCCCTTTCGAGGGGTGGTTTTGAAATTTTTCTAACAAATTGTTTTTTAAGGGTCAGAAATAAGTTTTTAATTATTTTAATGATTTTTATTTATGTGAATGTGTTTATAGAACCTCATTTCTAGATACAAGCGATTAAAAAATTTTTAATTAAAAAAACTAGAATTCGTAACTTTTCTTTTATATAGGTGACAGGCTTCGCACTCTTCAACTAAAAGCTACTATTTGCTATTTTTTTTTTTGCTACTTTTTTCAACCTCAAGCAACTAAAAGCTACTTTTTCACTATTTAGACAACTTTTTGTTACTTTTTTGCTGACTAATGTGTTCAAAACCTGTATATGGTTTTAAGTAATTTTAAATAGCACACAAAAATTGGATCTATAAAGTGCTGAATATCTTGCGGTTACTTTAACCCATTTAAATTTATGAAAAACTGAAAAATTGGTATTAAATCAGTTCTTTAAATTTCAAATATGCCTAAATAAATATTAATTAAAAATTTTAAAATTTTCTAGAAATTAGAAGAAAATAAAAAGCTAGATAAAAATAAATATCTAAATAAAAATAAACTATATAAATAAAAAACTAAAAATTAAGAAAATAGAGTGATTTATCCCCACCACCGAAATATATATAGATAACCGGCTATTTTTCACAGTTTTACATAAATGTTAATGCGCTAGGTTAAAGTAACCGCAAGATATTTAGCACCTTATAGATCTAATTTTTGTGTCATTTTTGTGTGCTGTTTAAACTTATTTACTTTCACAGACCAACTTTGAAAACATATTTTATCTATTATTTTCATTTTTTCACTTAATTAACAAACCCCCACAAAAAAAATTTTGTCCGGCAAAATAGACTAGTCATTCTTACGTATTTTGGGTCACTGAATCCGAATCCGGGGTCAGAATTTAAATTTGGTTCTTATTTTTGAGATAAACTTAAAAAACTGCTTAAAAAAGAAAAAAAATCAAAAAGTGAAAAAATTTTTGTATGACACTGCGATAGTGTAATTCCATGTATTTTTAGCCACTGATTCCGAATCCAAAGTTAGAATTGTTAGATTTGCTGAAATGTTTTGAGATAATTTCAAAAAACTCAATAAACAAAAATTCAAAAAAACTCAAAATCAGTTTTTTGGCATTATCTCCTAAATTTAAGCTTATCTCTCAATTCTGACTTCGAATTCGAATTCAGTGGAAAAAAGTACAATGTATGTAGGTTTAGGAGGTGAAACGTCCCCCCAGATACCTTTTCTATAAAAATTTAACAAGTTTTTAAAAATTCAATCCGCCATATTGGATCCGACATTTTGAATTTTTAGGTGTTTTTTGGACCTGCGGGGAGGGTTTCATCCCATAAACCTTCGTCATTGTCGATATAAAAAATACGTATCTCTTATTTTTCCGTGTCCTATAAGTGTGACAAGTTTCATCCAATTCGGTGCGTCACACTTGGGTAGGTTTACTTATGAGATAATTTGTACACAATATTTTGTGACACACACACATATGAGGCAAAATTCCTGAAATGTCCGAACAAAACATGAGCCCTATAGGAGTATTTTGGATAAGTAGATTGTTAATAAACAATTAGTTAACATTGCATTTGTTTATTAACAATCTACTTATCCAAAATACTTCATATAGGGATCGTTGGGTGCGGAATTACCTTAAATTTCAATTGAAAAGTTTAGATTTATGTTAACTTTATTTGTTTGTAAGATATTTCATTTTTTATTGTTATTTAACTAAAATTGAACCGAAATACTTCATATAGGGCTTTTGGATGCTTGTTGTTATTAAAAAATAAAATATTTTACAAACAAATGAAGTTATGGTAATTCTGAACTTACCAATTGAAAATTAAGATATATCCGCATCCAACGAGCTCTATATGTAGTATTTTGGATAAGTAGATTGTTAATAAACAATTGCAATGTTAACTAATTGTTTATTAACAATCTTATCTAAAATACTTCATATAGGGCTCGTTGTTTACGGAATTACGGTAACTTTCAATTGCTAACTTCAGAACTACGGTAACTTTATTTGTTTGTAAAATATTTCATTTGTTATAAACATTAATTAATTAATTAATTAATTGATATCTCAAAAACTTTAAAAGATCACATTCCGAAAATTACATGTTTTGTAGGAAATTAGTCATTATATATATGTTACAGGCAAAACCCGAATTGCCTAGGAAATTCAAAAATTCCTATAAATTGCCAGGAAAATCGGATAATGCCTGTAAATGATAGGCGTTTCTGGAATTACCTAGGCATTTCTTGAAATGATTAGTACATTCTCGAATTGACAAAGCCTATTTCGGCAATTTGAAAATTTCATAATAAGAAACTGTTTATTTAAAATTTAATGGTGTTCAGCAATATGTTGACCTAATAATCCCCATAAGCTTGTTTTTGAACTGATGATAATGTTTAGTGAAAATTTGAAACTTTTTAACTTTTTCGGAAAATTAACTTGATAATAAATTGTTCTAAAATAATGAAACCTTATTTTAATTTGTTTATAAAATATTAAAAAATATCTAATATCTAAACGAAATGTATAAAATATTGTAGAAATATTTGGTCAGAAAATTTGAATGTATTTCCTTTTATTATTATTTTTGTGTCAGTAACGTTTAATTGAATAAAGTAAACAAACAATAAATGACAATTATCTTACCGTTTGTATTATTGAGCACTCGTGTTCAGTGTCTCTTTCGACTTTCCGTTGAACGTATACTTTTAAAAATGGCAAGTGAGAATTGTATTAAGTGGCAGGCAGATTTTTATAGTGCGGTGAGCAATAAAAAAAAATTATAAAACATTAACGCAAGACGAGTATGACGACATTTTAAAAGACTTGCAAGACATGAAAACAGATGGACCGAAAACTAGTCGTCAGTACCGACGAATTAAAAGATACAACATTTTGGAAATAGCCGGAGACAGGACGATATTTCGTCGTCAACCAGAATTTCTGACAAAATACACAATTGCATTGAACATTTGAATTTTTTTTCATTTTTCCCAATTTGCCAATTCGCGAAATGCCTAGGAAATTTGCGAATTGCCTAGGAAATTCGAAAGTTCCTATGAAACGCCAGAAAATTCGGATAATGCCTATACACGGAAAAAATAAGTCAGCAAAACTTTCGTAAACTACACGGAAAAAAATCAATGGTTGCTACAGCCATACCTTTGGTTGTCTCAACCATATTATATTGAAAAATACGTCCCAACCATACCTCCGGTTGCTCCAGCCATATTAAATAGCTAGCTTTAAATTGTTAGCACAACTAGAATATATGGCTGTGGGAACCATATATTTGGAAAACATACAAATGCTAATATGGATGTGACAACCATTTTTAATTGATACTTCGACCATTATTTAGTGTACCATATTAATATTGTTGAAGCAACCATTTTATATGATTACAATTTATGTTTATTTTATTTGTTTAATATTATCAATAAGGTTATTTTTGATTAATTTAAAACATTGAGTCCCATAAAAACGTATTTATTTTTTTGAAATAATCGCCAAATACAAATTCGTTAACAAAATAAACAATCGTATCGCACCTTTTATTATAGTATTATAATTATAGTGCATGTCTAAGTGTCGCAAACATTGAAGAATTTCCCCATTTACAAATTATGGCTGGGAAAGTTGAATGTAAATTGTTTAAAAGGACGCAGTCAACTTCGAAGCCTATTTTTTTTAAGGAAATCAATGCACTCAGCTTCCATTTTTTAACTTAAAAAACACATTAACCGGGATCAATATAATTCTTAAATGATTATAGAAAATGTTTAGGACTGCGGACATATACACGTTTCGCGACGCTTGGAATTAATGCGAGTAATATAGACGTAATATATTGCATCACCGCGCAGACAAGGTGCGCAGGCGTCTATAGGGGCCTTAGCAATTCAAAAATGGATAGGATAACAAAATTGTTAAAATCCAAACCAATATTGTTACCTCAACTAAAGCTATGGTTGATATATCCATATCATAGGTACAAATATTATATGGTTGCCACAACCATTCTTTTTTGTCAATGTATCCATACTGAAAGCTGCTTCAGCTATATGTATGGATGCCTCAACAATATTATGACCAACAATATTTTTATGGTTGGGACGATACCTTTTCTTTCCGTGTAGTATTTCACTTTTGGACGGGGCACAAATTTTTAAACGTTTCATACACTTTTTAGTAATGAAGCATAAACTTTACCGAAAAAGTGAAACAGAGTCAAGAAATTATTTACAAACTGTATAGAAAGATCAGTTTCTTAATCTATATTAAACAGTTTTTAATAATATTGTTTAAAGATTGTCGAATTTCTATAGAAAGTTTTACAAAATTGTAATAATTGAGGTTCGAAAGTTTGAAACATAAAAGAGCGTAGTTAAGACAGCAGTCAACGAAAGAATCGTAGACTTTTTCTAAAATTCCGAACATGCGCAGTTCGTAGCTTGGTCAGTGTTGATCAGTGAAATTAACTTCTTCGTTCGCGTGGCTCTCGATAGCCGCGGCGGTTAGTTGCTAAGACAAAATGCGTTATATATCTTGGTTAGGTAGGTTCGAATCCCGCGGAAGCGAATTCCAAATTTTAATGTCGATAAAATTGTGTATAGTGCGTATATAAGATATTAATAATTGTGTTTCAAGTGATGTACAAATTAAGTAAAAAATACCAAAAAAATACCCCTGAATGTAAAATTTTTTATAATTTTTCTAAATTTTTTGTGAGTTTACAAGCGTTTAGTTGACTGTCGTCGAATTTTTATGCATATAAGTGTTACGAAATCTTTGGTGCACGTACTTAAGTTCTAGCTGAGAGTTTATGAAAATTTGATAAACTGATTCCGAAACATCAGAGAACATTGAGCATCGGCTCGTATACACAGTTCACATTTTTATAATTAGTTTTGTTTTCTTAATAAACTGTGTCTATTCTTTGTGAACACCTTTCGTTCCCGTCCAAAAGTGAAATTCGGGTTTTGCCTGGTCTTCGGGATTTTCCTGTAACATATATATGTTAACTTTTATGCATTCTTCTTATAAATATTGTACATAGAAAATTTTTTTTTTTAAATGTCAAAAATTAAAAACGTTGTAATTCAAAAACTATTTTATCGAATTCAATAATAATTGGTTTTCACCAACAATGATAACATTTTAGAAAAATATGGATTAAATTCGAGAACTTTTAAGTTTTTGTTCGGACATTTCAGGAATTTTGCCTCATATACATACACACATACATACATCTGGACATTTGCTCAGAACTTCAAATATATTAATTCTAGATGAGAATGAGTCCATATAACCTTCTTTTAAAAAATTTAAATTGGCACGAATGCAAAGCTTCCTCATGAGGAAGCAAAATAAAATTTTTATCCTTCAAATACACAAATACGCTTTACATGACGGAGAGAAAATTAAAAAAAATTTGTTTGAAAAGTTAGGACCAATTTGAAAAAAAACAATTTTTTTTATAAACAATGGTCGACAGTATGAAGTATGTGTGTGTGTATCGTAAAGAGTGGGGACTATTGCACAGTCCATTAAAACCAAAGCATAAGCAGGTGTGGTCAGATTAATTAGTCGCTACTCAAAGTAATAGCACGATTAGTATATTGTCTTCCAAAAACTGAGTGAAGCTTTGGAAGGATTGATTATCTTCAATTTTTTGTACTTTACTTGTTAAATAAATAAGTATAGTTGGCCTTTAGTTGAGTAACCAATTGACCAAAAATAATATTATTACCCAATGGGAAGTTGCCAATACTTACGATTGGTTCAATAATGGGCCATTCTTGGAGCCCAATCGTTTTTTCTTGACAAAACTAATGGCAACCACCATTGGTTATAGCTTGGAATGATCACGCTACTGCCAATGACTGACAGCCAAGCTTTAGGCCAATATATGGCTGCCAAGAAAACAAATTTGATTTTCAAAGGCCTGATTTTTTATTGGCTGCCAAAAATCGGCCAAGGATTGTCAACAATCATTGGCAACCAATACTGCCGTCCTGATGACGAAAGTCAGTAATCGATGTTTTTATCAAAAATGAGTTTTTTATATCACTGGATTCGTTATGAAAAAAGGAATCTAGCTGTAGTAATCTTAGTTAACAATATTAATTAATTTTGGAGATAATTAACCATTAATTACCCTACTTTCGCGAAATCGTTCTCACAGAGTCGGTACTGGCAGACAAAATAGTCGGTATTTGCTCTTACTGCTTCAAAATGATGACGTATTTACGTACTTTCCTTGAAGCACAGTCCGCATTGGCAAATACTGCCAGGAAATGTGGTCTGATTTGATTCGACATCCTAATGCCGATGGGCAGTATCGCGAATAACGACTCTTGCCTCAAGGATTTCAGTCGGAGAAAGACCAACTTTCCTTGCAAAAAGTCGGTACTTGCATTTCTACATAATAGTTATATATAATAATTTAAGTAATATAATTTAATTAAGTAAATAATTATCATTAATCTAAAATAATTAAATATATAAATAAAAATATTAATTTTAATTAATTTATTTGTAACAATTATTATTTTTTACAATTCTGTATTATTAAATAATAATAAACAAAAATAATGGAAAATAGAAAAGCCTAATAGTTTTTGGATATAGTCACAAGGTAAAATATCCCAGGTGGAAAAGTTCCCGGTAGTAACTACCGGTACCGCTACCTGTAAAGTCACTACCGGTAGCGAATACCGGTAATTTTTCCGGGAATCGCAACCAAAATTTGATGTAATTCCCGGAAAAATTACCGGTAATAACTACCCGGAACTTTTCCACCTGGGTACGTAACAGGCTGCAAGGACCGACTCTAAAACAGTGACGTCACGCCGGCAGTAATAGCACATACCGACTCTTGAGCAGTATTTCCATGATTTCCAAATCAATTTTTGGCAGTAATCGACTTTTTTATTATAAAAAATAAAAATTTCTAAAAAATTTTAGCACTATTGAATAGAGCATACCCAAATTAGTTAATATCGATTGTAATTATTTTATTATGTTTCAAATATTAGTGCTGCTCTTTAAAAACGCGTTTCTTTAAATATTTCAAAATCACTCTGAATGCGAATACCGACTTTCGTCATCAGGACGGCAGAATAATAAGCCAATATTGAAAATTTCAATAATTAAAAAAATTAATTATTTAAAAAAAATATTTTATTTTTATTATTTTTTTAATAATTATTATTATTTTATTTTTAATAATTCTATTAAAATAAAAAAATAGTCATTACAGTATATAGTGAAACCATTTCTTTCAAAAAAAGTTTGACTCACATCCTAAAAAAGGAGAGAAATGGGGCAGAAAAATATTTCAACGAAAAAAATATTAGTTCACATCTAATATACAAATCTACTGACACCTCACTTGCACGAAAGCGTGATGTCCGCCCTCCCATTTGAAAAATTTGAATTACACTACCGTCCGAAATTGTGCGAACTCTGCTTTTTCAACAACTATAAAACTGTTCAAATCTTCAAAAATATTAAAACTAAAATTTTGTCCTCTTTATTTTATTAAAGTTAATAAAATTCTGAAAGAAATGACACCTTGACAAAGAGAATATGTTAATTTTTCAATTAGATATCTAAGAAAAACCCAATTTTCAATGTTTTTACTATTTTTTTTATTTCTCTGGCAAAAATTAATATTTTTAAACGTTCTTAGGCTCATTGAAATCGTATTTTGTTATGCAATTCAAATTATATAAAACAATTCATGAACACATTCTTCCCTAGCGTATGCAAACCGTGAAAGTTGGCTCATAAAATGTCAAAAAATTTAAATTTAATTCTACAATAAAATATAATGTTTAAAAATCAAGTAAATATATCATTCTAAACTTCTCTGATTTATGTAAGTAAATTTAAGATTTATACATTTTACTGATCATTTTTTGTCATATAAATATTAATCACAATTTTTTGACATTTTATGAGCCAACTTTCACGGTTTGCATACGCTAGGGAAGAATGTGTACATGAATTGTTTTATATAATTTGAATTGCATAACAAAATACGATTTCAATGAGCCTAAGAACGTTTAAAAATATTAATTTTTGCCAGAGAAATAAAAAAAATAGTAGAAACATTGAAAATTGGGTTTTTCTTAGATATCTAATTGAAAAATTAACATATTCTCTTTGTCAAGGTGTCGTTTCTTTCAGAATTTTATTAACTTTAATAAAGTAAAGAGGAAAAAATTTTAGTTTTAATATTTTTGAAGATTTGAACAGTTTTATAGTTGTTGAAAAAGCAGAGTTCGCACAATTTCGGACGGTAGTGTAATTAGATATTTTCTTTTTTACTTTCAAACATATAATTAGATTCAAATAATATTTAATTTAATACATATTTAATATACTAAATAATTATTAGGTAATAATAATGTTATATTTAATAATCAGTTAATTAATTTTTTCAACGAAAATTTGACAAAAAATTACACAGGCACACAAAAAGTAAAATGTGGTTTGGCCGAGACACTACACTAGTCTATTTCCATGTATTTTTTCACGCTGAATCCGAATCCGAAGTCAGAATTATCAGATTGGCTTTTATTTTTGAGATAAACTCAAAAAACTGCTCAGAAAGAAAAATAAAATTAAAAAATTTTTGAATGTAACTGCGATAGTGTAATTCCATGTATTTTTTGTCGCTGAATCCGAATCCAAAGTCAGAATTGTTAGATTCGCTTAAATTTTTGAGACAATTGCAAAAAAACGCAAGTAACAAAAAACTCAAAATACTCAAAATCAGTTTTTTGGAATTATCTTCAAAACTTGAGCCAATCTGGCAATTCTGACTTCGAATTCGAATTCAGCGTGAAAAAATACATGAAAATGCACTATCGTAGTGTTTCGGCAAAAAAAAATTTCTTTGAGCTAAAATCGCCAAAAACTGATAAAAATTCTGAATTAGGGGCACAGATAATTTTTTTTCCGAAACACTACGATAGTGCATTTTCATGTATTTTTTCACGCTGAATTCGAATTCGAAGTCAGGATTGACAGATAGTCTCAAATTTTGAAGATAATTCCAAAAAACTGATTTTGAGTATTTTGAGTTTTTTTTACTTGCGTTCTTTTGAAATTGTCTCAAAAATTTGAGCGAATCTAACAATTATGACTTTTGATTCGGATTCAGCGACAAAAAATACATGGAATTACACTATCGCAGTGACATTCAAAAATTTTTTAATTTTTTTATTTTATTTTTCTTTCTGAGCAGTTTTTTGAGTTTATCTCAAAAATAAAAGCCAATCTGATAATTCTGACTTCGGATTCGGATTCAGCGTGAAAAAATACATGGAAATAGACTAGTGTAGTGTCTCGGCCAAACAGCTTTTTATTTTTTGTGTGCCTGTGTTATTTTTGGTTAAAAAAATATTAGGATACGAAAATTATTTTTAGTCTAAAAAAATATCACTATGAGAAAATAATTTTTTTGTTAAATTTTCTCTTTAAAAAAATTATTTAACTAAATACCGAAATAATTAATTAATTAACTTTTTTTACTACGATAATTTAAAAAAAAATATTATTATTATTACTCCTTATTACGTTATTTAGTTAATTAATATTTTACAGAGAAAATTTGACAAAAGAATTATTTTCTCATCGTGATATTTTTTTGGGCTACAAATAATTTTCGTATCCTAATATTATTTTGTCCACAAATAATTTTACATTCTCATCATAATGAGAAGGTATTACATTTGGGCGATTTTGAGCCCTTTCTAATTCCAGTGAATCTCGACGTTTTGAGACTTTCTGATGCCGAAAAAATGGGTCTTAAAAAAATGTTTGTCTGTATGTATGTATGTATGTATGTATGTATGTATGTATGTATGTCTGTAGACAAATTTTGTCCGACGATAACTCGAACAAATTTTAATGAATCGACTTCAAATTTGGTATACACTTTAAGTGTACCAAAATCTCGCCTGAGTTCGTTGGCCAGATGATTTCGTCAAAAATCAACAAAATTATTCAAATTTTGAGTTTTTAAAAATTTCAAAAATTCACATTTTTCAAAAAAAAAATTTTTTCAATTTTTTTTCGAAAATTACGACTAAAAATAAACACTTTTTTCCTTTGACAATTTTTAATAGCGATTAAAACAAAAAAGTTATACCACTTTTTTAAAAAAAGACAAAAAATGACAAAAACGGATGAAAAATGGGTAAAATGCAGAGCAAAATCACTTTATTTTGATAAATGTGTTCAAATATGTATTATTTCTCTTTAAACCACCTTCAATTAACATAAATTAAAGTAACTTACACATAAAATACCGAATTTTTTTTTTTTTTTTTTTTTTTTTTCTTATAAGTGAACCATTGCTATCCATTTCCAAAAATTGCAATTTTTTTCATAATGTTTCTGATTAGTTCATGTTGCACTGTTTTTACTAGAATATCGTAAGTTTTTGATGGCTAACTTTTGAATTTAGTGAACTTCTTTTATTTTTAGCCCTTTTTTTTATCTAACCCCTTGACAGTCCATGGCTCATATATATCCCAATAAAAAGACGTTCGCGTTCCGTTTTTGTGATTTTGGACGTATTTGTACACATTTGAAGAAAATAGTAAATCTTTTTCTATTTAAGTATCAATAAGTACACTGTTGTTTTCGAGGTCCCTGAATTCGAATTTGAGGTTAGATTTGAAAATTTCAAAATGGCTGGCTTATCATAACGGAATAATTTAACATTGATTCGATTAGTTTAAAATTCGGTACACGGAGATTTTTGGTGTCTATGAATCCAAATTTTGAATTTGTTAAATCGATCCTCAAATTTTGATTTACCGACCCTACAAATTCACTAGCACCGAATTTTGAACGAAGCATATCAATTTCAAATTTTTCCGTCATATTGGGTAGCCATATTGAGTCCGCCATTTTCTATTTTTTTTTAAATTTTTAATTAAAAATTTATTTTTACATTCTCATCATAATGAGAAAGTATTACATTTGCCCGATTTTGACCAACATCTAATTCATGTAAATCTCCACTTTTCAAGCCTTTCTGATGCCGAAAAAATAGGTTTTAAAAATTACTTTATTTTGAAAAACTATGTTCATCTATGTATTATTTTTGTTTAAACCACCTTAAATTAACACAAATAACAGTGACTTACTCATAAATTTCCGATTTTTTTTTGTTATAAGTCCAACTATTGTTTTCTATTTGCAAACATTTCAATTGTTTTCAAAAAATCCTCTATTTTGAAATACTTTATATTGCGCTGTTTATACCACAATTTCGTATTTTTTCGATTATTTACTTTTGAATTAGTTAAAATTTATTTATTTGTAGATTTGTAAACTTTTTTTTCTTTAACACTTTTCTATACAGATTTAAACAAAAAAGTTAAAAAAGTTATATTCTATAACGATTAAGGTAACAAAAATTTTAAATTATTTTCGATGTGTTATTTTACTCATTAATTTTTTGCGTCTCAGTTTTAACCTATTTTGCCACCTTTTCTTTTAGCAACTTTCATCTCTAGATTTAAAGTTTTTGAAGCAGTATTCCTAAAACATTTTTTCCACTATAACGAAAGCATTGTGAAGTGAAACAAAAATAATAAGTGTAGCAGGCGAAATTATAAAGAATTATGAATTAACTAAGTATAAACATTGCTATTTTTTAAGAGAAAATTCATTTTTCAACAATCTTTTTAACAAATTTAAATAAATCTTTCTACTCCTTGGTTTTTAGGTCGCTCATTACGATTCTGAAGTCAGTTTTTAAAAATTCAAAATGGCGTATTGGTACATTTTTGACACCATATTTTTAGCATTTAAAGGTATTCTGAAGGGATAAGATTTGAAAAATTATAAAAATTGAACAAAAATTCTAAAAAAATCTTTTTTTTAATGCTTGTAAATTGTTTATTTAAAAATTTTCGGTTCTTTTAGTACACTATTTGATAGAGCCTCAAATTACCTGTAAAAATTTCGTTAATGGGTTAATGCATGCCTCCTTTTCCTATTGTATGTTTCTAATTTTCGAGCGTGAAACGCGAGTGCCGTGATGAGAATGTTATCCTTAAAGTCAAAGTACTTTAAGAAAATGAAATTTAATTTATAAAAACCAAAAATTTCACTTATATAAATTGTACAAAAAAATTTTTATGAATAAAAACATGAGAGCGAAACCTCATATAATAAATTTGTTGCTTTAAAAAATGCATTTACTTTAATGTTCTTTTTTTTAGTGTTTTTAAATTTTCAGTGCGATTCCAGGTGAGATTTTGACTTTTTCGGAAGTAGGTTAACCGATTGCAATGAAACTTTGGAATTTTGTTATATATAGTAAGACTAATCTTGAACGTAAATTGCAGCTTAAAATATTTGTTAGTTTACGAGATTTGCAATAATAACAAAAAATTTTAAAGTGCTATATCTTCCGTTCTAATAATCGGATTGAGGTCTACTTTTTTTAAAATGTCAAGGAAAATGAGAGGAATAAATCTCTTTCAGAACAATTTTTTATAATTTTACAACTAAAAAAATTATTAAATAATAATTGAATAAATTTCACGCGACAATCTAAAATTCAATCACTCAAACGCTAAAATGATCTTACCTGTGTTTTCTTTAATGTTCCAAAGGAACATTAACGACATTGCGCACGCAGCATTCTCACGTAGCCAATTTAGTCCACGAATCACGTCAGCTAGTTATAGGAGAATGCTGCGTGCGCAATGTCGTCTGCACGTCAACTAGCAGAAATCGCAATTGTTTATACTCGTAAATTATTAAAATTAAATAAGTTAAACTCGCATTTTTTGTTATTATTGCAAATCTCGTAAACTAACAAATATTTTAAGCTGAAATTTACGTTAAAGATTAGTCTTACTATATATAACAAAGTTTCATTGCAATCGGTTAACCTACTTCGAAAAAGTCAAAATCTCACCTGGAATCGCACTTCAATTAATTTTTTCTTTTACTCAATTGAAATTAGCTCAGAGCGGAATATCTTATTTTAGTAAATAATTTGTTTTGTCGATTTTCGTTAATTACAAAGACCTGGCCAATCCACGGCGCAATATTAAGGAACTAAGTTTGAACAGCTACAGTGCCGTCATTCTTCAGTGCCCGATAAAAAATTTATTCTAATACCTTTAAACCTTACCTATTTCTATAATTTAATTTAACGCATTTTAATAAAGACTATGAGTTGTTTCTAATAAATTTTTCAAAACAAGTCGATTATATGAACATCCACTTTTAAAATAACTACTTTTTTACTTATTTTAACTCTGTGTGTAATTAATTTTATTCTTTTTAATAAAATTAATAAAAATAATTTCTTTCTTCTTGACATTTTACTTCAAAATTAATTAAATCACCTACAAAGTCTGAAACAACTACAAAATCTCATTCTACCAAATAGATTCTTGGGTCATTCAACTACTTTCTGGTAGTACAATTAATACAATTTTTAAATTTAATAGGAAAATTTTTGTATTACAGAGTGTAGTTAAAAAGTAATTAATGCTAATAGGTTTTGAATTGTAATAAACAAACAAAACGCGCGAAGCGCGTAATAATATCGGACCGCGAAGCGGGACGATTATCCTTCGCGCGCCCCGGGGCGCGCTCAAACTAGCGAGCGAAGCGAGCCCCTACGCGCGAAGCGCGTGATGAGAATGTGGCCGCCCCCGCAGGGGGCTGCCAGATTTTTTTTATCAAAATTGAAGAAAATTAATTAACTAATTTTTAAATATAACATTGTTATTACCTAATAATTATTTCGTAAATGAAATATGTATTAAATTAATTATTATTTGATTATAATTATTTGTTTGAAAGTAAAAAAATAAAATATCTAATTAATTCAAATTTTTCAAATTTTCCCGCGCTGCGCGGTTGGCTCTGCTCTGGACTTTAGTTCGCTCAACGCCATAGGGAGGGCGAACATGACACTGTCTCGCAGTTGAGGTGTCACTAGATTTGGCAGCCAATAAAAAATCAGGCCTTTGAATATAAAATTTGTTTTCTTGGCAGCTCAAAGCTTGGCTGCGAATCATTGGCAGTAGCGTGATCATTCCAAGCTAAAACCAATGGTGGTTTTAATTTCCCATTAGGTAGTTGTTTCTTACGGCAACAATACAATCCACAAAAAAAATTGTTTCCATTTTTTTAAAGAAGCTCGTCATTCAATAGCCAGTAAGTTGAAGAAGATTTTTGGTAAGTTTCATGAAAATCGGTTAAATATGGTCTGAGCTGCATTGCACGGCGCGATAAAAAACACATTTTGAGAAGAATGCGTTTAAAGTTTTCGATACAAAAAAGTAGTGTTTTATGCGTTCGAAAATAACTATTGCATTAAAACTAAGATTTACTATCACTTGTTAATAGTGCTTGCTTCTGACAATTAATAAAATTATATTGACAAGAAAATGAAAGAATAGAGCGATCTCGTGCGCATCGTTCACTGCATTTGTAGCATTTGAAGTGCTATACTTATGTCTACCATAGACATTTATACTTCGAATTATAGATTAATAATGTAGGATAATATTCTACAGATAGTAAAGTAGGGGAGACCGAGGAGGAAAGTAACAGAGGAGGAAAGTAACAAAGCTTATAACTTTTAAACAAATTATCGGATAGACATGGTTCAAACATATTTTTAGTCGGCACTGTTCCCCCTTCCTCCTCCATAGTGTGTCCGAGCCTGACAGGAAAGGTTAGGTCTGATTCCGGTGTGACGTGCAGAAAAAACGTCAAAAGTAAGTTTTCGTTCAAATTTTCAAAGTCTCGTATTACTTTAATTTTATTGTTTTTCAAAATGTGCCTTTCGTTATTTTGTAGCCTAATTATCTGTCTATAAGTTGTGCTTAAACAAACAATTTAACATTTGTGTAGTTTTAACTTTTTTGTTGACATACAAGAAAAAAGCGACCGAGGAGGAAAGTAACACGCTACTTTTCTCCTGTTGTCGATATTGTCCATGTTTTAACTAATGATTGAAGCAAATCGTATTTAATTTTACGAATAACAGAGATTTATTTAAGAAAAACCTGTGATCTAGGTAAGCATAAAATATCTTTAAGAAAAAAAATGAGCTAAATTCATAAAATGTTCGAAATATGTGCTAAATATGTCCCAAATATGTGCCAAATAAGTATAAAGTGTACTTAAACTTTTATGTGTTCCTAATAAAAATATTTCTAATTAATAATAGTCATTAGTCTAAAGAATTTTACATAATTTTATACTGTTACTTTCCTCCTAGGAGCTTGTTACTTTCCTCCTCGGGGGTCAGGAGGAAAGTAACAGATGAAGAGCTTGCGTAAAAGTTATACTGTAAACTGTCAATTTATTATAAATGTTTAATTCAAATTTTATTTAAAAGGTGAATGTCCAAGCTTTCATTTAATATATTGGACAAATTTATCCGACAAATATTTTTAATGCTAGCAAAAAAACTGATTTTTGTTACTTTCCTCCTCGGTCTCCCCTAGTTTTTAAAGCAAGAAAAAAAAATTGTAAAATAATTATTTTTACGAGTTTCCCCCCATAATAAAGGTGGAAAACCAGGAATTATCAAAATGTTTGTTTCGTGTCAAGGTCACTTTTGTTCAATTTCTACGATAATATTGACCACTTTTTCTAATTTTCATTCCCATTTCCACTTTTTTATTTTTATTACCAGTTCCACTTTTACTTTATCTAATTCTCATTCACATTTTTTTTATTTTCATTACCACTTCCACTTTTTCTAATTCTCATTTAAACTTTCACTTTTTCTGATTTTCATTCCCATTTTTACTTTTTTATTTTCATTACGACTTCCACTTCCATTTTTTCTAATTCTCATTCACACTTCCATTTTTAAAAATTTCCATTCCCACTTCCAGTTTTTATAATTTGCATCCATTATGTATTTTATCTGAAAATATTGGATCCGCCATTTTAAATTTCAAAAATCTGACTGCAAATTCGTAATCAGCGATTCCAAAAAACCCCGAGTAACGAGTTTCAAGCCAATTCGATCAATTTTTATATGTCATCCGCCATATTGAATTCGCCATTTTGAACTTTAAAAAACTAACATCAGATTCGTAATTAGGAACCTCAAAGCACCTTTAGTTATCAAAAAAATTATTTTCAATTTGTTTTAAAAGAGGAGAGAAAAAGTATGGCAATTATAATCTTATTTTTTCGAAACCGAATATTTTTGATTAATTTCTATAATAGGTTCGAATAAGTTGACTCAAAATCTACTAAGAAAATAGTTATTTTCGTATCAAGGGCGCAAAATAGGTGATTGTGGCGAAGGCGAGATTAGAGAAACCAAGGGGACCCGAAGCGCCCGAGGCGAAGCCGAGGGTGCGTAGGGTCGCCGAGGTTTCTTCATAATCTCGCCTGAGACACTATCACCTTTTGCGCCCGTGCTGCGAACAACATTTTTTGTCCTGTCTGCATGGAAAGTGTATTATTGAGTGCATGCAAGTCCGCTTGTTTTAATGTTCCATCAGGGTTGGGGAGATAATATACTTAAGGTAAATTACATGTAGTTGTTTACGTATATTACGTATGTTTATTATGTCACAAAAAATGAAAACAATACATTTTTTAATGGTGCGGGCGCGAATGTATTTTGCGCCCGCTTCTATGACGTCAGCGGGCGCGAATGTACTTTGCGCCCGCATCTATGACGTCAGCGGGCGCGAATGTACTTTGCGCCCGCTCACCCCATCTCTGGGCGGGAATCACTTACTTTGCGACCGCCTCAAGTGCACGAAATAACACACTTTCCGTGCAGGTAGGACAAAAATGTTTTTTTTAAGAAATACGACTGGCAATCTTGTGCAGTAATAGATAATAGAGAATTTTTATTGAAACTTCTGACTTCCAAGTAAATTTTTGAGGTTATAAATTTTTTTTTTAACGTTTCAATGACCAATGACTATATAATTAAGTGTCAAAAAATTAAAAGCTACCTTCTCTCATGCGTACATCGGTTCAAAAAAATAGTCGACAGTTCAAGCAAGAATTAGAACTACACTGTTAGAAAAATCTGTATTAGATTTAATATACATGCGTATGAAGCGAATATGCACTACAGGTATTGAAATCTAAGATACATGTATATTAAATTTAAAGTGACAACATGGCGGCTGTAGATGCCTATTTCACCAAACGGTCATTATTTCCTTGATATTGAAAATTTATTTGAAATTGAAACAACAGTGCGTAATTCTTTAACTATTGTGTTGTTTATGTCCAAATAATGTTTTATAAGGGGAAAATTTTTCAAAAAAAACATTCTAAATACAAGAATTTTAATACTTATATGTGACATTTAGGTTAAGTACTATAAATGTCAAATTATATGCATTTTTACAATGTAAATTGATTTAAACTTGTATTTACATGAAAGAAATTACTTTGCTTTATTAATAAAAACCTTATTTTGTACACAAGAACATGTATAAATTGAGTAAAATGCAATTTTTTTATTTGAATTTTTTTCAATGACAAAATTTAATATACTTTGTATATGAATTACACTCTAATATACCAGTTTCTTAAATTTAAGTACTTTATGTATATTAAAACTACAAACATTTTTAACAGTGTAAGTAAAAAATTACTTGAAGAAGCAAGACTTTAATTAAAAGGTTTACTTAATTTGTCAATAAATAAATATTGGACAAAAAGAATGGAAAAAATTTCTTGCAATGATAACACAGGCCTGCATCAATACGGGAAAATGAATGCGACTATGTGCTTCTGAATGGAATTTTTTGCCTTAAAGCAGGGGTTGAATTTTTGTCCAGGGGTGTAACAACTTCAAAACACTAAGTATTTGACTTCTAGTGGATGAAAATAATCGTATAAGTGCGAGTTACACTCGCATTGAAACCTAGGGTTCCGTATCTCGATTTAAGGAAAAAGTCCACTTTTTAAAAAAATTATATTTTTCGAAAAAAACTCAATTAAAACAACTTCCTATCATGTTTGTTAAATTTTTCCTATAATATACACGTAAAAATACGCAAGATTCCTGGAGCTGAGGGAAGAAATACTTGCAGTTTTTCCGACAGAAACAGCAGTAAGTTTTAGTTATTTTTCAATTGTAGTTATTTTAGTTATTTTTATAATTTATTTTTAAAGTTCAAAGTGAAAATTTATTTGTAAAACTTTTTCAATATTAAGTATTTTGTATACATAATTAAGAAATCTTGATTTTTTTACAGGCGAAGGTAACGAAGGTTTTTCTTCACCGCGTATTGAGTTTGGTCCAGCTTCTATTATTGAAGATGTATCAAAAGTACAAGATTCTTGTGAAACAACAGAGCTTCAATTGCCTCCTGATTTCATGTCAGCTTGTCTCGACGTCCCATGGGTAGATTTTAAAGGTACGCGCTATAAAATTGGCATGAATCTTGCAATCGACTTCGACGATTTTTGTAATTTACCAGTTTTTGGTGAAATAGACAGAATTTTTTGCAATGAAAATGGTAAAGTTTGTTTCGTATATCATGAATGGTATACTGTAGGGTATGAAAAAAATTTACACGCTTATGAGGTCACAACAACGAGAAAAGCAAAATGTATTCGAATAGAAAATTTACTCTCGCCACGCCCTGTTATTTATCATACAATGTCAAACGAAAAATGTTTTATTGCCTACAGATACGCTGCGTAAAAGATCTGAAATTCATTTTTATTTTATCTAATTTAAGATTGTTAATGTTCTCGTATAACATAAGTTTTTATAAATAATTACTTGCACATTTTATGTGTTTGAATACTGTATAAAAGAGAAATGAAAATAAATTTTCATTTATTATAATTTCACTGATGTCTATAAATGAATTATTATTTGCCATATAAGTGACTATATAAATGGAATCAAATAAAAAAATTTCATATCCGGTCAAGTAAATGTTTGTTTTTATAGTAAAAAAACATTTATTATCGTATCGTGTATGAAAGATATTTTTATTTAATTAAATCTATTTTTTTCTAAATATTATTAAAAAAGGGATAGATATCCCACCAATCAAAATAGTTGTACTAACAAAATTAAAGGTAACTGTGCGCAAGAGAGATGGATGAGGCATTCAACGGAATGTATATACTAGCTATCGAAATTTGTTGCAGTATCCAACTTGAGAGTATGCAACAGAAATAGTTGCAGCAGCAAACTAATTTGATCAGGCTATAGAGCCCAACAAAAATTGCTACCCTATCCAATACTTAGCATAGCCTAACCAATTATTTCTCTCCGTGTAATGTATAAATTTGAATCCCTTTAAATAAAATTTTCTTCTTTTTTTATTGGAAAAATCCATGATTTTTTCTAAAAATATCAGTTTCCCTTGAAAATACTATGATCATCAACTCGAATCGTGCTCGCTATATGTTTCCTGTAATTTTCATGTCAAAGTACATTTGTATACTAAAATCAAAAAATTTTTATTTTTCCTCGACAACGCTATGTAAATTGATCCGAATCATGTTCGTTATACTTTTCCTGTAATCTACACGCGAAAATACGAATGTGTACCAAATTTCAGCCCTCCAAATAAATTCGTGTGGCTGCTAGAGGGGGAAAAAGTGTACCACTTACAAAGGGGCCATTCAAGTATATTAGGTAAGCATATTTTCAAGGGTTTTGGACCCCCCTCCCCCAAATAAGCATATTATAATGGAAAAAATAGAATTTTTATATGGTGCATAAGCAACTGAGGAACCTCTCCCTCCCCCTTAGATGCTTACGTAATGCTTGAATGACCCCAAAGCAAAAAAATATAATAGAGTATAAATTATATTATTAAGAAAATCAGATTAACTAAATAAATTTTCAACATTGAAAATTTAACACTCGAGTTTTCTCCGTCTAGGAAAACAATTTACAAAAATATCAAGCCTATCCAAGAACTTATAATTTCTGACTGGGAAATTTCGTTAAATACTAATTTGCATACATACCACCTCGGTTGTGTTGCCAGAGTTTTCCCTCATACCATTTTTGTCAGTCAATACACCTAAAAAAAAGAAAATTATTTAAATATTAAATAAGAATCCCTGAAGTATCCCCTAATTTTCTTTTGGGTATCAGTAACTAATGTTGCATATATTAATGAGAATAACAAAAACAAGAAAATTCGGATAATCTACACTGCACAGTGGCCGATTTCCCGAAAAACCTGGCCAAAAGTCAAAAAATTTTTTTTAGAAATTTATACTTTTTATTATTGAATATTATAAAGGAGGGTTCACTGCATAATTTTGCGAAAAAAATTACACTTTTTTTATCACCAATTTATTATGTGAACAAGTAAAAGTGATCTTTGCCAGAGATTTACTCAGAACGTTTCATAACTATAAATTTTCGTCACAGTTAAAATAGTGAAAATATACTAATATACAGCAGATTTTTGAATATCTTTTTTTGGGAATTATTAACAAAGGTGTATGAAATAGGTTGAATGTATTTATCATCACATTTAAAACGTACAGTTTTTAAAAAATGACATTAAACATCGCTATTCATGGCTACGATTTTTGTATTGTTTTATCAACGTAAATCATGAAAATAGTTGTGAAATCCACCGATATCCGCGCCCTACCTGGTATTATCATAAACTAGAATATATTTTTGATTCATTTTAATTGAAATCAGCTGCCCCAAGCTGCCCCTGCAGTTTTGGTATCACTTTTTATTTCACCCAGCGCGGTTTACCGACAGCGCGTTGCACCGGCCGGCGGTGCAACTGAACGTGAAAGACTGACTTTTTCTTCATTCGCATTCGCTTTAAACTAAAATTCTGTAATTTAAAAAAAATAAACTCTAACACATATACGCAATTTTATAATACCAGCAAATATTTTGGATCCGCCATATTGAATTTGATAAAACAAATGTAAAATTTGATTTCAGAAACCCAGTAAACGTAAGTATACTAAGTTTGGTTAAAATCGTACCATTTTTTAATTTTTAGCAAAGTTTTTTAAAATCTAAACGGCCATTTTGGATCCGCCATTTTGAATTTGACACAACCAATGTAAAATTTGAATTCAGAAGCCCAAAAAACATGGGTATACCAATTTTGATTGAAACCGTATCATTTTTCGATTTTTGGCCAGGTTTTTCGGGAAATCGGCCACTGTGCACTGAGAAAAAAAGAAATAACTGAGTAGCGTCCGGACATGAATGGTTCCTGTCCAAAAGTTTCTTTTCATTTAGAAATTACTCTTTGATGTCTAGACATGACCCAAGCCTCTCTAGAGTTAATGTCTTAGACATTAACTTTAAAGTTATATTGTTTTTACTTATTGTCTTTTGATAGGCAATTTCCTCTTCGACTGAAAATTATAATTTACAGGACAAATAAAAAAAATACACTTTAATTTTGAGTTTAAACTGAAAAAACACATCGAATATGAAGGTTTTTTTAATTTGAATGTTTAGATACATATTTCATTTAATAATTTTATTATTCATAATATTCCCTAGAAGAAATTTGTCATGGCACCACTAGAATTCGTCAAGTTACTGGACAGTTTTTCTCGTATCGGATGATTCTAGCTAAACTTGCAAATTACAATAGAGTGGCTGACCAACACTCTTGGATATAATTCAAGTTAAACTTGATATTTCCACGACTCAAAGCTATCCAGTTTTTTTAATGGCACTATCCAGTGCTCTTCGAAATTATATTCCTATATCCTTGTCATGGCGGTGGCGCTACAATAAATCTAGTAACTGGACAGTTGTGCTAGAATTTTGTGTATTGACATTTCGCTTGCTTGGTGTAAAAAAATTACAACTTGTTTATAAAAATTAATTATTTAATAGATTAATAATATTAATATTCCTTTCTTATAAAGACAGTGCATACAAAACACATGAAAATGTATCTCGGTGGTCGAAAAAATTGAATGTAAGAAAAAATGAACTTAGCTTTTCAAAGCATCTAAATCAATATTCATTTTATGAAAATCACCGTAAATCATTGTTCCACATATATATTTTTTGCATAACTTACTTAATAACAATAAATATACATTTGCAAAGCATTATTTGTTGTAAATGTTTGCAGCTGTCATGAATTAGAAACGAACATAACCTACATTTAGTTGAAATCACCTGATTGGCCCAAGGCAAAAAAGCGCGCTTTTTAAAAATAATATTACCTTGAATAAAAAAGTGTTTTTAGTTTTAAAAAAAAATTATTAAACGATTATTATTATTTTCAGATAAATTTTACATGGTAGATTATTATTTTTCTCTTTGAGTATATGATAATAATATTAATAATATTATATTATATTATATCAATAATTATTAATTTATTAAAATTATTTTATTTATAAAATTTTTGAGGATAATAAATAAAAAAAATTAGTATGTAATTAGTTTTTTTATAATTTTCTAATGTTTAAATTAAATTATAAATAAATCATTTAAAATTAAATAAACATCTAAAATGTTTATTTGCCTAGAAAATAATAAAAATATTCACAAATTCGTAATATTATTAGGTACAGTGAAACACGTCAAGCATTTATTCTAATATCACTGATCAAAACGGCCGAAGAGTTAATATTCCCTCCCAATCGAAAATAAAAATTATCAAAACTACGGTTATAAAGATAAAATTATCGGAAGGCAGAAACTTTTTCATTATTTGCGCGTACGCAGCAGGTAATGCCAGAAATGATTTTGCGAATGACTTGTCAAATATTTTTCAAGACTTAGAATTGGATCGTATAATGATAATTTTTACATACTCGTTGGTGATCACCCCAAATGGGGTGACTCGCAACTTAATGATCGCGGAAAATATTTGTCTAACTGGATGAATCGTTTCGATTTCCAATACAAAACAATACTACACGGGAAAAAGAGAAACGTTGGATTAATACCGTTTTCCGATTGGTTCAACGTCAGTGGGCCTTGTCACGATTTCGGCATTGATTCAACAGACTTTTACTGTTGAACCTACTGTCAATCTATTGTTACAAGTAAGTTGATCCAACAGACACTGCCTACAGCGCTCCTTGCCGTTGAACCAATCGGAAAACGGTATTAATCCAACGTTATTCTTTTTCACGTGTAACCGGACCAACGCAGGCGACTTTTCTGAGCACTAACTCTTATTTGGACATATGTTTACATGATGTTCGAGTGAACCTGTAAAATTTAAATTGCAATCGTATTCCAACTATTCCATATGACAGCGATCATGATGACTTACTATTGAGAGTCGTTCTGCCAAATAATGAAACAATACCGGAAGGACTTGAATCCAATGACTATCCGTTAAATTTAAATAAAACAGATTGGCAAAAATACTACACAAAAAATTCAAACTTAAATATAGATATACCAGCGAAACGTAATTTATCAAATGCAGAAATTGAATTTTATAATGAACGGTTCGGGCAAGAATTAGCATTAAGTAAATATTTACTCGAAAAAGCAAGACTTAAATTAAAAGGGCTATTTAATTCGTCAGTTAACAAATATTGGTCAAAAAGAATGGAAAAGATTGATTGCAATAATAATGAGCGTATTTTCGAGAGGTTAAATGCAATTTTTAGACCTAAAAAGCCCATCGAAATTCCAAACTTAAGGGTACCTAGGGCTAATATTGAATTATTGAATAAGGCACGAATTGACCCGGGAGAGTTGGGCTCTGATAATGATTCGTTCATTGTCACCGACCCTATAAAAAAACTTGATTTGATGGGTGCACACTTTGCGCGGGTTAATGAGGCACATTTTGTAGACCAAAATACGGGTTTGAACAGAATCATTGCGAAATCATTAAGTAACTTTGAGAACGAGTTTAAGCCGGCGCAATCGGAAGAACGACCGTTGGTGGAATTCTCAAATGAGAATTTGGCCCTCCGACCCAAATTTCAACAGGAAAAAGTTACCGCTCAGTATGTTGAATTGTTATTTAATCTTATTCAATAACATGCTCAATAGTTGTTTCTTTCCTCCTAAATGGAAAAAAGCAAAAATTAAACCCTTGGGGAAAAAGATAAGACATTATCAGATCCGGGAAACTTTAGGCCTATAAGTCTTTTGTCAAATTGGAGTAAGGTTTTTGATATCATTATTAATAAAACAATAACTCGGGCTTGTAAAAAACTGGATATTGTGCCACCGGAACAGTTTGGTTTCAAGAGTAAAAATTCGACATTGCATGCTATTTCAAAGCTAACGTCTGACATTAACAGAGCTCATTTGGAGGGACAGGTCGTGGCGGCATGTCTTATTGATATGTCGAAAGCGTTCGACTCGGTTTGGCTAGATGGGCTCTTATTTAAGTTGATCAAATGCGTTACCGTAGTGTGATAGAATGGATAAATCTAGACTAAACGGGAATAAATACCCTTGGCTTGCGAATGCCTGATTTTGTTTATCTGTGATAGATAGGTTTTGTTTGTTTTTATTTTTTTGTATATTGTTTTTTGTTCATTCTTCCCAATTACATTACATAGTTGATTAGGCAGATTTTTTGTAAGGAATGCGTATCGCCATTCAGGATAACCTGTATAGGTGTATCGGACCTTTTTTTTCTCGCCTTCGTTAACAAAGTCATGGTGTGAACTGTCTGGTTCTCTGCGGAGTGATAATTGATGATGAATGTATTACTACAAATATGTCTGCGAGTGTAAGATTACCTGCCGTTTTGACTATTTTTTCAACTGCGTAAATTGTGTCTAACGATCTCATATATTTTGTCGTTATAATATTTGTATTTTATAATTGTTGAACAATAAAGAAATATAGAAAAAAATCAGAACGGCCGAGTTGCGTAAAGCGTTAATAAAACAGATTGGAAAAAATTTTCAAAAAATTTAAATGAAGTATCATTAATTATTCCAAAAGATAAAAATTTAGAAAATGAAGAAATAGATAAACACTTAGAGTCATTAGATATAAATATTAGAAAAGCAATAGAAATATCAACACCAAAATATAAACAATTTGATTCAGAGGAGAGATACTTGTCACGGAAAGTAATAAAATTACACAAAAGGAAAAGTTTTATATTGTCATCACTATTTAAATGTCAAAAAAATAAAAGAATGTACAGAGATGAAAAAGAAATGTATAAATATTTACTTCATGAAATTAAAACAAAAATTGACAGTGAAAATAAAAAATCTTATAGCGAATTCTGGGCCAATAGAATAAAGAGTAAAAAAATAATGAATTATTTCCTGAAATAAATAAAATGTTTAGGAAAAAACAAGGGTGCGAGATTGATACGTTATTACTTAATAACAGTAGTAGAGACATGATACGAAACGCGGGTATTGATATAAACGAGCTTCCGGTGGATCAAAATAATAATTTCGTAGTTAGTAACGAACAAAATAAAATGGCTATAATGGGAGAATATTTTGCTTCTATTGGTAAAAAAAATGTAAACATGGGTCAACCGAGACTAAATGAAATAATAAAAAGAAAACAGAAAAATTTTAAAAAGATTTAGATAAAGATAAAACAAATAATAATAAATTAACAAATTCTACCAAGGAAAACTCAACTGTGTCGCCTGTTTGGGATGTGGATAAAAATTTTTTTTGTAATCTCCCAAAACTTAAAATAATACTAAAAAATTTAAAGAATAAAAAATCATCCGGTGTGGATAAGATTCCAAACATTGCTTTGAAACACTTACCAAAAAAAATATTAGAACTTTATTGTATTTTGTTTAATAACATTTTAAATAATAACCACTTCCCAGATAGGTGGAGAACAGCAAAAGTAATTGCATTGTTAAAAAAAGATAAAAACTCTCACCTACCGAGTAGCTATAGACCCATTTCTTTGCTACCTAATATAAGCAAGATATTTGAAATAATACTAAACGGTCAACTGACCTATTTATGCGAAAAAAAGCAGATGATATCGGAAGCTCAGTTTGGCTTCAGATACCAACACTCAACAATGCATGCAATTGGAAAAATAACGTCAGATATTAGCAAAGCACTAAATGAGAATAAGTTCCTAGGGACGGTACTAATAGACATTGAAAAGGCCTTCGACACGGTGTGGAGAGAGGGGTTATTTTTTAAATTGTTGAAAGCTGAATTCCCGATTCACATACTTAGAAGCATGTGGATGATGATAGAAGGAAAAGAATTTGTAATTTGTCAAGGAAACAACATTTCGGACCGCAAATTTAAGTTGACAGAGGGATTACAACAGGGTGCGGTTAACTCACCCCTGTTGTATAATATATACATGGCATCGCTGTTGTCTGTGTATGGAATAAATGGCTCTTCTTTGGTAAGAGGCATTGCATTCGCAGATGACGTGATACTGTATGTGACACATAGGGATTTGAATAGGACGAAAGAAATCCTGCAAGATATATTTCGTAAAATTGTAAATTTCTATGGAACGTGGAAACTCAAAGTCAACTTAGATAAATGCGAGACAATTTTGTTTAGACCAAATACAAATAAAGATAAAGCTAAATTTACAAAGATATGGAGAGATTTCTCAATAACGCCGGAAGAGGGGGGTGAACCGTTGCCAAATAGAAAGACAGTGAAATACCTGGGGGTCCATTTGGATGAAAAGATTAGATTCAACAATCACATAGATATACAATTGACAAAAGCAAAAAATGTCTTTTTCGCATTAGGGAGACTCTTTCACTCGAAATATCTCAGCAAAAAAGTGAAAGTAATATGTTATTTAGCATTAATTAGACCAATTATAACATGTTGTTGTCAAATATGGTATAACATAAGACCATCCGTGATGGAAAAGCTGAGAGCTTTCGAGAGGAAGTGTCTCAGAGCGTGTACAGGCTTATATAAAACAAAAGAATCAGGTTTCACCAGATACTTCCCAACGGTATTACTCTATGATAAAGCCGATGTCAATAGAATTGACCTGTTTATTTTAAAATTGACAAGGGACCACATAGCCACGGCGTCGAGGGTCTTTTCAAATAGCCTAATTTTCGCGTAGTACTACCCTAACAATACTTATTTTGAGAAAATTAGAAAAGAGGGAAAAATACCACCCGAAGCGATCCCATATCTAGATAGTTTGGGCTTGATCCAGGACAAAAATAAAATCCCACTAATTTATCATATAAAAAGGCATGCTTATAACAAAAAAATTGAATATGATCCGGGAATAAATGGTCTCAACTCGAATATCCAAATGAGATATTCATTAAGAATCCCTAAAAAAGATAAGAAAAGTAACTATATAAACAATAGCAAAAAGTACTGGTGGATGGAGAAAGAATTCGCACGTGACCACTGGGAGGACATTCGCCTTGCAGCCCTAAATTGATTAGCACAAAAATGTAAATATATAAATAATGTAATTAATTAGAAGCGTAATATCATTGTAATGATTTTCTTTTTTTTTAACAACGTACGAACTCAATTTTGTACTTGGAAATTCCACCAAGTTCTTTTGTGAGTAAAAAAAAATATAACTACAGCTATACATCCGAAATGTAAAAATATATTCTTATGAGTGATAAAGCAAAATGAAAAAGAGTAAACTACGAGTACCTTTTATAAAGGTCATATAGTTTGTATAAAAATGCGTAAGCTGAAACAAACTGTAAAGACGGTTTTATGATTTGTTGTCCGTTTTCTGATATATATATTGTTTATGATTGGCTATAAAAATAAATAAAAAAAAAAAAAAGAGTTGCGTAAAGCGTGTGTTTCTTTTGTTCCTGCCCAGAGGACCCGTGTTCGCTTCCCTGTGCCCCCAAGATTTTTTCGTTGAAACTGCGAGAAGTGTTTTAAGGTTCATGTTATGACATTCATATTAATATGATAATTATAATTGTTTCAGTGTTGTTAATAGTTCAGTCAAGATGTGGATGTGTTGCTTCAATCGTTTTACTAATGTAATTTTTTTTTAAATTAACTAAATATATTTAGTGCATTATATTTTCATATAATTTTTGTTGATAATTGGAATTTTTTTTTAATTACATAAAATAAACGTGTTTACTACATTAAATCTTATTATTAAATGAATGTAGAAATATTTAAAAGAATTAATTTGATTAGTTTTTCAAAAGTTCTATTGATAAATAATTATCAAGTTTTTAGCGAGCTGGCTAGTAAAGTAACTAGACAAATTCAAGCACGACTGGCCAGTTCTTTTATTATAGCTAGGACTTTCTACTAGGGTTATTTTTATTTATTTTATAAATTTATGCAATAATTTGTGTTTATCATCTATTACTTAAAATTCAACAAATTAGTAAATAAAAAATAATTATAATAATTCTATTAACGGTTTTCTTAACCAAACTTTAGCTGAAAAAAGAACCTTTTTGATGTGTACCCTTTTTTACATAAACCATGAACCATTCATGTCCGGACGCTACTCAGTCATTTCTTTTTTCTCAGTGTAATGTTTATAACTGCGGTGTTCTGGGGAAAACACTCTCTTATTATTTTTGTTGACAGTACGAACTTAAAATTACAATACACTGAAAAATGTCCTTGACGTGGAATACTATAAACACTCATGGCCGTACAATGAACTACCAGTGGTTTTAGCAAAATACATTCTACATATTATTATAAATGGGACGTTCCACGTCAAACGGAACAGAGCTCTAGCCAAAAATTGGCTTGATAAAAAAAATCGTTTAAGGGCTGAAAAAACTTGTACACTCTTGTACTTTCGAAAGCAGATGGGCGATTTCAGAAATTCAATATGGCGGCGCCTGTAGATGTGATATAAGTCATCAATGTCACGATTCGACAAATACAAACATGAATAAAATTTCCAAAATTAATTAAATTGAATCAAAAAATACACTTTTAAGCATTTTTGGGGTCGCTGCATATGAATCTGAAGTCAGATTTTAAAAATTCAAAATGGCGGATCCAAAATGGTGGTCGATTTTTAAAATTTTAATATTTTTCCTCAAAACTTACTACTTGGGGGTTTTCGGGGTCGTAGAATACGAATCTGAAGTCAGATTTTAAAAATTCAAAATGGCGGATCCAAAATGGTGGTCGATTTTTGTTAAAACTAAATATTTTTTCTCAAAACTGGTTACTCGGGGGTTTTTGGGGTCGCTGAATATGAATCTGCAGTAAGATTTTAAAAATTCAAAATGGCGGATCCAAAATGGCTGTCCATTTTCGTTAAAATTCAATTTTTTCTTCGAAACTTGTTATTTAGGGTTTTCGGTGTGGATGAATTAATTATAAAATTAGATTTTTTTGATTAAATATGTTATTCGGGTGTTTTAAAGGTCGCTTATTTTTAAAACAAAGGAGCACTTGTATATTTTTTAGCCAAGTGTCTTTGAAACCTTTTATGAACGATAGCATTGTAATTAACAGTGTATATTTTTTAGAGCTTTATGATTTTACCTATGTAAAAGAAAGATTTAAATATCAAAAGTCCTTACAAAGACTTTACTACTCATTAATTTTACATATTATTTTTTTATTTTTCATATGCGCTTAGTTTTTTATTATTATTATTTTATTTACAAAATAATCGCATTCAGCGACCCCAAAAACCCCCGAGTAACCAGTTTTGAGAAAAAAAATTGAGTTTTAACAAAAATCGACCACCATTTTGGATCCGCCATTTTGAATTTTTAAAATCTTACTGCAGATTCATATTCAGCGACCCCAAAAACCCCCGAGTAACCAGTTTTGAGAAAAAAAAATTTAGTTTTAACAAAAATCGACCACCATTTTGGAACCGCCATTTTGAATTTTTAAAATCTGACTTCAGATTCGTATTCTACGACCCCGAAAACCCCCAAGTAGTAAGTTTTGAGGAAAAATATTAAATTTTTAAAAATCGACCACCATTTTGGATCCGCCATTTTGAATTTTTAAAATCTGACTTCAGATTCGTATTCAGCGACCCCAAAAATGCTTAAAAGTGTATTTTTAGGGTTTCGTGGCCCATGGCCGAAAGCCTTATAGTTTCACTTTGGCGTCCGTCTGTCCGTAGTACAAACCCCAATAGTTGACATGTCCCAGTAGTTGACCTGTCTCAGTAATTGACATGTCCCAATAGTTGACATGTCAATTATAGGGACATTTTAACTATTGGGACATGTCCCTATAGTTGACATGTCTCTATAGTTGACATCTCCAAGAGCGTCCGTCTGTCCGTAGTACAAACCCCAATAGTTGACCTGTCTCAGTGACATGTTAACTAATGGGACATGTCCCAGTAGTTGACATGTCCCTATATTTGACATGTCTCTATAGTTGACATCTCCAAAAGCGTCCGTCTGTCCGTAGTACAAACCCCAATAGTTGACATGTCCCAGTAGTTGACCTGTCTCAGTAATTGACATGTCCCAATAGTTGACATGTCTCTATAGGGGCATGTCCCAGTAGTTGACATGTCCCTATAGTTGACATGTCTCTATAGTTGACATCTCCAAAAGCGTCCGTCTGTCCGTAGTACAAACCCCAATAGTTGACATGTCCCAGTAGTTGACCTGTCTCAGTAATTGACATGTCCCAATAGTTGACATGTCTCTATAGGGGCATGTCCCAGTAGTTGACATGTCCCTATAGTTGACATCTCCAAGAGTTGACATGTCTTAATAGTGGACATTATCGAATGGACATTTTGCCTAATGTTTTTGTTTGTGAATCAAAAAAGATAAATGATAGAAGAAAGACCTCCACTCCGCAGCCACTCTTTCTTTTTTCTTTCATTTACCTTTTTTATCAATTTTGATTTTTGCCAATTTTTGATTTTTATTTTAATATTTTATAAAATTTAATAGTACATAAAATTTATAAAATAAATTTTATTATTTATTTTTAAATTATTTATTTTTGATTTATTTTTTTTTTTTAATTAAAATTCAAAGCGCCACGAAACCCTAGATGTAGGCGCAATTGCGCCTAGTTCTTTTCCTATTTTTTGATTCAATTTAATTAATTTTGGAAATTTTATTCATGTTTGTATTTGTCGAATCGTGACATTGATGACTTATATCACATCTACAGGCGCCGCCATATTGAATTTCTGAAATCGCCCATCTGCTTTCGAAAGTACAAGAGTGTACAAGTTTTTTCAGCCCTTAAACGATTTTTTTTATCAAGCCAATTTTTGGCTAGAGCTCTGTTCCGTTTGACGTGGAACGTCCCAAATATTAATACATTTTGTTTTTATAGTAAAGTATTGTAAGTTGTCATTTTATAATTAATATTTTTTTTCAAAAATTTAGTAATTAATAAGCCAATAAAACTGCTTGCATAGTAACGGTACACTCAAAGCAGACGCTCCTGTTTTCTGTTTCTGATCCCGCCCATCTCTTTCCTCCTCACTCTTTACCACCCCGCGCTGATAGTTCGTCCGCTCTCGGGAAGATCGCTCTTGGGAGTTTCCAGTGTATTGATCATCCCACTTTTATCTCCAAAAATTATAGTAATAGAGTGACTATACACCGCAGTGAGAAGAGAAACATTGTCATGCGAAAGTAAGAAACTTTTCTCATCGATGAGTGAGTGAAATCAAGGTTGCCAACCTAGAAGACGTGTTGGTAAGGTAGGTATTGAATAGTTTCTTAAGAAAAAAATTCAATACCTACCTTACCAACACGTCTTCTAGGTTGGCAACCTTGATTTCACTCACTCATCGATGAGAAAAGTTTCTCACCTTCGCATGACAATGATTCTCTTCTCATTGCGGTGTATAGTCACTCATATATTATTATTATATTTACTGATCTGCACATCGTAATGAAGCAATTTCAGGGTGCCTACTAATTTTGTTTAACAAAATTCCCGGTCATTTCCTAATTTTTCCCGGTTTATTTTTTCTTTTAAAATTTAAATTTTTCCTTGTAAGTATGAATAAATCTACAAATATTTACGAAAATTTACTGTATTTTATAAAAATAATTGGTTTTTAAGTTGTTTTTTTTATTCTGTTGGGTCATACGACTAAAAATCATCAGAGAACTGTTGCTGACTTATTTTTAAAAAATCTAGTTTTAATATTTTGTGAAACTAGATGAATTTTTGGATTTATTGGTGCTAATATTATCGTGTAAATTTTATTTCCTTTGAAATTATTATTAACTCAAAATAAAAGGTTCACGACGTGATTTCATGACCTTAAATGTTGCACTTTTTTTGGAAACGTAATAATAATATTAATAACGTAATATTAACGTAATATGTAATATTTAGTAGTTTTTGAATAATAATTCAAAAACTACTAAATATTTAGTAGTTTTTGAATAATAATTCAAAAACTACTAAATATTACATATTACTATTTACCGGAAACAAATCAATTTATTCTATATCAGAAAATTACGGATGTAATAGGATCAGTTGGGGTAAATGGGAACCAGAGGTTTTAGAGCTTAATTTACAGTTTTAAAATTAAGTTCAAAGTCAATATTTTAACCTCAGATCACCTGCAAGAGGTTTTGAGTATTGCCAAGCTTTTATCTTGACAATTGGTAGCAAGATAATTCAAGTTATCGCTCAATGCATAAAAACTTGAAAATCAAAGTCAAACAGTTTCAGTATTTTGTTTCGCATTTCAAAGAAAACAGACTTAAAAATCATACTAAATTTTTTTCTTATTCCTTATGACTCCTATAACAGAAATTCACTTGAATTTTTGATTTTTGTCAATTTGGTTAATAATTGACAAGCTGTTCTCATTAACCCCAACTGACCCTATATATAATTATTTTATTTTAAGATATTAATTTGAATTTGAAAATTTGTTTAGTAAAAAATTTCAAAATTTTTCAAAGCTTAAACTTTTTTTCTGGATGCTTCAAAAAATTTGGGGCTTCGCACCTATTTTAATATTGATATAGTTTACCTGCTATGAAAATTTGGTGAGGGTATTTTGCTCCGTTTCGGAAATAATAAAATTGAAAAATTTTTACTTAGAAGATTAATTCTAGGACTTTAAAGTTTAACATCTCTTTCTATTCTCATAAAAAAAGATTGGAAAGGTGATATTTTTTGTTAATTTTAAGTAATAGAACTAACCCTTTTAATTGAAAAATTTTCAAATTTTTCCACTCTCAGATGATTTTCACTGGTTTGACCCTATTATATTATCATATTATTCTTTTATTGTAGTCAATTCAGAAGTTTTTTTAATCACAATTCAGAGTAAGCTAACGAATTTAAATAAAACTTGGTAGTATGATACCAGAAGGCAAAAAATAGCCATCTTTTAAGAATTTTTTCTCAAAGTACTCATGAAATCACTAAAGAAACAATATTATTAAAATTCAAAAATGTAAATATTAATAAAGGCGCTGGACATGACTACATTCCTCCCGCTATCTTAAAATCATGTAGCTTTGTTATCCTGATGATCAGGATGAATTCATGAGACGTAGATCAGTCTTGACTAACTTAGTATTGTTTACTAATTTTGTATAATCAAATCTTGAAAAGGGAATACAAGTCAATGCAATTTACACTGACTTTGCAAAAGCCTTTGATAGGGTTGACCATGCAATTCTGGTGGCGAAGCTTGAAGCTTTAGGATTTTCTCGTGATTTAATTACTTGGGTTAAAAGTTATCTTATTGACAGATATTCGTCAGTGCGTGTTAAGCATGGATTTTCAATTGTTTTCCTAGCAACTTCTGGTGTACCCCAGGGGTCGAATCTTGGGCCTCTATTTTTCTTGATTTTTATAAATGATACTAACATTCTATTTAAGCACAGCTTATTTTTTTTGTTTGCTGATGATCTTAAATTACTCAAATTAATAACATGCGCTCTCTAAATCTGAATTAGTAAAAATGTTTACTAATTTGAATTAGTGATTTTCTTTTTTCTTCTGAATTATTGAGTCACTAATTTAAATTAGTAAACATTTTTACTGATTCAGATTTAGAGAGCGATCAAGATGCTCTTGATCTTTAATCAGATCTTAATAAACTAAATAAATGGTCAACAAATAATAAACTTTTTCTTAATATTAAAAAATGCAGTATAATTTCATTCAGTAAACTACAATTAATAAAAAAAAGTATGATTATGCAATTGGTAATGACATTCTTTCGAGAGTTTCCATGATACGTGACCTGGGAGTTACACTAGACTCAGAATTGGATTTTGGAAAACATGTTCTAAATGCTTCGTTGATTTGGTCACTTTATCAAGAATACTTATTGATAGCCCTAGAACGGGTTCAAAATAAATTTATGCGTTTTGTTGCTAGACAGACGGGGATACCATTCGATAGATTTAGTCATGACTATACTGAATTGAGACGGATTTTAGGTATTCCTTTATTAAGAAACAGATTTTTATTTACAGATTTACTTTTTTTGTTTAAAATTATTAATGGCATTATAAACTGCCCTCCACTCTTGTCTTTGCTTAATTTTGCTGTTCCTACTAGACCAATCAAAAATCCGACTTTGTTCAGACAGTCATTACAAAGAACAAATTATGGAAATAACTCTGTTATGAGTAGAATAACAAGAGAAGCCTATGAGCACCACAATAATATCGATTTCTATGGTATTTCACTAATTACATTTATAAGCAATCCACGTACTGAAGTCTTTGGTACTAATTAAAGGGGGGGGTATGGTTAATGCGGTGTAAAAAGGCACTTTTTTAATAATTTTTTTTGGTGATATAAAGTGTGTTACTTTATTAACATAATTTCCACAAATTAATACAATATTTGAAGTATATTTTCCTAAATTCTCATTGAAAAATATTTCAAATTGAACGAGTGGCAGTAAATCTCTTCAGGCGCCTCGTAAAAAAATGGATTTGCGGTGTTCAACGTAACTCGCAACAAAACAGAACTTGAAACCCAAAAACTTGTTTTCGCTGAAAAAATCGATCTATTTTTTACTGTATAATTAATAATTATTAAAAAAAGCTCTCGTAGTTGCCTGGGGAATTTAGTCAAGAAGAATTGTGACAAATTTCCGAACAATTGGTTCAGTAGATTTTGAGATATCGTGTACACGGACTTCAAAAATGTCATTTCGAGAAAAACCCAATTTTAAATTTTGACAATTTTCGAAATCTGACTTCAGATTCGTAATCAGCGACCCCAAAACTTATACATTAACATCAACGACATCAGAAAACATTCAGAAATGTCCGCAAAAGGTTAGGACAAACTAAATTAAAAATATACGAAAACACAGCCCGCGGAGCAACCGACAATTGAATGCTCATAACTTCGTCAATTTTGCTTCGATCGGCTTGAAATTTTTACACAATATTCTTGAAATATTATACATTCATTTAAAAAAATTAAAAAAATGCAAAAAAAATTAAATACCATACGTTATGGAAAATCATTGTTTCGCAGAGTCATTTTTTTTGTAATATAATTAAGCACATTTGTACGAAAGAGCACAGCCCGTATATATCTAAAAATATCGATTTTCGTAACTGCAACTTTAAAAAAAAAAATTAAAATTTTTTTTAGATGCTCCAACTTTGTTAATATAGTTTTTTTCATTCCTTTAAAAAAACAAGATTTGATCTTATATTAAATAAATATTTTGCTGTTTTTTATTTCATATGATAAAGTTAAGAAGTATCTTGCTTACCGTAAGACGAGGGGGAATTTACTAGTTAAAAACGTGTACACTTGACTACCAGTAATACACCTCATATTACCCTTATTACTAAGTATTACACGTTATTACAGAGTATTACACATTATTACAGAGATATTACAGATTTTTTTGCGTTATTACAGAACCGTAATAACGCATTATTACACGGTATTACACGATATTACACAAGTATTACAGGAAGAGTGTACACTTGACTACCTGAGTAAATTCCCCCTCGCCGTAAGATATAATAATAATAAAACAAAAAAACACTTTTAACCGTTTTTTAAAATTTTTAATTTTTGATGTATATCAAGTTAGCAGTACAACTTTACAGAATTGAGTAATTCACAATTGTATAATTTGCTGTTTAATAATCGATAATTAGTTGTGAAAGAAATAATTTTGTCATTCAAATATTTTTTTTCTACAAGGGTGCCCTGCTAACTTGACGTCAAGTTAGCAGGGCACCCCCCAAAAACCGTTAAATCAATACATCAACATAATTCATTGCAATAGGAATTTGCCGTTTTCTAACCGTAAAACCACCGATTAATCGATTTTCTAAAAAAAATAAAAATTCAAAGAGAAAAAGTTTTTTTTCTTTCCGTAAAGGCTTAATCTACTGTAAAAAGACATTCCTCATAGATGTAACAGTTTTCAGATAAGAAAACAGAACAGATATATCAAATAAAAATTATATATGTGCGATTCCAGGTGAGATTTTGACTTTTTCGGAGTAGGTTAACCGATTGCAATGAAACTTTAGAATTTCAGCTTAAAATATTTGTTAGTTTACGAGATTTGCAATAATAACAAAAAATTTTAAACTGCTATATCTTCCGTTCTAATAATCGGATTGAGGTCTACTTTTTTTTAAAATGTCAAGGAAAATGAGAGGAATAAATCTCTTTCAGAACAATTTTTTATAATTTTACAACTAAAAAAATTATTAAATAATAATTGAATAAATTTCACGCGACAATCTAAAATTCAATTACTTAAACGCTAAAATGATCTTACCAGTGTTTTCTTTAATGTTCCAAAGGAATCCAATTGTAAATGCAAGTTTAACTTATTTAATTTTAATAATTTACGAATATAAACAATTGCGATTTCTGCTAGTTGACGTGCAGACGACATTGCGCACGCAGCATTCTCACGTAGCCACTTTAGTCCACGATCACGTCAGCTGGTTACAGGAGAATGCTGCGTGCGCAATGTCGTCTGCACGTCAACTAGCAGAAATCGCAATTGTTTATATTCGTAAATTATTAAAATTAAATAAGTTAAACTTGCATTTACAATTGGATTCCTTTGGAACATTAAAGAAAACACTGGTAAGATCATTTTAGCGTTTAAGTAATTGAATTTTAGATTGTCGCGTGAAATTTATTCAATTATTATTTGATAATTTTTTAGTTGTAAAATTATAAAAAATTGTTCTGAAAGAGATTTATTTCTCTCATTTTCCTTGACATTTTAAAAAAAAGTAGACCTCAATCCGATTATTAGAAGGGAAGATATAGCAGTTTACAATTTTTTGTTATTATTGCAAATCTCGTAAACTAACAAATATTTTAAGCTGAAATTTACGTTAAAGATTAGTCTTACTATATATAACAAAATTCCAAAGTTTCATTGCAATCGGTTAACCTACTCCGAAAAAGTCAAAATCTCACCTGGAATCGCACATATATATATTTTATATCATAAATATTTTCCTGAATTTACCGTTTGACGAATTTGAATTAGTTGTGCCCTAAAAATTGCCACATCAATTGAGGGTATGGATGCTATAAGGGGATAGAAGTGAAATTTAAAGTCCCCGCGTCTAGCGAGTCAGCGGCTGCGCAAGGGGACAACGTAAACCATGCGCGTCCCCTTATAGCATCCATACCCTCAATTTTAGAATTTTAAAAAACATCAAATAAACTATCAGAATCGTAAAAATCACACCGAGAAAAAAGATTTCTTTGATTCATAGAAATCAATTTCTTTCACAAATTCTTCTCTGATTCAAAGAAAATTTATTTGTTTCAAACAAATTATCTTTGAGACAAAAAAAAATTATCTTCATTCCAAAGAAATTTGTTATTTAATTAAAATAAATGTTTCTTTTACCCTATATCAATGATAGCATTTCTTCCATATAATGCACAAATTTCTTTAATTTAAAGCAAATTTAATTTTGAATGAAAGAAAACAAGTCATAAACTGATTTCTTTGAATCAAACAAATATTTTCTCTGTGTGCAGCAGGGCATTCGTAATATATCACTTAAAAGTAAGTTTAAGAGTAACTAATATTATTCTTAATGTACTGTTTGTCTAATTTGAATTAGATGTGCCCGGAAAATTGCCACATCAATTTCAGAATTTTAAAAAGCATTAAAAAAAAAAATTCAGAATCGTAATAAACAGCAGGGCATTTGTGATACATCACTTTAAAGTAACTTTAGAAGTAAATAATTTGTTTCTTATTTTACCGTTTGACGAATTAGAATTAGTTGTGCCCTGAAAATTGACACATCAATTTTAGAATTTTAAAAATCATCAAAAAAAATCAGAATCGTGAAATACAGCAGGGCATTCGTGACACATCACTTCAAATTAACTTTAGGAGCAAATAATATTTACCTGATTTTACCGTTTGACGTATTTAAATTAGTTGTATTCTGAAAATTGCCACATCTATTTTAGAATTTTAAAAATTACCAAAAAAAATCAGAATCGTAAAATACAGCAGGGCATTCGTGATACATCACTTCAAATTAACTTTAGGAGTAAATAATATCATTAGATAGAAAAGTTAAACAACATTACACGAATACAGAAAAACATCATTGATATTTACTGAAAATTTGTACAATTTATCAAATTTCCCTGACAAATAATTATTTCTCCGTGACTTTTCTCGGTCATTTCGGGTATATCAGACTTTGGCACAATTAATACAAGATTGTCAAACTCAAAATTTAGAAAAAAATTATTTATTCCTAAAGTAACTTTAAGTGAAGGTTAATAATTAACTTTTAAGTGATAGGTTTATAACAAATGCCCTGCTGAAATTTACGATTCTCATTTTTTTGGTTTTTTAAAATTCTAAAATTAATGTGGCAATTTTCCGGGTACAACTAACTCAAATTCGTCAAACGGTAAAATCAAAAACAAATTATTTACTCCTAAAGTTACTTTGTGTAGATATATTATGAATGCCCTGCTGTATTTTACGACTCGGATTTTTTTTTTGATGATTTTTTAAAATTCTAAAATTGATGTGTCAATTTTCAGGGCACAACTAATTCAAATTCGTCAAACGGTAACATCAGAACAAAATTATTTACTTCTAAAGTTAATTTGAAGTGATGCGTCACGAATACCCTGCTGTTTTTTACGATTCTGATTTTTTTTGATGATTTTTAAAATTCTAAAATTGATGTGGCAATTTTCAGAGTACAACTAATTTAAATACGTCAAACGGTAAAATCAGAAAAATATTTTTATGATATAAAATATATATATAATTTTTATTGGATATATCTGTTCTGTTTTCTTATCTGAAAATTGTTACATCTATGAGGAATGTCTTTTTACAGAAGATTAAGCCTTTACGGAAAGATAAAAAAAACTTTTTCTCTTTGAATTTTTATTTTATTTTTTAAATCGATTAATCAGTGGTGTTAGAGTTAGAAAACGGCAAATTCCTATGGCAATGAATTATGTTGATGTATTGATTTAACGGTTTTTGGGGGGTGCCCTGCTAACTTGACGTCAAGTTAGCAAGGCACCCCTGAAGAAAAAAAAATTTGAACGACAAAATTATTTCTTTCACAACTAATTAGCGATTAATAAACGGCAAATTATACAATTGTGAATTACTCAATTCTTTAAAGTTATACTGCTAAGTTGATATATATAAATTTTTGTTAGTTCTTTTTGCATAAACAAAATTTTACAACATTTTAAAGAAAAATTAATAACTCAACAATCGTTTGCAATAAATTAATGAAACTTATACGGATTATATAAAAAATTGCCCTCTTTTCAATGAATATAATTGCAAAATTGTAAACCTAAAAATTCGATATTTTTAATAACAATTCTCAGATAGCACGGAAACTTTGCAGAAAGCTTGCGGCAAACTTACCGTGCAAGCTTGTCTGAGCTAGCGAAATGTCCCACCCAGGGCAAGCTTGCCGTGAAAGCTTGCTGTAAGCAAGTAAGTTGCTGCAATCTTGCCATGAAAGATTGCTACAAGACTGCTGCAAGCATACTAAGAATGATTGCGGCAAGCTTGCCGTGAAAGATTGCTGTAAGCTTGCTACGTAAGGTTGCAGGAGAATTTCAACAAGCTTCTGAAAAGGTTGCTGCAATTTTTAAAAAATACATTTTAAATTTAAAAAAAATTTATTTGTTTTCTAAATTTGAAAATCCTTGTGACGTTTATTATTATTAATTATGTCCTGTTTATTTTCATTTGGAAACTTAACGAGAAAATTTTCGAAACAAATTTGAGGGGACTGGGAATTGAACCCGGGTTCGACAGACACTAACCAAAGATCCTAACCGAGAACCTACTCGACCAACTATCAGAGAATAAAAAAATCTTGCTCTTAACCCTCGACTGTTTTTATGAGTTGAAACACAGTTGAAAAACGGCGGGCTTTTTCAAAATGCTTTTAAATAGAAATTTTGTGTTTTCTATTTTATTTGTTAATTAATCAATGTTATTATTGTTATATTTTATTAAATTTATTTAAAATATGAAAATACTTATTGAAAAGATGAATAAAAGTTTTTAAATGTATTAAACATTTGTTAATTTAATAATAATATTTATATATCTTATTATATACTTACTTTATTTATCATTTTAATTTCTAGTATTAATTGCCGTTATTTTTTCAATATACCATAATTTTTAACTAATTAAATTAATTTTTGAATTTTATATTTTTGGTTTTTTTATTTTATTTATTATTAGGTTTTATTATATTTTATTATATTTTTTATTATTGTTTTATTAATTTTTTATTATTGTTTTATTTATTATTAATTATTTATTATCTGGGTTTTATTAACAATTTACATTATTTATGTGTTCAACCCCTCTGATTGTGATGAAACTTAAATGAAGTGTACATGACAGTCACCTCTTTAAGTTCCAAAAAGAAAAAATTTGTATTTTCCACTAGAAGTGTATTAAACGAATTTTTTATTGTGACGCGCGCCATATCAACTTTAGCGACTGACCTGCCTAACATCCAAACGTGCTTGAGCTTGATGCACGAAAAGAAGTGGTTTACATTTTTTGTCTATTAATAAAAATTCTACTACCGTTTCTTAGTTGAATACACCTATGTTAACCCTCACGTGCCTGAGTTCATTTTTTGACGTTCGAGGGACCCAGCTGCTTAAATTCCATAAAAAACAACATTTAATAGCATGATATTCAATAATTTAATTCTAAATTATAATTGTAATATTTTGCAAATATAATTGCAAAGAATATTTAATCTTTTGACACTCTAGGATACATAAATAGCCCACAAAAAGTCGCGTTGTGACACATTTTTCTACAGGGCGAATTTGAGTGTACAGTACAAAAAAGTAATTCATTTAATTTAAGTATTACTGGGTATTCTTAGGTTTTTGGGGTCGCTGATTAACAAATTAGACGTCAGATTTGGAAAATTTAAAATGGCTGATCCAATATGTCGGACGAATTTTCAAAAATTAAACATATTTCCTTGAAAATAGTTACTCGGGGGTTTTCGGGGTCGCTGATTGCGAATTTAAAGTCATCCGCCATTTTGAATTTTGAAAAACGGACACCGGATTCGTAAATTTTAAATATATATTATTAGCTTCATTTTCTTTACATTCCTTAAAGCCTAAGTGCAGCGTAGGTTGTAGCAACCCTTCTCAGAGTGATATGGCGCGGCGGTTGGCGCGCGTCACAATAAAAAATTCGTTTAATACACTTCTAGTGGAAAATACAAATTTTTTCATTTTGGAACTTAAAGAGAAGACTGCCATGTACACTTTATTTAAGTTTTATCACAATCAGAGGGTTAGAACACATACATAATGTAAATTGTTTATAAAATTGTTATTAAAAATATCGAATTTTTAGGTTTACAATTTTGCAATTTTATTCATTGAAAAGAGGGCAATTTTTTATATAATCCGTATAAGTTTCATTAATTTATTGCAAACGATTGTTGAGTTATTAATTTTTCTTTAAAATTTTGTAAAATTTTGTTTATGCAAAAATAAACTAACAAAAATTTAAAATTTCAAAAAACGGTTAAAAGAGTTTTTTTGTTTTATTATAAACTACAGAGTTTAATAAAAGTTTTAAGATTTTAGAAAATCAATGAAAATTTGTTGACACGGCTGACCTGGAGTTACTCTATAGTTTACACATTAAGTTACAATGGAGAGTGATACTATGTCTAACCCCCTCCCATCTCTAAAATTGTCGGTACGCTTGACGTGCGTAAAGTTGGAATGATCTAAGACTTTAAAGTAAGATATTTTAAGTTAGAATAAAGTTAGAGACTTGTAACTTAGATGGTTGGAAAGCTGATTACCCTATTGAAAAACCCTGTACAAGATCTTGTACAGGGATTTTCAATAGGTACTGAGGAAAAAAACACCTTCTATGGGCGGACGAGGCACCCGGGTACCTATGTTTAATTTATTAAAGATTTTATATAAAAATAAGATGTTCAATTAACTTTAAGTGTAGTGGACGTTTCAATGAAAGTAATAATCACATAATATACATAAACATTGCTAATAAAAATTATCATTATTAGTTGATTATTACACAGAGAGAAGAGTTACGGTTGTGGCTACAAAACTTGTTTAGTAGCCTAAAATATTGTCATGACAACTTTACTAGCAGTTATTGTAACTAAACAGCGTTGAGTTCCGTTTAGTTCACGATACACAACAGTGTTTTTGGCCTCACTCTCTTTTGAGTGAATGTTACGCTACTGCTAATGTTCCCCCACTTTTTATTGAGATATCAAAATGTCGGATGCTTCTTTCTCCAAACAGTACACTTTGTTTATGTTTTTATTTAATTTTTTTTTTTTTTTGATCTTATTTGAATAAATTTATATTTAAATTATTAGGAATTTATCAACAGTGTGCATTATTATTTATTTTTAATGAAACATGAAATATAATCAACACATTATAGTTTATGTTTGCTATGTTCAAGACAAAAGTCTATTACGTATTACGTATTTTGTATATATTCACAATTTCATTGATTTTTCATTGAATAGTATCAGTGTATATACTATTTGCTAGATTGCAAAACAGGTAAATATTTTTTTAAGTTTCAAAAAAGCAAATTAAAACTAAGATCTTAAAGATTGTGTTGAAAATTTGAAAATATAAAAAACTTGATTTTATTTATATTTTTCAAAGAAACTGAAATTTCAAATTTATTTAAATTAAATTTTAAAATTAATTTTCTGTTCAAAAAAAAATTCCAATTTTCCTAATTGACTCGCATGAATAAACCCCAAATTTCAATTAACATAAATATCATTTCACTTAAGAGTGTTCAAAGGTCTCTAAAATTCTTTGGCATTTAATTATCGCCCTATAAATACAGCACTGAACGTAAAAATGATAAACATTGATTTTAAAACACTTTTTTCTCAAATTATAGACCCATTTTTTTAAAATCGGCCAACGTACCAAGATTTCTTATCTTATAAATTTCCTAAATCCAAAAGATTTTTGGAATCCATGCAAAAACGCGATCGCAAAATTGGAAAAAGGCAAATAATAATAATGACAGCTGCGACTTTGTGCTCCCTGCATGCTTCTGCCATCTAACGACAGCAGGACGTAATAAAGCTAAAATTATTACTTTCCTATTTCCAATTTTACGATCGCGTTTCTGCAATGATTTGAAAAATCTTTCGAATTTAGGAAATTTATAAGACAAGAAATCTTGGTACGTTGGCCGATTTTATAAAAAGTGCTCATAATTTAAGAAAAAAGTGTTTTAAAATCAATGTTTATCATTTTTACGTTCAGTGCCGTATTTATAGAGCGGTCAATAAATGCCAAAGAATTTCAGAGACTTTTGAACACTCTTAAATTTAAATTAACATAATTGTACATTGACATAAAAATTATTTGACATAATATATATATATATATATATATATATATATATATATATATTAAATTTTAATTGAGAAATGTGTTAATTAATGGAATATTTTAAGACTGATTAAATTTATGAAAAATAATTAATTCAACAAAGAATTTAAGTTAAAAATTTAAAAAAATATTAAATTTTAAAATAGTTTCAGTTACAATTGTTAAAAGCAATTAAATTTCAGGAGATTTTTAATCAAAATTTACGTAAAATTAAATTTCTGAATACTTTTTTATAAGATTCAGGCAATAACTGAATTTAATAAAAATTTGTATTGAGAAAGTGTTTTAAATAATAAAAATTTCAGAAAATTTTAATTAAAGATATGGTTTTCAGTAGATTTTAAATTGAAAATTTCATAATAAATGATTCAAATTTAAATGATAAATTTTTTTTACAAACTTCAAACCATAATTGAATTTTAGAGAATTTTTAGGTAATTCTAACATGTTCTAAATTATGTATGATTTTCGAAGAATTTTAACCACATTATTAAAAATAATTAATTTTGCAAATAATTCTAGATACTTTTTATCATTCTTTAATAAATAGACTTAGTAGAGAAGGTAACTCTTTATAAGAGCATGTCAATTTCTTTGACAGCAGTGTATCAAGATTCACCTCATCGTTGAAAAGAAATACACTGAAATTAAATTAGTTTAATTTAGAGTCGACCTAGTCACATTTTATAAAAATAAGTCGAAATAGTCGCATTTATTGAAAAAAGTCGATAAAAGTCGAAAAAGTTGTGCAATCCGAGGTTGTAATTTTTTGGTTCAATTTTGGATTTTTAAGAAATATCCCATTATTCGAGTTTCAGCATTAAATAGGAGAAAAATTTTTGAAGTTTTAAATTGAAATTTTTTAATTTTATACAATATTTAATTGAAAAATAGTTTACGATTAAAATTATTGAAAATAATTTATTTAGAGAAGAATTTTAGTTTAAATTAGTTAAATAATTGAAATAAAGAAGAGCTGAAGAAGATATGCATTGTATACTTAAAAAAACGTATTTTGTAAAAAAAATGTCGAAAAAGTCTCGTTTTATTATAAAATAAATCGAAAATGTCGTGTAATCCGTGGAATTTAAATGTCAATTCTGTGACATAAAAAAATAATTAAATTAAAATTTAGTGAATTTTCTATAAAAAAATTCTGTTAAGAATAAATAAGAATAAATGTTAAAATTCATATAAGAATTGTGCTAAATAAAAATTCGTGTAAAACAGATTTAAGGAATTTTTTGTTTGAAATAAGCTTTAATTTATTATTATCCTTTATGAAACTTGAGGTTATGCTGTCGACTACTTTTTAACATTAACACAAGACATGAAAAATCAATAAAACTTTTTAACTTTTTTTAAATACCCACAGTGGCACTCCAGGATTAAGCTGAACTATACTTTTCCTGGTGTGCTGCGGCCAAATATCAGTTTTGTTTTTAAATTATTGAATAGTTTTCAGGCGCGATATGATTAGTAAAAAATATACAAATACAAAAAAAAAACTTATTACAATTAAAAACGAACAAAAAGAAACTTGCTTAATTTATTTTAATGACAAGATTAAAACTAAATAATTTTAAAACAAAATACATATATTTACCTTTATTATTAACCAGTGGAATCTTCGTGATATTTGTTCCGTGTAATCCAAAACGGATTTTTTTCACAAATATGGAGTTTCAATGTCCTTTCCTAACAATGTAAAAAACTTCTATGATGTTTATACACTAAAAGGTGAAATTTTTGTAAATATAATTAGTACATTGTTGTATTTAGTGTAGGAACTGATGCTAATAACACTTCTTTCATTAAGTCATTATGTGTGGACCGATTTGTTCAACCATAAAATAATCTTCTGAAATTGAACTATTATAAATAATTAATTTTCACGGAGTGAAAACTGACTCATATTACAATTGCACACAAAATCAATTAAATTGATAAATAAAAATAGTCCTTAAAAACAGCATTTTTATATTTTGTCATATTATACAAAACTTTTGTGAAAGTTACATAGTGAAACGTCCAAAATGTGCCGTATCGTAGGAGGGACACTTCCCCACTGAACTACATATATCTGGAATGCTGTCTGCCATTGATGGTCGCTAACCGAGAGAGAGGCCTGATTCCTGTATCCCTCTCCTTCTCTTGCTAAACTGCGCAGGCGTAGTACAATACGTTCTAAAAGTTTACTGTTAACTGTGTTAAGGCCAAAGCAGAATAGAATCGTAACCGCAAACGTAACCGGAATAATGAATTAGAGAAGGACAAACAATATATCTATCCTTTTCTAACTCATTCTTCCGGTTGCGTTTGCGATTACGATTCCAGTTACGTTTCTATTCTGCTCAGGCCTTTATGTCATATTCACGTATGCATTAAATATTTTCTAATGGACCTGTACCGACAAAGAGAGGAATACAGGAATCAGACCTCTCTCTCGACTCGCGACTTTCAAGGTGGTTCCAGAATAGGTGCAAAAGCCAAGTCCAAGTGGCAATCTCATGAGTGCGAAGGGGATAGGTAGTCTATCTATCTCTCTTGCACTCATGGGATTTGCATATGGACTTGCACTTGTACTTGGCTTTTGCACCTATTGTAGAACCTCCATCAATGGCAGACAGCATTCCAGATAGACTCTATAGAGACTCTATAGTCAGTGCACTTCCCCTATTAAGGCCTAAGCACCATAAAAATGTAACCGGAATCGTAATCGCAAACGGAAGAATTAGTAAGAGAACAACAATATATGACTATCCTTCTCTAACTCATTCTTCCGTTTACGATTGCGATTACGGTTACGTTTCTGTTCTGCTCAGGCCTTTAGGTTATTCAAGTTGGGTGGGGGAAACTCAAGATGGACGCAAGCAGATAAAGGCCTTTCTCCAATAGGAACCTAAACTTTTGCGTTGCGTGACTGACGCGTTGATTTTAGCATTGGTTGCCAATAGCAACCGACGCAATGCATACGCAACGCAAGAGTTTAAGATCCTATTGGAGAAAGGCCTTCAGAGAGAGTCCAGAATAGGTGGTTTCTGAACGTCGACGCATTGATAGCGACGCGTCGGCCTTAAGGACAGACAATGGGAGAGACAAAGACAGAATGATACGTCGACGTCGATAACTCTCCCTAAAGGCCTTTCTCCAATATGTTCTTAAATGTTTGCGTTGCGTGACTGACGCGTTGGTTCGCAAGTGCAGTGACGTCATCAAAGCATTGATACCAATCGGGAACAAAAAGTTTGGTTTACGTTCCTCTTATACCTGTTTTCCAACTTTACAATGTTTAATTCAAATGTATCTCGGCGGCATTTAATAATTTTAATTATTTAATATTGTAACGTTTGTAATTTAAAGAATCAATGTTTTAGCTCCCCGAGCCAGGGTTCGTTTTGATTCCAAAAAAATAATAAACAATAATAACGGGTTAATTGCAAACTGATAACAAATTATTTATTTACAACGGTATTTACAATGTCAAAGTTATACGGAGATTACAAGTAAATCGCGAAAGTCGGTTTCGAGTAACGATTTTTCGGCGTCTATCAAATTAAATGTTGAGCCGCGGAAATTGAAAATCGGCATCAATCGGGAACGTCGTATATTTGAGCCGCGCATTAACAAAATCGGCTTCAACTCGCTATGATGAGCCATAAATCAGTTACTTTACTGCCTAAAAATTCGCGATAACCGGTGAACCACGAGTAAAACTCGTGTTACAATTATACAAAGAGTAACATTCTAAGTATATCTAAGAACGAAGATTAAAACGGTAATAAAACAAAAAATCTACTTTAACTTCGTGAATTCAAATTTACGTTACAATACATTTCGTTACTTTACTATACATTTTGTTACGTTACATTACAAATCTTTGACTATACATTCTTTAAATCGCGACACATTATTTCACGGTTCGTTACTATACACTATATACATTAAAACCGATATAATGTTCGACAGGTAAAACCCGTCGAACGAGAGTAAAACTCTCCACAAAGATTCTCGGAGTAAAACTCCTAGTCGGGTGGGTAAGACCCACCCGGACTCCGTGTAGAACGAGAGTGGCGGTCCTCACCGAGAGCGCAGCTTATATAGCCGATCGGTGGGCTGGGCGCACGCGAGTGAGCTTTGGCGATGCGACCCGCGCGGTGAAATCGGGTACTATGTCTTTGAGCTCCGCGGTCGGTAACTTGTTTATCGACGCGCGATAATATTTAGTACAAATATTTACCGGCCGATTTCTAACTATCATTACAATATTTATAATTTAAAAATCTAGTGTCTTATGAAGCGGTCACAGCTCGGCTGCCTTCCTGCCTGCGGGCTGACGGGGCGAGAGTGTGTAAGCGAGAAAATGCAAGTTTTTCTTCTCGCTCACACTCATGTGAGCCTTGCCTCGTCTGCCCGCAGACAGGCAGATGAGCTGTGGCCGTACCATTTAAATCATAAACCAAACTTTTTGTTCGCGATTGGTATCAAAGCTTTGAGGATGTCTGCGCTTGCGAACCAATGCGTCAGTCACGCAACACAAACATTTAGGGTACAGTCCCATGCTGGCAAAATAGTGTAATAGAATTGACCAATCAGAGAAGGTGTTCAAAAAATCCAATCATCTAATTGGTTAAATCTATTTCACTATTTTATTATTCTACATATATGGGACTGCACCCTTAGGAACCTATTAGAGAAAGGCCTTAATAGCTTTAAGGCAAGAAGACTAGAAACAGGAGGTCATACTACGGTGGTGAGGGTGAGTCAGATTGTGACAAAAAAAAGGCGTGGAGTTTCTGCCTCCGATACCTCAAATTAGTCTACTGCGCACAAGAACCTTGCTCTCTTCTAGCCTTGCTTTTTTCAAGGCAAGAGCAAATGCGTTATGTATACGTTTTTTGATTATGGGAGCGGGGCTGTAGGGGAAAGGGGAAGTCGGATGCGCAGTAGGTTTCCGCGCAAGAAACTCGACGACATTAAGCTTATTTAGTATGTCAACTTTTGACTCACTGCACCCTGTGTAGAAACAGGCAAGTTTCTTCTCACTCATACTCATGTTGGTTGCGCACGCATGGTGTTGCCAACTGTCGCCGAGTTGAAAATAAAAAAAAATTGTTCGTGATATATATAGTAATATATATAAATAAAGTAATAAAAAAATATACAATTAATAAGATGAACTGTCAATACAAATTTTTTTTTATGTTTTTTATTGACATTATAATAAAAGTTTTTCATCATTTTGATTTCACAATATATTAAAAAGGTATTTTCATGAACATAACCTTACAATATTTTTACATTTCATTACATGAGAAGGGCGTAATCATAAAATGGTATTAAATTTAAAAATATTTAAATAAATAATCGAAAACGTGCGTTGACATATTTATTATATTTTTAATTAAATACGATTTTTAAAAATAACTTAACTTAAGATTACATTATTCTCATTAACAGATTATTTTAATGTTATTTTCAGAATTAAATTCAGATTAGAGTATTTAGATTATAGTGTTTAAAATTTTTGTAGAGTCTTAAATGTTTTTTTTCTTCTAATAAGAAATCTGTTTGTCAGGAAAAAAGTTATTATTTACATGGAAAAATGGAGAATTCAGGAAATTGGATTACAAAAATATTATGGCAACGCATGAAGAAATTAACTTTTTAAAGAATTATCACATATAGTAATTATATTCAATGAATTTTAGACGAAAAAATTCATTCATAAAATATTAAACTTTGAAAATTATCTGCATTCTCTAATATTAAAATAAGCAAAAAATATTGTAAGGTTATGTTCATGAAAATACCTTTTTAATATATTGTGAAATCAAAATGATGAAAAACTTTTATTATAATGTCAATAAAAAACAAAAAAAATTTTGTATTGACAGTTCATCTCATTTATTGTATATTTCTTTATATTTATATATTACAAATATAAAATTCATTGCATGTGTGTATTATTCGGGGAAAAAAATTTTGTTGTTTATAAAAGAAAAATTTAATTTAATTTATATTTTTCTTCTCTTTAAAAAACGATGAGACGGCGGCAACATCAACAGCAACAACAACAAATAATTTATTAAACTTTACAGCGTGTTTACAGCTTCAAAAGTACATAATCTCAACTATTTCGTGAGCACGAGATCACGCACAATTTTTTTTTTCATTTTCAACTCGGCGACAGTTGGCAACACCATGCGTGCGCAACCAACTCCAACCGACTTGGACTTGGACTTGGAGTTGCCAAACGGAGCTATTGTAGAAGCTCCTTAATGTGCGGAAGCTTAAACGTGCCACCTCGTGACGTGGCGAAACCAACTTATTCTCGTTTCATATAGGCGTTTTCCAGATTCTTGCTATTAGGGTACGGTCACACGACTTTTGGAAAAACCATTCTTGTCTTTCTCTCTCCTATTACAGACGCATAAGTTTGTCTCACTCTGCATTTTCCGTCTTTGGGAAATGTAAAAAAATGCAGAGTGAGACAATCTTATGCCTCTGTCTTAGGAGAGAGAAAGACATGAATGGTTTTTCCAAAAGTCGTGTGACCGTACCTTTAGGCTGTGTCAGTTCATCGAGATATTTCGAGTTCAAGATATGACGTCAAAGGCCTAGAGAGACAACAAACAGATGACACAATGTTATTCTTATGGAGAAGAAAATTTGTTTCCACTTTCATCAATTTTATTCATATTTTATGGGTGTTTGTTTACTAATCACATTTTACATTTTAACAACATTATTAAACAATATCCAGTATGCATGTTACTAAAAAAGATATAAAATATATATTTTAAGTGGGAATTACCGCACCAGTAAAAGATTTCAAGTTAGTAAACAAATACCCCTAACGTTACTAAACATTCACTAGATTTCGGTGCAGTGTGAAGGCCTGAGCAGAATAGAAACGGAATCGGAAGAATGAGTTTGAGAAGGACATACAATATTTCTATTAGCATATTAGTAAATGTAATCGAACAAACTTTTTATAGTTCACACATAAATACTCCTTCCAAACGTAAATATACATATTAATAAACTAAGGATTCCACAAAGAATTAGGCGGAAGTTTTTTCTTAGTTTTTTCAATTTTTCTTAGTTTAGAATAAAAATAAGATTTTTTGGTTATGTTGTCATTTTTTAATTTAAAATACATGAAGAGGATTTTATTTTTTAAAATCAAAAATATATTTTTATGAATATTTAAGATTAATAAAGATGTCAATATCATTTGTTTACACTGAAATGTAATCTTTTACATGTATTTTCAATTAAAAAATAACAAATTCATTTTTATTGGGATCTGAAATACTGCGATACGCCATCTGGTGACAACCCCGTTGTGTCAGCCATTTTTCGTTTTATCCTTTTTAAAATATATGCAGAAGAAAGAGATAAAAAATCAAGATGGCTGACGCAACGGGGTCAGTTTCCCCATAATTCCCTATGATTTCAGATCCCAATTCAAAAACATTAAACGGACTTGTCCGGATGAAATTATACTTGAAATGAAAAGCACTGACGAAATAGACGGCAATAGGATCCAACGGAATTGTCATATTTGTGAATGACCCTTCAAAAAATCCACTTTCCACAAGTGGCACGAACTAACGATCTTGCCACAAGTTGGACGGATTCGTGCCACTTGTGGTACGAAACACTGCCACTTGCGTCCGAGACGCTCGTGAGCCGTACAGGTTTCCGTAGTAGCACAATACGTTCCAAAAGTTTACTGTTAACTGTGTTAATGCCAAAGCAGAATAGAAACGTAACCGGAATCGAAACCGCAAACGTAACCGGAATAATGAATTAGAGAAGGACAAACAATATATCTATCCTTTTCTAACTCATTCTTCCGGTTGCGTTTGCGATTACGATTCCAGTTACGTTTCTATTCTGCTCAGGCCTTTATGTCATATTCACGTATGCATATTGTTAAATATTTTCTAATGGACCTGTACCTACAAAGAGGGGAATAAAGGAATCAGACCTCTCTCTCGGCTCGTGACTTTCAATGCCTATAGGCATACAGCATTCCAGATATATAGAGTTCATTGGCATGCATGCAGAAACATTTGGCCGGTCACCCTTGAACGAAATATAGTAAATGTTTAGTTACTCTCTAGTTACAACCGAAATTTTTGGAAAATTCCGAGAAAGTTACTAAACATTCACTAGGTTTCGTTGAAGTGCACAATGCATGAGATAGTGTGACCGTCCCTTACAAATTTTCAATTTACTTTGTCCGTTTCCGAATTGGGATTTTTAGCGCACTTCTGATAATCGGTGTTTTCGGGAGTTGCTGTGAGTATACTGTCAGTATGTTGTGATTGGATAATCCATCAGCATATTTATTCTGATTGGGTAATTTTTTACTGTCAGTATACTGTCAGCAACTCCCGAAAACACCCAATAAGTGTATACATGGAGAATAGACTACAGGAGACTAATCTCTCATGCATTTACTTCACTAAAATGGTACCAAAATTAGTCGTAAGCTAAGACAAGTACTCATACATCCCCATAGGTGGCGAAAAAAACAGATAGATACCACCAACGCATGCATGTCAAGAAATATCTGTTAGCTGCCCTGGCGGATTAGGTAAACCGAGATGTAACCGAATTGGGTTACGATTCAATTACGTTTCGGTTACTTGTGAAAAATTGTCGTTAATCGATGAAATATGTTGTAAATAACTATTAGGAATGGTTAATAGACATTTAGAGGTCTTATTTATACAATAATAACAATAAATTAAGATATAATTACTCAATAATAAGTGTTTTAAGTGTACAATGCATACAGTTGTTGAGTTACCATATATGCATATTACCATCAGCGAAAGCTGTGATACGCGCTTTAAACAGTAGATGGCGTTGAAAATTACTTTGTGAATGAATTTCTAAAATTAAACTTTAGAGTGTCAAATGTGTAAGTGAATATAAGTTTTAAAAAAATTGATCGATTAATTAAAACAACTTTTTTCATTAAATATAAAAAAAATTTCTCAATAAAAATTTTTTTTTCCTCAATGACATGAGAAAAATTAATTGTGACACAAAGAAATCTGTTTTTCTCTAAAAAAAATTTGTTTCTTAATAATAATTTTTTTTTCACAATAAAATGAAAAGATTAATTTTTACACAAACAAATTATTTTCTAAATAAAAAAATTTTATTTTTTCAATGAAATGAAAAAAAGTAATTGTGACACAAACGAAACTTTTTTCCTCAATAAAATAAGAAATATTAATTTTGAAAAAAAAAATTTTTTCTGAATAAAAAAATTTCTTTTTTCAATGAAAGGATAAAGATTAATTTTGACAGAAAAAAAAGTTTTTTTCATTAAAAAAATTTTTGTTCCTAATAAAATTTTTTTTTATTTGTACAAATGAAAAAAGTTGTTTTAATAAATAGATCTATTTTTTAAAAACTTATATTCACTTACACATTTGACACTCAAGGGTTTAATTTTAGAAATTCATTCACAAATATGGGAACAACTGTGTTGTTACCCATAAGCGTAGCTTGGAAGCCACTAGTCGTTTCGTCCTGGTCCCCACTACTGGACTCATCAGTAAGGCTGCAGTCCCATGGCAGCGTTTTGCGTTGCGTTTTGTCACTAGACCCTGAGTGTAAACATAGCAATGCATACGCAACGCAAGAGTTTAGGATCCTATTGGAGAAAGGCCTTTATACGACCATGGGGAAGTGAGAGTTGGATCGTGTATATATGCTACACGCCAAGCAACAAAGTAATCTTCAACGCCAACTAGTGTTTAACGCGCGTATCACAGCTGCCGCTGATGGTAATATACATATATGGTAACTCAACAACTGTATGCACTGTACACTTAAAACACTTATTATGAAGTAATTATATTTTAATTTATTCTTATTATTGCATAAATAAGCACTCTAAATGTCTATTAACCATTCCTAATAGTTATTTACAACATATTTAGTCGATTAACGACAATATTTTAAAAGGAACCGAATCGTAACCCAATTCGGTTACAACTCGGTTTACCCAATCCGCCAGGGATGTGTTATTGTTTTGAATAACATAACTTGAATTTCGGTATATTTCTATATATTAAATAATTTATTCACTGTGTCTATTTAGCAAGCTTATTTTAAAAAAATAAGGTTATGATATGTTAATAAATACACAGTAAAAAAAAAAGAATTGGCCGTAAGCGAAAAGAATTGGTGGTGACTTAAGGCCTATGCAGTTTCGCGACAATACAGTATTGAATGGTTACGACCAATTCTTTTTTTTACGGCCAATTCTTTTTACTTAAATTGTTTGAATTAATGTATATTGACCCGATTTGGCATTATAAACGAGAAAAGGGACTGTTTTAAAGTGTAAAAATGCTGATTAGTGCAGGAAATACGGAATTTTGTTAAAAAGTTAATTACGACAGGCACGGCCACTTGTTACCACTGGCTTGAGCATAAGGCTGCAGTCCCATGGCAGCGTTTTGTCACTAGACCATGAGTGTAAAAGAGATGCAGATATATGTTTGCAATGTTTACACTTAGGATCTAGTGACAAAACGCTGCCATGGGACTGAAGCCTAAAAGAGAATGCACCGTTACCGACAAAAAGTTACTAGGACGAGCGGCAACTTCAAATAGTGAAATTAAATTCAAAAGAATATAAATAATTTTAAAAAGCTTTTTATCATTAATCAAGGTATGTATATTATTTTAAATATTTAAATAATCAATATTATTAATATTATATTTAATATTATTAATATTTAATATTATTAATGTGAAAATCGTTTAAAAAATTAAATTTACAAGTTTTTCGTATTTGAATTAATAAATTTAATTAATCATTATTACCATTATTATTAATGAAATATTTGGAAATAAATGTTTATAATGAAAATATGAATTTTAATTAAATTAAATGATTTTAAATTAATTTTTTAATAAATAAAATTTTTGTATTTTGGACACAACTAATTAGTTAAAGAATATTGTATTTATTAATAAACATATTTAAATAATAATGTATATTTTATTTACTAATAACTTATATTAATTACAATAATTTATTACATGTTTTTAATTAAAATTGGTTCATATTTTTTATTTTTGAATGAAAATGATACTGATACAGCATTTTTATCAATATGTATATAAAAAATTTAATTTTAAAGAAAATATCTATTATTTGTTCTAATTTTTGTGAATAATGTATAAGAATAAAATTAATAAAAAATTAAAATTAATAAAAATAAAATATAAGAAAATTTTTTAAAATCGATAAATTGTTTTAAAAATTTTATGTATAATAAAAATTTTTAGCTATCACTTTATTTAGACATTTGATATTGCGACTTAAAATAAAAACATAGCAAAAGTTAAGAAAATTAGATTACAAAATTTTCAGATGAGTTTTCTATTTTTTTTCGTAAATAAGGGTGTTTTTTGTTTGCTCTCGCAAATAACGTGTTTTCATTTAGGAGCCATCGATATAAATTCTCAATGTAACATTAATAATTAAACCTATCTTTATTTTATTAATTCATTAATTTATTTCTTTGTTAAAGTAAGACAAAATAAATATTTCGAAGTCAAACTTATTAGCTTTATTAAAAGTTTTCATAGTTTTTTTAAAATTTATTCCATCCAATTTTCAATTTATTATTCAATTAATTCAATTCGTTTCATGAATTTTTATTTGTTTAATATTTAGTACAATTTTTAAAAAACTTTTCAGTTAATCGTTTAATTTTTTAAGGATTTTCTTTTTTTCCCACACATCACATTATATTTCATAAACATTTCATGAATATTTCATTGAAAGATTTGAAATATTTCAATGCAAGGTTCATGAAATGTTGATGAAAACAGGAAAATGTCCGCCTATAAGAAATATTGCCGTGAAATTTTGCTGAAATATTACACATTAAGACTCTTGCAATATTACAAATTAAGACTCTGCAATATTCAGAAAATATTTCAAAGAAAGTTAGAAACTTTTTTAAAATATGAAATCAATCGTTATTTTCTAACATGTTCAACACCTTAGGATCCTTAGCATCATTTAAGTTGGAATTTTTCTATAATATTTTAATGAAATATTTCAGCAAAATTACACGGCAATATTATACTTATAGGCGGACATTTCCCTAATTTCAGCAATATTTCAAGGACTTTACATTGGAATATTTCAAAATTTCAATGAAATATTTCAGAAATATTTAGAAAATATCATGTGCTGTGTGTGTTTATACGTTATTTTTTCATTTTGTTGTTAAGTTCCTTTATAATTTTTTATCATTCTTTGCTCATTTAATAAATTCATAATTTTTTCATTTCTTAGAAATGTTGTCCCTTCTATAAACTGAATAACTTTTTCCTTATATTATTCTTTTTTAATAGATTCTAGTCAGTTTTCTTTGCATTTTTTCCTGTATTTTTACAAATTTCCCAATCGTTTCTATATTTCAATAGTTTTTCGTTCTGTTATAACATTTTCTTTAATTTTTTAAAAATATTTATTTATTTATTTATTTATTTACATATACACCCGCAGTCCTAATTGGACCATAAATGGGTGACGAAATGATAATGTAAGTTGTTTAGATTTAGGTGTGGTACATATAATTTCCACACAAAAAATTAGAAATTAACACAAAAAATAACATATTAAGAATCGGTTACATATGCATTAAGCGTCTCAATAAACTTAGATTTCGATGAAAAAAACAAGTCCAAATCAGGTTGAATTTTCGACACCAATATATTTACATGCTTACATGCAAAATATATTGGGGCAACTTCACCACTTGTGTTGGTAGGTGCTGAGAGGTAGAACGGTTCGTCATTTCTAGACTGTAATCTCGGTATTCTAAAAGGTATTTGCAGTAGTAGTTCAGGCGCATGAATTTGCGAGTTCAATATCTTTAATAAAAAAATAATAGCATCAAAAATTCTGTTAGCAGCTAGAGTTTTAAAATGAAATCTGTTACATAAACTAATGTAGTTTGAGCCAGGTAAGGGGTACGAACCATCCTCCTTAAACACCAAAAATTTTAAAAAACGCTTTTGGACTCGTTCCAGTTCCAATTTATACTTTTCAAAATAAGGATTCCACACAGAGGAAGCATATCTAAACTTCGATAATATTAGAGAATTATATAAGGCTATGAACGTAGTTTCATTTCGGAAATTTTTAGATGATCTAAATAAATACGTTAACGCTATAGACGCTGACTTAACCACATTAGAAATCTGCTCATTAAAAGACAGCCTATTGTCAAAGATCACACCAAGGTCACAGGTTGAGTATACTCTGTTAATTATCATATGGTTAATGACATAGTCTGATTGTATTGGGGATTTAGATCGGGAAAAAGATAGAACATGACATTTAGAAATATTAAGCGGTAAAAAATTAGCTTCCGACCAAAATACAATTTTATCGACATCAGATTGCAGCAAATGGACATCATCAAGGGACTCAATGATACGAAAAATTTTTAAATCATCAGCAAAAATCAGAGCCCTTGAAGAAATTTCATCTGCTACATCATTAATATATATGTTAAAAGCAGGGGAACCAATTGAGGATCCCTGAGGTACACCAGTTGTTGGATTATATGGGTCTGATAAACATTTGCCAACAGACACTTGGTGCGATCTTTGTGACAAATAATTAGTAAGTAATGCATACAATTTTTCAGGTAGATCTAATTGAGTAAGTTTCGAAAACAAAAAATCATGTCTTATTCTATCAAAGGCCTTTGAGAAATCTAAATAATAAATAACATCTACTTGAAGTCCTTGTTGTAAGGCAGTATTAACGAATTGAGTAAATTGAATTAAATTTATAGTAGTTGAACGATTTTTAACACAGCCATGTTGTATGTCAACAATTACAGTAGATAACGCTTTTTGTATAGTTTCTATGATAGACTTCTCAAAGACCTTAGCAAAATTCTGCAACAGTGCAATAGGTCGATAATTTTCAATTAAGGATTTATCGCCAGCTTTATACACAGGTATAATTTTAGCTGTTTTCCATAATTTGGGGAAAACACCAGTTGACAAAGCAATATTAAAAATAATGCAAAAGGGCTCACAAAGAACTGTAGCGCAATCCTTAACAAAATAACTAGGAATGCCATCCAATCCTGATACATTTGTACTTTTGAGAGATTTCACTGCTTTACATACTTGCTCATTCGTAAACTCGAAAGGGATTTTACAGAAATGATCGGATGGAATGTTCGAAGCAGCAGGTGTTGAGGTAACGTTATTATTAACGTTAAACGTATTAGTAACGTTAAATATTTCTGTAAATCATTTCAATTTTTTTTAATTTTCAGATTCTTTTTATATTCGTTTATAAATTCTTCTATTTTCTTACAACATTTTATTTTATACAATTTTTAACATTTCATAATTTTTTTAAAATTTAAAGCTGTTTAGTTTTTGTTTTGGGCATTTTTAAATATTTTAAGCTTTTTTCGTTCTTTAAAGCTTTGTTCTTACATTTTTTAAACTCCTTCATTTTATGAATAATCTCCTTAACTTTCTTATATTTTAAGAATTTTCTTTTCTTAACATTTCTATAGTGTGTTTTACAAAACTTAAGTTATTAGGATTTTTATACTTATTACACTGCTTAATTTATTAAAAATTTGTTGGCTTATATTTTTCTCATCTTTTTGATAATTTACTTTACTTTTTAAATTTTTTATTCATGATTTTTTAGATATTTTAAAAAGTTTTCTACATTTTTAAAAATTTGTGAATTATTTTTTAATAAATCTTGTTATTTTCTCTTATCCCTAGATTTATTCTTTTATTTATATTTTTATATATTTTGAACCATAAAAAAAATTATTGCAAACTTGTTTTGCTTATCACTACAAAAAAATAAAATATCAATAAAAATTAATTTATTTATAAATTATTTAATTTTATTAGTGAAAGTAATACTTTTTTTATTTATAATGAAGATTCAAAAACAGAAATTTAAACAAGCCTATTGGCAGATATATCCTGGACAAAAGATCCGGATAATATGTCAGGAATATTACGAGCACGATGCTGGCACAGTCGGTCTTGTCATAAAGTAGGTGGCATAAAAGGTGCGTTACAGCAGGGACACGGTCCGCCGCTCGTTGTGCCTGTAACGTGCCAGACACGTTTGTTATCTGGGTTACTTTGTATTGTATGATAAAAAAAAATTCGGAATTGACTACAATAAAAAAAAAATATTATACAATAGAAGAAATATATAAACTTAAAAAACAATTATTTTCATAAAATATAGTCTATTTTCGTAGATATTTGCAAATTCATTCATGTTTACAAAAAAAAAATAATAATTTGACAAGAAAAAATAAACCAAGAAAAATTAGGAAATAACCAGGAATTTTGTTGAACGAAAGTAGCAGTCATCCTGAATAATAATAACAATAATAATAATCCAATATCAATATATCTATATTGGGATGTCCGCTGGGGGCGTGGCTTAGCATTTTATCCTACGTTCAGTAGTACCATTTTTCACCACTATGTCTGAAAGTTACTCTGATTGGTTTAAACTGGACAAAAATTGACAAACATCCTACTTTCAAGGGTTAAAAATTTTTCCAACAGAGAGTGCTTCACAGTAACGGACATCCCAATACTTATTTCATAATGTTCCAAGAAAGTTACAATTTTTTTCTAATTTTGCAACTTAACAAGCATAATATAATAGCATAAATGTTTAATATGAATTTAATATTTAAACGCTTGTTTACCCGGTAAGAAGCGAGGAATAGAGAAAAATTGAAAGTTTGCAGACATAGAGCAGAAGTTAAGAATTTTTAATTTTTCTGAATAGGCGATTTTACGTTTTTACCCAATTCCTCACTGAACATCAAAATATCAGAAAAATGAATTCTTTTCTATTCCCAGTAGAGGTAAGTCAATAGAAAAGAATTCAGACTTCTTATTCTTCTTAATGCGCAAAGTTTCATATTTTCAAATTTTTGGTAGCGAATAGAGAAAAATTAAATTTTTGGAGAGTAAAATTTAAATATCTATTCCTTTCAATCGACAGTATCAAAATTTCTGAAGCGCATTGAAAGGAATAAGAAATTTTGAGAGTGAAGTGGATATGTCTATTCCTTTTAATTGATTGTGTCAAGGAGGAATTTAGAGGAATCAGGAGCGTATTTAGAGGAATAGAAAATTTTAGATTAAATGAGGTATCTTTATGCCTTGCAATTGACTGCGTCAGGTTTTTAAGAGCATATTCAGAGGAATAGGAAATTTAGGGTATAAATTCAGTATTTCTATGCCTCGCAATCGCCTGAGTCAAGTTTTTAGGACCGTATTCAGAGGAATGGGAATTTTGTAATATGAATTAAATATTTCTATTTCTTGCAATCGACTGCGTCAGATTTCTAAAAGTGTATTGAAAGGAATGAAAAAACTGGCGAGTATATTAATAATTCCTAATCATTTCAATTTTTTTTTAAATATTATAAGAAGCGAAAGAAAATGAATATAAATTTTAAGATTTTAAAAGAATATAAGTAATAATTAATTACTAACTAATTTAACTAGTTGATCATTTTCAATTCTTCTGAATGGGTGAATTTACGTTTTTACTCAATTCCTCATTCAACATCAAAATATATAAAAAATAAATTCTTTTCTACACTGAAAGAAATTTCATAGGAAAAAATAACAAAATGCGTATTACATTTTAATATATTCTTTTAGAATTTAGGGAAAAGTGTACTTTTTATTAAAATTCAATATACTTTATATTAAAGTTCCAACTTAAAATCTTTTTTCAAATATTAATAATTATTGTAGAAAGAACGTAAAAAGATTACCAATATTTGAAAATATTATATTAAATTTCTATTATGAACTTTTAAAAACTCATAGAGTTGTTGCATTATATGGAATGTAGCGTTCTAATATTTGTAAAACTTTATACGAAAAATTCAGAATGTCGGAAGAAAAGGGAAAAAAAGCGGAAACTGTCGGACGTTTCCGTTAATTCTCGGGAGGAAGAGGAGTGAGACTAGGAACAACACATTCACACTTACGATACAGGTTAATACACATACTAATGAACACGCACGTTCATTTCGCTTATACATAGACATTACACGATCGCAACGAAACCTACACTTACAATTCTACACGCATAACGATAAATTTCGCTGGGGGTCGGCATATATCGTTTTCTTATATACTAACTACTGAATATTTTTACCACTTGCGAGAAAGAAGTTTACTTATAATAACTTAATAATAAAAAATAGTTTACTAGTGCCAATGGTGTAATTTTATAGAGGTTACGCTGGGTTCATTTTTATTATTAATTGTTTATATAGATTTTTCTTTTTTTTCAGATTAAAAATTATGATTGTTATAAAAATTTTTATTGCAAATAAAAATCAAATAATTGTAAAGATGACATCAAAAAATAAAAATTAATAAAAATAATAATAAATTTAATAATTAATAATAAATTTATTATTATTAAATAACTTTAATAAAACATTTTTTATAAATTGAAAATAAATTTAAATTAAAAAGAATTTAAAACACTATAAACATTTGAAACACGTGTGTTGACAGTTGATAGGTACGTTCTGCTGGTTAACAACACTTTCGAAAATCGGATCAAGTCGTAGAAGTTCGAGTAGGACACGAAGCCGCAAACAGACAGAACTTCGGTTAAATTCGTAGTCTCTCGGGAAAATCCGTGACTTTTAATATAAAGTTTTACAAAATGTGAAATAAGTATACGGATATATGTTATTTTTCTTACTATTTTGTGAAATTATTTATTATAATATTTCGTATTCTGTGAATTCATAAAGAAAATACTAATTTTTAAAATAAATATACTAATTCTTATTTCTTAAAATAATAGTTACTCTTAAATTCATTATATATTTTCATAAAAACTGTAATAGTAATCAACATAGGTGCACTTTTTCCCTAAATTGTAACATTTATATTAAACTCTAATATGAGTTTAATACTTAGTAGTATGAATTTTCTTTCAGTGTATTCACAGTAGAGATAACTCAATAGAAAAGAATTCAGGCTTCTTATTTTTCTTAATGCGCGATGTTTCTTATTTTCAAACTTTTGGAAGCGAATAGAAAAAAATTTAATGTTTGGAGAGTAAATTTTAAATGTCGCATTTTGGACCGCATTCAGAAGAATAGAAAATGTGGAGAATAAATGAGGCATTTCTATGTTTTACAATTGACAGCCTCAGGTTGTTAAGAATAATATGTATATAATTTAGAGTATAAATTTTGGCCAAGTCAATTAAGAAGAATAGATTTTTCTACTTTTTTTTGCTTCATCGAGGAATTGAATAAAAACGTAAATGCTCCCATTCAAAAGAATTGGAACTCTGAGTTCTTTTCAATTATTCGCCTCTTACCGGGAAATTATTTTTATACTTGAATATTCTGTAAAATAGAATTTTAATAATATTAGTCAATATATGAGACCTGAACTATTTATTTATATTATATGGAAATATTTCCATAAGCTTAAGAAAATTCTGGTAAAAAATTGAGTGCTGATTAAGTATTAGCATTGTATAAATTACATTCGTTTGTTAAAAAAATTTGCTATATCAACATTGTTACTTAATTTATTTTCGAAAAAATTGGAATGTATGCAGAATTCACTTGATTGAAATTTAAGTTCATGTCCATGTCATTCTAAATTAAAATGTCGAAGTCAATAAACTTCACATTAAAATTAGGTATTAAAATTCAAATACCATTTTTGTGTTGTAAAGATGAAAAAATGTTATAATTTTTATTTATTAACACAATTAATCATTTAAAACTATTTAAATTGACAAAATTATTAATTAATATCATTAATGTTCATAAAAATATATATACGATAATATACTCTTTGTAATAATGAACATCTGAAAAGCTGTTTGATGACTTAACAAAATAATATATGTATCTGTTTAATGTGTTCATTATAAGTGACATTTTCTCAAAAAATTTTATAACCTCCCCTGGTCGAGCGCGTTAAGGCGCTCCCAGTGCGGTTGAGAGATATGATGGTCGAGGGTTCGAGTCTCAGAGTCAACTCGTCGGAAAATCCAAGATTGAGAGATGAATAATCATTTTTTCTATTTTTTTCTATTCCCAGTACATATTAAGTCAATAGAAAAGAATTCAGACTTCTTATTCTTCTTAATGCGCAAAGTTTAATATTTTCAAATTTTTGGTAGCGAATAGAGAAAAATTAAATGTTTGGAGAGTAAATTTTAAATATCTATTCCTTTCAATCGACAGTATCAAAATTTCTGAAGCGCATTGAAAGGAATAAGAAATTTGGAGAGTGAAGTGGATATGTCTATTCCTTTTAATTGACTGTGTCATGACATCAGGAGCGTATTTAGAGGAATAGAAAATTTGTAGATTAAATGAGGTATCTTTATGCCTTGCAATTGACTGCGTCAGGTTACATGTATAATTTAGAGTATAAATTTTGGCCAAGTCAATTAAGAAGAATAGATTTTTCTACTTTTTTTTGCTTCATCGAGGAATTAAATAAAAACGTAAAATCACCCATTCAAAGGAATTCAGATTCTGAATTCTTTTCGATTCTTCGCTTCTTACCGGGTAAATAAATAATATTTTTTATTTATTATTTTTTTTTGTAGTGTACCTAAAAATGTTTGAATAAATTCAAGTCTTTATTAAAAATAGAATTAAAAAAATATTTGAATCATCCCGGTCATCTGCGTGCATACATTAATAAAACTTATAAATAATCAAGAAGAAATTTTTTTTAAATTTGTTTTCACATTTTTTGAAAGTTCTTAAGATTTGTTTATTAATTTAAAATCGCTATTCAATTTAGGCATAACTTTAGAAGATATGACAATGTCAATGTGGTCTGACCAACCCTGGGTGGGTATCTTGTCAGGCGAAGGTTGAAAATATGGTACCGCATTGTTTGCCATAAATTTTTCTTTTTTGATTTTCGACTACTTTATTGAATTATAAACAGATTTCGAACGAATTTTTTTTTTATAATTAGACCATTTTTTAATATTCCACAAGGAATTTGAAAGAAATGATAATTATTATAATTTTAATATTAATTATAATTAATTAATATTTAAATTATCTTTGTGAAGCAAGGGGGGCAATTTAAAAAAAGGCAATTAAAATGGTTAGTTATCATTTCAACATTTATTATATTCTTTATAATTTATAATTAATTTATATTGAATCTGGTAACCTATATATATAAACACATTATTTTAATTTGAAATATTAATAAAGGGAATGTATCCACGAGTGGACCTCCTTTCAAATTTTTATAAAACCAAATGTGAAATATTAAATTGTTCTGTATCCAAAAATGATACTACATTCACACCACTGTGCACAGTGGCCGATTTCCCGAAAAACCTGGCAAAAAATCGAAAAATGATACGATTTCAATCAAAATTGGTATACCCATGTTTTTTGGGCTTCTGAATTCAAATTTTACATTGGTTGTGTCAAATTCAAAATGGCGGATCCAAAATGGCCGTTTAGATTTTAAAAAACTTTGCTGAAAATCGAAAAATGATACGGTTTCAATCAAAATTGGTATACCCATGTTTTTTGGGCTTCTGAATTCAAATTTTACATTGGTTGTGTCAAATTCAAAATGGCGGATCCAAAATGGCCGTTTAGATTTTAAAAAACTTTGCTGAAAATCGAAAAATGATACGGTTTCAATCAAAATTGGTATACCCATGTTTTTTGGGCTTCTGAATTCAAATTTTACATTGGTTGTGTCAAATTCAAAATGGCGGATCCAAAATGGCCGTTTAGATTTTAAAAAACTTTGCTAAAAATTAAAAAATGGTACGATTTTAACCAAACTTAGTATACTTACGTTTACTGGGTTTCTGAAATCAAATTTTACATTTGTTTTATCAAATTCAATATGGCGGATCCAAAATATTTGCTGGTATTATAAAATTGCGTATATGTGTTAGAGTTTATTTTTTTTAAATTACAGAATTTTAGTTTAAAGCGAATGCGAATGAAGAAAAAGTCAGTCTTTCACGTTCAGTTGCACCGCCGGCCGGTGCAACGCGCTGTCGGTAAACCGCGCTGGGTGAAATAAAAAGTGATACCAAAACTGCAGGGGCAGCTTGGGGCAGCTGATTTCAATTAAAATGAATCAAAAATATATTCTAGTTTATGATAATACCAGGTAGGGCGCGGATATCGGTGGATTTCACAACTATTTTCATGATTTACGTTGATAAAACAATACAAAAATCGTAGCCATGAATAGCGATGTTTAATGTCATTTTTTAAAAACTGTACGTTTTAAATGTGATGATAAATACATTCAACCTATTTCATACACCTTTGTTAATAATTCCCAAAAAAAGATATTCAAAAATCTGCTGTATATTAGTATATTTTCACTATTTTAACTGTGACGAAAATTTATAGTTATGAAACGTTCTGAGTAAATCTCTGGCAAAGATCACTTTTACTTGTTCACATAATAAATTGGTGATAAAAAAAGTGTAATTTTTTTCGCAAAATTATGCAGTGAACCCTCCTTTATAATATTCAATAATAAAAAGTATAAATTTCTAAAAAAAATTTTTTGACTTTTGGCCAGGTTTTTCGGGAAATCGGTCACTGTGCTGTGGTAAATTTGACATTTTGCGTTTACAAATTTTCAAAATGTCATTAAAAGCATTAAAAAAGAAATCTGCCGATAAAAAGGGAATTGAAAATGATTCATTGGTAACATAGCCAAGTAAATCTAATAGAAAATAAGGTATTTCATTTGCAACATTTGTAACACTGAAATTAATTAAAATGCACTAATAATTTTGTTTGTTTGAATATTCTAAGTATTCATAAGAAATAAATATTCTATAAGCATTGAAATCCTTCAATGTTTATTTAATTTTTAATTATTATTAAGCGATTTCAGCAAGTGGTTCACTCATGGATATAAATTTTTTTTCTCAAAAAAACATCAGTTCAGAAAATTGATGTAAAAATTTTTCTTTGAAGTTGGAAAAAAATCTCAATATATATATATATATATATATAATTTATAACTGTAGGAATAATACATATCCAACTCAACGGTGTATTATAGTTTTTAAATTTCTTTGTCTAAAAAAAATATTTAAGTAAATAAAAAGGTGGTCCACTTATGGATACATTCCCCTAATAGACATTTAAAAACTTTTGGAAAAAAATGTGCTTTTAAAAAATGTTTTAGAAAAAAAAATTAAAATTTTTCATATCAGTGTGACTTAAATGCTTTTGTATTGTTTCCAAAAATCTCTAATCTAAATTTCATTATCATAAAAAAGACTGACTCTTCTTTTATTTTTTCTAAAATCACTTTTGATTGGTTGGACAACAATTCGCAATGATTGAATGCTACAAATGATATCAAAATTAAGTCACATGGAGAAAGATTATCTGACAGAATACTCTAAAGGTATTCAATCATATGTATGTATTTCAATAAAACATTTTTGATCGAGCTTTTTGACTTTATTATTTCAACAACCGTGATGGCCCATACAGAAATTAGACGTTCAGACCTCGGATTATACGGCTTTTTCGACTTTTACCGACTTTTTTCGACTTATTTTAATAAAATGCGCCTTTTTTTACCTTTTTTTTAAATTTTAAACAAAATATATATTTTTTTAGTATACAATGCAGATCTTTTTCAGATCTTCTTTATTTCAATTATTAAGTCAATTTTAAACTACAATTCTTCACTAAATTCATTATTTTTAATAATTTTAATGAAATTCTTCACAAATTCAATTATCTTAAAGTATTTTTCAATTAAAATTTTTATGAAATTTAATAATTGTTTATAATTTACAAAAAAAAATTAGTAAATAAAATTACCAAAAATTTTTAATTCAAAATCACATGAAATTTAATAATTTGCAAAAATGTCAATTATTTTTACTTTTTTTAATTGATTTTTATTAATATTCTTCAAAAATTCAATTATCTGAAAGCATTTTTCAATTAAAAACTTTTGGAATTCAATTTTCGTATGTCAATTATTTTCAAAAATTTCAATTTAAAAGCTTCAGAAATTTAATTATTTCTAAAATTTTTTGAAAATTATTAATTTCAATTATAACTCTCCTGAAATTCAATTATTTTCAATGATTTTTATGTATTCTTTCAAAATTCAACTATCTGAAACCATTTTTCGTTTATCTCGAATTTACATGACATTTTTTGTGTACGAAAATATTCTTTGTTTGAGATTTAATGAAAAAAATGGAACACAAAATATTTCAATGAATTCGAGAAATATTTTTCTTTTCTTTAAACCACTTGAATTCATAATTAGTGAATATGAAGATTTTACAAAACAAGCACAATTTTTTTTTTATTTATACACTTTTTTCTTTTTTTATTTTCGAATTAAATAGATTATCGATTATTTTGTTATTTTCAACAACGGTAGTCTCACACTCGTTAAAGAATTGATATTGGGCAAAAAATTTGAAGCAAAAGTTGAAGAGGAATCAATTCATCTTTTAAAATTTTGTCTATTAAATGCTTTGGAAAATAAAGATTTTACATTTAGACATTCATTTTTGGATGCTAATAATTTGTATCAATTTTCACGTGGCGATACAAGAAAAATAATTTTCGATTTGTTGACAATACGCAGTTGTAGCGCCAAAAAATATACCTTTTTATGAATTTTTTTGTCGTACACTATTAAATTTTTTCAAAATATCAATTTATTATTTAAAAGTACATATATTTAACATGAATTTAAAAAAAAGTGAAAAATATTAAATATTTTTAATTTTTTTTTAAATTCATGTTAAATATATATGTACTTTTAAATAATAAATCCATATTTTAAAAAAATTTAATAGTGTATGACAAAAAAATTCATAAAAAGGTGTATTTTTTGGCGCTACAACTGCGATTTCCCCCTTAAATATGTAATTATCTTGTCAATGTAACTGAAAAGTAAGCGAAATTAATTGGCAGTGATTTAAGTTCAATTCGGTTTCGTGTACAAACCGAATTGAAACATTCCGACGAATTCTTTTTTTCTTACTTTGAATTATTTTCTCCTAAATGGTTTGAATTCAAATTTATTAATTGAAAAGGAAATATAGAAATTTGTTAATAAAGTGAAATATTCAAACGATTCAGATGAAAATAATTTTTTTACTGGGATTTGAACCTTCAACACTTTAATATTTTATCCAATAACCATTTTTTTCTATTACTTCTGTCAATCTCGTTGGCATTGAGTTTATGCAATTACCTGCGATGTGTGGTTCCAAAAGTAGTTCACCCCAAACCTCGTGAACTTTATCGACAAAGGATTGAAGGTTTCGCGCTTCCCCGGTTCTAAATTTATTTTGCATAATTCCCCATATGTTTTCAATTTCATCATTTTGAAAAAAGCTGACTCTTCTTTAAATTTCTCTAGAATATCGTTTCATTCTTTGGAAAACAATTCTGAATGATTAAAAAATACAAATGCAATTGAAAGGAAGTCACATACTGAAACATCATCATCTTGAATACTTAAAGAATATTCAATTATTTGAATGTAATTTAATAAACTATTTTTTGATAAACTTCTGGAATCACTTATTTCAACAACTATCATGGTAATCATTGGATAATTATTCCTTTTTGTTAAATCCTTTATTATATAAAAACCCTCCTTCTATTTCGGCTTTTACATGTTTCACATTTTTCTCCTTTTTGTCAACCCATTGAAGAAGCGTGTAACCATTGACACAAATTCCAATATCCTGCCAATAACAATTCATTAACGATCTAATATATACATATCCTTGCCCCTCCATGATCATAAAGTAAGCAATTGTCATTTTTATTTTTATCATTTTGTATTAAAGAATTATTAATACTTTCCACATCATTTTCCAAAGCATAATAATTATTCTCCTCACTGCTTCGTTGTTAGCAAAATCTACTGAATTGATACTCATATTCCTACGACATAAAAATAATTTTTATTATATGCAATTTTTAGGTTAATTTTTATAAAATAATTAGTAATTTAAAATCTTTTGAAAAAATTCGATCAGTATGTCAAATAAGAAAATCGGACAAGTGCGAGTTACACTCGCATAAAAACCGAGGGTTCCGTACCCCTAATCCTAAAATTTGAGGGGTTTAAAGTGTGAAGGCCGATGGAAAAATTCCAATTTTGCTTAATTTTTCTTGTAATGTGAGCATGGAAATACATATCATAAGTTTTTAAAAAATTTTTAATTTTTTTATCATTTAGCATTTTAAATTTTATGATTTTTTTAGATTTCACCAATTAATAAAAATATCAACAAATAAAAAATGTCAAAAGATAAAAAAAAATAGCAAATGGTAAAAAAAAGAAAATGGCAAATTATAAAGAATGGCAAAACACTACAAAAAAATATAGCAAGCACAATTGGAGTTCTCGCTATATTTTTTTTGTAATCTACACGCAAAAATACGTAAAAGTGTATAAATTTGAAACTCTTTAGATAAAATATTCTTCGTTTTTTGGGGAAAAATCATGATTTTTATCGAAAATTATCAGTTTTTCCTTGAAAACACTATGATAATTAACTCCAATCGTTCTCGCTGTATTTTTTTTGTAATCTACAAGTAAAAATACGTAAAAAAGTATAAATTTGGATCCCTTCGGATAAAATTTTCTTCTTTTTTTATTCGAAAAATCCATGATTTTTTCTAAAAATATCATGCCTAATCCCGCATCTTGATATTGTCTACGCATAACACCGTCTAATTTAAAAATGTAAACGCAGAAATAGTTCAAATTTATTTTTGTCTAATGTTATTTAGGGATAACTTTTATTGTTTCAAAGAACAATTTTGTAGAAAATATTTTCATAGAATAATATTTTCATCGATTTATAATTGACTATAATCATAAAATTTTCAAATTTATTTCTATCGAAAATTTAAATAATGTAACATTTTTATAAGCTACGGTATATATTTTCTAAGATTTATTGAACCAAATAAGAATATTTGCTAATTTAAAATTGTCCAATTTATAATTAAATATAATTTTTTGTATCTACTTGTTATTTAGTCAATGTTAAAATTCTCTAGATGTAAGTTTATCAAAATTATAAAAATAAAATTTAATTTTGTCTACTTTTTTTTTAATCTAATCGTTACTTTGTAAAATATTTTAATTTATAAACGTAAATTAACAAACATTTCTTGATATCTAACCTCAATTTGCACAACAGTATTATCGTATATCATAATAATCTCGAAAATATTCTAGTGTCAGCTTTTTTTTGTCACAAAATAAAAGAAGTCACTCTCTGGACATGAGTTTCTCATCCCTGTGAATTTATTTCTGTCGGTAAAAGTAGATGTAGAGGGCTCTACTGATTATTTCTGAAAGGAATTGAAAGCGCGACAATGCCTTGGTAATTTTCACCGTGAGAGGGTCTGTACTGTTTGTTACTTTTTTCTTAATAAATAGTTTTTGATTTATAACAGATATAAAAAAATATGTTTTCTGCAGTGATTTTATTATACAAGGTCGAGGGTAAATGCACGTGAGTTTTTATTTTTGTTATTTACTGTCAGGGCAAAAATAAAATATCCGTATTCACAATTTTATAGGTTAGTTTGGTCTTGTATTGCTTAATATTTTCCAAGATTTTCTTTCGCATAAAAATGACAATAATAAGCCTTTGGAGATTAATACTTTCGTTTTTATACTAATGTCCAAATTACATTTTTTTATTTAAGATGCTTTGTCTTGTGTTACGAATAGTTTGAAAATGTTGATGACATATCGAAAGTGTCATGCTTTTTTGGTTAACAGTTCGTTGATTAAATATATATATAAGTAATAAAATACAATTATTTGCAATTGTAAAGATTTATTCATTCATAAATAAAGCAGTTTATTGTTGAAAAACAAATTTATAATTTATTAAGATATATTTTTTATTTTTATTCATTCACATCTATAAATAAAAAATAAAATTTCCTCATTCAAATAATTTTATTATTTTACAGTCAAATATGATATTGCAATATTGTTTAAAAAATCGGTAACTCTATAAAATTGTATGCTTAAATTATCTGAAATTTTCAGATTCGTTTTAGCGAAACATCATGTGTAATATTCTTTTGACAATGGATAAAGTTACCAGCAAAACTAGTAGCCTAAAGGCTCTTTTACTGAGAGAGCTTGGCATGAACGTTGGAGTGATCTACAGTGGGGCATAAATATTAAAACTGTAAGAAATCTTCCACCAAAGACGAAAAACGTGTAAAATTAAACGTAATAAAAATCTAGTAAATTTTCTATTGCGAAACATTTTTCTTTTCATTTGACAGATTTTACCGCGAGGTGTAAGTGGCCAAGTTCTACAATCTAGCAGACTGTATACTTCAACAAGCTCTAGTTAGTCCGGGTCCAAATCATTTACCTCAAACATTCGCTCAATTCTCAGGTGATTGCAAAATTTTATTTTATTATTCCTTTTTTTTGCAAATATTTATGTCATGAATTTTTCTAAAAAAATTAAAATAGATCAATTTGATTTTTCAGCTGGTTTCGTACGCGGCAGTTTTGCAACGAATCAGCAAATATGACGCGTTTCACAAACCCCACCGGAATTTGAGTCTGCTGAACTTTTTATTGGGATAATGAAATCTTCTACAGTTTTAGGTTACTCGAATTATTTTCGACTTACTTTATTGTTTGACTACGAACTTTGATTGGTTACAATTTAATTTAATAGAACTAGAACTATTACGAATTTTCATCTAACAGAAATGTCGTTTGTTCGATTTTTTCAGCCAAATTGTTTTTAGTTAGAAATTCTGTCCAATGAAATTTTAATTTAGTCGAATTTTTAAATGCAGAAATATTTTATGATAGAATTTTATTTATCCGAACTTGCAACGGATAGAATGTACAATTATATAAATAGAAGATTTTTGTATCTTGTCGGTAAATGAAATAGATTTTTCTTTTTTTTTTTTTTTGGTAGAATTAAATATATGGAGCATGAGGAATATGTTTCAATATTTTGGGAAAAAGGTTTTTAAAAATTGAAAATTAAATTATTAATAACTAAGAATTGAATTGTTATATAAAAATTAGTATCCTTTTTATTAATAATATTTTAAATATTTAAAAATATATATAATATAAAACATGATAATGTAGGATTACAATAAATTAAAATAATTTCATAATGAATGTGAATGGCTGCCTGCAGAACGGGCAGAAGTCAAGGTGATTGGCGAATTCGTATGCCGGTTTGCAACTTAAATATATTATTATGTGTCCACATGGCACAAAGGAATGTGTGGCTGGGGCTTCTTGGCATATACAGCAAATTCTGTTGTAATCTGTAAAAAATTAAATAATAAATAACCTAAAATTAAAATTACCTGACATATTTTTTTTACAAAAATCTAATGATATAAAATTTAAAAAAGTTTGTAAACTTATTTTATTAGTATTCTACTTTATATATTATTAGCAAAATTTGCGCGCGGGTAACTTCTGATTACCTTTTTACATAGTAATGAAAAAATACATTAAATGTACAAAAGCACAGAAGAGTTAATTGATTATTTTGCAATCATTTCAACCCATTTAAAAAAATACCTACTTGAAAATGATAATAATTAATAATTTTTGAATAATGTATTTCATTATTTCGTTAAAAAATTGATTACCTATAAAATGTATTTTTCGACTAGTCAATGAGATTAAAAATATCACATCAGTTAAAAAAATATAATATTAAAAAAAATATTTATTTTTATAATTTTCAATCAGTTATATAGGTAGTTTTTAATAATCAAAAATATTATAGAAATATTTTATTGTAATTTATAGTTATATTATTTTGTATTGCATTAATATAAAAAATTGTTATTTAAAAGCAGAGGAGATTTTGTTCCATAATTTTTTATGTTAAAAACTTCTCTCCGTAAAAATTAAAACATTTTGAACTTCTTAACCTAAAAATGGTACAAAAAAATGCAAGGACTTGTTCAGGTGTTCAAGGAATTCCAGGTCGCTAGACACCCTGAGTATAGGATTACAAGCTGATTGTAAATTTACAAATGAATTTGTTATTGAATTTATGGCGTTGGACATAGTAGGAAAACTAAGGTTAGGAAAAAAGCGACGTCTGACGTTGTAGTTGTAGTCAGTTTTTGTACAAAATCTTGCAGTATATTGCAAGATTTTGTACAAAAACTGACCGTTTGTAAATTTACAATGTCAGACGTTGTCCATTGATAAAGTCACGTTGGACGTTATAAATTTACAACGGTTTTTTCTCAGTGCATATAATTCTTTAAATTATTTACCATTTCTCCTTTGATCACGTTCCATGATTGATCTCGAAAAATTGTTCCGATTAAAAGGGACGCCTATGCAAAAAATTGTAAGTTATATTATTGTATTGCATTGCAAAAGGATCACAAATCACAAAATTTTTAATAAAAAATGATTTTAATTTTATAGGTAACAGTTTCAGATTATTGTGAAATTTTAATAGGATAAATTTAAATTTATATTACCTTTTTCTTATCACTCCGCTATCCGTTTGCTATAGCTGTTTGCTTTTGTTTTTGAATGCGTTTTCTCTTAGGGTGCAGTCACATGGATCAAATTAGCAGAATAGATTTCAGCTAATCAAAAGTTGGTCTCTCGCGGCAAGTTGTTAAATGCGTCAACGTCAAATTGGAATGCATCGTGAAATGGAGAACAGTGTCGAGGAAAATGTTAAAATGTGTCGGACGAATTTCGGAACTGTCGTCTTTGCCCCACAGCAGATACAGTTGCGTTGTCATTCCGATTAACATCTAAAAATGTGAAATCCAAATAAAGTTTTTTAACTGACACAACTAATATTTCAAAAGATGTCATTTCAGAAAATTTTAATAATTCAAGGTTTTATTTTGAAATTCATTGTGTTTTTTAAGTATTTCATTGCCGGGTAATGAAAATTAAATTAAAAAATTTTTTCTCGTCAATAATTACCTGAGTCAGTTTTTTCAAGAAAAGGTAATGGGTTTCATAGAGATTATTGGGTCCAGGAGGTGGAGGAGCCGCAGTTGCCGTAACATGAATGCATCTAGGAGTCTCTTCGTTGAACAAAACTATCAATTGCTTGCGACCATTTGCCTTTCCTTTCCTGTCCACCACATGCAATAAACATTCTGCCGCCGAGCATCTGAACACCTATAATTTCCCAGAAGGAGGCAAAGAATCTGCAAAAGTCGACCTTCATCCGCCATTATGTGATTTATCGAAACCAACTCGACGAATCCGGTCAGGGTTTTCAAAACCCCCTGGAAAAAATGTGAAATCACGAACAATTCCATTCTTTCAGAATTAAAAAATATTACATTTCAAATTTACAACAATCTATGCCAAAAATTGACAATATAGAGATTGAAATATTCGTTTTCTAGCAAAGAAAAATAATTTACTAAAAATGTTGTAATTTTTATCTGGAATTAAAAGCATTGAAATAAAAAATTTCAACGTAGATATTTTGAAATCAGATAGAAAATTAAAAGTTTAATTATAAAATGAATAACGCATTAACTACAAAGAAACGCACCCGAACGACTCCGCTGTGTGCAGCAGCTTCCGTGTTCCTCCCGAGATTCGCCTGCTTCTGGAACTCGGAAAAATACTGCTCCATCAATCTCAGGATGAAGGCGAAAATCTGCGCCATATTGGTAGTCAACGCTTGATAAATATCCTTCCGCCCCTGATTCGATTTGAGAGTTTGAAGAAGCGCAACGTCCTCGATGAGTCGCAGGAAGTCGAGCAAAACAAGTTCCGTTTGACTCTCGTCCAGAGTGCAAACCTCGCTGAGCTCAGCGAGAAGTGTCGGCCACTGTTGAGGCCACTCGCGTTTTATCAACTCGACAATCACCCGGGACAGTGCGTCCTTGATGTGGGCCTCCTCTTGGAGCAATGGTTCCGTGCCTTCCTGCAAGAGTTTCATTGAATTCTCCTTGATGAAGAGCTTTTCCGATTGGAAGATTTGCGTCCATCTGTATTTGATACAGTGCTCGAGCAATTGCAGCCCGAAATGACGTACAATCGAGCTACGATCGGGCGATTTTTGTGCGAGGTAAAGTCAACATTGCACGCACAATGACGACGATTCCTTGAAACTTTTGCAGGCACTGTAAACCTTCTGGCGCTGTTGATATGGGACGTTCTACAACATCATCACCTCGACTACCCGGGCGAGCTCTGCCGATGTCTGCGCGACAGTTTGTTTCTTTGGAATCTAAAATTTGTAATAAAACATTTTTATTTTTCATGAAAAATTTGCGCTTCGAAGGGTTAAAAATTTGTGAATTGGTATTTTTTAACTTCTTTTTTGCTTTCATAAGGGGTAAAAAACTTACAAAGCCATGGTCGCCACTAGTCAGGGAAAACCTGGAAGTCTGGGAGAAGACAGAGGATTTTTAATTAGTCATGGAAATTTCTGACTAATAAAAATTCTCCAATTTTTAGTTTGAAAATTTAGAAAAAAGAGGTCAGGGAAAGTCAAGAAAATTTCAGGGAAAAATCAGGAAACTTTTTCGACTGATTTTAATGATCAACATGCGTGTTACATTTCTCTTCAGAATCTAGAGAACCAACACCAAAAGATGCAAGCAGAAAAAGTGTGAAGTGGAGTACTTCTTTTGAAAAAAAACTATAAATAATGCACTCACCAAACGTTAAACTCGAGACAACAATCGGAAACACCAATCAGGCACTTGGACCTGAGGTAACTCCAAATATCTCCCATTCTCAACTGACATTGACATTGCCTCCGTTATATTTTTCAGAATTGTTTTTTTCTCGTTCTTATTGATTTTCTTCGCCATTCTTCGCCATCTTCATTGATGTTAATGTGATTTTCGCAGATTTGCTGTACCAAGCGAGTATTTTATTTAACACAAAAAAAATATAAAGAAAATTGTATCCAGTGACGAGAAATGATTCTATAAATATGAATCAGAAGAAACGGCACTTCAGCACAACATTTTGGAACATTAAATTGAAAAAATTTTACTTTATTTCTGAAGAGCATTTATTTTTTTCATTAGATGGGATTAAAATTTTAATGAAGTAATTAAAAATTAAAAAAGATTTTATGGAAAAGTAGTAGTAGTTGTGGAAAATCCGAGTAGTATTCCCTTGTCGGATTACATTCCGAAAATATCCAAATATCGCTCCAAAGGCTGTCGATTGAACGCAACGTATTCATTGAGAAACTCCAATGGTGTTTTGCGTCCGGCTTGAAGCTCCGTCCAACCATATGTAATGAATTGATCTCTCATGATGGTAATGGCTTTAGGAGTTCTGGTCAATTGGTTTCCCCTTTCCAAAGTCTTTAAGTCGAGAATGAAACCCTCCTGGAATGAGAGTAAACTTTTCGTGAATGCCCAAATGGCTGAATGGATTCCAAAGTGACTTTTCAAAACCTTGTGGTAGGATTCGATTGTATTGTTCGTTCTTTTTGCCAATCCAAAAACGCTAAAAACTCTTGGCGTTATATTCCTTAACCAGTGCCTCTCAAAGTACATTAAAAAAGCACGCATTATCCTTAAGCACCGTTGGCTTTTTGATCGCTTTATGGCTCGGTATGTTTGCTGAACGACATGGTGCGGGAGTAATCCGAGGGCTAAAATTTGGCGCAGAAATTGATTTCCCTCGCGATCGTTCGTCAGATACACTTTGAGATCAAGTTGCACAGCATTGCGATAGATGGACTGGTCATAAAAATGAATTTGTATTATTGCAGACTTCGAACTCTAGTAGGTGAGCAAAAATGAATGAAAAAGTAGCATTTTGAGGAAAAAAGTATCCTCAAAATTGAAAAAATAAGGAAAAAAGTAGCATATTTAAAGTGGAGTAAAATTAACTTTTTAGGTAAAAAATTTAAATGATAATTGTCATCTATCTAAAATGTTTAAATGTCAATAAAAAATTAAAAATTTTGTTGTAGACTTTAAATTTCAACTTTTGAATAAAGTTAACAAAAAATATTTTTTTGAATTTTTATTTAAAAAATCATAGTTTTTTTATAAACAAATTCATTTTTTTTTATTTTAACATTTTTTCAATTCTTTTTGCTTTATTTCATATCTGAGAATGATATAAATATAGTTTGCAAACAGTTTTGGAGTTAAATATTTAAATTTTTAAATATTTATAATATCTTAATATTTAAATAATTTGTTCACATAAAAAACATTTTTTTTGGCATTTTTTCAATTTTTAGAACAGAAACTTTTTTATCTCTAGAGTTATTCATTTTCCTCGTAGAAAATAAAAATAAAATACTTTTTGATTGAAAGAATGAAAAAATTGATCAAGTGCGAGTTACACTCGCTAACCTAGGGTTCCGTTTACAATCATTTAAATTCGACAATTTTTTCTTGTCATTTAGCGCAAAAATCACAATTAAAAAATTGTTTACCAAAAAAGAGTTTTTAAACAATTCCTAATTTCCTAATATCCACGTGATAATATGTAGGTATCAATTTCAATTTTTTATGAATTCCAACCTAGCCTGCTATATTTTTCGTGAAATCTACTCGTGAAAATACGTCAGTATACCAAATTGCAATTCCTTAGCTTTAAAATTGTAAAAATTAACGAGGAAAAAAGCGTTATTCGAGAAAAATAAGTTTTTCAAAAAAGTGTACATTTAGATCAATTTCAATCAGGTCCGCCATATTTTTCGTGAAATTTACTAGTAAAAATACGTATGTGTACCAAATTGCAACTCTTTAGCTTTAAAATTGTAAAAGTTGAGAGAAAAAAACACGTTTTTCGAAAAAAAAATGTATTTAGATCAATTCTAATCGGGTTCGCTATATTTTTCGTGAAACCTAAACGTAAAAATACGTATGGGTACCAATTTTGAGTTTATTTAGTTGAAATGGCTAAATTTTGGCAGGGGGAGGGGACCAAAAAACCATAAACGATTTCATAAGGGTTCCTTCATGGTTCACTTCGTGAACAGAACCTTAAAAAAGGCAAAAAAAATTTATTTTTTAATAAACAAATTATATAAACAAGAAATTTTATCAGGCCCGTTCTAGAATTAAATGCAAACTGTTCTTATTGTTATCAGCTAAGAAATGAAATTTTAAACAATTGAAAAAGTAGAATTGTTTATAAAAAATTATTATTGTTTAAATAAAAATTGAAAAAAAATTTTTTTTTTTGTTAACTTAATTTGAAAGTCGAAGAAAAACCAAACTTTTTCCCTTTGGCGATATTTTTCTTAAATCAATCATTTTCGAGTTAAAGGTCATTGAAAATAGGTCTATTTGTAAAAAATAAAAATTTTTTAAAATTCGTTACTCGGAAATTTGTCCTCCAAAAAAAAATTTAAAAAAATACGTATACCTTTTCTTTCTCCAAGGAATGAAAAAAAATTGTTTGCCCGAATTTAACATGTGTTTAACATCTGACGTGAAATCCCCCATATTTATTTTTATTAAATAAAATTATTATTGATATATTATTATATTTAATAAATTTTAAGGTGGTAAATGAAAGATTTAATTTTTGTTTTACACTCCTGAAATTAAAATTCTTGAATTTTGGCAATTTCTTTGACACTTTTTAGAAAAAGGTAGCATTTAATAGAATTTTGTCGAAATTAGTAGTAAAAAAGTAGCATTGTTCAAAAAAAGTGTCAAAAAAGTAAAACAGTAACACACTCAGAAGCCTGTTATTGTTATTAAATTTATAATTATTCCACACGAAATTTACCTGCGTGTAGTGATAGTAACACGCGTGGTGTTCACCGTTTGGGAAGAATGCTCGCGCACTATTCTGCAAAGCTGGTTCGTAATCCGTCATAATGGTTGTGGCACTGAATTCCGGAACGATTCTTTGTATTTCATGGAATACTGATCTGTATGCTGTTTCAGTCTTATTTTCCATAAGAGCATAAGCCAATGGGAAACCCTGTATGTTTCACAAATATAAGAATTTAACTTTTGTCTCTGATATAATTCATATCATAATTGGGTCAAACCACTGAAATTCATCTGAGAGTGGTTGCTGACATATTTTAAAAAATCTAGTTTTAATATAATCTGAAACTAGATGAATTTCTCAGTTTATTGGTCATAATATTATCGTGTAAATTTTATTTCGATTGAAATTATAATCAATTCAAAGTAGGAGTCTTAACTTCAAGTCCTAGAATTAACCTTTTTAAGTAAACAATTTTAAAATTTATTACTTCCGATACGGAGCAAAAAACCCTCACCAAATTTTCATAGCAGGTAAATTATATCAATATTAAAATATGTGCGAAACCCCAAATTTTTTGAAGCATCCAGAAAAAATGTACAAGCTTCGAAAAATTGTGAAATTTTTTTTACTCATCAAATTTTCAAATTCGAATTAGTATCTTAAAATAAAGTAATTACATAATAATTCCATCATTTTTTAATGTTGAATAAATTGATTTATGTTTCCGGTAAATAATAACATGTAATATTTAATAGTTTTTGAATAATGGCGTTTCCAAAAAAAGTGCAACACTCAAGGTTACGAAGTCACGTCGAGAACCTCCTACTTTGAATTAATTATAATTTCAAACGAAAAAAAATTTACACGATAATATTGTGACCAATAAACTCAGAAATTCATCTAGCTTTAGATTATTTTAAAACTAGATTTTTTTAAAATATGTCAGCAACCACTCTCAGATGATTTTCAATGGTTTGACCCAATTCAAAAATAATATTGAAAAACATTTTGCTTACGTGATTAAAACGTGACATCATAAATGTCACGAACATGTTACCGTCGTCTATTTGCGGCACAATTTTGAATGTCCCGTCAATATTCAAACTGTTTCCTTCATTTATTTTCTTCGCAAATAACGGATCAATAAAAATTACCGAGTTGGACCCTGCGATGTCAGTGATGTGAGACACTGTGAATTCTCCTCCATTATATTGTCGCCATGAGTCATATTCTTGTGAATTCAAAAGTTGTGCGTATTCCCTCAATGAATTCGGTCTCCGAGGCCAAGTTGTGCGCCTCCATTTGAACATTAGATTTTCACATTTTGCAAATGGAAGATGGACAGCGGCTTCAGGATGATTACGGCGTGTTTGGTTATAAATCTCCTTAAATTTATTTCCTTCATTGATTGACTTGACGCACAATTCTTGCTTCATTTTCCGTTTCTTGTTATCAATGATATCGGCGTGATGTGTGTGGTCTGGTTTTACTGTGAAAACTCCATCTTTCTCAACTCCACGGGCTTTGCACTGACCACTTTTTAATAAAATACATTCGTATTGTCTGAAAATTTTTCAATGCAATGGTCAAAACATTGTTGGGTGCGATAAAATGCAATTTTAGCAGATTAGCCATGTAAAACCTGCTGTTTCAAAAAAGATTTGGAACACATGGCAATTCAGAAGATACTTTCTTTGTTTTTTTTACTTAAGTTGTCAGATTATAAATTTTTACAAATTGACAAAAAGAATCAGGGTGTCTAGCACTTTTTGAAAATAAAATTCCAAGACTTTTCCAGGTTTTCCATGATTTAAAATAGTTTTTTACAGATCAATTTTTTGTACATTAATGAAAAATTACATTGAATGGAGAATATATAGAAGGGTTAATTGATTATTTTTCAATAATATAAATCCATTTTTAAGAAAAATAATACTTATTTGAAAATAATCATTTTTGAATAATTTATTTCAATATTTGTTTTAGAAAGAATATTACCCATGAGTGTATTTTTTAACTAGTCAATGAGACTGAAAATGTCACATTATAAGTTAAAAAAATGTAATATTAAAAAAATTGCTCTTAAAAAATATATATAACTTATGTAAGGAAATAAAACAAGATCAAATATAATTAAAGGTTCTTTATTTCGACCATATGATTCGGTAGCTCGTCGAAGACTGAGTTTATCAGAAAAGCCTATGAATGATGAGTCATCTCATCACACACATACATATATATTCAATATTTCTTACAATTCGGCCGTCCTGACTGTATTTCGTCTCGAATTACAAATATCTTTGAATTATTAAAACAGAACCTTACAATGACTTCAAAATTGAAACTTTATAAATACTCGAGAATTATTGCACAATAAAATCCCTACACGCACAAACACACAATCAAGCCGCGATATCAGTCGTACCTTAAGCATTCGTATCAACATCAACAGCGTCGATCATCCGTCCATTATACACGTGCATGAATTTATTTTCGTTTTATTTATTTCTTCCACGTTAATTCACATAATAAAATCTACAATTAAATAAACATACACATACGCACTCATACAAAATTTAAACATACATATACCAATCGACTTGTTAAATAGTTTTATTTAAAATTTCTCTTTGACTTAATTTTTCTATTTTTTTTTTTTTTAAATTACAATTAATACGTTGTTGTTTCGGTTCGAATAATCCTTATTTTCAGATAAACGTATACACACAATTTCTCACAGAAATTACCACGCATATTCGTTCATTCGACCGCCTCGTGACTATCTTTAGAAAAACACACCTCTCTCGTCAAATCATTCACATTCAATCTCTTAGCATTCTACAATGTCAAGTAGGGATTAATTCTTGCTTGAGGATGCAAGGGGTTGAAATGTAATTCTCCGCGACAAAATGTATACAATTCTAATTATATGACCTGAGTTTACAATTACCACTCGGTCATCCTACTTAATAATTCGTCTCGAATTGGTCTACCGAAGGAAAATGTTCACAATAATGTTCGCATAGCAACGAAACAAAATCCGTGTGCCAAGGCTTCATATTGCAAGCCTCCCACGTTCCCATGTACGGCTTTTGCGTCATCTGAAAATTTTCCGGGTCCGTCAACACGTATCTGTCATTTCTTAATTTTCTTGTTACTTTATACGGTCCTTTATATTGAGGCATGAGTTTGCGTGAAACGCCTACCGTACTGTCAAAGTTTCTTATAACTGCGAGATCGCCTATTTCATATTTATGCGGATTTTTTCGCTTTGAGTCAAAATTTTTTTTATTATAATCTTGGGACTTAATGATATTTTCGCTCGCTTTTTTTCTTATAATTTCAAGATTCCTATCTTCTTCAACGCGCCCCGTTTCCTCCAAATACTCCGCGACAAAATCCAACGCTTTTCCTCTTTGGTTAACACCGAAAAGCAATTTACTCGGTGTTATACCGGTTGTACTATGCACAAGATTATTTAGCGAGAATTCAACGTCAGATAACATTCTGTACCACAACTTACCGGAAGTGGGATCGGAAATTTTTCCTAAAGCTGGGCCCAAAGCTCGATTGACCCGCTCTACTTGCCCATTTGCCTTAGGGGACGCGGTTGCAATTAAAACGTGATTTAAATTATTTTCGTCAGTGAAAGTTTTAAACTCGTCGGAAGTAAAACACGAACCACGATCGGATATTATTATTTTCGGACGACTATAATTTCTGAAATAATCAAAAAGACAATCAATGGTTTCTTTAGTGTTAGTTGTTTTCACCGCATAAAGCTTTGAGAATTTGGTGAAACCATCGATCACTAGCAAAACATACTTTTTTATTGCAATATTTTTGTCGATTGGACCAAAGTGGTCAATATGACAGGTCAAGAAAGGCACGTCTCCTTTGGGTATAGTATTTAAATAACCTTCCTTCTTTCCTGTCGTCGGTGAAAATGCAATACATTTAAGACAATTCGCGATGTGTGCTTTTACTTTAGACTTTAATTGAGGGAACCAATAATTTCGCAATATCGCTTCTGCAGTTTTTTCAGGGCCAAAATGGCCCATTTCGTCATGGTATTTCAAAATTACATTATTTTCCATTTTTGTTGGGACGTAAAATAATATTCCCCCGTTCCGTTTCCTATAAACTATCCCGTTGCGCATTTCATATAATTTGTCCTCTTTTACTTGTAAATTTTCGCGCAAATCCACAATAGCTTTGTCCAAATTTTGACTAATAATTAAATTCGATTCTAGGGTATTATCCTCGACTACCATGACGTTTACGGCTCGACTGAGAGCGTCCACGTGGCGCATCTTATCACCGCTCCGATGTTCGAGAGTTTTGTCATAATCTTCTAATTCCACGGACCATCTACAAATTCGAGGGTTAATCTCTTTTTTGTCGAGTGTTAATTTTAACGCATTACAGTCGGTAACAATCTTGAATTTTATACCCTGTAAATAAATTCGAAAACGCCTTAACGCGTATACAATTGCAAGTGTCTCGAGTTCAAAGCTGTGGTACTTAGATTCGGCCTCAGTAGTACGTTTCGAAAAATATGCGATTGGATGAAATAAACCGTCTTTTTTTCTTTGTAATAGGACTGCGCCGAAACCCAGCTTACTCGCGTCGCAATGTAATTCGGTCTCATCATTAGGACTATAAATGCTTAACACCGGCGATTTTATTAATTTTAATTTCAAGGTCTCGAATGCTTGAAACTGATCTTCACCAAACTCGAATTTTGCATCTTTTTTTAATAAATCAAACAAAGGTTTTGCAACCATCGAAAAACCGGCCACAAATCTACGAAAATACGAGCACATACCCAGAAAACTCTGTACCTCGCGAACGTTACACGGTACCGGAAAATCGACGACAGCACTTACACCGCGTTCATTTGGCTTTATGCCTTCAACCGAGACTTTATATCCAAGATATTCCAATTCTGTTTGTAAAAATCTGCATTTGTCCGTTCTCAAGTCAAGTTTATTCTCTACCATTAAAGACAAAACCTGCTTTAAAATTTTCAAATGACGCTCAATCGTCTCACTCGCAATCAATATATCGTCGAGATAAATGATTACGTCACCCGATCTGATAAGATCTTCAAATATTTTATTAATGAATTTTTGAAAAACGGCTGGTGCTGTTTTGAGACCAAAGGGCATTTTGAGAAATTCAAAATGACCAAGGGGTGTAATAAAAGCCGTATATTTTATTGACTCTTCTGACATACTGATATGATGAAAGCCATCCTTCAAATCGAGTAACGTGAACCATTTTTTACCACGTAGACAATCAACTAAATCTTCAATAAGGGGAAAAGGGTAATTCAATCGTTCTGTAATTTTATTTAAAAATCGAAAATCAATACATAATCTAAGTTCTCCATTTTTTTTTTAGTCAAAACAATTGGCGATGCGTATATAGAATTGCTTTCTCGGATAATTTTCCGTGCCAGCAAGTCATCTAAGATTCTTTGCAGTCTTCTTTTTTCTTCAAAAGAAAGTCTTCTTGGACCGAAATTTATTACTTTATCGTCCGTCAACCTCAAGACCATTTCAATTTTAATATTAGCAAATTCTGGTTTTTCTTTATTCAAGTATTCATTAAAAAACAAATTTCTAATTTCTGACTGTAACTTAAGATCAATTTCCGAATTTATTATTAACGAATCCAAAATATTATCATTTTCAATATCGACTGCAAAAATTTCTTTTATGACTTCAGCTTCAATTTTTGGCAAAGCCATAAAACCTAAATTAAATTTATTTAAAACATCGCGACCTAATACTGCAGACATTTTCATAGTATTATCTGGTACAACGATCATTTCGATTTCATACAAAACATTGTTGAATCTTACCCTTGCTGACGCATAACCTATCTTCTGTAATACGCTGTTATTAATCCCACTGTAGTTTTGTTGAAAATCAGCTGCGCAATGTCGAATGCTCCCCACTGGAAGTTGGCTCTGCTTTACAAAACTAACGGGGCTCCCTGTATCGAAGAGTGTGTCTATGGACACCATGTGACTCCCCACTCCATCATCAAACTCAAATGTAAGAAGTCGAAAACATTGCTCGTTCAACATATTCTCAGAATTAATGTTATCAACTGTTGTAAGCTGCTCTTGTTCAACATCCGCGTATAACACTTCACCAATATTTTCAGTATTAAGGATCACATTGCAAACCTGGTTTTTCTTTTGTTGCCGAATTCTTTCCTTGGTGCAATCTTTGGACTGGTGTCCAAGTTCAAAGCATTTGAAGCAGGCGCCCACAGGTCTCTTTGGCAAAGTACAACTCGCAGCAATATGACCATTCCTACTACAGTTGAAACAGCGGAGAGGGGGTTGTGTAGGTCTTGTTGAATTTTTTTCCCTAGATGTTATTTCACTGACAATTTCCTTGGAAACAGAATTTTTATTTTCACCATTAGTCTTATCATTATCCTTTAATGACACTTTTTCGAATGCAGATAGAAGATCCGATTTGTTTTTAAATTGCTGGATCCTGGCTTGGTTACGTAGGGATGTTTCAGGAATGCCATCTATTAAATAATCCATCAATTCTTCTTCTGCAACAGGAACCGCGTTAGCGAAGATCAATTTCTCGTGAAAATAATCACTAAACGATTCATGATTTTTCCACGCACGTCCTTCAAACTTTCTGCGCAAGGTCATACGATCTTGACGATGATTGAACATAGCCTCCAATTCAGACAAGAGTTCGTTCACATTTTTCCCCACATATTCGGGTTTAGAATGGAACCACTTAAGCGCCTTTCCCTTAAGTTTGGAACCAAGTAGCAAACGTCCAAGATCATCATTTAGGTTGTATGTATTTTTCAGTAAATTAAATTGATCTCTCCATCTTTGAAATTCAGCACCTTCACCAGTAAATTCGCTCAAAAGGTCCTTGAGGAAACTGATGTTTGAATGAGAAGGTACCTGAACAGGAGTAGGATTACGTATCAATTCTAATTCGCGCCTTGTCAATTCGAGTTCACGCTGGATTAAATCGCGCTCTCTTCTTAACAGATCTATTTCTCTGTCTCGCTGATCAATTTCATTATTTATTATTTGTTCTTCCCCTGGGTTGTCTCGTCCCGTGTCACCGTTCGGAGCATGCTGCACCGTGTTATCATTCTGTGATATCTCAGCTTGTTGCATCCACTCATCGGAAGGATCGTGCTCCTGCAAACGCCTTATCAGTTCCGCCTTGTTTCCAGCGGTTGCCAATCCACAAGATCTGGCCACAATCTTGAGGGTAGCCACCGTGAACGTAGTGGGATCCATAGTGAAGAGTGGGAGTAAAGTCCTGCCCACAATTTTAGGAGACGACGAACTGACCCGAACACGACGTAGAGAGGACGAATTTTAAACGAAGGGAAACGATTAAGGTGACACTAAGTGTTCACTATGAGAACTAATTGATCAATTCACTGATCGCCATTATGAATTATTTTCACTAAATTTTTTCCAATTTTACACTTTCCACAATCCTGAAGTCAATTGCCACTTGTCTACACACCAATTTGGGAAGCAATTTTTACACAATTTTTCAGAAGGGATTCCGAGTCTTACAGACTCTTATGCACAGAAAATTCACTGAAGGTGTTAGACCCACGTGGCGAGAACTAACGCAAAAAATAGTTTATCGTTTAAAACTTAAGACACATAAATCCCGTGTTTCACTAGTCCCAAAACTTAAGCGGAATAAAATCACGGTTTTTGTTTAACTTAAAACTTTTACAAATCGGGAAAACGCGAATTTTATTTAAACATCGAATTACAAACGACGCGTTCCCTAGTCAAAAATTGAGTTCAACGACGAGCAAAAAAAACAGAATAAATTTTATAATAAATTGTCCGAATGGCTTCCGAAAGGGTAGGCACTGTGATAAGATAATCCCACTTCTGATATTGTAAGGAAATAAAACAAGATCAAATATAATTAAAGGTTCTTTATTTCGACCATATGATTCGGTAGCTCGTCGAAGACTGAGTTTATCAGAAAAGCCTATGAATGATGAGTCATCTCATCACACACATACATATATATTCAATATTTCTTACACTTAGTTAATATTTATTAAAGTAAGATTTATTTTTGTTTTTCAATCACTTATCGGTAGTTTTTTATAATCAATAATATTATAGAAATATTTTATTTTAGCATTAGTATAAAAAATTTTTACTTAAAATCAGGAGATATTTCCCATGATTTTATACATTAAAAACTTCGCTCCGGAAAAATCAAAACATTTTGAACTTTTTAAATTCATAGGTTGGTGCTGAGTAATGCTGATAAATGAATTCGAAATTGTCTATTTTTTATTACTACTATCGATTTGAAAAATAATTTTTTATAGGAAACTTTATTTTTTTAAAGTAATTACTATGAAATAATTTGTATCTAAAAACGTATAAAATTCTTTTTTTAAAGTATCACATTTCTTAAAAACTAAATCGAAATGAAATTTTTCAAATTGCAATAGTTTACAAAATAATTATAAACAAATATAAATACAAATACAAACACAAAGTTTTAATTTTTAACTTCAATTATTTTCTAAAATTAATTAATTTACTGAGAAAAATAAAAGAATTAATATATTAAATATATTAAATTGTTGATGATTTTATTTACTATTTATTATATTTTATTTATTATTATGACACTTACATCGTGCCATCCGCTCTGGTTTTGTTCAGATGATACCGATAATTGTAAAATATATGGTCCTTAAATGTACGGAATTTCTCGAAATTCTCAGCCATTTTATCAGATATCAGATAAAACTTGAGTATTCTAATAAACTATTTACTGCATAATTTTCTTGAATTATTTTACTTATACGATTTAAAAATATTACTTTGGAAATTAAAGAAGAATCTACACAGTCATCCGAATTTTTTAACAAGCGTAAAAAGTAGGGAACAAAACAAAAGACTGTCAAATACGAAATATACGCTCGTCACGAAAAATACTGATGAAGTCAATGAAGCTACTATTATAAAATTAAGATGATCATAGTATTAACGAGGAAGTAAAAGGATTATAATTAAATTTGTACCTGTTGTTTAATTTTGAAAAAAATAACTTCAAACATTTTTGAAACAAAAAAGAATATCTCTATAATCAATAAAATTTGAAAAAAATTACTATGATAAAAAAATTGACAGTACTTGATCAATAAAATTATTTTTTCATGTATTTTTTGAATTTTATATTTATAATTACATAGAACTTGGCCCTTCCTTCGGCGGGCAACGAAATATTGTGGTGTGGAGCAACAGACTGCACTCTCATACAGAAAGTATATATATTATTAAATATTATGTTATCAAAAATTTTCCTCCTCATAAATAAAAAATTTTGCAGTGTCTTAAATTACATAAAAACCGAAAAAAGTTGGTCCCCATTTTAATGGACGAATTATATTTTAAACTACTGAAAAACTATCGTCGTTCAAACACGTTAAAAATACAAAAGGATAAATTATTGATTACATTCTACAATTTAATAAATAATTATATGTGCTTATTTTACCAAAATGTCAAATTCAAAAAATTTAATTTTATAAAACCACAATAAATTTACATTTTACTAAAACAGAATTTATGCAAATTTAATCAATTTAAGTTTGAAAATACTGAATATACAAAAAACTGAACGAAAATAAAGTGATAAACTAAACATTGTTTTTTTTAAATTATAATTTAAAAATATTCTTCATAAGCAGTAAAAATTTTCTATGTAATAAAGTATTAATATATATATATATATATATTTTTTTTTTTTCATTTTCTTTCTTACCATGGAAATTGAGTCCATTGAAGTCCACAACGATTATCAACGAAAGAAATTTTTTTTATAACTAAATTATTATTTTACAAAAATCATTTCTAAACAATAAATTAGATTCAAAAATGTTAAAGTACGTAATGAAAATACAAAGAATAAAACCAATTAAAATCAATAAAAAAAAAATTTTTTTTTGTTCATGAACGTTGTAGACTTCAACGACATTCGAAATTGTCATTTTAAAAAATGAAGAAAAAATTCAAAGCATAATGCAGATAAGTTTTCTATAAAACGGAATTTCCAAATAAATCAAAAACTAATAATTTAATTTCAGGAACTGAATATATATAAATTATTTTTGCAAAGTAACTAAATAAGGCGAACAGCTATATACTTTGAAAAAAAATTAGCGTAAATTTTGAAAACAAGTGACGTAATTGAAAAAAAAATTGAGAGTTGAAAATATTCGAGCGAACAATGTGATTGGAAAAAAAATGAACAACGATTTCTTATTCCCCTTAAATTTAATCCCCCTCTTATGCTCCTCTGAACTTGATTTTTTTTGTTTTCCTCAGTTTATAGTTTCTCGCGTTCGCGCAAGGATATATAAAAAATTCAAATTTTCAAATTTAATCGCCTCCCGTGCTCCTCTAAACTTGATATTTTGTTCCGCAGTTTATAGTTTCTCTCGCGTTCGCGTAATGATATAAAAATTTCAAGAAATATATTTTTTTTTCGATATAAAGTGTGTGAAAAATGCAGCAAAGACGTGAACCGAGATTGTATCAATTTGGAGGATACGATTATAGAAAAGTCAGGGCTCAGGAAACTGTAATGTAATTATTACAATTAATTTGATTGATTGATAAAAGTCTTTATAGCCATTTTCAACTTTATGTTCAGTCCGCTAACTTTCGACTGAAAGTCGTTGCGACCATATTTTTAAAAAATCTGATTTTAATTTATGTGAAATAATTTAATCAATTTAAGTTTGAAAATACTGAATATACAAAAAACTGAACGAAAATAAAGTGATAAACTAAACATTGTTTTTTTTAAATTATAATTTAAAAATATTCTTCATAAGCAGTAAAAATTTTCTATGTAATAAAGTATTAATATATATATATATATATATATATATATATATATTTTTTTCATTTTCTTTCTTACCATGGAAATTGAGTCCATTGAAGTCCACAACGATTATCAACGAAAGAAATTTTTTTTATAACTAAATTATTATTTTACAAAAATCATTTCTAAACAATAAATTAGATTCAAAAATGTTAAAGTACGTAATGAAAATACAAAGAATAAAACCAATTAAAATCAATAAAAAAAAAATTTTTTTTTGTTCATGAACGTTGTAGACTTCAACGACATTCGAAATTGTCATTTTAAAAAATGAAGAAAAAATTCAAAGCATAATGCAGATAAGTTTTCTATAAAACGGAATTTCCAAATAAATCAAAAACTAATAATTTAATTTCAGGAACTGAATATATATAAATTATTTTTGCAAAGTAACTAAATAAGGCGAACAGCTATATACTTTGAAAAAAAATTAGCGTAAATTTTGAAAACAAGTGACGTAATTGAAAAAAAAATTGAGAGTTGAAAATTTTCGAGCGAACAATGTGATTGGAAAAAAAATGAACAACGATTTCTTATTCCCCTTAAATTTAATCCCCCTCTTATGCTCCTCTGAACTTGATTTTTTTTGTTTTCCTCAGTTTATAGTTTCTCGCGTTCGCGCAAGGATATATAAAAAATTCAAATTTTCAAATTTAATCGCCTCCCGTGCTCCTCTAAACTTGATATTTTGTTCCGCAGTTTATAGTTTCTCTCGCGTTCGCGTAATGATATAAAAATTTCAAATTTTCAAATTTAATCCCCTCTCATGCTCCTCTGAACTTGATATTTTTTTTCGCAATTTATAGTTTATCGCGCTCGTGTAATGATATAAAAATTTCAAGAAATATATTTTTTTTTCGATATAAAGTGTGTGAAAAATGCAGCAAAGACGTGAACCGAGATTGTATCAATTTGGAGGATACGATTATAGAAAAGTCAGGGCTCAGGAAACTGTAATGTAATTATTACAATTAATTTGATTGATTGATAAAAGTCTTTATAGCCATTTTCAACTTTATGTTCAGTCCGCTAACTTTCGACTGAAAGTCGTTGCGACCATATTTTTAAAAAATCTGATTTTAATTTATGTGAAATAATTTAATCAATTTAAGTTTGAAAATACTGAATATACAAAAAACTGAACGAAAATAAAGTGATAAACTAAACATTGTTTTTTTTAAATTATAATTTAAAAATATTCTTCATAAGCAGTAAAAATTTTCTATGTAATAAAGTATTAATATATATATATATATATATATATATATATATATATATTTTTTTTTTCATTTTCTTTCTTACCATGGAAATTGAGTCCATTGAAGTCCACAACGATTATCAACGAAAGAAATTTTTTTTATAACTAAATTATTATTTTACAAAAATCATTTCTAAACAATAAATTAGATTCAAAAATGTTAAAGTACGTAATGAAAATACAAAGAATAAAACCAATTAAAATCAATAAAAAAAAAATTTTTTTTTGTTCATGAACGTTGTAGACTTCAACGACATTCGAAATTGTCATTTTAAAAAATGAAGAAAAAATTCAAAGCATAATGCAGATAAGTTTTCTATAAAACGGAATTTCCAAATAAATCAAAAACTAATAATTTAATTTCAGGAACTGAATATATATAAATTATTTTTGCAAAGTAACTAAATAAGGCGAACAGCTATATACTTTGAAAAAAAATTAGCGTAAATTTTGAAAACAAGTGACGTAATTGAAAAAAAAATTGAGAGTTGAAAATTTTCGAGCGAACAATGTGATTGGAAAAAAATGAACAACGATTTCTTATTCCCCTTAAATTTAATCCCCCTCTTATGCTCCTCTGAACTTGATTTTTTTTGTTTTCCTCAGTTATAGTTTCTCGCGTTCGCGCAAGGATATATAAAAAATTCAAATTTTCAAATTTAATCGCCTCCCGTGCTCCTCTAAACTTGATATTTTGTTCCGCAGTTTATAGTTTCTCTCGCGTTCGCGTAATGATATAAAAATTTCAAATTTTCAAATTTAATCCCCTCTCATGCTCCTCTGAACTTGATATTTTTTTTTCGCAATTTATAGTTTATCGCGCTCGTGTAATGATATAAAAATTTCAAGAAATATATTTTTTTTTCGATATAAAGTGTGTGAAAAATGCAGCAAAGACGTGAACCGAGATTGTATCAATTTGGAGGATACGATTATAGAAAAGTCAGGGCTCAGGAAACTGTAATGTAATTATTACAATTAATTTGATTGATTGATAAAAGTCTTTATAGCCATTTTTAACTTTATGTTCAGTCCGCTAACTTTCAACTGAAAGTCGTTGCGACCATATTTTTAAAAAATCTGATTTTAATTTATGTGAAACTTGATGATCTTATGAGTTCATTGACCACAATATTATGGTGAAAATGTTATTTACTTTAATAATATTAATTATTCGAAGCAGGAGGTTCACGACGTGATTTCGTAATCTTAAATGTTGCACTTTTTTTGTAAACGTTATTTACATATTTTTCTATTTTCAAAAAAAATGAGAGCAATGTGATATTTTTTGTTAACTTCAAGTCCTGGAATTAACCTTTTTAAGTAAACAATTTTCAAATTTATTATTTCCGATACGGAGCAAAAAACCCTTACCAAATTTTCATAGCAGGTAAATTATATCAATATTAAAATATGTGCGAAATCCCAAAGTTTTTGAAGCATCCAGAAAAAATGTACAAGCTTCGAGAAAAACCCCACCTTTTTTTTGCTCAATTTTTTTTGGGAATTGTGTTCACAGGGAAGAATACTTTCCATAAGAATTTAACTTGTGCCCGATTCTGGTACAGGATAAAAAAAATTTTCTATTCTTTCAAAGAAAAACATCATTTTTCTCCAAAAATACACTAGATGTAAAAAATTTCTTGCACAAAAGTTGTTCCTCTTTGAAAGACCTAAAAGACCATGTCAAGCCTGCCTGATTTGAAATGAATTCGGTCTGAAGTCTAGTAAAGTTCCACGTTACCGAATTCGTATTTTACCTTGGCGTTTGATTTTGTGAATGACCCGTATCCACGAGTTTTAAAACCGATATAAAATTAGGGCACAACGTTGGCAACTGAAGTGTGATTTCAGGGTGGCCACTAAATTTTGTTGATAAAATTCAAGGCCAATTCTAGTTTTTTTCCAGGATATTAAGAAATTTTCAAAGTCTAAAAATTACAGGGTGTCTTGCGAAACATGTTTTTAAAATTCCCGGATTTCTCAAATTTTAAATCCAATTTTTCCCATATTTTTTAAAATCATTCATAGATATATTCTATTAAAATATTTTTAAAAACTCATAATTTTTGCTTTAAAAAATTCGGAAATTGTTTTTTTAGGAATTCACGAATATTTTTGTAAATTGCCTGCAATTACTCGGGTTTTTTTCCCGGTGGAACTAAAATCCCAACAAATTCCCGGTTGCTAAATACCCTGAAATTATCATTTTATATAGAAATATGTAAATTTGACAAGCAAAAAAAAACGTTTGTTGAGCAAATCAGACTCTAGATTGTGAATTTTACCCACATGTTTATTTATTTAGCAATAAAATTAGTAAAATTCAAGGTTCAAGAAAAAATTCAAGGCCAATTCAAGGCTTTTTCAAGGTTTGACAAAATTCACGTCAAATTCCAAGTTTTCAAGGTTTCAAGGTCTTGTGGCCACCCTAGATTTGTAAAATAAGTTTTATCGCGCTTCTCGTCACTCCGGATTCAATTTCGAATCAATGAGTAAGCAGACAAGTGTTTTTACGCAAATCAGAAGAAGTCGCGCCCATTACGGTTTCTCACATTTTTTATGACAATCGTACAAGAATAGTTACTCTTCTATTGGCCTTGTAAAGTGTAACTATATATTATTTGTTTGCGATCATAAAGTTATAACACACAATTCAGTAAATTTAACTAAACAAATAGGAAAAGTCACAAAATACCCAATACAATTGTCATAACTTTATGATCGCAAACTATTTTGTTTAGAAATAACATCGCTTAAAATCCTTCGCATGCAGTAATTGATTTTGTGAAAAAATAATAGTTATTTAATTGAAAATCGCATTTCTGAGAAAAGGAAAAAGTCTCATTTTACGCTGTATAAAATTTGAAATGTCACGTTAAAAGAAATTAAAACATAAAGTTCGAGTCCTGTATTACAAAGATCCAATGAAAATTGAAATCCAAAGCATAATTAAAATTAATTACCATAGGAGAGTTTCGAAACATGTTGAGAAACTTCACAGCCATTTCGTAGTCGCGTAGAAGATGATAAGAAATTGCAAAGCCGATCCAAGAAGCTCGCTGGGTTGGCCTGAGCATAAATAATTGATACCTGGTGTCCTGAAAATTAATACGAAATTCGTTTAATTGACCATTTCGATGTTTTTATTTCCCGTCTTGTATTTACAAAATTTATGTAAATTACAAAACGAAGAAAGAGAGGAATGCAATTATAATTTTATGTCAAGTAAAATTTTTTTAAAAGAACAAAAAGAAACGAAATTCTCGAATTGAAATATGTGAAATGAAAAATAAACCTTGTTGCCATCGAGATCGCGCATCTGAATTTGAAGAAGGGACAAATCTCGAAGAATTTGAATTTTGCCTTTGTCCCATTTGAGCGTGTTCCGATAATGCTTGATGGCCTCGTCGTATTTTTTATCCGATCGTTGAAGCAATCCGTAAACGTACCAACACACGTGCGATTGCAAATCGTTTCTGAGTCCACGTCGAACATGATCGTATGCTTCCTCCTTGCGGCCGAGGATATTCAGGGTGAGGCCCTTCATCGCCAACGTTTCTCCATGTTCGCTGAATTTCGGATTCGATAATATTTATTTTGCGAACTTCAACCCATTTTTATATTATTTGTGTTCGTAACAGCTCTGCAAAACACAACAATTATTATGTTGTTGTTTTTAATAATATAAGTTCTTTTCTATTAAAATTTTACGAAGGTGTCTTGCTCCGTTATATTAATTTCTAAATATTTCCATTAAAAAATGTTAATTCTAGGACTTAAAATTAACTGACAAATTTCACACCAATTTACTTTTGTCATTCATATTACAAATTCGTTGCTGTATGTAAAATTAATTGAAATTTAATAAAAAATATTTTAATTTAAAAATAAATCGCGAAGTGAAAGTTATTTGCTATTACTATGTACAATAATATTTGCAGACATCTGAGATGCGCAGATAGAAATATTCGCTGTCCAGGAACTGGAAAGTTTGACATTACAACTGCTGTATTTAGTTTGAAAAGGGATCACTGTCATAATCCAGTGACGAGCTTCACACGCGAAGAAAATAACTCTTTTGTGGATGAGTTAAAGAGAACTGCAAAAACGCAGTTAGATAATTTAGAAACGCTATACGAACGGGTAGCACAGTTGTAAGTTTTAATTATATATATATATGAAACAATAAAAAAATTGTTATCATATATAATAATATATATAAAATAGCTTTCCATTTTTTCGAAAAATTTCTAAAAATATTATTTTCTTTGCACAAATGTTGGACAATAATTAAAAAAATATATTTATTTATATATGAAATAAATATAAATATAATATTATATATATATATAATATGTATGTATTATATTATACATTATATATTTAATATAATTAATTTATAAATATGTATATATATTCTTATTCAAAATTTGTGTAAAAAAACATAATATTTTTTATAAATTTTTCGAAAAAATCAAAGGCTATTAACAATTTTTAATGAATTTATTTCAGTCACCAGAATGCAGCACAGCGAATGCCCTTTCGCCAAGTGAAGAGTACGATGGAAAAGGCGAGAAGGGAGAATGCTCCCGATACAGTTATAAGGTCCATCGAAGATTTCATGCGGATAATAAATTCTGCGGAAGGAACTCACATGCGCCAGCACAAAAGTGGACAATTAAAATATGAATTTGACCCGGAAAGTCAATCAATTCTAATTTTAGACGAAGCTTTCTGCCGATCCGTTTGTGTCGAGAGTAATTCGTTTTTTATTCATAAACGAAACATAAGATTTCTACAGAATGTCGGATGCTCAGCTTTATTGTCATTCATGATTCTGTGGAAAGAATCTTTTGTAAGTTTTCAATATTTTAATGGTTTTGTTGTAGAAATATTTACTTTAAAAACAATTTATTATTTCAAATTCGTAGGTTCTACCAATGGCCCATGTACTCCTCACGCAAACATCAGAGGCAGTGTATGTTGCAGTATTAGAAAAAATCAGTACTCTCGTCAACGAATTTAAAATCGCAAATGTAACACTACCAATCAACCGAGAGTTAAAAAATGCCATCGGTTTGACTTTTCCCGAAGCGGAAGTCAACGAGAGTTTAAATTCGTTTTCGCAAGTAAGAAAATAAAATATTCATTAATGAGGATGTCCTACGAAAATGAAAATATATATTCCCTGACTTTTCCCTTAGAAAAAATATTTGATACTCGGGAAGAAAATTTTAAATTCATTAAAAATGTTTTATTTTTGGACATTTTAAAAAATTTTCCTGACTTTTGCTCCAATTCCCTGATTTTCCCTGCCTAAAAAAATCCTCCAACACAAATTTCACGCTATTTTGAGTAATTTTTTAATTTTCTTACTTACATATACAGAAAGTGTTCGCATTGTATCTGAGAAACAATTTGGAAATGAATTTGGACCAAGTTATTGGAAATAACGACGAGCAGGAGAGTAATATGAAATTATTACTACAAAATATGCTGGTTTTGCCACTGCTCCCGGCAGTCGATATCCCTTTAATGTTAAACGATTGGCGACATGAAGATTGGGGAGAAAATGCGGAGGTATAATTACTATTATTATTATTATTATTATTATTAAAAAATAAGTAAGTATCAATTATTAATTATTATTTTATAGAGCGTCAGAATATTATTAATTGGGATCGAAGAAGTGATTAGAGGGATAAATATGGATATTGATTCGATGTACAAAAAACCTCTCTCACTAACAAATGTCTTCGAACTATTCGACAACAGGCTGAAGGCAAATGTCAACGCCTCTGACGTTTGGCAGTTCGCAAGTAAGTTATTATTAAATTATTAAATATTACATTAATTACCATTATTCAATTAATAAATTAATTATTATTATTAATTACAGAGGGAATCGCTGCTCTCCAAAACCGAATTTATCTTGATAAATTAAATATCAGCCTAAAAAAATATCAACTCTCGCAGTCGCCGAGATATTTAAGTAAGGCATTGGTATCAAATATAAAAGAAAAATGGGTTTTGCTGGACGAGGAGAAAATAACAAAAAAGGAATTCCTAACCAACGCATTTTATTTATTTGGCGAGGAATTGAAAAATGTCGTTTTGTTTCGCATGAGAAACAACCGTGTCGAGGATGAAGAAAATGCAGTTCATTTCGAGAATGAATTTCATTTAAGAAATGCACTCGATTTGGCGCAAGAAGTTCATTTGGAGAACGAACTGGAAAATGAAAATGACATTGGAGCAGAACCTCGAAACCAAGAGAATCACGAAGTGATTCAAGATGATAGAAATGGTGAGTAAAAATAATTCAGATCATTTTAAAAAAAAATATTAATAAAGATGAAATTTTTTGAATGTAACATTATACGTACCCGTAAATTTCTTTTCTTCTGTTCATAGAAAGGACTGGAGCAACGTGCTGCATTTGTCAGGTCGAAACTCCAACAATGGCATTCGTGCCATGTGGACACAAAATCATCTGCGAGGAGTGCGAGCCGAATTTCAGGGAACAGGGCAACAACACATGTCCAAATTGTAGGGATGAGTTTGTCTTTCTGGTCCGTATATATCAATGAGTCCACCAAAGCAGAAGCCATTTCGTAAACGATCGATAAATCGTTTTACATCCGCCGCATTCCCATCCGAAAAGTAATTCCTTGACGGCGCCCATTGCCGCTTGAAAGGTCGCGTCCCAATTCATCGTAGTCGTCATAAAATCAATCTCCCCGGAGTAAATGTGCTGTAACCCTATTCTGCAGCATTTTATGCGGTGACTTTAGTTTTCCACGTTCCGGCAAACACTCGCGTACCCATTGCTCGAAAAATGAGTCGCCACCTTCCTCGAGAACGTCACAACCGTATGTCGACACAATCGAGTAGAGTATCAAGAATGTGACATTGAAAATTAAACTGCGCGATGACGCGGCTTTCTCATTGATTGCAGGCTCGTTCATTTGTTTGCTCGCCTCGTTGAATTTGATCATTTTCGTCACAAATGCCTTCAATTTGCCATCGACGGACGCAACCGCCATTATTAAATCGAAACTCTTTCCGGCGAGAATTTTATGAAGCATACTCAACAATGCGTCCTTGATTCTCGCGTTGATGTTGAATTTAACGAACAAAAGTTTTAATTACTGGTGCTCTCTAAATCTGAATTAAAAAAAATGTTTACTAATTTGAATTAGTGACTCACTTTTTGCTTTTGAATCGAGTACTCGAATTTTTCATCACCTGCAAATAATTGTTATTTTGAAAAATACATTGAAATTTCTTACAATTTGGAAAAATTGAATTTTAAATTTATTAAAATGTTGCATAAAGGAAATTGAAGAACCGTTCAAACTAGCGGTGTGTAGTTCTTTCAATATAATTGGAACCTTCAAGAAAATGAAAGCTCACCAGTGTGACTCGCTGAATGATCCGGTGACCCTGTGTAAACTCATTAAACTAGCGCGAATAAGCTCGCAATAAAGTCGCGCGTTCGTGTAATTTTTCAGACGTTGCACCATTTGCAATTGACTGACAAAAGTTGCCGTTTCTGTGCTTGAATTCAATGAGCCCTGAACGGCCAGCAGTGATTGCACCTCGATTTCCTGACATTTCTTAACGACCTCCCCATAAAGATCTTTCAGATAATATAAATAATTCTATACACAACCAACAATTAATAATTGATAATTAATAAATATTAATAAATTTTCGAGAATTTTGTTGGATTTGATTGAATTACCTTTGTCGTCGTGTTTGGCTAAATACATCATGGCGCAGATGAAATTGGAATTGGGCATTTCTTTGAGAATACTGGCAGGTTTGTCGATCAATTTAGATGATTGCGGGATGAGTGGATTATTTTGTGGCGCTTTCGACAATGCTTGCAAGTAACACTGCAACAACCAATGCACGACCGACAATATTGCTGGGGCAAGAAGATCCTACTCCGGTTTTCCACGGCACGTTATCCCAATATGAATCGTTTCCAGGAAAATCAGCAGACTCATAAATATTTGCAATCACCTGAGAATTGAGCGAATGTTTGAGGTAAATGATTTGGACCCGGACTAACTAGAGCTTGTTGAAGTATACAGTCTGCTAGATTGTAGAACTTGGCCACTTACACCTCGCGGTAAAATCTGTCAAATGAAAAGAAAAATGTTTCATAATAGAAAATTTACTAGATTTTTATTACGTTTAATTTTACACGTTTTTCGTCTTTGGTGGAAGATTTCTTACAGTTTTAATATTTATGCCCCACTGTAGATCACTTCAACGTTCATGCCAAGCTCTCTCAGTAAAAGAGCCTTTAGGCTACTAGTTTTGCTGGTAACTTTATCCATTGTCAAAAGAATATTACACATGATGTTTCGCTAAAACGAATCTGAAAATTTCAGATAATTTAAGCATACAATTTTATAGAGTTACCGATTTTTTAAACAATATTGCAATATCATATTTGACTGTAAAATAATAAAATTATTTGAATGAGGAAATTTTATTTTTTATTTATAGATGTGAATGAATAAAAATAAAAAATATATCTTTATAAATTATAAATTTGTTTTTCAACAATAAACTGCTTTATTTATGAATGAATAAATCTTTACAATTGCAAATAATTGTATTTTATTACTTATATATATATTTAATCAACGAACTGTTAACCAAAAAAGCATGACACTTTCGATATGTCATCAACATTTTCAAACTATTCGTAACACAAGACAAAGCATCTTAAATAAAAAAATGTAATTTGGACATTAGTATAAAAACGAAAGTATTAATCTCCAAAGGCTTATTATTGTCATTTTTATGCGAAAGAAAATCTTGGAAAATATTAAGCAATACAAGACCAAACTAACCTATAAAATTGTGAATACGGATATTTTATTTTTGCCCTGACAGTAAATAACAAAAATAAAAACTCACGTGCATTTACCCTCGACCTTGTATAATAAAATCACTGCAGAAAACATATTTTTTTATATCTGTTATAAATCAAAAACTATTTATTAAGAAAAAAGTAACAAACAGTACAGACCCTCTCACGGTGAAAATTACCAAGGCATTGTCGCGCTTTCAATTCCTTTCAGAAATAATCAGTAGAGCCCTCTACATCTACTTTTACCGACAGAAATAAATTCACAGGGATGAGAAACTCATGTCCAGAGAGTGACTTCTTTTATTTTGTGACAAAAAAAAGCTGACACTAGAATATTTTCGAGATTATTATGATATACGATAATACTGTTGTGCAAATTGAGGTTAGATATCAAGAAATGTTTGTTAATTTACGTTTATAAATTAAAATATTTTACAAAGTAACGATTAGATTAAAAAAAAAGTAGACAAAATTAAATTTTATTTTTATAATTTTGATAAACTTACATCTAGAGAATTTTAACATTGACTAAATAACAAGTAGATACAAAAAATTATATATAATTATAAATTGGACAATTTTAAATTAGCAAATATTCTTATTTGGTTCAATAAATCTTAGAAAATATACACCGTAGCTTATAAAAATGTTACATTATTTAAATTTTCGATAGAAATAAATTTGAAAATTTTATGATTATAGTCAATTATAAATCGATGAAAATATTATTCTATGAAAATATTTTCTACAAAATTGTTCTTTGAAACAATAAAAGTTATCCCTAAATAACATTAGACAAAAATAAATTTGAACTATTTCTGCGTTTACATTTTTAAATTAGACGGTGTTATGCGTAGACAATATCAAGATGCGGGATTAGGCATGCGTCTCGTTTTCCTTAAAAACAATATGAACATCAACTCCAATTGTGCTCGCTATATTTTTCCTGTAATGTACACGCAAAAATACGTAAGTATACCAAATATATGAACTGCCTTCGTCAAATATTGTGTGCGCTAGGAGGATTAATCGCTTTTTTTTTTAATTTTTGATTTTTCCTTGACAACGCTATGTAAATTAATCCGAATCATGTTCGCTATATTTTTCCTGTAATTTTCACGTAAAAATACGTAAGTGTACCAAATTTGAGCTCTCTATGTAAAAAGATGTGGCAACCAGGGGGGGGGGGTACATAGTCATTTTTAGGGATTTTTCGTAAAAATTCATGGTTTTTCCTTGACAACGCTATGATAATTAATTCCTATGAGATTCGCTATATTTTTCCTGTAATCTACACGCCAAAATACATATGTATACCAAATTGCAGCCATCTAGATAAATTCGTGTGGCCGCTAGGGGGGGGGGTACATGCCTTGCTTCACTAGTCTCATTAATAGGGTTCCCCCTTCGGGTACGGAACCCTAAAAATGACTTTTTATCATTAAAACTGAAAAATTTAATAGTAATATCGTTTAAAAAAAATTCAATATTTTTGAAAAGTAAGTTTAAAAACACACAATTTGAGAATAGTATATTTCGATACAAGGGGCCAAACGAGCGTTTTGCTCATTACACGAGTAATGGGCATACGCTCGTGAGGCAACGAGTATCGAACCATATTTTTCTTTATAAGTGCAGGCATAACCTCGTTTGACAGCTACTTGCAGCTATTCAAAATGGCCGACTCCCTCATTCTGCGCGCGGACGATGAGCAAAATGTTTTGGCCACCGCTTAACGGTGAGCAAAATACTTTGTTCATCGTCCGCGCGTACAGTGACCGACGATTTTATCAAGTGAGTAGTGTTCATATGATAAATTTACCATATGAGTAGTACTCACATGGTAAAATTGTCGGTAAATCTATCACATTTCACTTTTATTTCTTTTTTTTTAAATTATATATTTCTTATTCCAAATCGGCTTTTTTAGACTTCGAAACATTTATTCTTATTCATTTATAATGCAAACTCGAATAAACAAACGTCAATTCAAATGTTTAAGAGAAAAGAATTCGCGGTAAGAAAAAAATAATTCACCGTAACGTTCCAATTCGGTTTTTTCGCCAAACCGCATTCAGCTTAAGTTACCACCAATTCTTTTCGCTTACTCCTAATTATTTTTTTTTACTGGGTACTTAATTGAATGTAACGATGAACATATTGGTTCAACATTAATGATTGCATTCATTCTTAAAAGTAAATACGGATTGTACGGTACACCAAAACTATTATCAGCAATTCTGCTTTTTGAGAATATTATTTTTAGTGCACTTGTTTGTATTTATGTTCAAACAAGGAGATGTTAAGTTCTGTTTTCCACATGGTCCATGAATCATAAATTGCTTTACTAAATTAAATAAACGTGGATTAGTTATTTCATCAGGTATTTCTGCTGAAATAAAGTTGTCGACATCGTCTGTTGTTCTTATTTTGTCATCTATATGTAAATATAGTAATAAGTGAATATGCGGTAATCCTCTATTCTGAAATTCTATTACATATGTGTAAGCAATACAAGTACCAAATATTTCTTTCACAGTAATTTCATGAAATAATTCTTTTACTTTCTGTTTAAATACTGTTGCAACTATATCTGGCCTATTTATTACATCTTCATTTTTTTAATATTATCAGTAATTTCTTTCCATTTAGGATTACATGTCATAGTTATAAACAAATTAGGTTTACCATATTTTTGAACTAAACAAATTGCATCACTAAAAGTTTGTTGTAATGCTCTAGGGCTTCCAGCAAAACTAGATGTCAATATAAACATTTTACCAATTTGAACATTTTTCTTCTCTTCTTTTCTCTTATGTAAATAATCCATTAATCCAGAGTATAATTCAGTTCTCAAGATATGTTGTTGTTTCTTTATGAAATATAATTTTGCACCTTTAATTTTTACAAAAGCATCAACAATAAATTGTTGGCTTAATTTACCTAAATTAAGAAATGGACTAAACTCATCTCTAACACTAATTTTAAATGAGTAAAACTGTAAAGCTGTTATATTGTTTCTTTGATCTTTTGATAATAATTTCGGCATCCAACCACTACCTCTTGCAGGATATATTAAAGGATATGTCATTGGATCTACATGTCTACTTATTACAAAGATGCTAATTGGTTTATCAAATTTAGAATATACACAAAAATCGCGTTTTATTGAAGGTTCATCATTTTCATCAACAAATACAACAGCAACTTCATTTGTAACAGGAGAGTTATATCGGTTTTTATCTAAATTAATATCTCTTTTCATAATCATTTTAATTTCTCGAGGTAGATTATTATTATTAGTAGCAAATTCTTGTTCTTCTTTTTCTACTTCGTACATCATTTTGTACGCTTTAGAATAAGGGTTAATTTTTCTGATCAACTTATCTAAATTACATAAAATATCATGTCTGCAGTTATTATTAATATCTTTACGACTTTGTGTAGCTAATTCATTGTCAATTATATACAGTTTATCATACTTTCTGCATTCATTTTCTTTGGGATGTAATGAATATGTGTTATGGTAAATTTGACAACAAATTTTAAAGACTTGAGGACCTTTATTTTGTCGAGAAGCATATGTTGCACAAAGGTTGCGAACGCTATTGTATTGTTGTAGCTTCTTATACATTTTTTATAATGTTTACTAATTGCAGTTTGACCACAAACCATTTCTTTTAATTCTACCTGGGGTAATGGATCTTCAGTTAACAAAACTTTGCCTTTATGACAACATGTACTAAACTTTTTATCCTCTGGCATTTCTGAAAGAAAATGCATAGCTGTACAAAATTAACAAATAACATCCAAATTTCCTAAAAACTTTCTGTAATTCTATCTTCATCTTTGGTCATTAAGTCATTAAGTTTTTTTGTTGTTTGTTGTCTTAACTTTATTCTTACAAATTACTATATTATTTGCTAACTTCAAACATTTTGAATTAATATTATTATTGGCTTCTAATTTTCTTTTTCTACAATTTTCTCGATATTCTTCACATTTTTCAATATTTTGTAATTTTATTTCTTCATTCTTAATTTTTTTTTCATTTTTCGATATCTTTTACATTTATCCATATTTTTTGATTGCAATTGTTTATCATTTTTCTCATCTTTAATTTTTAACATCACATCGTTTTCAATTTTTTTTAATACTTTTACGATATTCCTTACATTTAATTTTATTTTTTAACTGACCATCTTTGTCAATTTTTTTCTTTTTAATTCGATATTTTTTACATTTCTCTTTACTTTTTAATTGAATTTTTTAAATAACTTTTTCCTATATAAAAATTTTAGTTGATTTTTGTCAGAATTGAATTGCTGGCATTATTTTTCACAAAAGATGAAAATTTTTAATTTTTTAAAACTAATAGTATAAGTTCTGTTAATCAAGATGAGGAAGCTAAATATTGTCATTAAATGAACCACTTTTTTAAAGTGTTGAAATCATGGAATTGTGTTATAAATTGTTATTTAAATAATCAGGAAGATTAAAAAAATTTAATTTAATATAACCGTGGAATATTTCATCCATATCACTGGAATATTCCCTCAATATTACTTGGATATATATATATATTTTGGTTTTCTTAGATAATCATTGGAATATTCCACGGTGATATTCAAGGGATGTTGAGGGGATACACCGTGCTGCTTGAGTTCCTTTATTATATAATAATAAAAAATGGAAATGGAAAATGAAAAAAATGTTAATAATTTCATACATGACTGTAATTATGGCGTCGCAAATGACTTTGTCACAAATAAGACTTCTTATAATTTAAAAATTTAATTATTATTTAACAATAATAATTTAAAATTTGATATATGTTTATTTTTTTCGATATAATGAATCAATAAATCTTGTTTTTTGAATTGATGTTTCATGTTTATATTCATTACATTGTATTATAATTTTTCATTAACAGCAACACCATAAAATTTTTTTAAAAATATTTATAAAATTTGAATTTTATATTATAAATTCTTGACAATTTTTCTAAAAAACAAAGAATAAAGCATCTCATGTCACTCCCAATCTTACACAAATGCACTCAATCAATGCTCATTTCCGAAGATATAACCCTTTTAGATTTTTAAATCATTGATTACGGAGATCGCTAAAACGATTTAACATTCGTTTTAGGTTTGTTAACTACGAAGATCAGTTCGATTATATATTTAATTAAATAATCAATTAATAGTACTAATTAATTATATGGAATTAAAAATATATTTTTAGATTTACAAATTTGAATACTATATAATATTAAAAAGTAGGGTATTCGTTAGGAAAAGTGGTAAGGCCCTCACCAGTTTTCCTTACATAGCATTTAGTAGCAATTGAAAAAAGAGAAACAATTTACAATCAATATTGTAGAATAAAATCAGAATTTAAGTCAACAGACATATAAAATTTGTTTTAGTACATTAAATTAATTTTTTTTAAAAAAGTAATTTGAAAATTAAAAAAATTGAATTATTATAATTTATAATTAAATAATAATTTAAAACAAAAAATAAATATACATATGAATAAATTACAATACGTAAAGAAAAAAAAGTAAAACTTCAACCGAGCGAACGTTAGCGAGCGAGGAATATATCGCTAGTTAATAAAATGAAGTTGATTATATGAAAGGACCCCGCACGTTTTGCATGGAAAATGGCTTTCAGCCAATTTTTCTGAAACTTTGTAGTTTTGTAGTTTAAGGCCTCCTGAACAAAAAATTTTAATGGCAAAACTTAAAATAATGGACAGTTTTTTTGCTACAATGGCTCAAAGTTAAAAAACAATAGCATTATGGGCATAGACTTTTGTGAATTTAAAACTTAATTAAATCTGCTTAAAACTCGTTACTCGGGGGTTTTTGGGGTCGCTGATTACGAAACCGAGTTTTGTTTTTTAAAATTCAAAATGGCGGATCCACTATAGCCGACGATTTAAAAAAATAATCATTGAATTCTCTTGAAAATGTTTATTTTGGGGTTTTCGGGGTCGCTGATTACGAATCCGAGGTTTGTTTTTTAAAATTCAAAATGGCGGATCCAATATGGCGGACGACTTTCCTAAAATCTGATTGAATTCGCATGAAACTCATCACTATATGATCTGTACAAGCCAGAGGACATACGATGAATCAGGAACACCAGCGACTCAGAAGTCACATCACATGAACTCTCCTCTTTTCCTTTTGCCCCTTTCCTGGCCGCACAAGCCAACCCCTACACCCATACACTGGTCTTCTGTCGCCGGCAGCGAGATAAAGACAGGAAACGAAGGAAAGAAACTGCTGCATATAGACGTTCATTCTGCGATTCCCATGCGTTTTCTGATGTGTACGAACAATTTGCTTTATTAATAGAGAAAAAACCACAAAGCAAAAAAAGTCACAAGAATTCAAGCGATTTTGGATCCGTCTTTTTGAATTTTTTAAAACGAACGTCATAGTAATCAGCGACCCCGAAAACCCCAAATAACCATTTTCAAGAGAATTCAATGATTATTTTTTAAAATCGTCGGCTATAGTGGATCCGCCATTTTGAATTTTAAAAAACAAAACTCGGTTTCGTAATCAGCGACCCCAAAAACCCCCGAGTAACGAGTTTTAAGCAGATTTAATTAAGTTTTAAAAGTTTTAAATTCACAAAAGTCTATGCCGATAATGCTATTGTTTTTTAACTTTGAGCCATTGTAGCAAAAAAACAGTCCATTATTTTAAGTTTTGCCATTAACATAAAGGCCTTAAACTACAAAACTACAAAGTTTCAGAAAAATTGGCTGAAAGCCATTTTCCATGCAAAACGTGCGGGGTCCTTTACACATTTATAATCACCAATAACAATCCTATTCAAAAAATTTAACCCAATAATGGTTTTTAAATATTCACAGCGTTATTATAAAAAAAATATATTTTTTGGTAATTTTACGATTTCATTTAATTTAAATGAAATTTTCTAATTTTTAAATTTAAAATAATTTTATTGTAAAATTACAGTAGAAGACTTATTTTTTTAAGTCTTATATTATGATATTTAAACTTTAAATCATATAATTTAATTAATTTCACTCCTGCGCCACGCAACCTTGCATAACTTCAAATAAAGTGGTATAAAAATAAAAGTATTAAATGTATTTCTACTTTCTTTTTTTTTAATTAAAGCTGATATGTTACAACAAGTTTTCTATACATTAACTTTTTAAAAAAAGCAAAAATGAGTGAGTTACACAACAAAGAGTAAAAAGTGCGCCAAGTAACCCCGGTCTCCCCTAATGTAGTGCAATGGCCCCTCTGCAACCAATTACGGGCAGAAACTACGACAAAACCAAGGTGTTTGGCCCTGCCCCAAAACCTCCATCAAGCCAACTTCCCGCCAAACGCATCGCCACACCGCTGCCTATTATAAAAGAAGATTTCGAGTCAACTTTAATTAATATATGCATCAAGGAAGAAGAACGCATTAAAGAGGAAAAATGTAAGAATTTAAAAAAGAAAATCAGCAAGTCAGAGATGCCCGTTGTAAGACTTACTCGCGTAAAAACCCCGATTAAAGAACCGGTAAAAACAATTAAGAAAAGCAGTGTTTCGTCCGCCGTTAAAGTGCCTGTTTTGAAATTATCTGCAATGCCCGAAATTGCAAAAGAGAAAATTGCAAAACAAATGAAAACCCCGAAGTTGGAAAAACAGCCGCCAACTAAAAAATAAAAGAAAACAATTAGTAAAAAACCAGTGATAACTGACTCTATTATACTTACCAAACCAGTAAAAATAATAGAAAAACTCTGTGAACCGCAAAAAAGTGTTTCTATAGTCGATTTAAATAATAACACTGTACTTCCTAAAAAAGTGGAAAATAGTAGAGAGAATCCTCTATCACTTTGTAAAATCCTTTGCCACTTGCCCTCCACCGTCGCCAAACTTCCTGGTGGACCGTGGTCTCGTATTGCAATCGGTGTCACTAGATACCGCATTCCTATCCAAGGAAGAAAATAGAATCTTCGCTTGGATAAATCAAACAAACGCATACGACACGCAAGGAAAACTATGTAAGTGGTACTTTAGCTAGAAAAAAATTTTGTAAAAATATTTTTTTTTGTTTTAAAAAATTAATTTTTTTTATGAAAGAAAAAAATACTTTTTATTTTATTGCATATTTAATTCTCCCCTGGACGCTCATTAGAATTCACTTATTTTAATTAATTTAATCCATACTTTTCTAAAATATTGTCATTGTTGGTGAAAGTCCAAAAATCAATTATGATTGAATTCGATAAAATAGTTTTTGAATTACAACGTTTTTAACTTTTGACTTTTTAAAAAAAAAATTTTCTTTGTACAATATTTATAAGTAGAATGCATAAAAGTTAACATATATAATGATTTTTAAAGCTGTTTTGACGGGCTACACGATGGTGATAAAATTTTTTTTTAAATAAAATTTAACCTTGAATTTAAAGGTCAAAATGTTAATTTACGTATATTTCAAAATCGGATTTTTTTTATTTTTATTAATTATCTCAATGGAAAGCTTGACTAATTTCCTACAAAACATGTAATTTTCAGAATGGGATCTTTTAAAGTTTTTGAGATATTAATTAACTAATAAATAATGCTTTAAAAATTAGTTTACTATCTGTAGAATATGATCCTACATTACAAATCTAGAATTAGATGTGTCAATGTCTATATTAAACATAAGTTTAGCACTTCAGATGCTACCAAATGCAGTTAACTATGAGCACGAGATTCCTCTATTCTTTCGGTTTCTTGTCAATATAATTTTATTAATTGTCATTAGCAAACACCATTAGCAAGTGATAGTAAATCTTGGTTTTAGTACAACGTGCAATGTAGCTCAACCAATTTTTAACCGATTTTAATTAAACTTACCACCAATCTTCTTTATTTTACTGGCTATTGCATGACGAGCTCCTTTTCTTAAAAAAAAATTTTTAACAATTGTTTTTGAACATTGTTTATAAAAAAGTAATTTTTTTCAAAATGGTCCCAAATTTTCAACCAAATCATAATCAAAGATGCAACTTCAAACGCCTGTAACGCCGCCATTTTGTAATATTTATTAATAAAAAAAATTTTTTTTATAGCTCATATTGTGTACTTTAGGGTATGATTTACTTTAATTAAATAAACTTTACCAGTTTTTAAAAAAAAATCCTGAAAAAACGTGCATTTACACCAGTTTCCCCCTTAACTAATTAAATTTAATTGAAATAAAAAAATTAACTTTTCTTCGAATCTAAATTGTACTGAAAAAAATAAAAGCAGAATGTGCACAGCACAGCAGTTTTTCTTTTCAGAAAAGAAAATTTTTACCTTAGTTACTAATTGTAAGGTAACAAATGCTTGTCAATTATCAAGTAAATTTTGTAGATTTGTCAAAGGGAATTTTATGATTAATTCAAACGCTGAATACAAAAGTAATAGATTTACTACACAAATGAAATCTGTGAAATTTTGTTTAAGTATTTAAAGGCATTAAATAATTTTTTTATTAAATTTTTTTTGAAAAAAATTATTAAAATTAGGCTCCTTTTTGGCGTTATAGAGTGGTTTAACCACTTAAAGTCAACCCTAGACTAGTCTAAACTTATCTTTATCTGAACTAAAATAAAATTACCCTTAATTTTATTAATGTAATGTAATTGGAATTTTATTAAATTACAAAAAACAAGGCTAACTGCATCTCTCAAAACAACATATCCTATTCTTAACAATATGCTCAAGTCAACTTCATAAAACTTGATAAAAATTTATTAATTTCTTACTGACTAAATGAAAAATTACATATATCTAATAGAGAAATTTTCATTTTTCCATAATTTAAATACAAATAACATATTTTTAACTTTAATTTGTACGCATTGAGTCTCAATTTTTAAAGAAGTTAATATGAAAAAAATGTCAGTTTTAAGAGGATTTGTTGTGCAACTTTTCAATACAAACACTTAATTGCTGAAGTCGATGTAAAAGATGGCGCATATTGGAACTCGATTGTCTAAATCCAGACTTATCGCCACCGAAATCTTGTCTTTGTCCTAATTCAAAGTGAAGTTTCGCTAAACGTTCTTGTTGCTCTCGTATTTCAGTCATTTGTTCCATACTGCAGTCTTTACCTAAAAAAATATCAGTTAAGTTCAATAAATTTGTTCTGACTTTTGAAGTGACTATGTAATTTTCAAATCTGTATAATAACTATACATGACAAAACTTTACAAATTTGAATTTTTAAATACTGTCAACAGAAGTAAGTTCGGAACAAAAAACGTTATTTTTCCCTGTTTTCATCCAAAATACAAATTGTTTTTTAACAAATTTTAAACTGTTCAAAATATAAATGTAATATTGCTATATTTCTTTATATGCACACGTCAACTTTGACCTCCCGATAATTATTAAATAGGTTTGATGCTCAACTTGAAATTTTGCAAGGATTATTTATCACAACAAACTATTATTTCGTAAACATAACCTATAATACGGTTGCTTCTTAGGTACCCTTCTTCGGAGTGCCATATATAACATTAAATTTTCAATAGTAATGGAGAAATAATAAATAAATTTTTATTATTTAATTATGTAATAATAAATAATGTAGAAAAATAAATCTACATATGAAAAAAGCAACAAGAAATTATATTATTTTTTTACGATTTAGATGAAATAAATAAAAAGGAAATTTAAAATAGAACAGAAGTAGCGCTATTATCATAGAAATAAGGATGTTCATAGAAATAAAATTGTATTTTTCAAATTATACAATAAATTGTTTTAACGTAAAAATTTTCGTTAATTCCAACGTCATAGAACTTTTTTAATTAAAGACAACGCTTTTGACAAAGTTTTCAAAACCTTTGCCATGGACAATACAACCCATTTGCGTCTTAAAAAGGGCTGAAATTGCTTGAACCTTGAAACTCAGGGGTTTTCGGGGTCGCTGATTACGAATTCGAAGATAGTTCTTCAAAATTCAAAATGGTGAATCAAATATAGCGTACAATCTTTTAAACAAATTAAAAATTTATTTATTTCATGACCATTTAGTTTTCTTATCATGATAAACACTTATATATTATTAGTTTTAAAAAAATTCAATTTTTGTTAAAAATAAAAATACTGATCAATTTTGTAAATATTGGTAAAATGTAAATTTTATGTACATCAATCGATTTGTTTTGATGGCAGGAATACAACTCTGACAAAACTTATTAAAAATTTTCATGAAGAAAAAATTTATTTTAAAAAATACGAAAAATTTTTTTTTTTCAAAAATTACACGGAAAAAAAATCCCGTAAGAATTTCCGAATTTGTACCGAAATCGAGGATTTGTACAATAAACCATAACTTTTCATGAATATTACGTAAAATCTATCTAACTGTTTTGAAAGAATTCCGGAACTGTATCCGTAAGTCTTTAAACTTATCAATAAAAATAAATTCCTGAAAAAGTCTAGAACTATTTCATAACACAGCCCCACAAAAAAAAAAGTGTCGTGCGCGGCAGACCAGACTAGTCATTTCCCATGTATTTTGACGCGCTGAACACGAATCCGAAGTCCGTTTTGCTCCATCACGTCAGGATTTTTTTCTAACCTCCAAAAACCTGTCGGATTTTGAGAGGTAGGCTATTTTTTTAAAAAATTGATGGATTTACTTCAAAATTGGTATCTAGGGGTTTTTTGGGTCGCTGATGACGAATTTGAAGTTAGATTTTCAAAATTCAAAATGGCGGCTCCAATATGGCGGACGAATTTTGTAAAAGTTGATGGATTTACTTCAAACTTGGTATCTAGGGGTTTTTTGGGTCGCTGATTACGAATCTGAAGTTAGATTTTCAAAATTTAAAATGGCGGCTCCAATATGGCGGACGAATTTTGTAAAAATTGATGGATTTACTTCAAACTTGGTACCTAGGGGTTTTTTGGGTCGCTGATTACGAATCTGAAGTTAGATTTTAAAAACTAGAAATGAAAATTCTTATATACATAAGTAAGGTATTCACGTCTTTTTATGGTAGCGCACTCATTTGTCCTCAAAGGATTTGTGTAATGGTTTTCTTTTCAAATTGGTGCCTCCAGGTACAATATCCCTTTTCAGCATCCAACAGTAGTCGGCCATCATATTTACATCCCATCTTCCTTGATAACGACGCTCAAATTCTTTCAGATCTCGATGGAATCGTTCTCCTTGTTCTTCACTGTAATCTCCCAAATTTTCAGGGAAATAATCCCGATGCGAGTCTAAGTAATGCAACTTTATGCTCATTAAGCATCCTAACTTACCAAAGTTTTTAATCATATCACTAACTATTTGCTCCCAATTTTCACTCTTGTGATTACCCAGAAAATTTTCGACAACTGCTTTAAAACTAAGTTATGCGGCTTTCTCCTTTTTATTCATCTTGGTGATAAATTGCTCATCTTTTAACAATTTGCGAATACGTGGTCCGTCGAAAACCCCTTCTTTTAGTTTCGCATCAGAGATTTCTGGAAACTTTTGTTCCAGGTATTTGAAACAGTTTCCTTTTTTATCTAAGGCTTTGACAAACTGTTTAATTGCTCCTAGTTTCGTGTGTAAGGGCGGAATTATCACCTTTGAAGGGTCGATATCGTCCGCCATATTGGAGCCGCCATTTTAAATTTTGAAAATCTAACTTTAGATTCGTAATCAGCGACCCAAAAAACCCCTAGATACCAAGTTTGAAGTAAATCCATCAATTTTTACAAAATTCGTCCGCCATATTGGAGCCGCCATTTTGAATTTTGAAAATCTAACTTCAAATTCGTCATCAGCGACCCAAAAAACCCCTAGATACCAATTTTGAAGTAAATCCATCAATTTTAAAAAAAAATAGCCTACCTCTCAAAATCCGACAGGTTTTTGGAGGTTAGAAAAAAATCCTGACGTGATGGAGCAAAACGGACTTCGGATTCGTGTTCAGCGCGTCAAAATACATGGGAAATGACTTGTCTGGTCTGCCGCGCACGACACTTTTTTTTTGTGGGGCTGTGTAATATTTTAGGAATTCTCCCGTAGAAATTACGTTTCTTGTGCCGGAATATTTATAATCACCTTATTCCGAATACCTACGTTTACAATTCCGGAAGAATTCCCGAACTCTGCCGTAAGAGAGATAGGCGCACAAACTCCGCGCGCACGTTTTAATAGTGTGTGTTTGTGTGTATGTAAACATGTGGAAGCAGAGTTAGGCCGTTTCCGAATTAGGATTTTTAGCGCACTTTTGATAAAGTGTATACTTGGGAAGTATGCAGTGTCCTTGTTTTTTCTTGCGAAAAATGCATTCCTTTTTTCGCAAGAAAAAACAAGGACACTGCATACTTCCCAAGTATACACTTTATCAAAAGTGCGACAAAAATCCCAATTCGGAAACGGCCTTAGCATTATGTATATGGGTTATGTTATTATGCGCTCCACGTAGCGCACGATTTGGTGTCTGAAACTTTAAAAATATTTTTTTATTGAAATGATAAATATCAAAACATATTTTTGAAGATAAAGTGTCAAAAAATAAAGATCCATGGTGGGCCGGAAAATTTTTTAATTTTTTTCAATTTTTTAGTTTTTTTAAACAAATTAAAAAAAAATTCTTTGCTTTTTGAATTCTATAAAATAGTTGAAATTTGATTCAAAATGTTAATGGGAATTTTTGGGGTAATTCACAAAAATATATATAGCGCGAACGACATTAAAAACTTTGATTTCGGTAATTTACGGAAATTTTCGAGGCAATTTATGGAAATTTATAGATATTTTGTCTAAAATTCATAAAAATATGTAAAGCATAAATCACAATTAAAAATTTTAATTTTGGTAATTTACGGAAATTTTCGCGGTAATTTACAAAAATTAAATAGCGCGAACGACAATTAAAAATTTGTTTTTGGTAATTTATGGAAATTTATGCGGTAATTTAAAGAAATTTATTTGATAATTATAGTAAACTTACCGGAGCTGTGATAGTTTATAATAAATATTTTTAATTTCATTTGTTTCATTGTAGTATTAAACTTACACTAGTGACGGTGGAAATTCTGATGCCGGTGGAGACATTTTTTTTATAATAATTTATAATTTTTTTTTGTTTTTGAGAAAATTATCATTTATTTTTAATCGGTTTCATATGTTTCACATTTATATAGACTACAATAATATAACTACACTTTATTTAACCTTTATTATTTAATTATTTTCTTTTTTTTTTGAAATATTGAAGGGTCGCACAGTGGCCGATTTCCCGAAAAACCTGGCCAAAAGTCAAAAAATTTTTTTTAGAAATTTATACTTTTTATTATTGAATATTATAAAGGAGGGTTCACTGCATAATTTTGCGAAAAAAATTACACTTTTTTTATCACCAATTTATTATGTGAACAAGTAAAAGTGATCTTTGCCAGAGATTTACTCAGAACGTTTCATAACTATAAATTTTCGTCACAGTTAAAATAGTGAAAATATACTAATATACAGCAGATTTTTGAATATCTTTTTTTGGGAATTATTAACAAAGGTGTATGAAATAGGTTGAATGTATTTATCATCACATTTAAAACGTACAGTTTTTAAAAAATGACATTAAACATCGCTATTCATGGCTACGATTTTTGTATTGTTTTATCAACGTAAATCATGAAAATAGTTGTGAAATCCACCGATATCCGCGCCCTACCTGGTATTATCATAAACTAGAATATATTTTTGATTCATTTTAATTGAAATCAGCTGCCCCAAGCTGCCCCTGCAGTTTTGGTATCACTTTTTATTTCACCCAGCGCGGTTTACCGACAGCGCGTTGCACCGGCCGGCGGTGCAACTGAACGTGAAAGACTGACTTTTTCTTCATTCGCATTCGCTTTAAACTAAAATTCTGTAATTTAAAAAAAATAAACTCTAACACATATACGCAATTTTATAATACCAGCAAATATTTTGGATCCGCCATATTGAATTTGATAAAACAAATGTAAAATTTGATTTCAGAAACCCAGTAAACGTAAGTATACTAAGTTTGGTTAAAATCGTACCATTTTTTAATTTTTAGCAAAGTTTTTTAAAATCTAAACGGCCATTTTGGATCCGCCATTTTGAATTTGACACAACCAATGTAAAATTTGAATTCAGAAGCCCAAAAAACATGGGTATACCAATTTTGATTGAAACCGTATCATTTTTCGATTTTTGGCCAGGTTTTTCGGGAAATCGGCCACTGTGGGTCGGTGGATGCCGGTGGAGACGATTTTGTGATGCCCTGTATAAATTTGAATCTTGAAATGTGTAAAAAAAAGGATAAATCAATTAGAAAATTGATTACTTTCTTCATGGATCAACTTAATGAATGTAACTTTTGCTGTTACTGAAGTAGAACATTTGACTTTTATTTAAATAATTCAATGTTTAATAATAGAAAGCAGAATAACACACGAAAGTCCAGTAAAGCATAAATAGCAAAAAAAAGAGAAAATAATTATTTTTTTGATCAAACGTTTTTTTATTCAATTCCACTAATATATATAATTCCACAATACTAAAATTCCAACAGTAATTGTATTTATTAGTGCACATTGCTAAAAATATTAAAAACCACTTTTCCTGGAAAATTATAATGTTAAATAGAAAAGTAACTATTGGTTTTTGTTTGTAATCACAGAAATTACCTTTTTCCATTGAAATCGAAATATTATGTGAACATTATTTGTGATTTTTCTTTCACAACATGAAAAAAAGCAAGTTGTGCGCTACGCGGAGAATCACCCATATAGCAAATTTTTCACGATTGCATATTGAATTTTTTATAAAATCAATATTTTTTATATATCAACAACTAATGCGTGGAATTAATTTTCTTCATGTTCATTAATGTTTATTGGTACAAAAATTAATTTGAAAGCATTATTTTCTTTTATGACTACTATAATATATGCTTCAGTTATTTAACCTTAAATATCTAATTGTAATAAAAATTAATAACAATTAATTTTCAATTTATTAAAAAAAAGAATGATTCCAAAATAATTTTTTCAAAATTTATGCCCTTTACTGTAAATTTGAATTAATTAAAAGTAACTAAATTGATATCAAAAAAGTCATTCACTCAAATAGTAATATTTCTACTAATTTTTTTGTTAAAAATAACTAAATATTAATTAAATTTACTTTTAGCTTGCGTCAAAATTGCAATTCAGTGACTCACTTTTCACTGATTTTTAGTGAAGATTAATTGAATCAGTAAAATTTCACTGTGAATTTTATTTTAAAGTGAATATATTCATTTCTCACTTGTCCCAGTAAACTTTTCACTAATTTTTAAATCAGTGACCCACTTTTCACTGATTCAGATTAAGAGAGCAACGTTTATGATCGACCATTAGAAAAAAATTATTTTTGAAAACGGAAAATTTTAAATATTTTAGCTAAAAAAATGTTTTTTATAATTTCTTTATATTCTTTATATGTTTGAAACGAAAATTCAAAGACCTTTTCTTTAAAAAAAATAAATTTCTTTAAAAATCGTTGACCATAAACGTTGTGCACTTCAGCATTATTCAAAATAACTAAAATTTCTTCTAACAAATTCAATCTGTAAAAATTGACTATTTTTCCAGTGATAATTAGATAGTTTTTTTCATTTGAACTTATTTAGAACTTTAGGAACAACAATATTTTCTATCCAAAAGTGTATAAGTTATTTAAAAAAATATATAAAAAAGTTTGAAATACCAAATTAAACAAATTTTTTTTCAGTGTATTTTATTTGAAACTATTAAAATTTATTTCAAAAAAATAAATTTGTATTTCCTCTGAGACGCTAATATTTTTTAAGTAAAATTTTTACATTTTTACATATAATTCACGAATATCTACTTCAAAAGTTTCGTCCTTTTTCCGAATAAAAGGTCTGTGATAATTATGGTTTTTTGCACAAATCCTCGTTTTCGGAACGATTTCGGGAATTCCTACAGAACTTTTTTTTCCGTGTAAAAAATGATATGATTCATAGATTCTAAGTAAAATATAGACTTTATATAGGTTAATCAATTCGTTTTAATGCGAGAAATTAGTTTTTTGGACAAAAAAAAATTATATTTACAATGTAAAAAAATTTTTGGTTAAAAACGTATTTTCGAATTTTTGAAAAATGACAAAAAAAATTTTGTGGATAATTTTCGAAATCCTTGTGTCTGATTTTAGATATTGATGACTGTAATATAAGTCTACAAAATTTCAGAACAATTCATTGAAGTGTATTAGGGATAATTTATATACTAGATTTTGTGACAAACACACACACATACACCTGGACATTTATTTGAAACTTCAAAATATGCATTCTAGACAACAATTAGCCCATATAACCCATTTTTAAAAAATCGAAAATTGTCACGAATACAAAGCTTCCTCGTGAGGAGAGGAAGCAAAAAACCAAAAATATTATAAAAAATGTTTGCTCATTATTGGGCTAGACTTAAAAGTTTCGTAAAAAGTAGTTTTTTTGAAAAAAATTTGAAAAAAATTGATCAGTACGTCAAATGAGAAAAATGACTTTTTATCATTAAAACTCAAAAATTTGCTAGTAATATCGTTTAAAAAAAATCGATTTGTTTTAAATTATGGATTCAGGTTAAATTTATTCGAATAATCATAATGTTTAATAAAATAATTTTTTGTAAATTATTTTATTGTAAAATAATATTTGGCAAACATGAAGTTAGAGAATTGTTTGCACCTTCGTGTCGTATTGGTTTGCTACGTAGATAATAGTTATTTATGTGGCAAGGGCGCAAGAGTAGGGGAATCGAGACTCGCGTGAGTTTGACGCACGAGCGAAGCGAGTGCGACAATTACGCGAGTCGAGATTCCCCTATTTGCGCCCATGTCCCATACATAATTTTTTATAACATTTTGCATCAAAAACTTGACAATATTGCTGTGATGAAAGGGGAAAGTGTGTGTAAAAGTACGATTTCCCCTCCTTTTAAGCACACTGTGCGTAAAAGACAGCGATTTAGTCGAGTTTTTGACGCAAAGTGTTATAAAAAATCTTTTAGGAAATTGACATGAATTCTATGTCAAAGGTCTTATCTACTGAGGTTATACCAGCAAATATTACCTTTTAAAGGAAGAATCTTACGTAATTATGAAAAATAGGGATTATGTCCCCATTTACGATGGCTCACATGCAACTAACTGAAGTGTACAACGCTCTTGTTTAATTTATTGATTTAAATATTAAATGTATATTGTTGTGAAATAAAATAAAGTAAAAAAAAAGATGGCTCAGATGCTTTAGGCGTAGAGTTTGAACCCAACGTATCGCGGGTTCGATCCAAGGTCCGGGTAGAGTTTTTCATTCCTGATTTCTGTATAAACGTGTACAAATATAACAAAAATCAAAATTTAAGTAAGATAATAAATAATTAATGTGTTTTAACTTAAAAAATATTCTGAAGAAAAAAAATTTCTAAGTCCTAAAGATGTCTGCAGGACGTCTTTTCTGAACGTCTTTTAGACGCCCTTTTCGGATGTCTTTTAGATGTCTTCTGGACAGAAATAGAACGTCTTAAAGAAGTCCTTTGTATGTCTTTATGATGTCTTCGAGACATTATCATCAAAGTCTCAGGATGTCCGCGGTCAAAAAAAGACGTCTTCAATAAATAAATATTTTTATAAATATAATAAATATTTAAATCAAATTTTTAATTGAAAAATAGTTCAAGATAATTGAATATGTGAAGAATTTCATTAAAATTATTGAAAATAATTAATTTCAGGATGAATTTTAGTTAAAAAGTTAAATAATTTAAATAAAAAAGATCTTAAGAAGATCTGCATTGGATACTAAAAACGGTATCCGATCAAAGTCCCGAAAGGCCATTCCACGAAAGAAATATTTCACGAATGGCCATATTCCCAAAGACCTTTTTCCTGAAGGTTTTTAAACCAGAAATATTTTTTTAAATCTATTAGAAAATCAATATTATTTCATGTATATTTGTAAATATAAAAAATAATATTAATATATGTGATATAAATATAAAATATCAATAAAAAAATATATAAAAGATACAAAAAAACATAAATATAGGCAATAAAAATATGTAAAAGTTAAAAATGAGTAGGATAAAAAATATAAAATAATAAAAATTGGACAAGTGCGAGTTACACTTGCAATAAAACCAAGGGTTTCGTACCTCGACTTACGGGGGGAAACTAGTGTAAACAAAAATTTTTTTACAATTTTCTTTTTGCTTTAAAAATTAGTTTACTATCTGTAGAATATGATCCTACATTACTAATCTATAATTAGATGTATGAATATTTATAGTATACATAAGTTTAGCACCTCAGATGCTACCAAATGCAGTTAACGATGAGCACGAGATCTCTCTATTCTTTCGGATTTTTGTCAATATATTTTATTAATTGTCATTAGCAAACACCATAAGCAAGTGAAAGTAAATTTTAGTTGAAATAAAACTAATTCAGTTGAATTGAAATGAATACACCATGGGCTTCTGTGAGTCCCGCTTAGCAACAAATTCGAATTGGAGCTATGTTTCCATTTTTCTGAATTCGACAAAACTGCGTATTAAGGGGTTAGTACTACAAACGCTCCAATTACAAGGAATTTTATTGAAAATATTAAAAATAAGCTTTATTTGAAAAACATGGAGAGGGTTCTTTATGTTTATTTCATAAACATTTTGCTTCCTCATTGTGTGAAGCAAAAAATTTGTTTCCTCATGGAGGAAGCAATGAATTTCTCCAATTCCATTGATTGATTTAAAACATTTCGAGTTAAAAACTGATTTAAATTAATTAAATTTATTGAAAATTTTAATTAATTTTGGGTGTGACATATACTTTATATATATACGAATCGATTCGTTTTGAATACAATTATTTTATGTATTAACTTGAATTTAAATATATAAACAAAATTTTTAGCTAAAATATGAATTTTTGATTTTTCAATTTTTATTAATTCTTAAAATTTAAATCAAATTTATACTTTATATATACCAATCGATTTATTTCAATGTAAGGAATAAAGTTATTTCATATATAAACTTGAATTTAAATAAACAAAAAATTTATTAGCTAAAATGTGAATTTTTGATGTTTAACTTTCATTAATTATTTAAATTAAATCTATACTGTATATATGGGTGATTTTCCGCAAACTGTGATTTTTCAGGCTCTAATTTTTTTTTATAATTTTGGAATAATCAATGGATATTAACATTATTTCACTTCTATTTCTTAGTAGAATAAGGAGTAAGAATGATTCTACACGTAACTCAAAATTCACAAAGATATTCTAGAAATAGTAAAATAGTGCTGCCACGGTAGTGACCTAAAATCCACGGTAGTAATAATACAATGTTTAGAGAAACATCGCGTATAAAATTTTGAATTGATGGAGTAGGGGATGTTTCCTACATACAAAATACTTTATTATCAAAGTTATATTAATTGGTAATAATTATTTTATTTATAACTAATAATTATTAATTATTAAAATCACAAAAGAGGAAAGAACTGAAAACTGAAACTTAAATAAATTGACGTATAGAATAATTACTTTTACTAAGAAAGTATACAAAGTGAAAAATGAATTTATTTATAGTAAATAATTAATTAGCTGGATGCTATAAAGGAATACGCGCCAAGTTAAATAAATGGCGCATATTTTTTATTTAAAACTAAAATTTTTTCTAATCAAAATTATTTTTGTAGTCCCAAAGGAAATTTTTCCAGGATTTTCACACATGCGTCTATTGCTACGCCGACAAAAATAACATAACCTAAAATTGTTCATGTATTTTACAATCTGTTTTTAATTATTATGTTGTTGATTAAATTTTTACGAGGCTTTTTTTACGGAAACCAGGTGTTTAAAATTTTTTTAAAGATTGTTTAAGGACAATATGTTTCGACAGCATATACTGTCCTCTTCAGGTCCAATGGCTTTTTTTATAAAAAAATAGATATTAACAATTGACGAATGACAAATAACATTTTCCTGTAATGAAGATGTTTTTTTCGAATCGATTAATAAGAAACATTAAATTTAAAATTTAAGAAATTTAAGAAACTTCATAAAGAGGAAATGTTATTTTTTAAAAATGTTAAGATTCTTGACAGATCGTGTTCATAGAGCACAATGTAACTAATTTATGATAATAGTTAGTTTATTTATGATAATAAATGTGTAGTTTAATTGGAACGTTTCAATATTCTATAAGACATTTATAGTTGAATAAAAGTTCTTTGATTTCATATTTTTTCTTTTTCTTTGACGTTTCAATTGTTTTCATAGAAGATAATATTTTACTTGAATTTTTTACTTTAAAATCTAAGTTTACTTTTTTTTAACATTCTACTTTCTTTTTTAGTTTTGAAGATACTTTTCATACTTTTTTTAAGTCTTCTACTACACTACGAAGCTTGCGATTGAGCTGCCGGATCAAAGAAGGGCACATAACTAATGTAATTCAAATGGGTTATGTGCCCTTCTTTGATCCGGCAGCTCAATTATAATTACGTTTTGAGACCGTAAAAATGGGAATTTTGTTTTTGGCAATGCTAGAAAGTCGAAAAGTCACAGGCGAAATAAAAAATTGTGATGCTTACCAAACGCCCGTAAATTTCCACTGTGAAAATCCTCCAGAAGCTGCAGCAGGGCTTGCTCCATGCGTCTTACATCGGGTACCTCTGACAAAAAGCAATGGTGCTTGCAAGGAACCTTGGCTTTACAAGACAACACCAATGCGAAAACAAGTACTACTTAACAAAAACTCAAGGAAATCATAAGTCTCTAAACATAAATAATAATATAAAGCTTAAATTGTACAGAAATATAATTGAACCCATTCCCAAGTTATACTGAAAAAAATTATTTGATTCAAGTAATTCAAATTATTTGAATAAGATTTATTTGTTTCAAATAACTTGAATCATTTGAAACATTTATATACACGATCTGCATAAAATTTAAGTTCAATTTTTTATCTAAATAATTAAAATTTTCAAAATAAAAAATGTTTCTCATTGGGGGCAAAGCCGTTAAAAAAATGTTTTTTAAAACAATATTATATATTAGTAGTATGAATTTATCTCTCGGTGATATTTTATATAGTGTATGAAGATATCGATCACTCGGAGTCAGGTAATTTTACCTGACTCGGAGTGATCGATATCTTCATACACTATATAATATTATATATTATTAATATAATTTAAAATCTAATAATTAAAAGAAATTGCACCAACATTTCGTCAAAGGAGTAAAAAATTAAATATACAAAAAACGAATAAACGATTGTAAACGTTTAAATAAAAATCGTCACATGGTTATTGTATGTGATTAGTCAAACTGAGTATAACGGTGACAATTTTCGTATTATATACAGAATACTGGGTCAATGAACCTTCATAGAAATATTGTGAATATAATCATTGTTTTAATTTGCTAAGTAAAGGGAAATAAGAATACTAAGGTATTACTACTATTGTTTAAAGAAAAATTTTTTTGAAAAAGATATTTTTTTTGTGATTTTTCTGATTTTTTTATGGCAATAATTATTAACAGACACGTTGAATTTGTCGTTCACTCGCTTTTTTACCCGTTTTGTTATGGCTTTGATAAATTCAATCGTGAAATTTCTGGCACCTGACTTATATTTCAAAGCGTGAAGTTTAGTTAATAATTTCGATTTTAATTTTTGCAATAATTTTATATCATGATTTAAATACCTATTTACAGAATCAACAGAGGTAATAGTTCCCGTGCAGAAAAATCTTCTGGAACGTCTAGAGTCAAGCCTGGCGCAAGCTAGAAAGCGTCTAGCATCGCTAGTCTGAAAGGTCTGGCTTGGCCCAGTTCTGGTGCTACTCAGCCACTAGTCAAACCCTGAATAGCGTCGCTGATCTGGAAAGTCTAGATAACTAAAAAATTTTAGTTTGTATTTTCTAGGCAGTGTCTAGCGATGCTAGTCTGGAAGGTCTAGCCTAACCCAGGTTTGGTGCTAGCCAGAAGTAATAGATAATTAAAATTTTTAAATTTGGTATTTCGACGCTCCCCGTCGATAAAATATTTATTCAAACGCCAGTGCAATATAATGTTAACTCAGAATGTTGTTCCATATGATGTCTTTTGAAAATTTCGTGCTTTGTAGAAAACAAAAAACAAGTTGTGAAAAATTCTATCATATTTAATTTGAATGCGTAGAAGTGTTAAAATGAAGTACCCTTCAATTCTTTAATTCATTAAGAGTAAAAAAAAATGTAACATACAATAGTAACTTAAGAGAACATATCCAGTCATCATTTTCAAAAAATCGATTTTTTTCTTTTTTTATTATATTACAACTTTTTTGAAATATTTTCCCGAAATTTCAAACCAATTTGAAGAAAATTCATAATATTATAATAAATATTAATTTTTAACGTAAATGTACCATTAGTTTTGTGCAATTTTTATTCATTAAGTTATAAAAAGAAAATATTTTTTTAAATAAATTAAAACTGTATTGCACAATTATTTGAATCAATATTATATTAGACTAAAAGTTAAATTAAAATTTTATTGAACTCACCTTGAATTGACATTATGTTGCACAAAAAATTTAATAAGAATTATGTTGCATGACAGTTTCAAAAGATATCACATAGCACAATTTTCTGAGTTAATATTTTATTGTACTGGCGTTTGAATAAATATTATATCGACGGGGGGCGTCGATTTCTAGACTGTGTCTAGCGAGGATGATCTGGAAGGTCTAGCCAGATCCAGCTCTGATGCTGGCCAGAAGAGTTGAAATTTTAGAAAATTTTAGAACTAAAATTTTTTATTTGGTGACATGACAACATACTTGAGATAAATCGGATTTTTCAATTTTTTTTATTTAATTTAAGCTTACATTTTATTTACTATTTTAAAAAAGAAAACTTTATATTGAACACATTCAATTGCAAAATTATTAAAAATAATAATAATAAAATAATCCTTCCAACTTATAGTGAAAATAGTATAACTATTATTAAATAGTCAAATTAAGTAAAATTATTATTATAAATAACGATTTTTACAATTGTAGTTCATATAAGACAATTTGAACAAAATTTTCCAAGGCGATTTAGCCGCGGTCGTTAAAGCGTTAGATTACGTCTTAGGTTAGGTATAGGGCCGTGGGTTCGATCCCCGTGGGTTGTAAATTTTAATTTAATTCTTAAAATTTAATGTTAGAAATGCAAGTGTCCTAAGTTAATAAGAATTGTGGATAATATTAATTTTTATTGTACACCGAAAAAACGATATTCTAATTTTAAGAATTTTCAACTTATTTTATGAATATGCGAGACTTAAATAGGCGCCACGAATATATTCTTAAATTAAGAATAGAATCTTCTTATATTAAGAATATTTTCTTAGAATCACTTTTTTAGAATATAATCTTAAAATAAGTATATTTTCTTCTTGTATCAAGAAATATACTTTTAGCAGTTTTAAGAATACTATAAACTTAATTATCAAATCCATAGTAAGACCTCTCACTCTTTTCATGGTGTTTATATGTGGACGTCCAAATGAAAAGGTACCACTTTGTCGGTTCTAGATTCCGAGATAATCGCGATTTACTAATTTCGAAGGAAAAAATCGAATTTTTTTTATTTTTTTTTATTAATCTACAGGGTCTTACCTGTCGAATTATGTAGTTTTCGTAAATTTATTGCTACTTTAAGTATTTTATTTCATCGTTTGAAAAAAAAGAAAAGGTACCACATTGTCGGTCTAATGCGAAATTTGTGAATTTCTGTTGTTTCCGGCATATTATTGCAACACTTTGGCTGGAAATATATCACTGGGTTACAAAAAAATGGTCAAGTCGTGTTTATTTAAAATTTTTTGTGTTTATTGAAAGTTTATGTGTCACTGATCAAGAATATACCCAAAAAAAATTTTTCCATTCGGTCAGTTCCGTAGAAAACGAGATTAAAGTGTCAAAAAATCGCCTTTTTAGCACTTTTTGAAGCGTTGTAAAATGAAAACACAACAAAATAAAAATCTTCACGAGGGCTTGAATGAAAGCTTAAACCTTCAACTTTGAGTCCCAAAACTGAAAAGTGAATGATAATTGCGCAGAAAATTTATATAACGTGAAATGAATATCTCAAATAGTCAAAATAGCTGGGATAGAGAGCACTTGTTAAAAATCGATTTTCATAACCGAATTTATTTGGAACTTGTTACTTGGAAGTTTTTAACGTTTCTATTGACGTTTCGAAAGTTGGATTTAAAAAATTCAAAATGGCGGATTAAAAATGGCGTTCAAAAATTTCAAAAATGGAGTGAATTCTTTCGCAGTTTTTTCCTCGGGGTTTTTTGGTGACGCTGATTACGAATTTGAAGTTTATTTTAAAGAATAAAAAATGTCGGATACAAATTTTTATTTAATTTTCATAAAACTTGGTTTTTAAATGTTTTTTGGGGGTCCTGAAAATATAAAAAAGAGCATTATTTTTGTAAATAATAATGTTGTGAAAATAACTTAACTTTTTTTGTCATATGTGAGTCAAAACTTAATAATAAAATAATTTGTTAGGGTCAATCGGGGTAAATCCGAACGCTTTTAGTAAGTTTCAACAATAACATAAGTTTTTTCTTTAAAAAAAAATACTTCCGATAATCTGGTGCATGAAGTTGTTACTTTACTTCCATAGAACAATTTTTTGGGGTAGCAAAACTTTTTGATAAATTACAATCGCAGGAAACTTAGCGTTCGTATTTACCTCGATACTTTGCAACTTTCCTAAAATACCGGGGTAAATACGAACGCCACTGTATTTCAGAAAAATCTTAGGGAAAATAAATTTAAAGTATTGCAATTGTTAAACTTATATAAAAACTCAAAAAAATACGATAATAAACCTACTATGTAATAATGCATCATATATAAATACAAAAATCAAACAGGTTAAAAATTAAAATGCATTACACAATTAAAACCTTCAATAACTTTATCAAATCATAACGGATTTTTGCAAAACTTGGTACAGAAAGAATTTTGGAGTGATTGAATGTAAATACAATAAAAAATCGGACAAGTGCGAGTTACACTCGCACTGAAATCGAGGGTTCCGTACTCGAAGCGAACTTATTTGGTATAAAAACAAATGTTTAAAAAATATGTGTTGTGTATTAAATAATATATGTGATACAAAAATGAACAATTTAAAAAAAAAAAATTAAGAAAATTGTTCCTCCTTTGGTATAAAAACAAAAAAAAAAATTTAAATTTGTTTTGTATTTCAAATAATATAAGTGATACGAAGAGGAACAATTTTCTTAAATTTTACAAAATTGTTCCTCTTCGTATCACTTATATTATTTGAAATACAAAACAAATTAAAAATTTTTTTTTGTTTTTATACCAAAAGAGGAACAATTTTCTTAAATTTTTTTTTAAAAATTGTTCATTTTTGTATCACATATATTATTTAATACACAACACATATTTTTTAAACATTTGTTTTTATACCAAATAAGTTCGCTTCGAGTACGGAACCCTCGATTTCAGTGCGAGTGGATCTCGCACTTGTCCGATTTTTTTCGTTTTTTGCGGAAAAATACATTTTTTTATTAAATTTATCATTTTTTTTCAAAAATTTGATAAAAATTGATCATCAACTCCAATCGCGCTTACATTTTTTCCCTGTATTTTTCACGCAAAAATACAGTTTTACAGCAAATGTGAACAATTTGGGTTGAATATTGTGTGCGCTAGGGAGAATAAATCATTTTTTTCGAAATTTTTTATTTTTCCTTGACAACGCTATGTAAATTGATCGGAATCAAGTTCGCTATATTTTTCCTGTAATTTTCACGTAAAAATAAGTAAGTGTACCAAATTTGAGCTCTTTATGTCAAAAGATGTGGCTGCTAGGGGGGGGTACATAGTCATTTTTAGGTATTTTTCGTAAAAATTCATGGTTTTTCCTTGACAACGCTATGATAATCAACTCCAATCATGCACGCTATATTTTTTTTGTAATCTACACGTAAAATTACGTTAAAATATGTAAATTTAATTTCCTTTAAATAAAATTTTGTTCGTTTTTGGTGGAAAAATACATTTTTTTCCTAAAATTGTCATTTTTTCTTGAAAAACTTGATGAAAAGTTAATCATCAACTCTAATCGTGACCGCTTTTTTTCCCCTGTATTTTTCCCGTAAAAATACATTTGTATACTAAATATGAACTGTCTGGGTAGAATATTGTGTGCGCTAGGGAGAATAAATCATTTTTTTCGAAATTTTTGATTTTTCCTTGACAACGCTATATAAATTGATCAGAATCAAGTTCGCTATATTTTTCCTGTAATTTTCACGTAAAAATACGTAAGTGTACCAAATTTGAGCTCTTTATGTCAAAAGATGTGGCCGCTAGGGGGGGGGGGTACATAGTCATTTTTAGGCATTTTTCGTAAAAATTCATGGTTTTTCCTTGACAACGCTATGTTAATCAATTCCAATCAAGTTCGCTATATTTTTCCTGTAATCTACACGCAAAAATACATATGTGTACCAATTTTCAGCCCTCCAGATAAATTTGTGTGGCCGCTAGGGGGGGGTACACGATTTCAAAAAAACCGGTATTAATAGGGTTCCGAACCGAGTACGGAACCCTAAAAATAAAAGTTAAATTTTTTAAATTCAAAATGGCGGACTTTCCTAAAACTTATTTTTAAAAATGATCAAATTTGCTAACTCCAAATTCGTAATCAGCGACCCTGAAAACCCCGAGTAACAATTTTCGAGAGAATCCAATGAATTTTTTAATTCTCGTCCGCCATTTTGAATTTTGAAAAACTGACTTCAAATTGGTAATTAGCGACCCCAAAAACCGTAGAATACCAAATTTTATTAAGATCCTGAAAAACTTTTTTCAACAAACCATTTGGCAAAAAAATTGAAACACTCCTTCGAGAGAACAGAGATTAAGTTTCTGCTTATTAATTACTAACGAGGATACGTATAGAAAGAAAAACTTTTTTCTATGTACTTTTATAATGTTAAAATAATAGTGTAATGAAATAAAAACAATTTTGTGTGGCTCTGATGTAAAAAAAAATTATTGAAAATACCGTTCGGATTTACCCCGGTTTTCCAATTTTCCTAGGTAAATACGAACGGTCTGATATTATTAATAAAATTTTACAGAAGGCAAAAATCAAAAATAGTTTCTGTTCTAGTATTCATAACAAACAATTATAAATAATAAAATAAATTTTTAGCTTCTTTTTCTTCAAATACGAGACAAAATACTGAAAGAGTGTCATCTTTGATTTTCAATCTTTTTTGCAATACTCGTTATTTTTGTTTATGCTGTTGCTAATTAACAAACGAAAAATGGGATAATACTTAGAATCTCTTGAAGAGGATCTGAGGTAAAAATTCTCATATCAAACTTATTTTTATAAATTTTAATTAAGCTGAAATAATTAGCGTTCGGATTTACCCCCCGTTCGGATTTACCCCGGCTGACCCTAATATGTTTTTAGTTAAGAATCTTTCTTATCATCCCTTTTAATTTATTTTTGATACAATTGTAGTCGCATTTAGCGTTTCAAAAATTTTGTTATTAATAAATTTAGTGTTTTTGCTTCCTCGTGGAGGAAGCTTTGTAGTCCTTTAATTTTTGAAATTTTTAAAAATGCTTCAAACAAATTTATTTCTATTTATAAATGTCAAATATGAGTACCTGATGAATTGTCCGGATGTATGTGTGTGTGTGTGGATCACTTTTTTGTGAACACGATAACTCGAAGAGGTATTAACGAATTTGCCTAAAAATTGCTGGGTATGTATATCATATTAATATCTCAAAATTGTCGAGAGGATTTATGAAAAAGTTGAAAAAAATTTTTTTTTTACTTTTATCAAAAAATTCATTTTATTCAAAAAAAAATTTTTTTATATATATTAAAGCGAATATATGATAAAATCTTATTTTTTGCACTAAGACGAATCGATTGGTCTATACAAATTATAAATTATATTATAAGTGAGAGAATTAATTACAATTAAATCCGAAAAATTTGCATTTTTATTAAAAATTCAATTCTTTATTCAAAATTTTGTAACTGCACAGTTAAATCTTAATCATTGTATAAAATCGACTAAAAAATCTTATTCTTTACATCAAGACGAATCGATTGGTGTATATAAAGTATACATTTTATTGAAATTTAATAATATTAATCACAATTAAAACTGAAAAATTCACTTTTTTACTAAAATTTGTTTATTTATTCAAAATTATGTTACTGTATAATAAAATCTTATTCATTGCATTAAGAATTAATCAATAAATTGATCTTACATCGTAAAGAGGAAGTAAAATATTCATGTAATGAATATCTGAATTTACAACTTGTTTTATTTACTGCGTTATGTTTCATTAATTTCATAACACTTATAAAATTTTACACATCTACAATTAATTCTTTGAAGTTTGCGCTGACAAATGACTGTCTTTTAACATACTGTTAACGTTATTTAGTCTTCGTAAAAAGTCATTTGAAGCCTAAGAAATTGTTATTATAATTGATATATTGCGAGTGAAAAGATACTTTTTATGATAATATAAGTCAGTAGAAATGCCCTGCAAACTATCTCCAGATTTATTTTGTTATGTTTGTGGTCATTTGATTAAAAAGCAGCAGAAGAAGCATCAAATAGTTGTTGGAACCAAGTTTTTAGAAGCATATAAAGCTTATTTTGGATTTTCCATAAGTTCTCAAGATAAACCTTGGGCTCCTCATGTTTGTTGTGGTAGTTGTCGATCAACTTTAGAAGGATGGCTGCGAGGTTCTAGAAGAGCAATGCCTTTTGCAATTCCCACAATGTGGAGAGAGCCGACCAATCATGAGGATGATTGCTACTTCTGTTTAGTCGACATTTCAAATTTTTATGCAAAAAAAATGATCGTCACAGTGATGTAGTTTATCCAAATATTTCTTCAGTAACCTCTCCTATACCACATAGCGATATACTTCCTGTTCCTAATCGTCCTCAAACTGAAATGCTCGTAGAAAAAGATGAGCAATGTAAAAATAGGTAACTTCGTAACTTACATTAAAATGTAAAATACATAATAATTTAATTCGGTTCCTAATTTACACAATTCTGAGGGAAAGGTTTTTTTTGCATTCTAGGACGAAAAGCTGTTTTCACGAGGAGGAATAAAAAAATAAAAAGGAGATTTATGATTGGTTGATCTTAGTTTACAAGTTCTGCGCAGACGCAAATATATATCTATTTAAAAATCCCTACTTTTATCCCGGACCAAGCATATTTTATTTTTCCACGTGAAAACAGCTATATAGCTTCTGAATTTAATCTAAGAGATTGCAAATAACTAAAAAGTGATTCCTGAAATAACTAAAATTATTAAACTTTTTTCTACAGTGTCACTGAAGCATGCTATTCAGTATTATTAGGAAATGATGATGACGATTGCTTTTTTGATGATAACATGGATGATAAAGATGAGTCAAGTAAGCAACCACATTTTCCAAATCAAAAAGAACTGGATATTCGATAGTTCTTCACAAAGTATCAAAGCAGTGTTACTGCATAATGGAAATAAGTATCCTTCAATTCCTGTGGCACACTCAGTCCACTTAAAAGAATACTATCAGAACGTCAAACTTTTGCTGAAGAAAATAAATTACGAAAAATACCAGTGGGATGTGTGCGGTGATTTTAAAATGTTGGGATTTTTACTTGGATTACAAGGGGGTTACACAAAGATTCTTGCTTCCTGTGTCTTTGGGATAGTAGGGCTGATTCACAACATTTCATCAAACGAGACTGGCCAGCAAGACCACACCTGACTCCTGGACGCTACAATGTCATTCATGATCCACTTATAGAAGTTCTGAAAATTTTATTGCCACCTTTACATATAAAATTGGGTCTAATCAAGCAATACGTCAAGGCTCTAAGTAGCACATCAAAAGCATTCCTTGCGATAAGAGCAATGTTTCCCAAGCTATCAGATGCTAAAATAAAAGCAGGTGTATTTACAGGACCTCAAGTTCGACAAATGTTAAAGTCGACGAAGCTGGAAGAAGTAATGACAGCAAAAGAGAAAAATGCTTGTCAAGCTTTTAGACTGGTAGTGGAGAATTTTCTCGGAAATAAAAAAAGTAAAAATTATGCGGATCTTGTTGAAAACCTGCTGAAGCATTTTCATAAACTTGGATGTCGGATGTCACTAATTCGGTAATGAAAATCGATTTTTAACAAGTGCTCTCTATCCCAACTATTTTGACTATTTGAGATAGTTATTTCATGTTAAATAAATTTTCTGCGCAATTATCATGCACTTTTCAGTTTTGGGACTCAAAGTTGAAGGTTTAAGCTTTCATTCAAGCCCTCGTGAAGGTTTTTATCTTTTTGCGTTTTCGTTTTACAACGCTTTAAAAAGTGCTAAAAAAGCGATTTTTTGACACTTTAATCTCGTTTTTTACGGAACTGACCGAATGAAAAATTTTTTTTTGGGTATATTCTTGTTCAGTGACACCTAAACTTTCAATAAACACAGAAAATTTTAAATAAACACGACTTGACCATTTCTTTGTAACCCAGTGTATTTTAACATGCACATATCTAGTTAATTTACTTTAAACAGATAGAAAATATACTTTTTCTAAATATAAAAAAATTTAGTGCATAAAATAAGTCGCGGTAAATTACTTATCGATAAGACTCCGGTAAGTCACATTGAAATTAGGAAGTTGTAGATACATTTATCGAGGAATTAAACAGCTGATTATCTTTCTCTCTCTTTCTTTCTCTCACATACTAATTTGGTCTCGTTTTCCTCTCTCTATGATGCAGTTTTACCTCTAGCGGATAGTTTGAGTACTTTGAAACTAATTTGTCGGTTGGTACTGTTTAAAGACAGTTGCAATGTGAAAACTAAATATTGGTATTATTTACAAGTAAGTACTTTCAACCTTGTTTCATTTTGTGTTTTATTTAAAAATATAAAAATATTTTTACTCTTAAAAAAATATTATATGTGGTATAGTTCTATAAAACTTGTAAATTATAATGAAAAATGTTTTATGTTTGAGGTTAAGTAATGCTGGTGATACCCAACAATATATTTTATCAAAATAATATTCTTATTTAAATGTAGCAAATAATTTAACGTATAGCTATGAATGATTTGAATGTTTTAGGTGTAATATAATTATGGAGGTGGATAATTTAGACAGGCTGTCACAACAAACGTCCCAGACACTATCTGAGTTTGGCGAAAGTACGCCAGAAGGAAGTGAATTCGTAATTCAAGATTATTTTATTCGTAATCACCGTGAATTTAATGATGACTATTCCAGTAATTCTTCTGAAACATCTGATGTTTACCAGGAAGAAAATGTAAGCATAATCTATAAAAAATTTTCTCTTGAAATTATTACCATTACTATTTTAAAAGTAAATGTATTTATTTACTTAGAAAAAAAAACTTGAAAAAACCCAAAGATACTTTTGAGTAATTTGTTCAACTATAAAAAGTGTTTTAATATTTTTTAAAATTAAAAATTGAATTGTAAATATAAAAAGTTTTTAAATTTTTAGGCTAAATTACATATAAAAAATATAAATAGGTTGCGAATATTTGAAAATCATTTTGAAATTACCTTATTCAATATAATAGCTTAATTCCAACAAAATAAAAATTTGGTTTATTTCATTTCGTTCTTTCATACTAAAGATTTTTATTTATTTATTTAGAAATATTTCAAAATATTTCTCGAATTTTGAATGTTAAAATAAAAAAATTCTTTTGTTAATTTTTCATTTTTAATTTAATTAAAAATTATTGCTTTGAGTATTAAAAGATTAATTGTTTATTTAATAAATATTTAATTTATTTTTTATTATTATATAATTTTCTAAAATATCAAAAAATAAAAAATCCGTTCACTTAAACGTTAAAAAATTCAGAATCACATTTAAAATTAATTTTCTTTTTGTTCTGTTTCAAAGAATAATGGAGACGAGTCAGAAGACAATGTTGACATTCCAGAACGGAATATCTTCCAGGACTATGAAATAGAAAGTTTAATAATTTCTGAAGAAAAAGAAGAACATGAAAAAGAGTTTTTAGAGAAGGGATGTGGCTGCGGCTATAATTGTATAAAGAATTTTAAAATCGAGGACATAATGAGCAGTAGGCTTGGCTGCAAAGATTGCGATGTATATTGCGATCAACATGTAAACCATCAACACATTTTATTGCAAGGTGCTTTAAATGCTTTGTGTAGAGTCAACGAAGAAACAAAGCAAAAAGAGCATGCTCCGAAAATCCGTAAAGCCAATTATACACAATATTCTTTCCGTGGCGTTGATGTCTGTCGAAAGTTCTTCATGTTCGTATTTGGTTGTGGAATAAGAAGACTACGGAACGTTAAGTCTCATTTTCTCAAGAATGGTGTGGAACAACGGAGTCACCAAAACACAAGCTTAAGTTCTAAATGCTTCTCTGTCGAGTGTCGTATTAAAGCGGTGACATTTATAAAAAAATTTTGTGCTCAAAACGCACTGATTTTACCAGGTCGATTGCCCGCTTATCGATTGAATACAGATCTCAATATTTTACCCTGTAGCATGAGTAAATCGTACATCTTCGATTTATACAAAAAAGCTGCCGAGGAAACAGATATTGAAATTGTGGGCAAATCAACCTGGTACGATTTATGGAATACGTTTTGTGCCAATATCGTGATCCAAAAACCCAAGACAGATTTATGCAACGTTTGCCAAAAACAAACTATATCGTTAGAAAAAATGCAGGGATTGACCGAAGAAGAGAAGAGAGAAAAAATAAATGAATCCCTTCAACACTTGGATAACGTAACGACCGAACGAGCTTATTACAACACAACAATATCGCAGAGTCTTGATGAAATCAACAATTCCTGTTTTGGTATCCGTCTTGGTCAACATGAACCACGTTCCTATTCCGGTCAAATGCATTATTCTTTCGACTTTGCCCAGTTTGCCTTATAGTTCACAGCAAGTTGGAGCATTGTACTTTTTAGCTGGTTATAAAGTTGCTCTTTTTGGTGTAGCAGCTGAACCTTTAAAACAATTCGTGTTGTATGTAATACCCGAATCATGCAACACGGGAAAAGGAAGCAATGTGGTGATTTCATTGCTTCATCACTTTTTTGAAAATTTTGGAATTGGTGAAACTGATATTATATGCCATGCCGATAATTGTTGCGGTCAAAATAAAAATAACTATTTGCTTCAATATGCTGCATGGCGAATAGCAAATGGACTTTATGATTCGTTTCAACTTTCATTCCTGCCAGTTGGACACACGAAATTTTCGCCTGATTTGTACTTCGGACTTTTCAAGAAACGTTTTCGATCTTCTGATTCAAATAATTTGGAAGATATTCTGTCAGTTGCTGCCTCGGCTTGTCAAATGAGCGACACAATAATGGCAGTCTCGGTTGGAACGGAATCAGGTGAAGTAAAAATTTCCTCTTACGATTGGAGTGGCTTTTTCAAACAATTCTTTCCAGCTCCCGTAAAACAACTGCTCTCGTATAATCACTTTGTTACTGACAAAGAAAATCTTGGTGAGATAAAATTTAAATTAGGATCACAGAATCCTCAATACGAACGGGTAAAAATTTTCAAACACGAATATATTGAAGAGCTACAAAAAGGGTTCCCGACAGTTGTGAATCCTCAAGGAATTTCAGTTGAGAGACAAAAATATTTGTATGAAAAAATCCGACCGTTTGTACAAGATGATTCCAAAGATGTTTTATGTCCAATCCTGCCAGCAGTACAAATATCAAATGAACTTCGAGATTCACAACGTGCAGATTCAGATCAAATTGAAGAGTCGGACCGTGCAAAAACTCAACAATCTACTGAAAATAGTTCAGCTGGTGTAAATTCTCGTGAAACCCGGCTGAAAAAACTTGTACAAGAAAATGTACAAGTTCTTGTACATGTTCATTAATGAACTTGTACATTTTCTTGTACATGTTCAAGTAATGTTCTTGAACAAGTTCAGCATCCGGAATTGAGACATGTTCTTCAACCAGAACTTGTACAAGATCATGGATAAAAAAATATACTTGTACAAGAAAATGTACATGTTCTTGTACATATTTTTTGTGCAGGTTTCATGTACAAGTACTTTTACATGAACACGTTTATGTTCTTGTACAAGAACATTTGTTTAAAAATGTTTTTGAAAAAAATTTGAAATTTTAATAAGTTATAATTATTAAGACTCTTTACTTATGCATGCTAAAAATTATTGCGCAGCTGTAAAGGCTTAAGAAAACTACTGCGCAGCCTTTAAAGTTTTTAATTTTTAATTTAAAAGACATAAATGAACATGTACAAGAACATGTTCCACATCTGGTACAAGAAAATTTACATGAAACCTGCACAAAAAAATATGTACAAGAACATGTACAATTTTCTTGTACAAGTATATTTTCGTATCCATGATCTTGTACAAGTTCTGGTACAAGAACATGTCTCAATTCCGGATGCTGAACTTGTTCAAGAACATTACATGAACATGTACAAGAAAATGTACAAGTTCATTAATGAACATGTACAAGAACTTGTACATTTTCTTGTACAAGTTTTTTCAGCCGGGAACTCTTCTTATGCCATCTCGAAAAAATCCACGTTGTGGTTATTGTAATGAAATAGGACACAGAAATTCAATTAGAAATAATATTCCTCTTTGCCCAGTGCGAAAACTTTCAAAAACGTAAAAGAACATTCAATATGTTGAATATTATTGTTTAAACTTTGGCATTTATATTGGTTACTGTAAGAAATCAAAAGACGTTTAAATTTGTCATTAAAAAAAAAGAAAAAAACCCGACACAATTCATGATAAAATAAAAAATAAATTCTATAAATAAATTTTTAAATGAAATAGAGTTAAAAATATCTAAATCAATGTCACATCAAAGCCATTTATTTTTGTAATTATTTCAACTTTGTATATAAAAACTATCGCAATAATTGTTTTATGTTTATAATAGTAAAAATAATGGTTTTTAATAAAGATAAAAAAAAATTTAATTGAGTCAAGTCTCTAATTCCTTTTCGTACAAAAAGAAATGGTTAATTTATAGAAAATCGCATTTTTAAGAAAACAATTGTTTTTTTGAATCTTCATTGTTTACGAAATAAAGGGGGAAGAAGGGGGGATTTCAAATTTATTGATTTTTCATCTTAGAGGTGTACTTAGCTTAAAATAACTCTCATCTGAATAACTTCCCAGAAAAACCAAAGACATTCGCATTATAGTCTTTAATTTCGTTTTTTTTAAATGAAAATTTCGATATTTCTTAAGATTATTCATAATAAAGTCAATTAAAAATTTTTTTTTGGTCTACTTTCTCTTTTTTCTTCTTCAAATAACTCAATAAAGTAACACACAACTATTCACTTCGTAAAAAATTCGGTTTATTAATTAAAAATCGCATTTTTAGAAAAGGTACCACTTTGTCGGTTATACGTTATTTTCGAGGTTATTTTAAAAATGGAGGGGGGGAAATTTTAAACCTATTGATTTTTCATCTTTAAGGTGTTCTTGAACTAAAACAACTCTCATCTGAATAACTTCCCAGAAAAACCAAAGATATTCGCATTATAGTCTTCAATTTCGTTTTTATGAAAATGATAATTTCGATATTTTTTAAATTTTTTCATAAATAAGTCAATTAAAAAAATTTTTTTTGTCTACTTTTTCTTTTTCTTTCTTTAAATGACTCAATAAAGTGACATACAATTATTAACTTAAAAAAATCGATTTATTAATTAAAAATCGTATTTTTAGAAAAGGTACCACTTTATCGGTTATGCATTATTTTGAAAATGGATGGGAGGGAAATTCTAAACCTATTGATTTTTCATCTTTAAGGTGTTCTTGAATTAAAACAACTCTCATCTGAATAACTTCCCAGAAGAATCAGAGATATTTGAATTTCAATCTTTGATTTCGTTTTGCTCGAAATGGTGTTTTTGGCACTCTGAACTTTAAAATTCTGTAACTCAGCGAATTTTGCACCAAAATGGACGTAAGACCCCTCAAAATTTCCCAAATTTAACAAGGAATTTGACCATGTAGATAAGTCCAATAGTGCCAAAGTGGTACCTTTTCATTTGGACGTCCACATATTATTACCTACACACAACACACAAATATAAATAATAATATAAAACATTGAAAAATAGAACAAAAAAAACAAGGAAAACAAAAAAAAGCAAAAAACAACAACAACGTTAGAACACTCGTCTTTATCGATGCTACACTGAAAAAGCAATCGATAACAGCTATATAGCTATATACACGTTGTTGGATCGTGGCGACGACTGCACACACGCTTGACAGTTTTCGCGGCAAATAGAGGTAATGTTGACCACTTTTGGTAATCAACATTTAATCAAAAAAACTATAATTATATTAATAAAATAATTGCATGACGACTCGTTAGTCAATGGCGACGCGAACAAGCTAGCAGCACGTCAATTCTAGCGCATATTCTTGTTTTAAGAAGAAGAAGATTTAGTACATAGAAAATATTCTTAAAGTTAGAATCTGCTTAAGAATATTTATGTAAGAATATAACATTCTTAAAACTAGAATATTTTAAGAATATTTTTAAGAATATTTATGTAAGAATATAACATTCTTAAAACTAGAATATTTTAAGAATATTTTTAAGAATATTTATGTAAGAATATAACATTCTTAAAACTAGAATATTTTAAGAATATTTTTAAGAATATTTTTTTAAGAAAATAATAATCTTAAAACTAGAATACCGTTTTTTCGGTGTATGCACAATTTTTTTCAAGTTCAGAAATATAACGAATTGTTCTTTATAAGTTAAATCAACTAATAAAATATAAGTCAATTGTCCAGCGCCAGGTCAGACCGTCTGGCCAGCGTATAAAATCACCAGTCTCTCGTTTCTTAGACCGCACGAATGAAGGCTGGCTTTTAAACCCAATGAGGTCTCCTTATACTACTTCGTGATGTATATTGAATGTTAGCGCATGCGTGTGATTAACATAACAGGAACCAGGATTGCGATAATTTTTATGATTATAAATTCCCGGTTTCCCGGTCATATCGCCACCCAGGGGAGGTAGTTTGTAAAATGACACAGATGTACAAAATAAGACTTTTTTTAGATGTCGGAATGGTTTTCAATGTAATTTTGTGTGCTGAACACGTTTCCGTGTTCCAAAATTGCATATAATGTCAGGATTTTGAGTAAAGTAGAAATAAAGCCCCTAAAAACCATGTTTTTGAGGGTTTTCATTTTTTTTCTCCTTAACCCGACGTGCTAGACACTTCTATATAAGCTTAAATCGTGTAATTTAAGACCTATATACGGGTTTAAGACCCATATAAACGTTTCTATACGTTTTGAAAAAACAGCTGCCAAATTGAAGTATGAACTTTTTGTGTTCATTTCACGAACACTTTGCTTCCTCATAGAGATTTTTTTAATATTATAATAATTTTAAAAAGGTGTTAAGTTGTATTTTTTGGACGTTTGCAGAGATAGATTTTTAACATTAATAACTTTGTAATATTTCACAACAAAAGGTTCAATAATAGGTCAATTGAGTCGTTTTTAAATATTCTCCAAGTTGTTAATAATATTTTTAAAGATATTGTAACGGTTATTTTTGTTTATTATTGTAATTGTCACACCTTAATTAAATTCAATAGAACAGTACAAACACATAAAAAGAAAAGAAATTGATCAATTAAAAGTTATAACATTAATATATTTTAATAAATTATTCGTTAAACATTATAATCATTCAGTCAAAAATCACACAAATTAATCATTCCCCTTTTAGCACAATTATTATAAATATTTGTCTGATGAGCTCATCATGCATGATAATTAATAATTTAAAACGAGGTCTGACATATTGAAATATAGAGAGAGATAACAAATTAGGATAGTGTGAAAAAGAGTTATTATATAAAATACGACTTATCGCATCCTTGGTATTTTTTTGTAGGAGTAATACCAATCGATACTGAGAATTTCGCTCGTGGATAATTTCACAATCCTCCAAGGTTCGTCGGACTTAATTTAAGCGGCCTGGAAACATTTTTTCGTTCGCCATTGGAGTAGACCACGAGGCCACAGAGGAAAACTCCTTTACATTTAAATATACCCTTTCTAAAATCGCCACACTATAACAAAATTTGAAACTACATAAAAAAGATGAACTGTAAATTCCCAATTTTACTTATGTGCACCACTACCACAAATGGTATCATACCAATAAGGTCGTTGGCGACGCGCCTATTCTGTAGCGACAAGTCTTTATGAAATACAATTTTCAAGTGACGACAACGTGTGTCAGAGAAAATGAATTAATGAATCTTTCGTAGCGACTCGAATTTTGACGAAAGATTCCGAAATCGAGAAATTGGCGGGCAATTGTCACCACTACTACTATAATCCCTCGTCTCGCTACATCTCTCTCTATTTATCGCTGCTCTCTCTATACTTCCAACTGACTAAGTCGCTTCAATATATTTAAAGATTTTTTAATAAATAATGCAAAAAATGAAAGTTTTTCAAAATTTTTCAATTTCATAATGGTAATAACTATAGATAAAATAACAGTAAGATATTCACTAATAGGTCAAAAGATTTTTCTGGAAAAACTCTACAAAACTGGATATAAATATCTATTGGTGGTAATACATTTTTTTAAGTTATGGTTAAAAAACGTTTTTTTTTAATTTTTACGAATTCAATAACTTTGGATAGAATAAAAGTAGAATGTTCACTAATAGCTCAAAAGATGCGTCTTAAAAAACTCTGCAAAATGAAAGAAAAATATTCATAGGTGTCCTGATATTTTTTTAAAGTTATGGTCAAAAAACGATTTTTCCAAAAGTTTTAAATGCAAAAAAATAATAGTTAATAATCCTTAAACAATTACTTATGACAAATAATCGAATATTTGATTCAAGAAAAGTTTTGGTTGTTTCAAGAAAAATATTTTATTAATGCAAATAAATATTTATTTGAATCAAAAAACATGCAGCATTGAATGAAATAATTTTCATAATTGATTCAAATAATTATTTATTAGCTTTGAATATTCCATTTAGTTAATTTGAATACTTTGTATTTAATTCAAATAGCTATTTATTTGATACGATAAAATAAAATACTTAGGTTTAGTAAATGTGTATTTGGTTCAAATACATATTTATTGGATAATAGACAAGTAAATGATGTATTTGGATCAAATACTTTTTATTTGATCTAAATAATGTTTTTTTTCAGTGCATAAGTCAGACCTGATAGGGGTGATATGGGGGTAAAACTTGTTTTTTTAAACATCTTTGCAGTTTAAAAATGTACAATGTGATTAAATATAAGCAAAAACTTATATTCTGTAAAGGAGAATCAAAAATAAAGTTGACGTGTTTTTAGAAATTCCATGAATAATATATTTAAATATATTTAAATATATTTAAAAATATGTATAATTTTTAAAATGCATTAAATGACGTAATTTATTTCTTTTTTAGGGTTCTGTACTCGGTTCGGAACCCTATTAATATCGGTTTTTTTGAAATCGTGTACCCCCCCCCCCCCCCCTAGCGGCCACACAAATTTATCTGGAGGGCTGAAAACTAGTACACATATGTATTTTCGCGTGTAGATTACAGGAAAAATATAGCGAACTTGATTGGAATTGATTAACATAGCGTTGTCAAGGAAAAACTATGAATTTTTACGAAAAATGCCTAAAAATGACTATGTACCCCCCCCCTAGCGGCCACATTTTTTGACATAAAGAGCTCAAATTTGGTACACTTACGTATTTTTACGTGAAAATTACAGGAAAAATACAGCGAACTTGATTCTGATCAATTTACATAGCGTTGTCAAGGAAAAATAAAAAATTTCGAAAAAAATGATTTATTCTCCCTAGCGCACACAATATTCTACCCAGACAGTTCATATTTAGTATACAAATGTATTTTTACGGGAAAAATACAGGGGAAAAAAAGCGGTCACGATTAGAGTTGATGATTAACTTTTTATCAAGTTTTTCAAGAAAAAATGACAATTTTAGGAAAAAAATGTATTTTTCCATCAAAAACGAACAAAATTTTATTTAAAGGAAATTAAATTTACATATTTTAACGTATTTTTACGTGTAGATTACAAAAAAAATATAGCGAGCATGATTGGAGTTGATTATCATAGCGTTGTCAAGGAAAAACCATGAATTTTTACGAAAAATACCTAAAAATGACTATGTACCCCCCCCCTAGCAGCCACATCTTTTGACATAAAGAGCTCAAATTTGGTACACTTACGTATTTTTACGTGAAAATTAAAGGAAAAATATAGCGAACTTGATTCCGATCAATTTACATAGCGTTGTCAAGGAAAAATCAAAAATTTCGAAAAAAATGATTTATTCTCCCTAGCGCACAGTGGCCGATTTCCCGAAAAACCTGGCCAAAAGTCAAAAAATTTTTTTTAGAAATTTATACTTTTTATTATTGAATATTATAAAGGAGGGTTCACTGCATAATTTTGCGAAAAAAATTACACTTTTTTTATCACCAATTTATTATGTGAACAAGTAAAAGTGATCTTTGCCAGAGATTTACTCAGAACGTTTCATAACTATAAATTTTCGTCACAGTTAAAATAGTGAAAATATACTAATATACAGCAGATTTTTGAATATCTTTTTTTGGGAATTATTAACAAAGGTGTATGAAATAGGTTGAATGTATTTATCATCACATTTAAAACGTACAGTTTTTAAAAAATGACATTAAACATCGCTATTCATGGCTACGATTTTTGTATTGTTTTATCAACGTAAATCATGAAAATAGTTGTGAAATCCACCGATATCCGCGCCCTACCTGGTATTATCATAAACTAGAATATATTTTTGATTCATTTTAATTGAAATCAGCTGCCCCAAGCTGCCCCTGCAGTTTTGGTATCACTTTTTATTTCACCCAGCGCGGTTTACCGACAGCGCGTTCACCGGCCGGCGGTGCAACTGAACGTGAAAGACTGACTTTTTCTTCATTCGCATTCGCTTTAAACTAAAATTCTGTAATTTAAAAAAAATAAACTCTAACACATATACGCAATTTTATAATACCAGCAAATATTTTGGATCCGCCATATTGAATTTGATAAAACAAATGTAAAATTTGATTTCAGAAACCCAGTAAACGTAAGTATACTAAGTTTGGTTAAAATCGTACCATTTTTTAATTTTTAGCAAAGTTTTTTAAAATCTAAACGGCCATTTTGGATCCGCCATTTTGAATTTGACACAACCAATGTAAAATTTGAATTCAGAAGCCCAAAAAACATGGGTATACCAATTTTGATTGAAACCGTATCATTTTTCGATTTTTGGCCAGGTTTTTCGGGAAATCGGCCACTGTGTAGCGCACACAATACATAGAAAAAACCTGAATTCAAATTGAGTATAGATTCTATACTCAATTTGATTCGCAACAAAAATGAAACTGGTTGTCTCATTTCGAGTTCTAAGGTAAAAGTATCAAAATGAAACAGGCAAGTTTCATTTTGAGAAAAAGAAAAATGGAAAAATATTGTGAAATAACGAATAATTTTGCACAAAAACATGAAATATAATAATTACAAAGAAGTAAATAACACGCTAGACTTAATATATTTGATTAAAAATTGCTTGTAATCGCGTAATAAAATAATAAAGGAAATATGTTTTTAGGTTAGAAAAATGAAAACATGTGTTTTGACAACAGGAACGGTACTGCCAACTTAAATAATAGCGGTAAATTTAAAAACTTATGAAATTAATTATTATCTACGTAAATAATAATAAATAATTTTTATTTAAAAACTTCTAAATATTCGTACTGGTCAAAATAATCTTTCTGGTGTTGTTGAAATATTAGAAACAATAATTGAAATACAAAATTACTCTGCTTATGATGCCAACTTAGAAATCTGAAATTCCAGCCAATATCATTTTGAATAACATGAAGTTTGTCCCATACTCATTTCGATACCCAAAAGAAAATGAGTTACAACAAAAATGAGTCCAAGTTTTTTCTGTGTATTCAACCCAAATTGTTCACATTTGCTGTAAAACTGTATTTTTGCGTGAAAAATACAGGGAAAAAATGTAAGCACGATTGGAGTTGATGATCAATTTTTATCAAATTTTTGAAGAAAAATGATAAATTTAATAAAAAAATGTATTTTTCAGCAAAAATCGAAAAAAATCGGACAAGTGCGAGTTACACTCGCACTGAAATCGAGGGTTCCGTACTCGAAGCGAACTTATTTGGTATAAAAACAAATGTTTAAAAAATATGTGTTGTGTATTAAATAATATATGTGATACAAAAATGAACAATTTAAAAAAAAAAATTTAAGAAAATTGTTCCTCCTTTGGTATAAAAACAAAAAAAAAATTTTAAATTTGTTTTGTATTTCCAATAATATAAGTGATACAAAAAGGAACAATTTTGTAAAATTTAAGAAAATTGTTCCTCTTCGTATCACTTATATTATTTGAAATACAAAACAAATTTAAATTTTTTTTTTTTTTTTTATACCAAAGGAGGAACAATTTTCTTAAATTTTTTTTTAAAAATTGTTCATTTTTGTATCACATATATTATTTAATACATAACACATATTTTTTAAACATTTGTTTTTATACCAAAAAAGTTCGCTTCGAGTACGGAACCCTCGATTTCAGTGCGAGTGTAACTCGCACTTGTCCGATTTTTTATTGTATAACAACAGAAATAACCTGAAATTTGTGAAATTATGCAAATGTCTATGCAATCATCCCCTTTGACGGGGTAAACTACCCCATGTCACGTCTTTATTTGGAAGACTTTTTGAACACGCAAGAGTTTGCTCACTTTTTTCCATTGGAGTGCAAAAGAAGCAAAAATAAGTTAAAATTTGCAACATTGAGCAATGTGTAAAACATATTACCCCTATATACAGGGGTAACTACCCCTCTTCATACCCTTCTCCACTTTTTTTATTAAATAACACATGATAATTTAATTATAATATATAATAAAATGAGTAGTTTTTTCTTTTGTCTACAGTTATATCTAACTTCGCACCAAACATTGCTATCACCTCTGAAATCGAACTCAATAAGGTGTATAAAGTCAGGTAGTTTAATTAATGTATAACAGCTCTTAAACTAAGAATATTTAAATAAATTTATACCTAGGAGATGAGAATTGGTTATGAACTAGAGATTGTAATTTAATAATATGTTTGCGTAAATGTTATTTAGTTATTGTAAAGACTTTCAGCTTTAAAAAAATTTTTTATGTTTTAGAATAATCATTTTTAAACAATTTTTTAAAAATATAATTTTTATTTTTTGTATGCATCATATTTTATTAATGTTTCAAATTAAATATTCATTATTCTAAAGTTTTTGATGTTTTTCTCTCGCTATATTCTTTTATCCAGTCTATCCTCTATTTGTAAACATAAACATAGCTATTCCTATATTGTTGAGTTTCTATAGAGACAAGAAGCAACACCTTTTAAAAAAGATATTATAGTTAAAAGAATTCCGGAAAGACAACGGGTAAGATTTAACATTTGGACGTGTATATGTAGGCGTTTCTCCGATAGCGTAATACTTATCAACGAGGATTTGAATTTACATTTACGCAATCATATTATTAAATTACAATCTTTAGTTCATAACCAATTGTCATCCCCTGGGTATAAATTTATTTAAATATTCTTGGTTTAAGAGCTGTTACACATTAATTAAACCACCTGACTTTATGCACCTTGTTGAGTTCGATTTTTGAGGTGATAGCAATGTTTGGTGCGAAGTTCGATATAACTCTAGACAAAAGAAAAAACTACTCATTTTATTATATTATATATTATAATTAAATTATGATATATTATTTAATAAAAAAAATAATAAAAAAATTTGCCCTATGTGAAAAGGGGTAGTTCACCCCCCATGAAGGGGTGATATTGCTTGGAGATTTTTGTATTCTGCATATTTCTGACAATTTCTATAGATTTTTCCTACAAGAGCGAAACGAAATGTGTTTAGCTAGTGTTTTATGTATGAAGAGGGGTTACCCCTGTATATACACGGAAAGAAAAAGTCTGAAAAATATTTTAATACTGAGTATTAAAATGTTGGATGAAAGTGGCATTCTAAAGAAAAATCTTATATTGTATCTTAAATTAACAGAGAAATAACTTATAAGAAAGTCTAAAGAAAATAAAGATTAATATGATTAAAGTTTTGATTAATATTAAATAAATTATAATACTGTATTAAAATACGAAATCTATGTATGAAATATTAAATCTTCATATTCATTGAAATATTTTTGAAGTATAGTAATTTTGTCGAATCAGTAAAAAAAGAATTTTAATACTGTATATAAATGTTTAACTTGATAGTAAATTGTTGAATCTTCATATTGCTCAAAACATTTTTAAGACAGTATAGTAATTTTTTTCATACATTAAATTTATTAAAAAAAATATTTTGCAATTCTGTGGTTGAAAGGCATAACAGCACAACTGCATTTGTCACGATTTTGAGAAAAATGAGTTTTAATATTTATTTAGCTCTGTCAAATCAGAAAATCAACGGATGTGTTTGGTATTCGGCATTTAGTCTCATTATTTAATTGTATTTTTAAAATACGTTTATCACATTTTATAAAACGCACGAATTCATATGAAATTTAATATATTCTTAGTCAAATTGAAAGTTTTTTTGCAGTTATGTGTTTATGCTGTTCAAGTTTGAATATGTAACCAACTTCACTCTATTTTTCATGTCATAATAAATTGTCAAAATGGATTTAATATTTTTTGTGAAGATATCGAGAAGAATGAAGATACCTGTGATTCAAAAGAATTAATGAAAAGAGAAAATCGAAAAATTAGTCAAACTAATAAAAAATTTTATTTTTTCTGAAATTCCTTATTATAAGATAAAAATAAATAATAAATAAATAAATAATATTTTTATTTTAAAATATTATTTTAATTTTGTAGATTACGTCAATTGTTTTTTTATTCTGAATGCAGTTATGCGCTTATGCCTATCGCCTATTGCCAAAAGTGCAGTTATGCGATTAGGTTTTTCATCATTTTCTACTTAAATGGTTACATAAATTATTTTTCAACTATGAATCTTTGGAAAGCATTACTAAATGTACTAGAATCTAGTGTTATCTCAAATTTGATAAAAATGTCAGTTATGCTGTTATGCCTTTCAACCACAGAATTTTAATTCATTGAAGCACCATATATCTTGATATTGCACCCACAATTTGTTTTTCCTTCACCACTTACATACATTATAATCGCTAACGGTTATTTATACTTAATAATCGCCTACCTAACAAAAAATCTTCGAACGCTGGGAATTCAACGCACACCCTAAAACTGATAGATCGCAACCCTAACCAACTAACTACACAAAGCACGCTGGAAGAGCTTGTATAATAGTCAATGATATTTTTCATTCAGAATAAAACTGATGCATGCGCAATTCTACAAAGTCTTTTAAACAGTATGATAATTTTCTTAAACTTGTATTGGAAATTTATCTAGAATCATCCTTCTCATATAAGTATTAAAAAAGTTTAGGTTCTGTATAATAATAGTTTCGTAGAGTATAATATTAATTTTAGTACTTTTGAAAGTATTTTTTTCATTGTATAATAATAATTATTAGCTACAATTTTCTTAATACGTCTCAAACATTTTATCATACACATAATAAAATTGATTGAAAATCTTAAAACAAACGTTAGGAAATCAAATAAATATTGCAATTATCCACTTTCGTTCAACTTTTCAATACAAGTTTAAAATATTCTTTAGATTTTTTCTTTCCATGTGGGGTAATATGTTTTAGACATTGCTCAATGTTACAAATTATACATATTTATATAATGAAGGAGTGCTTACACCCTTAAATATATTTTTCATGGAATTTCCAAAAATACGTCAACTTTATTTTTGAATCTTCTTTACAGATGTTTAAAAAAACAAGTTTTACCCCGATATCACCCTAATAACGCCACCCCCTATCGTGTCTGACTTATGTCTGGGAGTGTTCTTGAGAGCCCTACAATATGCAATTGAAAAAAGAAAGCAATCCTTATTGCTTTGTTAAAAATCACAAAAAACGATTCTTGGGGGTGAACTTTAGAGGCAGTTTTCACACCTTAAATTTGCGATAGGGCACTTATAAAAATATACGTGTCGAATATTTTTCAAAGAACTATAACATATCACAAGATGAGGGAAATAGGTAATGTACACCTGGGTAGTGTTCCTTGTTAGCAGCGGTTTTTTTGCTGTTTTTGAAGGGGTGTTCTACTGGCTATTAAAGAGTTAATTTAAGCCTATTGTTACGTATGAATTTCGTAACTTCTTATTAATAATTCATTAATACAATACTTGAAAAAGAGGACACATTATGCAACACAAACAAATAACACTTTATAAACATTATAAGAAATGCCTTTAGAATCTCTTAGAGATGTCCAAATAACTATATATTAAATATTAACTTTCAATTAATAACCTAAATTTTAAAGAAGACCTATTTAAAATTCATGATAAAATTGAGAAACTAAGTGAACTAATTTCATTCAAGAAACAAAGGATGGCGCAATAAACATTGCTGCATCCAAGGTATGTCCATTCAAACTGAACTGCAACACTACCCCAATATTGCAAGGTTGCAATAAAAAAAACATTGACAACAATAAATTTGTTAAATAAAATATTCTTTTCCCCACCAAAAGTCAACTTAATAAAATCAGTTGACACACGAAGATCGACGTCTTCCAAGTGTGGTCTCCGAGTGAGACAGGTGTAACAACCCCTTAGACCAGGGTTGTTTAGTCAGTTGTGAGTTGTGGGAGATTGAGAGTGAGCTCAGTGTAGAGCTTGGAGTTTTTTTGAGAGTTTTAAGTTGGAGTTTGAGTCTCTAAGTGAGAGACTCTTTGAAATACACCTCTAGTTTTGAGGTTGTTTCCATTTGGAGTTTTATCGAGTTTTATCTGAGTTTTGATTTTTGAGTTGGGATTATTTAAAGTATTTATTTTTGAGTTGAGATTTTTGACAGAAGAGTATTTAGTATTGAATTGTAATTTGATTTAAGAGTATTGAGTTTTACAAAGAATTGATAATTGAAGTAGTTGAATAAAGAGAATCTGATTTTTTGAGTTTGATTTAAAGAGTATATAAATGAGTTTCTTTTGAGATCACTTAGTTTTGAAATTAAGATTGAAAATAAATAGTAATTGAGTTTATGTTTTCTATTGAGTTTTGTTTACCATAATTGATTGAGATAAAGAGAATATTAAATAACTGTAATAAATTGGAGAATTGAAATAACGTTTGAATTGAGACACGAGGAATTCCAAAGGTAAATATACGTAAGAGTTCAGAGACTCTTAACACAATACACACACAACATTATTACACATACATACATTCACACGTAAATTGTATTAGAATACAGAATACTCTAATATTGTATTATTTGAGCTATTACACAATATATATTTATATACAATTAATTAAATATTTGTTTGATCTTTTATTTAAATTATTCCTAACCAATTGTTCTGATTAATATGGATTCTCAACCAACTCACTGAATAATAGTGAGGTAAGGAAGGGATCCACTACCTTTTACAATATAATTTGTCCGAAGGGCAACGTGTGTTAAAGTACCAAAGTCTTTTAGAGTTTTAGAAAATATCAATCTTTGATTGATATTAAATAATTTTCTAATATTCAAAATTCATCTTTAACACCTATATAAAAGTTTCTATCACGTCAGGTTAAGGAGAAAAAAAATACTAAAAACCCTTGAAAACAACACAGTTTTTGGAGGCTACCCCCACTTTACTCAAAATCCTGTCTTGATACGCAATTTTGGAACCCAGGATCGTGTTCAGGATACAAAAATACATTAGAAATCACTCCAATGTCTAAAAAAAAAATCTTGTAGACCTGTGCTATAATCATGTCCAATACCAATCCTTAAATTTGAAGCAATTTAAAAAATCACAAAAAAGCATTTAATATGTGCAGTGAAATTATTTTAAACATAGTTTCTCACATATAAGAAGATTAATAGAAGCTTAATTAGATTTTATATAAAATCTTATTTTATATAAAATCTTATTAAGCTGCTATTAATCTTCTTATATGTGAGAACCTATGTAAGAACTCATACAAGATCTCGGATAAGATCCCATGTATGTTCCTATTTATCGTGTTGTTCATATAGGAACCTACACAGGAAACCTCATGGGATCCTGTGTTATTGCTTTTACAGAGACATAAGATCGTGCGCTTGATCTCACGCAAGTTCATCCCAGGAACCTTTTCATACAGGATCTTATGTGTGAACCTGTATGGGAACCCACATAAGAACTCACAAGAGATCCTGGATGGGATCCCATATGTGTTCTCACATAGGAATTTTCAACAGGGATGACTATTATCTATAATTAATAGCAGCAAATTACCTTTATGTTGTTTACCTATTCTTGGAATCTCAGTTCGAGTTACTTTTGGTTTTTCTTTCTCATTTAGATAAATTAGTCGAGATTGATTAATCGTGTGTGTTGAAGAATTAACAGCTCTACCTGAAGCCATTGAACCTTGACTAGTTGTTGCTTGTCCTGAGCTTGCTTTACTAATTACTGGTGATGTTTGCATATTATTTTCCCATAGCGTTTGCTGCTACAAAGGAATATTAAATATTGTATTTAATAGAATTTATTTGGACTAATAATATATTTGTAGTCGAAATAACTGTCATGTGATTTTAAATGGCTTTATCATAGACGTAAGAATATGAGGACGGAGTATTTTTGGGATAGTCAGTGAAAGAACTGAGTTCCGATTCCCAAGCTCTGATGGACTAAGGATCTAGGCAATAAGTAACAAGATATACTAAAATTGAATCCCAGTGTTGAACTGGTTGATTCAACACTTTCAGAGAACGAATGTTTTGTTGAAATGTAGTGTACAGTTCTTCTAGTGCTGTGGCCGACTCTTTCTGTATACGTTTCAGTGAAAATAGCGAATGTAGAGTAGAGTCGATTGGAATTCTATTATTATTATAGTATGAAACGACATCAGTACAGGGCTTTTTAAAATTACTACCGGTAAAGGCAGTGTGTTTAAGTAACAGATCTTACAGGCCTGGTCTGAAGGCTGGTTCGAAGGTAATGAAGTTTCTCAATCGCAGATGAAGAACGATTGTTAACAACCATAGAAGAAAACCAAGTTATTAAAGATTAACCAATTCTGGGTGGCTGCTATCGAATTTAGGCAAATATAAACGTGGTAAGCGAGGATAATTGAGGCGAATCAATACTTAAATTTGGATCAGGCAAAGTGGATGTTTTAATAGAATCAAAAAGTGTAGTCATTTTTTCATAAATTTCTGAAAAGGTAGGGGAAAGTGGAGAGTTGTGCTCCAGCTTATCTTTTTCGATCAAAATTATTACATAAATTATTTTTTGACTATTCTATCATATAGAACTTTTAGTACACGTACAAACACATTTTTTGGCATAATTTATTAATTAAAATTTAAAACGGAAATAGAAATTTTGCTTGTTTTTCGAAAATACTGGTTTTATGACTTTTCAAAAGCAGTAGGGAGTTGTGCTCCACCGTTGAAAATTAAAGAAAAACACATATTTTTTAGAATATTCTTTACTTAAATTATGAAATGTAAAAAAGTAAGATAACTTACATGAAATAAAGTAACAGATAAGATAATAAAAGATTAATTTTAGATAACTTAGATAATTTAGATTAAACTAAATTACTTTAAAAATAATTGAATGAAAATAGGTAATTAATTTCATTTACAGTGAATACAGATGTAAAAAGTCTCATTTCACTAAAGAACAATATTTAAATTGCATAAAACATTCTAATTATTCATAAATAATGCGAAATAAAAATAGAGTGTGCGTATTAAAATTAAAAACTATTAAATATGATGTAAGGCACAACTCTCCACTAACGCTTGAGCACAACTCCCCATTTTCTACATTTTCAAAATAGTCATAGAATAATTAATACATCGAATGTTTATGTGAATTTTTTGTACGTCGAAAGTTATTAATGACAGCTAATTTTTATGCATTAAACATTGTGATCACTTTGAAAAAATTAGTGAAAATGACCTAAACATAAAGAAACAAAAAAAATTTGTTGAAAAAAATTTTAACTCACTATCTGTAAAAACACGAAAAATGCTTCCAAAGATGACGGGTACCATTTAAAAAGTTAGTTCTTAACGAGCAAAGAATATGCCAATAGTTGAAATTTGTCATATTAATTGCCATAATAAAAAAATTAAGGTGGAGCACGACTCCCCTCGAGGCTCAACTCCCTACTCTCCCCTACTTCTTGTGTTTCTAAATTATTTATCATTGAAATATAAATTCTTTTGCCTCACTTCTAACATTTGTTGCTGATTCAGCAATGATCAGTTTATGATTACTGGTGAATTCTTGCCAATCATCATTTAAGGCAGAAAAGTAAGTATCAAAACGGCGATGGGTGACTCGCTCTATTCCTATCTTACACAACTCGTCAAAGGAGATCAACAAAGAAAAAACGGGCTCGAGGTGATCAATCAAATTCAAATGAACGTTTTAAAACACAAACAAAAGGAAAAAGTATATTAGGTATATATTTATTTATATATATATATATACACTACCGTCCGAAATTGTGCGAACTCTGCTTTTTCAACAACTATAAAACTGTTCAAATCTTCAAAAATATTAAAACTAAAATTTTGTCCTCTTTATTTTATTAAAGTTAATAAAATTCTGAAAGAAATGACACCTTGACAAAGAGAATATGTTAATTTTTCAATTAGATATCTAAGAAAAACCCAATTTTCAATGTTTTTACTATTTTTTTTATTTCTTTGTCAAAAATTAATATTTTTAAACGTTCTTAGGCTCATTGAAATCGTATTTTGTTATGCAATTCAAATTATATAAAACAATTCATGTACACATTCTTCCCTAGCGTATGCAAACCGTGAAAGTTGGCTCATAAAATGTCAAAAAATTTAAATTTAATTCTACAATAAAATATAATGTTTAAAAATGAAGTAAATATATCATTCTAAACTTCTCTGATTTATGTAAGTAAATTTAAGATTTATACATTTTACTGATAATTTTTTGTCATATAAATATTAATCACAATTTTTTGACATTTTATGAGCCAACTTTCACGGTTTGCATACGCTAGGGAAGAATGTGTACATGAATTGTTTTATATAATTTGAATTGCATAACAAAATACGATTTCAATGAGCCTAAGAACGTTTAAAAATATTAATTTTTGCCAGAGAAATAAAAAAAATAGTAGAAACATTGAAAATTGGGTTTTTCTTAGATATCTAATTGCAAAAATTAACATATTCTCTTTGTCAAGGTGTCATTTCTTTCAGAATTTTATTAACTTTAATAAAATAAAGAGGACAAAATTTTAGTTTTAATATTTTTGAAGATTTGAACAGTTTTATAGTTGTTGAAAAAGCAGAGTTCGCACAATTTCGGACGGTAGTGTATATATATATATGTTACCTGGACAGTTAAAAGGGACCTTTTGTCCGAAAAAATCGATTCTTTATTGATTGGTGTTTCTGATAAAGAAAAATTTTTTCTATCAGAATCACCAATCAATAAAAAATTAATTTTTTCGAACAAAAGGTCCCTTTTAACTGTCCAGGTCACATATATATATATATATATATATATATATATATATATATATATATAATGATAAAAAGTTGGAGTAGTCTCACCAAATGAAGCTGATATAAATTAAATCGTCAAGGAAGATGGCACTGAAAACCTTTTTGAAATCCAGATCAGAGAAATAGTCCAGTCAAATTAGTCGAAAAACAAGTTTTAACTCAGGACCTCAATTTTTTGCTTAAACCTTTCATTTTGTGGTAAAAATAAAGTACCTAAATTTGGTACTTCGAACTCCTACGGGAACCTAAAATTTTAAGAAACAGGTGCAAAAAATAATTTTTTTTCAAATTGCCGCATTCTATGACATTTTAGCATAAAAAAGAAAGTGTATAAAATTCTGAGTAATTTGTTTTAAAAAATGAACCATGTAGCTCAAAAATTGACCGAGATATAGCTTCCGCAAAGAACCCACTTTTTTCGAGATTTTAACAATAGTTTCCGAGATATAGTCTCTCAAAGTTGACCCTTTTGATATTTTACATACAATAGTAATAAAATGAGATTCTATGTGAAACCTCAAATGGGTCAACTTTGAGAGACTGTATCTTGGAAACTATTAGAGCTATTGCATTGTTCTTTTTTGTAAATTGTCATAAATTTTGATAGCTTCATTTTTTTATCAAATTACTCAGAATTTTATACTTTCTTTTTCATATTAAATATTTTAATGCTAAAATGTCATGAAAGATGGCAAATTTGAAAAAACTGACTTTTTGCACCTATTCCTTAAAAAAATTTTTGGTTCCGGTAGGATTTCGAAGTACCAAATTTAGGTAGTTTTTTACCCTAAAATGAAGGATTTAAGTAAAAAAATTGAGGTCCTGAGTTAAAACATCTAAAAATGCTAACTGGACTGGACTAAAAGGAAATCCTGGTACCTACTATAAAACTGGTCTTCTCATGTTGATGGAAATATTATAACTGCTGGTTAGAAAAAAACTATTCGAAAAAAGGGAGAAAAAGGGCGAAGGAGCTCAAGGCATCTTATGCAGGTAGAAAGAATGAGATAAGGTTAAGACTTATTATTCTAAGCAGGTAAACAATTTAAGGGGCGTCCAAAATTTTACAGACAATGCACAAAAGGACATTAAAAAAATGGAAAATTTAACATAAAAGTAATATACAGGGTGGCGTTTTATTTTTAACAGCTTGATACTTTGGTAAATTGTTGTCATGTATATGAAAGTAATAAATCCCTAAAATATTAATTCATTAAATAAAAATTTGTAGAAAGTAGAAGGGGTTGAAGTTTTGATGTTTTCGGTAACATTGTAATTTTCAAATTCCTATAACTATGACTAAAGTCAACGGATTTTAATTTATGTATAATGCATTTTAAAGCATTTTTCACGTACTTTTCAATAATGTACACGAAATTAAAGAAAAAAACTTTTCACCTCTTTTTTTAAATCAATGCCTATTTTTCGAATTTCACCCCTTCGGGAATTAAACTTTTTTTTATTTTCATTGGAAAGCTGAGGTTTATTCCAATAAGCTACGTAAATATAAAAGTGGGAAAACAATAATTTTTTAATAGACATATTTAATATTAAAATAGGCGATGTTCCGGCGCAATCGATGCAACGGTGCGTAGATGTCGTCGTACACACCTATATTATTTCTACCTATATTATTTCTACTTTATCAGCAGTCGGTAAGGTAGGAATCTGACAAAAATTTCAACTCGACCGATAAGGTAGGGAACTGTTTTACCGACCGAAAATTGAAGTTAGTTTACCGATCACCCAATAGATGGCGCTCACTTCAGAGTGTTACCGACTTTAATTAACCTTTTAATTAAAAATAAAATTATTCTCAACCTGTTTTACTGAACATGGAAATTAGTTTACCGACTACCCAATAGATGGCGCTCACTTCAGTCTGTGGTTTTAAACGTTTTTACCGAATCAGTTTACCAGCCACCCAATAGATGGCGCTCACTTCAGTCTGAGGTTATAAACTTTTTTACCGGATTAGTTTACCAGCCACCCAAGATAGCGCTCACTTTTATTATCAACTTTTTTTAGAAATTATTTTTCAATTAAAACTGTTTTACCGACCGACTTAGTTTACCCGATAGGTGGCGCTCACCTTTCTTTTCGACTTTGTATTTTTAGATATTATTTTTTCTTAAAATAATTTTTTTAATTTTATTTCCGCGCAACGGTGCTGCGCTCTTTACCTCATGGTAAAATTCTCGCTTGTTCGATCGTTGGTAACTGGTAGACCGAGCGTACGAGCTAGTTGTGTACGGTGCCGCGCTAGTGGAGCCGCACGAGTAGTTCCCCCACCCGGCAGCGGCGCGCGTCGCTCCTTGCCTGCGTTAGTGGTAGGGCACTGCCTTTAAAAGTCGGACTGCTCTCGTTAATCCACATAATCTGTTGTAGATGAGCCACATGAGTGATCCAAAAATGGAATGGTGCAATAGTTGGCATTGCATGAGGGATGGGGAGCCCCTCCAGAGATCACTAGAGTTAATCAGCATATCGCGCATGCGAAGTAAGAGTCATCAATGGATGATTGCGTATTTAAAATATTTTACGAATTATATTTTTAAAATTTTGAAAAAAACATGTTGCGACCTAATTAAACATGTCGAGACTTGTTTTTGTGACGTGATATAATGAAAATATCTTAATGAGGTAGATAGGGTATACTACGCATGTGCAATGATACTTAATCTCTTTTACCGACCAAACATTGAAGTTCGTTTGCCTTCCACACATTTTCTGTGTCCTTGACTTTGTTTTTATTATATATTTTTTCAAAATAATTTAAAACTTTTATATTGACCTAGTTTACCAACAACCCAATAGATGGCGTTCACATCAATCAGTATGATCATAATAGTTTTCTTAAATATTTATTTATTAAATATATAATATATATGTTTAAAGCTGTTGTTGTATTTTTAAATTAATTTTTTTTTTTATAAAAAATGTTTAACCTTTTCGTTCCCATGGGACATATATGTCCCACCTACAAAAACCTCAATAACTCTGAACAAAATTAATATTTCTAAGTCTGCTTTGAGGCATTTTCTTCAGGAGGAATAGTGCTTTCAAAATTTCTAGACCAGATGATGTCTAAAAATTTCTATTGTTTAAAAAAATATATAAATAAATATTAAAAATGACCAATTTTTAAAATCGTTCAGATTCGCCTGAAATTTGTTACTCGGGGGTTTTTGGGGTCGCTGATTACGAATCCGGTGTTAGTTTTCAAAAATTCAAAATGGCGGATCCAATATGGCGGACGACTTTTGGAAAATCTAATGCAATTCGCTTGAAACTCGTTACTCGGGGGTTTTTGGGGTCGCTGATTACGAATCCGGTGTTAGTTTTCAAAAATTCAAAATGGCGGATCCAATATGGCGGACGACTTTTGGAAAATCTAATGCAATTCGCTTGAAACTCGTTACTCGGGGTTTTTGGGGTCGCTGATTACGAATCCGGTGTTAGTTTTCAAAAATTCAAAATGTCGGATCCAATATGGCGGACAAATTTTTGAAATTGTTAGATTCGCCTGAAATTTGTTACTCGGAGGTTTTCGGGTCGCTGATTACGAATCTGAAGGCAGATTTTTAAAATTTTCATAATTCAAAATGGTGGATTCAACATGGCATAAAAAATTTAAAAAATTGACCCAATTCGTTTTAATCTTGCTTCTCAAGGGTTTTTGGGGTTACTAATTATGAATCTCGAGTCAGATATTTGAAATTTCTAAAAATTCAAAGATGGATCCAATATGGTGGACGAATTTAAAAAAATAACCAAAAACCCTCAAAAAGCGAGTTTGAAACGAATTGGGTCAATTTTTTCAATTTTATCCGCCATGTTGAATCCGCCATTTTGATTTATACAGACATGACATTTACCAAGTTTCGTGAGCTTTGTTCAACATGTTGGAACTCTGATAAATATGGCTTCGTAGTCATTAATAAAGACAGCAATCTAAATGAGGGGAGATATAGGAAAGGTTTTGACTGCTTCATAACACAATAAATAGAAGGTGATTGGTTCCGTGAGTATTAGTCTAGTGTACGTCTTTGAACTAACAACATGTTTCGTAAGGAGAAAGAGTATCTCCGTTAAATTGCCAAAGCTAGTGAGGCCATTAGACGGAAACATCGCATGTTAAAAATTGGAAAAGAAGCTGTTGAAAATGTGTTGAGTAAAACTTTTAAACCTATAGTTCAACCCTTAGAGAAAATTGTTAACCTCTCTGATCCCTACCGAAAGAGTGGTACTGAATTGGTACTGGGGAATCGGAACTGAGGGCTCAGTACCAACTCAGTACCGATTTGGTGCATTTTTGTACTGGAATGGTACTGGGAAATTTACCTGCAAAAGGGTCACTTTATTGCGGTTCAGGAGGGTTGCCTTTTAATTTTTAAAAACCAAAAGCTAACGGTATTATAAATAAGAACCATTCTGAAAACATTGAATCCCTGAAATTTTAAAAATGTACTAACCACCCTAAAAACATTTACTTTATTTAAATATTGAAAAAGGTATTGAATGAAATTTAGATATCGAAATAAATAAAACTGTATGTATATAATCATATTTTTTATTTTTATTGTTCAAACATTTCATTATACATTTTAAATTAATCTTAAAACGATTAACATAATTAACTATAACACAGTGTATATAACATATAGGTATACAAAAAATAATTTTTGAACTATTATACATAATTATAAATTAATTTAGTACAAAAAGATAAACTCTTTTTCGAAGTTTTTACAATTACATTTTTCTTACAATACTAAATAATTTTTAAATTAAGAAATATTCTTATTCTAAATCAATACACATACACAATATTTTACAATAACCAATTTTTTAAGAAATTTATAATAATTATTTTATAATAATCATTGATATAATTGATTTCAACATATTATATATTACTATTTTGCAATAAAAAACAAAATTTATATCAATACTATATGCATAATAATAAATTAATGTTATTGAATAAATTAATGCTGATTACGAAGATTTCAAAAACCAATTTGTTCCTAAAATGAATTAGTTTTTACAACTAATATAAACAGCTATTATTTTAATAAATGCGATCAATATATTTTTAAAGTATAATTACAATAATCGGGGTGTCCAGCGGTCAGGGAAACTTTTTAGTCAGGGAAAAGTCATGGAATATCAGGGAATTTAATTAAAAGTTAGAGAACTTTTTAAAAATTTGTTAAAAATGAACATTTTTATGAACTTTTTAAATTTTTCGGTTAAAGAAAAAGTTTATAATGCTAATAAATAAAATGTTTTTATTATCTTAAAAATACTTTAATATTTAATACTTTCCATTTTTTTAATATTAAATATTTATTAGAGCAAAGTTGGAAGAAGGTTAGGAAAATGTCAGGGAATTTTTTTTACTTCTTGCTGGACACACTCATGATTAACATTGTGATACAGTATCGTTGAAGTAAAATTAAGGATTTTGATTTTAATTATTTAATATAATTTACAAATATTTTTGTAAATTAAAAGATTTCTAATATTTCTATAATAAAAATGTGTTATAAAGTATTCTTTCTCCCTTTAAAAAAAATTTTATACTTTCTTTTCGGTGTCCAAGATTTTTCAGAAACTACTTTACCGATCAATTTCAAATTTACAGGGGGCTTCTTCTACAGAGAGTTATAAAAAACGAAAAATTTTATGAAATTAAAATTTTAAACAAAATAACAGTTGTTTAATTGTAATTTTAACAAATTGCTTTAATTTAACTACCAAATTAAAAAAATTAGTAACTGAAAATATTATTATTAATCAATGGCATCATTTCTGACAATTTATATTTTTTATATGGCAATTGTGTGTTATCCTCCATGTAGTCAAAAATTTTTCTCTTTGGTAGAAACACTTTAATGTTTACAGGCTGTGGTTTACCATTTGGTTTTATAGCATAAGATTCATTTCTTACTTCAAGTAATTCTTCGTTGTCATTGCTAGGTAATTTATCAAAGTCACTTATTCTTCTTATGACAGACACTCTGTTTTTCGCTTCTGGAAGTAACATAATTTTAGAATTCGAAAAAATTTCCTTTCCACAATCGTCATTACTGACAGAAGGTGACAATGGTAACTCAATAAATGAATCTTGAGTGGAAGGATGGACATTTTCCAAATTTGAAATTAAGTTACTTGTCGATGTTTCTTTAAACTCTCCATTCTTCAGAAGTTGGTCCCTTTCATAATTAATTTTTTTCGCCACATTAAAATTTAATTTTCTGAGTTCTTTTTCTACGTCTGCTTCTTTCATGTTCTTCACGTCTTTTAAAATCCGTTCGAACTCATCTAAAAAAATATTTTTAATTTATTGTTAGGAATACAAAAATTCTATATAATTATTTAAAAAATTTTGCAAGTTAAACTTACCTCGTAAAGCCATATATTTTAATTGATTCAGCTGTTGACGATTGGAATAATTTTTATGTTTGTTTAAATTGCATTGTTTGCCACTTATGCTGCTATTTATAATTTCTTCGTTGTCGAATATCAAGAGAACTAACTGCCGCGCTATAATGGAAGGTGTATAAATTTTACTCCTGGTTTTTAGAAATTGTAGTGCTAATTCGTCAACAAGTACACCGTACCCGAGGTTCACCTGCAAATACAAGCATTTTTAATTGATTAATATGTTAAAAGCATTATTGGATTTTGATTTTTAACAACCCAAGTAACAAAAAAGTTGTTTTCTAATTTTAGTGCTCTATATTTTATTAAAATTATCGTTTAACGGACTGAATTTAAAGTCTTCAAATGAATATAGGTATTACTTAGTTTGGACGTAAACTTGCTGCAAACTAACTACAAAAGACAAAGAATCTTTTTGCAAGATTGTCGTAGTCAGGGTATTTTATAATTTGCTGCAAGATTTCGTGCCAACTGGGTAAGTAAACCAACGCTGAAAAATTTTAATTGTAAATTTCATTGTTTAAATATTTTATATGCTTTATTAAAATTAATTTATAATTACTTTTCCCTTCGGAATTTCATTTATCTCCATTTTATTAGAAGTTCCTTTAAGCGAAGACTGTTTTGTGTTCTCAAGTACTTCACCTAAAAATTCAAAATAATTGAGCATTATTATTATACAATTATAAAAGTATGTACAACGAATATATATTGATATGACTTATTTACTTAATTGGTTTTCGACAATTTCCTGACACCTGCGCAAGTTTTCCTCCAGCTTTTTAATTTTTTCATCTTTTTCCTTTAATTGACTTCTTAAGGTTTTATTATCTTGTTCTAGGACGCATATTCTTGAAGATTTTTGAGTCCATTCATGAACCGAAACATTTACCATGTCATTATCCTTATTTTCAAGTTTTTTGAAAAGTTTTTCTTGTAACTTATCTTTCCTTTTTTTCTCCTCCATGTTATTTTTTTTCGCCTTCGCCTAAAAAAATAACATTAAATGAACCAAATTTTTTAAAAAATTAAAACGCAATTGCAAGTTTTTTTGAAACTTGCAGCATTAATCAAAAATAAGTAATTTTATAATAAAACATTGGTCACGATTTTTCTAACAATTAGTTATTTTTAACTAATTAAGATTTACACAAAGTAAAGTTCAAGGTTTTCTTACAGAAATCTTCAATGAGTTCTACTGTGATATATCATTAACATCAAATATATACATACCAAAGAATCTATTTTAGAAGGCATTTCTTTGGTCTCGTTCTCACTGGCTTCTTCAGCAGGAGATTCGCAATTCGTAATGTACGTCAAAAATCTGACGCTTGGTGGTTTAAGTCGTTTACCCATAAACCGCTGTAGTTCGTCAGCATTTTCTGTTCATATTAAAAGGTTAAGTGTTTATTAATTATAATGAATTATATAATAATTAGTTCACTACTTCTCACTAATTTATATTTGAAAGAGTACATTATAAAACTAGTAAATTTAGCGATAGAAATAGATCTAAATAAATGAATAAATTTTTTTTGTAACGAAAATTTATTTTTATTTAAAACAAATAAGAACATATTAGGCTCTGACACAAATATATTTTTATTTGTTTTTTTAAATTTTATTTGTCTCAAATAAACGCCAATAAAATCACAGAAAATTAAAAGACATTAAAGCTGCAACGATTATTTAAATACCTTATAATTTTCTGTGATATTTTTCATGGTGCAAAGCATCTTTTAAATTAGTAAGCCTTACATAAAAATCATTAATTTTTTTATTAAAAATTAAACAAAACAGTTACTAATGCATAATATAGACTTCAGATTGTAGAACTTTTTCATATTTTTTATAAATTTCGTAAAATTTACTTATTATTTAAATTTTCTAAATCTTAAAAAATTAGATTGTTTTGAAATTCCCAAAAAATTTTAACTGTATTTGTTACAAAATATTTTTCAATTTTTTAAAAAAAATTTTCCACTGTAAATTTAATTTTGTTTATTAAAAAAAACTTATTTCTTGCATTAAAACGAATCGATTAACCTATATATAGTTCATATTTTAGTGAAATCTATAGATTAAATCATGTTTTTTATTTTTAAAAAATCGTTTATTGTAATTTTTGAAATAACTTTTTCTTAAATAGAAATTTTAATTAATTTTTGTTCAAATTGTATTCCTGGCATGAAAACGAATCGATTGATGTATTTAAAGTTTTTAATTAGCAGTATTTATATAATTCATCGTTATTTTAGTTGTAATCTTTCTTTTAATCTTGAAAATTAGTGTATCATGTTGAGGAAGCTATATGGTCATGAAATGAACATCTTATTTTTTTAAATTTTCATATCACAGAATTTCAATGACTGGATTTTATTTTTAACAAATTTTTTATTCTTCCAATTATTTTTTAATAGAAATTCCTATTAACCAAATTTATATTACAGAATTATTATTTAATAAATTTTCATTTTATTACTGAAAGAAAGTATTTTTAAGAATAGAATATATTGTCTTTGATATTATTTATAATCATAAAACCCTTAAACTTAAGCAAGCATTAAGTTGTTATTTGTCATTGTCTACTCCCGTAAGGGTCGATCATCACTTCGACTGCCCGCCGAAAGATCTAGACCTGAGTTTAGTGACGTTTACAGAACATAGAAAAAGTGTAAACACGTACACAAACAATCACTGACTACTTTACTAATCTTAGTCTACATCTCGTTCTGGTGGCCGTACCAATATACCTTTTTCACATCTGGACAATCCTTGCCATAGTAAAAGGACAAAGAGACTAGAATGGCGGAAATCAATAGGTGCTATGGGTTTTCCCAGCAATAAAATTATAAAATATTTTTAAGGGTTCCACGAGAATAAAAAGACGCTTTTTTCTAAAAATAATATTTGAAAAATACTTTGTCCATGATTTTTAAGAATAATATATTATATTATGCACAGAAATCGAGAGAGAAATAATTTTCAAAAACATGTTTTTTGCAAGAGGTATGTATTGCAAAATTTTTTATTACAGTAGAATTGTATAACCAAAACAGTAAATGCGGGTTAGTTTATTTTTTATTGAATATTCATAATAAATTAATTAATGATTTAATTTTAGATCTTTTTTATACGTCCTTTCTTAAACCTGACGAAAACTTTAATGATATTAATTCTAATCAAAACATCTTGTTTTTTCGAAACGCATGATTAATGTCTAAAATAAATTTGTTAGAATTTTTATTTTATAGAAATTCATTAGATATAATTTTCTTTCAGATAAATTTTTATTAGTTACAAGTGAAAATTCAGTAATATATAAATTCTGTCAAATGATAATTCGAACAAATGAAGATTCGTCTGAAAGAAAATGTTATGCAATGAAATTCTACCTAATATAAATTCATTTAAATAGCAATTATTTTAAATAAAAATTTGATCAAATAGAAATTTTATGAAGTAAATATTCGAATATATACAAATTTTGTCATATGAAAAATCTGTTATATGGAAATTCTGTCAACAAACAATTTGAACAAATATAATTTTGACTTAAAGAAAATTCCATCTAATGAAGTTTTATCAAATAAAAATTCTAACATACTAATTTTAGGCATTATTCATACGTTTCGTTTTTTCTCTGCAAATAAAAGACAATATTACTCATTATTGTGTTTGACACTTACCAGAAATTTTTAATATGTAGCAAAAGCGCTGCTCTATCACCTTCTCTCCATCAATTTTTTCATTTTCATCACATTTTAATTTAAAATATTTAAACTTTAATTTTTGAAAATCGTTTAAATAAGTTTTTACTTTAAAGTGTTTAATTTTGTTACACGGAACAATCAGTTGCTCCTTTTCTTTTACCTTACTCTCTTTCTCATCATTAACTTTCACTATTTCTACTAATGCAAGCCACTGTAACACTGGTATCTTCGTTAATCGGATCACAAGTTGCTTTGAATTATTCATAATTGGATATCAAAAAATTGCTTTTTATTAACTTTATTTGCACCACGATGCGCAAAAGGTAGGTCTTTCTTCAGCGAGAGCAGTCCGTCAACTTAGAAACTCATTCCATCCGCTTTGAAAGAGACTTACCTGCTTCCAGTCAACCAGGGGTTAGTGCGACCCCAAAAACTAACGGAATTTTTAAAAAGCTTTTTTTTATTAAATTTTAATTTTCTAAAATAATTTTTTTCAGCAGTAAGTTGCTTTCTAGATTTGTTATATATTTCAACTAATTAACCACTGACTTAATATTCATGAGACTCATGAATATTGACAAAAATTAATTTGTTATAGAATTTCTATTTCATAGAATTTCATAAAATAACATTTTCTTTTAACAGAATTTTTATTTGTTCGAATTATTTTTTGACAGATTTTCCATTAAACCAGAATCATGAATTTTTATTAGGTAAAATTTCATTGCATAGAATTTTCATTTGTTTGAATTATTATTTAAAAGAATTTCTATATAAACAATTTTCCACATTGCAGAATTTATAGTTAACCGAAAAATCATTTAACAAAATTTCTAATTGATAGAATTTTCATTCCTTCAAAAATTCAAATGGCAGAATAAACAGTTAACACAATCATTTTGGCGCGATTTTTAAAAATAATCAATCACAATTTTATGGGTAATTTTTAATTGGTTGATTTTAAAAATCGCGCCGAAGTATTTCTGTCGATTGTTTGTTTGCTCGTTTGCAATTTTGTACAAATGAAAATGTTACTACTAAAAAATTTTCTTAAATGATTTAGCGATTAAGTAAAAAATCGGTTATATGGTAATTCTATCAAATAATAATTCGAACAAATGAAAATTCCTCTGAAAGAAAATTCTTTGTAATGAAATTCTACCTAAAAAAATTCATTTAAATGTTTATTATGTTAAATGAAAACTCGAGCAGATAAAATTTCTGACAAATGAAAATTAGAACACAGAAAAATTATCTGAAGTGAACTTTCGGTTATATAAACATTAAGAAATATAGAAAATACGTTTAATGAAAATTTTGAAAAATAAAATTAGGCCCAATGAAAATTTTAACAATTAATTTTTAGAACTTTTTCATGCTTCCCGAACATTCTAAAAGAAAATTGTATACAATGAAATTCTACATAACAAAAATTCATTTGCATTACTATTAATATGATAAATGAAAATTTAAGCAAATAAAAATTCTGTGAAGTAAATTTTCGGTTCCATAAAACTCATGTAACACAAAAGTGGTTTAAGGCCAGGTCCAAGTCGAGTAAGCTGTTCCTTTGAAGTTTCAATGGAACAGCTGAAACTAATTCGGCTAAAAGAAATATCTATCTGGATTCAATCAAATAAAAATTCTAACAAATTAATTTTAGGCATTATTCATGTGTCTCATATTCATTTATTAAAAATGGCTTATTAATTAATCACAATTATTGTATAAGGGTGATTCTCTCAAAAAGGACAAATTACGCTTTTAAGATATTTTGTTAAAAAATATGAAAATTAATTGAAATTACTTAAAATTCTGTCAGCCATACGTTATGATTTAACAATTTTCAATCGGACCACTAAAGAAAATTTTAAAAAAAGGTAAAATAACTGAAATATTGAATAAAAACTGATGTTACGGAATGGACTTTTAACACTAGTTTTCATTCAATAATTCAGTTGTTTGCCATTTTTTTGAAATTTTCTTTAGTGATCCCATAAAAATTTGTTGAATTTTATCGTATGGTTGGGAGAATGTTTATTAATTGAAATTAATGTTATTATTTTTTAACAAAAACCTCGTCCAAAAATTGTGCACAAATAATTTGTTCTTTTTGAGAGAATCACCCATAAATAATAAATTAGCATTAAAAACCAATTTATAGCTTAACGTCGAAAAAGACCAATCACTTTTTCAGACAGACAGTGAAGAAAGTACCATTTGACATTTAACAAATGGCAAATTAAATTACTCTAACAATTAGAATGATGGTAATGATTCTCTAATATTAAAACATTGTCTTCCATATTAATGTCTTTATAATAGGTTTTTAATGGAACAGATTGAAATGAATAGGGTATTCATTGCAGTGAAATTTGTAAGATGTTAGTTGACGATCACACTTTCAGTTGCGTGTGTAGTGCAGTTGAAACAGAAGTGATTTTCGAAAGTGAGTTATTAAATAATATTAATATAATAATTTTAGCGTCAATTCAAGTGGCATATAAAACAAGAATTTGTTGAGCTAATGAAATATCGAGCATCTTTTTAAGTAAGTAAATTAAAATATCAGTTCATTATCATTTTTAGCATATATGATTTATAACATTACTTCATTATGAGTGTTATTTTGTAAAGTTTTTTATATCATCTGTTTTTATTTAAAATTAAAATGACAATTTATTACTTAACAGTTAGGTTAAGAATTTGTTTAAAAAAGTAATTCTTATTTAATTTATCTATTTTTGCTGGGTTAGTGAAAAAAAGGACACATCAAAAATAATTTTTTTCAATAACTAAGGCATAAAATTAACTCATTTGGCTTCTACTCCAAAAGAATGCGAGTTTCATAGAATCCTGTTAGGAGTTAAAATGTAACTAATTTACAAAATTATTTTTTATTACAAAATACTTTATTCACTCATATATCGTTTATAGTTTTTAATCATTATCTAGTAATAATGTGATTTTTATTAACCCAAAATATTCGCGAACGAATTTTTTTAAAATTGTTATTAAAAACCCTTTATATTGATGACAGTATGTAGGGGAGACCGGGGTTACTTGGTGCACTTTTCACTCTTTGTCGTGTAACTCACTCATTTTTGCTTTTTTTAAAAAGTTATTGTATAGAAAACTTGCTGTAACATCTCAGCTTCAATTTAAAAAGAAGAAAATTTCAATATATTTAATACTTTTCTTTTTATACTACTCTATTTGAAGATGTGCAAAGCGCGCCAAGCAACCCCGTCCCGGGGTTGCGTGGTGCAGGAGTGAAATTTATTAAATTATATGATTTAAAGTTTAAACAATATAAGACTTAACAAAATAAGTCTTGTACTGTAATTTTACAATAAAATTATTTTAAAAATTAGAAAATTTTATTTAAATTGAAAGCATTTTCTATGAAATCGTAAAATTATCAAAGAATATATTTTTTTTTATAATTATGCTGTGAATATTTAAAAACCCATTATTCGGTTAAATTTTTTGAAAAGTATTGTTATTGGTGCTTATTAATGTGTAAATTTCATATAATCAACTTGATTTAATCATTTTATTAATATTTAACGAAATTTTTATATAACCGCGCCACCTAACCCCGAATGTACTTTTGCAATATTTATTAACATTTTATAAAAACTGTTAATATAATTTAAAAAATTTTTTTTGTTTCTTAATAACAAATGTATAGAGCTCAAAACTTGATATTTGAGCTCTTCTAAATTTCATTTTTTAAAGAGGTATCACAAAAAAAGAAGAGGTTAAAAAATTACTTTGGAGTGCCAAAATCAGTTATTTTAATCTATACTTTACAATTATGAATGAATATTAATGAAATTTTGTACAAACTTACAGTTCATCAAATACTTTAACTTGAATGATGAGAAAAATTAATTTTACTTAACACTTTCAAATAAACTCAAGTGCGTCAAGCAACCCCTGCGCCAAACAGCCCCGGTCTCCCCTACTATCAATAGTAAAACATTAATATTTTTAAAATGTGGAGGTGTAATACAACCCTTATTATGTTTCATCCTACACTCCGGACCTAAAATACCTACACTATAGTTTTTTCCTTTAAGAAAAGGCAATTTTTACTAACAAATTTTAAAAATTAAAAAATTAGTTACTAAACAAAAAAAAATAGATATTCATTTCCGTTCCTGTTTTTTAGAATTAAACATTTTTGAAAAAATAATAATTTTGTCATAAGATTTGAGTAAGTATAACTTTTCTTAGAATATATCAAGAATCATATAAAAATTGTAAACTAAAAGAATTATTCATAAAGAAATGTTTTTCTTTTCGAAATGTTAAAAACTTTGTAATAACTTATAGTAAAATTTCCTAAATAAATAAATAAATCGATACGTTTTTAAATGTTCTACTAATTGGTTATAATGGTTTTGACATTAAAATTTTTTATTTATAAAAAAATTACTAACTTTTGAAAAAATCTCAATATATGAAATTAAGCTTAAAAGATAAATTAACCATAAATGCCTCTGACATTTTAAGATTTTCAATCACTGAAAAAAATTGCAGTTTTTCCATGACCGTGGCAACCCCGATTAATATTAACATAAACATGAGAATTTTCATTGTCACCGAGTTTAATTTGGGCCTGAGTGAAGAGAGAACGAATTTGTCGAAAAATACAAAATATAAACATTCTAAACAGTTTGTAAGATTCGACGTTGTCTGAAGGGAAGGGTGGTGGAGCTAATGCCAAGGGAAAAGTCGACCTATGTCGAAAGCAGCCGAATATTCACACTCGGCTCAATTCCCGCCATACTCGCCCCCATACTAATCACTTACGCCGGTTTTGAAAACTTTCTGTCGTTTTTCCTTTCCGCACCTCTAACTTACACTTACAGAATAATTTTTAAGGGTTGTTACCTGCAATATTAGGAAATAAGACTAGACTTTTAAAATTTTGACAGTTTATTTTTTGGGTCAATTTAAAAATTCATTATTTTTTCAGAATTTTTTACCATGTAATTTTTGAGAAAATAATAAAATATTTTTTCATATTTAAACAAAATAAAGATTGTATTACACTTCCTATTTTTTAAAATATTAATGTTGTACTAGTGATGTAATATTTTGGCACCAATCAGAAGGTTTGCTAATAGAAATTAAAAAAAATATTCTTCGGCAAACGTTGAAAATAACGGGAATAAATAAGTATTAAATCAAAAAATTATTTCAGTTTTTCTAGAAATCCCTACAAATTATTCATGATATTAAAGAATATAATATATCTATCAAAGAAAATTGCTTAGCAAACATTTTAGATAATAATAGCAAAAAATAACAAATTTTAAATTTAATTCAATTTTAAAACATAAATCGTTGTATTATCCCACATAGCACGTAATATTACCTGGTAATATTACAATAATATTACCTGGTAATATTATTGTATTATTAAAATTCCGCCTCATGATAATATTATCCGGTAAGATTACAAGAAATTTTAAAAATCAGTTAAAAATATTTGACTGATTAATTCTTATCTTTTTGTGTTTTATTATAAAAAACTTTGAAATGTTTATGTATTTCAAATAAACGTGTAATATTACTGTAATATTACTATAATATTACCAGGAGGCGGACATTTTAATATTATTCTAATATTACGTGCTACTTATTGAAACAAGAAATTATTAAAAAAGATTAATTAAAAAGTGTGCACACGTATTTGGGAAAATTCAATTTTTTAAAATTTGTAAGTAAATAAATATGTTATAAGCAATAATAAACTCTTTTTAGGTAAAGAGAGCAATGGATCAGAATAATACAAACCGAAATCGTTATAATAAATTCTTCAGGCGTGATTCAAATAGCAAACACATTCACCGTAATACACTTATGAACATCAGAAATCAATTAAGACAAATTGATGCAGAAGATGCCATATCTAACAATAATGAAGACAGGATGATTAATATAACACAGGATATAAGAAACGAGGAGATTATCAGTGATGTAATAGAAATACAGTCCCGTATTGAAGCTGAAAGGTTTAAAATTGCAATACCATATCAAAATAATTTCCTAATTTTAACAAATTTGTATGTTCATTATATAACAAAAAATGAACATATATTATTTACTATGGATTTTTTCACCATTGTCAAATAAATTGTCAAATCTTATGCTAACTATTCCATAAACTTGTATCAAAATATTTTATTATAGTTGTTTATGTACATGTTTTTAATTTTGAATATGGATTTTTCAGTGGCGATAACATGGACTACAATGTTAACAATGACTTAGAAATTCAACCCTTATCTGCAGAAGAATTCGCGCAAGAGGATGAAGTGGAAGGTGAATATCAAAGAGAAGAAGATATTCATGAAAATAATGAGGAAGATGATGATAATGAAGATAATGATGGCTCTGAAATGAACGATAGTGAATATGAGGTAGAAGGTGAGAACGGCAATGATGATAGGATAGAAGAACATTTATTTGACTTAGATTATTTAAATACTCCGTTATTCGAAGGAAGTAATTTAACAGTTGGAGAAACTGTATTTATGATAGAAAGCTTTTCAAGTCGTCATGGTTTAAGTAAACTTTGTGTGCAAGATCTTTTAGAACTTTTACAAATAATAGTTGGTGACTGTAATCTTCCGCAATCCATTTACACATTTAATAGTGTATTTTCTCGTATTCTAAATTTAATATCTTACTACTTGTGTTGTAAAGAATGTGGTGCCCAAATTGGGAAAATAAATAGATCCGAAAAATGTAAAGATATTATAGTTTGTGGTAATTGTCAGACTGAAAACGAGAAAAATTTAAATAGCGGTTGCTATATAGCAATGTTTGATTTGCAAAAGCAGTTTAAATATTTTTTGGAGGATCCAGAAATTGAACAAGCTTTGTTTGACAATGAAGATAAAAGACGTAAGAATGGAATGTTTCAAGAGGAAGAAGTTGTTATAGAAGATTTATATGATGGTGCGATCTATTCTCAATTAAAGCAGCCAGGAAATATCTTATTTGGGCCATCGAATTTTACTATTAGTTTTAATTTAGATGGTGCTTCATTTTTCAAATCATCTAAAGGATCATGTTGGCCTATCCAAATAATTTTAAACGAACTACCCCTGAAATTACGTAACAGGAGGTTAGTTTTAGGTGGATTATGGTTCGGAACAAAAATTCCAAAAGTTGATGGAATGTTAAATATTCTGTCTAATGAATTTGAAAAAATTAGTACAAATGGAGTTTCGTGGAAAAATAGTAATGGTTACGAAATTGTAAGTTACATTATACCTCTCTTTTGTTGTGTTGATTCTGTAGCCAGACCAAAAATTACAGAAAGTACACAGTATAATGGTCGTTATGGTTGCTTGTATTGCTATAATCCGGGCAAGGTATTTAATAAAACAATAAAATATCCTAGTACAATAAATCACGAAAATTTAGTTGATGAAGAAATAGATGGTGATAACTATAGAGACAGAACATCTACGGAAGTAATAAATTGTATGAAAGAAGCATACATCCTAAATAAAGAAATAATAAGTGAAAGTAATAAAGTAACTTGTAAAGGATTTAAGGGATTATCGATGTTAGCAAATGTTGAATATTTTGATATGCTTTGGGGCTTACCTCCAGATAAACTACATTGCGTAGAAGAGGGTGTAGTAGGTTCAACATTATTTGACATTTTTTTTGACAAAAAGAAGAGCTCACCTGGAAACTATATTGGATACCCAAGAGCATTAAAAGAAATAAATGCTCGTTTAATGTCAATTAAACCTCCAATTGAGATTCATCGACTACCTCGTGGCATAAATCAGCGCAAATTTTGGAAAGCTTCAGAATTTGGAGCTTTTTTATTATACTATTCTATTCCATGCTTTAAAGGAATTTTATCTACAAAACACTTAAATCATCTTGCGCTCTTAGTAGAAGGGTATCAGCTTCTTTTGCAGCGAAAAATCACTAGTAATGATTTGCGTCAAAGTCATTTATTATTAAAACGATTTGTGGATGAATTTGAAACTTTATATGGACCGGAAAAAATGACTTTTAATCTCCATTGTTTATTACACTTTGCGAAGGCTGTATTTATGTGCGGGCCAGCGTGGTCATTTTGCACAAATCCTTTTGAGTCGCACTTAAGAGTGCTAAAGAAATACACACACTCAAGCAACGGTGTTTGTATTCAAATAGCAGAAAAAGTAGGGAAAAAAGAATCACTGTGCGTTGTAAAGAAATATTTAAAATTAAGAGATGATGTAGATTTATTTATAAAAAAAATGTCAACTAGTAAATCACGATCCTATTGTTTAGAATTAGGAGATGGATGTATAGTTTTAGGATATGGAAAATTTAAAACACTTCGAGAAGAAGAGATTAATTTACTGCGAAGAAACACTATAGAAGGCAATCGGTTTATGGTTTACAAAAAAATAATTGTAAATGGTCGCACTCACTCATCAGATGATCATTTCAAAGCAACAAGAAGAGATAATAGATTTGCAAAGTTAAACGACGGAACACTTGTCAAAATAATGCGCTTTGTTGTAATAAATGGTAATTGTAAAATATTTGTTAAAAAACTGAATACTGAAGCTGTAATACTTGGAGATACTTTGCTCACTCATATGAGAAAAATAATTGCTCCTGAAGATAACCAGCTTTTGCTTGTAGACCCTACTAACCTAATCGAATTATGTGTACATGTTTGCGTAAAACCTGGATTTAATTATGTATGTACTTTATTAAATCACGGCGAAATTCAATAAAATTTTTCGTTATATTAAATAATATTTTTTTATACACTTATGTAAGAATAAAAACTACTATTATAAAAAGTAATATTACCGGTAATGTTACTGTAATATTACTCGCTAATATTAAGGTAATATTACAGTAATATTGCAGTAATATTATACCGTAATATTAAGGTAATATTACAAGATAATATTACAGTAATATTATGGGAATATTTCTTTACGAAAAAAATCTACCCATCCAGGGAATCGAACCCCGAACTCAAAGCACACGAGTCCAGAGTTTTACCAACAAGCCAAATTGACTTATAATATATTTACGTTTTTTATGCTTTATGAATAACTCAAATCAGTCTGTAATATTACTGTAATATTACCGTTAATATTACAGTAATATTACTGTAATATTACCGTTAATATTACAGTAATATTCCCGGTAATATTACCTTGAGGCGGACATTTTAAGATTACTGTAATATTACAGCGTTATATTACGAATCTCACGTGTAATATTACCTTGATATTGAGGATATATTACGTGCTTCTTGGGTAAATATTATTTGAATTCGAATTTAAAAGAATATGTGTAATATAGAAATAAAATAGTCTAGAATAATAAGATACTGTCGAATTGTCTCTAGTAAACTCTGAGCGAATTTTATCAGGTTTTTCGCTCACGTTTTAGCACATTTATTACTATTATAATTAATTATAATGATAAGAATTAATTAATATGCATATATTAATTACTATATTATTAAAATTCAATTTAACATAATTCTTCTACAAATCAACTAAATAATTACTAATTTTAATTTCTCTTTTTAGCATATTGCACTATAATTAGATGCAATATTTGGTTCAAATCAAATTTATATTGAGTGAAAACTGGATCAAATTCGCTCAGAGATTGATTAAGCGATCAATTCATATATTCTATTTTACAAGAGACCAGAATGTTTTTGCTCATCTAGTTGTAAAAAAATAAACTTTTATGTAGAAATAGCCAGCGATTTCTAATTTTTTTCAAATATATATATATATATATATATATAGAGTTAACACAGTGGTAAGAATAGGTTTTCAACTGTATGTTGCTTTCTTATAACTAAATGTAAGGAAACTAGCTTACTGTAAAATAATAAATACAAATTTGAAGTAGGGACTTTAAAAGTATAGTCGTAGTCATTGACGCCTTCCATTTTCTGTCTTTGTCTTACAAACGTGACTCCATGTATATTATATGTACGTTAGAAAAGGACAAAAAGAAAAGTATAGGCCAGAAGGATCTTTTATGCTTTTATGGCTTTTCATTGCAAAATTAAAAATTGTTGCATTTGAAAAAAATAATTTTTAAATATTATATTTGTAATGTACATGTTAATACAATTACAACGATATAAAATTTTTTGCAAGTATTTTTAAATTATTGAAAATTAATTTTAATTAATGGAGTATTTATTGTATAATCATTATGTAATTTTAGAGTTTTTACATAATGTTTTACATCATTGGAATCGTTAAAATCTATAAATTACAAATATAACATTTAAAAAAATATTTATTTAAATTTAAATAATTTTTTATTTTGCATTAAAAAGTCATAAAACCTGATGGACCCTCGAAAGGACCCTTCTATTGGAAAAAGGGAATATATAAAAAAATGTAAATTGTAGTAGGTAAAAGTAAATAAGCGGTTTGAAAAAAATAAAAAAAATTGTCCTGAGGATTTCAAATACATATTTAAAAATTTTTCATAGAAATTAACTATTTAATTTTTAACTATTTATAGAATTTTTTTGGATGTCTAGAATCCAATAACAAATTTGAGCAATATTTTTTTGCTTTACTTATAACTTTTTTCCTATTAAAAATAGAGAAAAATGTTGTAAATGTTTTTTACACGGAAGATCTTACACTTTTAGAAAAAAATTATTTTTTAAAAAAAATATTAATTTTTAAACAATTTGTTTAAAAAATAAAATTTGTTTATAACTTTTAACCATGTTCTCCCTCATTTAGAGCGCGAAAAAAATCATGAATATTGTTTAAGTCATAATCAATTGATGGTTAAATTTTAGAGATGGCATTATTTTTTGTTTTCGAGATATTAATTAATTAACTAACAAAAGTTAATAAAAAATGAAATATTTTACGAACAAATAAAATTAGAGTAATTTTAAAAACACCATTTGAATTCTTATCAAAATCCGCATCCAACGAGCCCTATATGAATACCCGGATCAAATAACTCGACCGACGCTCGGACGCACGCTCTAATGGTAGTCGGGTAGCAGTGAGCCGCCCACAGGATGTCACTGCTACTTGATTGGTAATAGAGCGTTCGTCCGAGCGTCGGTCGACTTATTTGATCCGGGTATTCATATGAACTATTTCTAATAAACGGGTGTTAAATTAATAATTAATAATAAAAATTATTTAAATAATTAATAACATTTAAGGAAATGAAGATAAACCGTCAATTCTTTTTTTATTTGGAAGATCATCTAATTCTGTGTTAAATAAAACCAGTATAAATAACATTTTTAACAAATCTAAATTATTAACAGATGATTTTTGAAAATTGAGGTTTTAGCACCCTACGACACAAGTTGGAGGGGGCTAACTACCTACTCGGCATGGTATTTTTCAGTCTTTTTCTAAATAACATTTTATAATTAATTTTTGATTCTTGGTAATACTTAATATTCTTTTTTTGACACAGAATTAGATGATCTTCCAAATAAAAAAAGAATTGACGATTTATCTTTATTTCTTCAAATGTTATTAATTATTTAAATAAATTTTATTAATTATTATTAATTTAACACCCGTTTATTAGAAATAGTTCATATAGGGCTCGTTGGATGTGGATTTTGATAAGAATTCAAATGGTGTTTTTAAAATTACTCTAATTTTATTTGTTCGTAAAATATTTCATTTTTTATTAACTTTTGTTAATTAATTAATTAATATCTCGAAAACAAAAAATAATGCCATCTCTAAAATTTAACCATCAATTGATTATGACTTAAACAATATTCATGATTTTTTTCGCGCTTCTAAATGAGGGAGAACATGGTTAAAAGTTATAAACAAATTTTATTTTTTAAACAAATTGTTTAAAAATTAATATTTTTTTTAAAAAATAATTTTTTTCTAAAAGTGTAAGATCTTCCGTGTAAAAAACATTTACAACATTTTTCTCTATTTTTAATAGGAAAAAAGTTTTAAGTAAAGCAAAAAAATATTGCTCAAATTTGTTATTGTAAATATCTCGAAAAATATTAAAATATTTAAATAAATATTAAAAAATCCAAGACATTACAAAAAATTCGAAATTTAAAAGAAGTTCGATAAAATCGTTTCTCAACAACGAGACCCAGCTTAAAGGTTTTGTAAAGGAAGGGAGTGGTCAGGTCATGCCGGCTTTTTTTATTCATCTCGCTCTACCGGTTACCATAAAAAAAATTTTAGGTAAGAAGTTTGTCAAAAATCCGCTAGTGTTCGCGTTAGCCAGTCCCATTTTAGTATAAATGATTTCTGTAGTGCTATGTAGGTAACTCGAAAAAATAGAAAAATGATCAACATAATAATTTAAAAATTAAAGAAGCAATATATTTAGTACAATTATAGTTAAATTAAAGCCAAATAGTAATGCTTTACAAATTGTGATAACATTGTTGCTATTAATATTATTAATGTTATTATTAAAGATTAATAACTACTATCTATTTGCCGTGGTTGCTTATATTAGAATAATCTATTTTGTATTAAAAAACAAAAAAAATTAACATTACATTTAATGACTAATTTTCGACTATTATTTAAATTGTATTTATTATGATTGTAAAATGGAGATTTGTAGGAAAATTTGGCAACACAAAAATGTAAAATAATGTTAAGTTTTGATATGGGTGTCACGTGAACAAGTTTTTTTATAGTTAATTTTGTATTAAACCAAGTCCTCTTCTGGGCCCAAAGGCAGAAGCTTAATTAATAAATAATTGTATTTATTTTTCAGTCGGAAAAATAAAATAAATATATAATAATTTTGTTATATATTATAACGATATATATAAAGAATTTAAAAATTATAAATCAGTTAAGTTAAAAAAGTTAAGGTAATTAAGTTTATTTAATTAAAAAAAAAAAAAATATATATATATATATATACTACGAAATATTTATGAATGTGATTTTTAAATACAGGTTAAAAACCTGAGCAGTACTTTAAACCATTGTTGAAAGTTAACCCGACATCCCTTTAAACTAAAAAAAAAATTATACCTGAGGATAAACAGGTAGTGGTACTGAAGTGGAACTCATGCCAAGTCCAATTCAGTACCATTCCAGTACCACTCTTTCGGTAGGGATGTTAAACATGAAAATCATAAGATAGAAAAGAAGAAGGAGGTAATTACAAGTAAAGATGAATTAGATGATTGGCGATTCAAACAGCTACACTAGCGCCACAGTTGAACTAATTTAGGCGTGACTCGCTCTAAAGCAGTCTCTGTTTTGACAGTTTATTTCAAATTATTTAATTATTCTGATATTTTTTTTATTTGATAATATTTATTTATTTATTATCTGTGCCCCTAATTCAGAATTTTTATCAGTTTTTGGCGATTTTAGCTCAAAGAAATTTTTTTTTGCCGAAACATTACGATAGTGCAATTTCATGTATTTTTTTACGCTGAATCCGAATTCGAAGTCAGAATTGACAGATTGGCTCAAATTTTGAAGATAATTCCAAAAAACTGATTTTGAGTATTTTGAGTTTTTTGTTACTTGTGTTTTTTTGCAATTATCTCAAAAATTTGAGCGAATCTAACAATTCTGACTTTGGATTCGGATTCAGCGACAAAAAATACATGGAATTACACTATCGCAGTGACATTCAAAATTTTTTTAACTGTTTGATTTTATTTTTCTTTCTGAGCAGTTTTTTGAGTTTATCTCAAAAATAAGAGCCAATCTGATAATTCTGACTTCGGATTCGGATTGAGCGTAAAAAAATACATGAAAATAGACTAGTGTAGTGTCTCGGCCAAACAACTTTTTATTTTTTGTGTGCCTGTGTAATAGAAGAATTACGTGAAGCGCAAATTATATATTGAAAATTATTGTTTCATTTAGTCAGGCTCAAGAAAAGTATATAAGGAGGTGTTCCATCAACTTTCTCTCAGTCATAAGATGAGCATTGACGTGTTCGGACATCCTCTTAATGAAAGAGGAATTGTAAGGGTCGCAAGAGGACCTCCAGGTCCACCTGGAATTAGTTTTAAAATTAACTCAGAAGGTCACTTCGACTTAGAGGGTAGGAAAATTTCCAATGTTGCTGATGCAAAAGAAAAAACTGACGTAGTTAATTTACAACTTGCACAACGTTTAGTCGAAAACGAGTTAAGACTAATATATCAAGTAACGTCTTCACTACGAAAAGAAATTGACAATTACTATATATTATTATAAATTCTCGAAGACTCTATAAACGAAAAATTAAAAGTCTTGGAATGAGAAATAAATACTGATTTATCATATCGAAACGCTGAAATTATCAGTCAATTGGATGGTCGTTTGAGTACTCTAGAAAATGAACGACAAAAAGAAAACAGTAGTGACTGAACTTCATAGTCAGGCAAGGAGGAATTATCGCCGCCGAGTCGACATGCGTGATATTGATGAGACTTGGCAAGCAGATTTATTAGAAATGTTACCTTATTCTAAAGTAAATAAAGGTTTTAAGTATTTACTAAAAGTTATAGATATATTTTCCAAATACGCTTGGGCTGTTCCTGTAAAAAGTAAATATGGAAAAGATGTCACTAACGCTATGAAATTTATATTTATAGAAGGACGTATTCCAAAAAATCTACATTCTGATAAAGGTAAAGAATTCTATAATTCTCAGTTTGAAGCTTTAATGAAAAAGTATAAAATTAATTTCAACTCAACATTCAGTAATTTAAAAACATCTATTGTTGAACGATTTCATCGAACTCTAAAACGCAAAATGTGGATGCAATTTAGTCTACGTGGAAATTATAAATGGTATGATATATTACCTAATTTCATTTCCAATTATAATAACACTAAACATCGGACTATTGGAATGAAGCCGAAAGATGTTACTGCAGAAGATGTTGAGATTTCGAAAGAACGATTTTTGAAGCTAAGAAAAATACCTTTAAAAAAAGCAAAGTTTAAAATTGGTGACAAAGTTCGAGTCAGCAAGTATAAAAGCGTGTTTGAGAAAGGTTACACTCCCAATTGGACAACAGAAATATTCACAATAGATCAAGTCTTGTCAACTAAACCTATAACTTATAAACTCAAAGACTATCAAGATCAACCCATTAGTGGAGGATTCTATGCAGAGGAACTTCTTAAAGTAAAATATTCAGATATTTATCTGGTTGAAAAAATTCTTAAGACATGTGGAAATAAAGTTCTCGTCAAATGGCTTGGCTTTGATAACTCTCACAATACTTGGGAAGAGAAAGCAAATTTATAACTTAAATCAAAATTTATTCTAATAATAAACATTGACAATGCCGAATTTAAATATTAATCTCAAAATTGAAACAAGCAGAAATCAATTTGAAACAATTATCACAAAGTGAGTTTAATACTCTCTATAATGTAACTGTTTAATAAAATATAATAAGATCTTCCACAGAGTGCAACATACTTTCATGATATGCACGTTGTATTTTTAGTCGACCTTCAAAGCTCGTCGATACAGCATGAATTATAAAGTGTGCATCGTACCCACTTAAATTGTGAAATACAATGGGTACAATTTGGCACTCATGATAATTCAAGTTGCATGATTCATGCGCAGCACCTCTATATTTGCCAGTAAGATGACAATGATCGCGAACCATTTTAACATTAGCTGGTATATTCTTACGGCAAATATGGCATACACTCGCTTTCTTAAAATCAGCGATTTGCTGAGGAGTTAAGGTGTCCATAGAAATAGGATTAGAGTTGCATTCCGAGCGAGACGAGCGAGAAATATATCAAAACGAGAATGATTCTCGTGTTTAATAACAAAATCTCGTCTCATTCTCGTCTCGAAAGACGAGATTATAATATAACAAGAATCTCATTTTTTCTCGTTTATTTCTCGTTATAAAAATTAATTTAAGAAATATATTTGTAAATTAATAAATTATTAATTAGTAACTAAATTTAGAAAAAAGTATGATTTATTCAGAACATTTTAAGCAATAACAATCTTATTAAATATTAATCTTATTTGAATTTTTATGTATGCATTTTTTGTTGAATTGAAGATGCTAGAGAACAGGTTGCCCAAGAATTAAGGGACATTAAATATCTAATGGATGAATCATTTAATCGATTTCGGTGTTTTGTGACAGTCAAGGAACTTCTGGAGAATAAACGTTCAGATGACACTGATGTTGCTTGGATTGATAAATAATCCCTTGCCATTTTAGACAGAATCGGATACGTCTTTTGGTGGTTCTTCCACCACTCCAAAATGTCAGTATTACTGTCGGACCTTTTTTCGGAGCAATAAATATTAAATTCTCGTTGCCAGTCGCTAATAGAAACATTAATAGGATCTTCTTCAAACAATGAATTTAAATTTAGATCATCATTTTCATCGCTGCCCAATACATTTTGAACACAGCTACTGTAGTTTGGCTGATCGATTATCTATATAATTATTTAAATAATTATATTTAGTAGAAAATTTTAAATTAACATAATTAAAGTTAAAATTAATTTACGTTTTGAAATTATATTATTGGAAACTCAGTTTAAAAATATTTCAAAATTAATTATAAAATAATGCTGACAAGAATGCAAAATTATTATTTAATTCATTAAGTTAATTTTTCAGTAATAAAAAATAATTAAACTAAAATAGAAAAACAAATAATCAATTTAAATTAATTGAATAACGGCAAATTAAACAATCATTATCATTGTAAATTAAAAAATCAGTGGTTTTTAATTTTTTTTAATTACTTGTTTTTCTTGGTTCTGCATGGTTTGAGAATAATCTGTACTCAAGGCTGCTTTAAATTTTTTAATTGACATGGCCTTCATTTCTTTACCCCAAGTCGTTTTGTCAAAAGTTTCGACTTTGAATCTAGGATCTAAAATCAGCACAGTACAGTAAGTCCAGTTCGTTTTCTTGTAATGCTTCATGATCTTTGCATAGGCTGCTTGAAGTGCTTCCAAAATCATCTCTTCTATTGGATTTAATTCTTCCAAATTATAAAGTTTTTCAATAGAAGTTTCCAATTTATCTAATAGCAAATTCACACCAATTACTACCAAGTTTAATGTAGGATATTTTTCACCACTGAGTAAGTCTGTCAAGACTTTAAAATGACGCAAATATTTCGTAAGTTCTTTAAAAATATTCCATTGATATTCCGTAATTTTGAACTTGTTCAATTTCTGATTATGCTCACATAATAAATCTATTGCTGGCTGCATTCTAATTGCTAACACAATCATATCATGTGTAGAATTCCATCTAGTTTTTACGTCGATGTTAGGAGAAAGCATCTGAATATTGCAAGTTTCGCAGCAGGTTTTTAATTTGTTTTGCCATTGCTCTGATTTTTTTAGAATTTTGAATAAACTCCTCAAATTTTTTACAGGGTAGGTGCAAGTCGTCGATTCTGATTCTTCTTCATTTTCTTCCATTTCTTCGTTTTCAGTCGAATCACTCTCTTCTTCACTCTGATCACTTTCTCCATCCTGTGATTCTTTATCGTCAATTTTCAAAACTTTCAACATATCCTGGACTGCAAGATTAAAAACATGCGCTAGGCACCGGAAGTGATGACTTTCAGAGTCGAAATCTTTTATCAGTTTTTGCAATTCAATCATACATGTCGTGTTGGCGGCAGCGTTGTCCATCGTTATGCCCATCACTTTCTCGAAAATTTTATTTTCTTGCAGCATTTTAAAAAAGCAAGCAGCTATATCTTTACCCTTGTGTTGACCATGTGAAGGACAAAAATCTATCACGAGAGATTGAAGCACCCAATTTTCTTCAACAAAATGAGCAGTAATCCCAAAGTAGCTTCTGTTAGCTATAGATGTCCAACCATCTAATGTAAATGACACCTTGGACGCATTTAGTTGTAAAATTTTCATAACAATTTCCTGTTTCTCGTAAAATTGATTTTCAATCAAACTTTTTAAATGGTTTCGCTGTGGAACATGAGCCAATGGATTTACATATTGGAATAAGTCTTGGGAAACCTCATCGTCAAAAAAACTGAGTGGTAAATATTTTATGACAACAAAATTGACGAGTTTTTCAAGAAATGTATCTTGTTCAAATTTCTGAAAAAATTCATGGTTTTTATTTAGAATATATGATACAATTTTTTATATTTCAAAGGTTTATTTGGACGATACATTAAATACAATAAACCAGAAAAAATTATAACAAAAACTCAACAATAAAAATTTTTATAAATTAAAATAATTTATAATTAATAAATAAGAAATAACACTTGAGTAAAATATAAAATAAAAAAATATTTACATTTATTATCTAGGTTCTGTCATTATCAGTTAATTTATGTAAAATAAGGTTCGACAAGTTTGTATAAATCCAGAACAATAAGTGGAAAAATAAATAAAAAATTGTAAATATAATAATCTTAACAATATTCTAAAAAGCAGAATAATTTTATATAAAATTTTTTCTGTCTTTCTCAAAAAATTAACAATATAATATATTTATGTAACAAAGAAATTTTTACTTTTGATTTTGGAGCAAAATAAATGTCTTTAAATTCATTCTCATGATATCTTTGTAGATGTCGTTGAAGTCCTGAAGTATTACCATCAGTCATTTTTAAAACTTTATTTATCGATGTCTCATTTAATTCACATACTTTACATCGAGCTTGTTTCACATTGTTCTCGAAAAATATTTCAAAATACTTAGTCAAAGGTGGAGCATTGAGTTTTCTTCGTTTACAGGTTATTTGTTTTTCTTTAATTTTCTCTTGTGCAGTACTAGGTCTGAAAATTTTTCGTTTTTTAAAAGAATAATAATTAAAATCATATAAAAATAAATGTAAATAATCTACAATATAATTTATTATAATAAAATGTAAAGAAGAAATAAAATTTCTATTTTTTTATTCAGTTTAATAAATGTTTGAAAAATTAAATTTAAATAAATATTTAAATTAAAAAAATTATTTGAGGATTTTTATTAAAAAATTCAGGTTTTTTATTAATAAATAATCATAAAAATTCTATCAAATTATTAATATAAATCAAATTAGTTTTCATAAAATAAAATATATTTACGAAGTTAAAATTTCGCCTTCATTTTGAGGTGCATTGAGAATTTCTGAGCCTTCATTTAGAGTTAAATCTTCAATGGCTTCACTTTGCTTTCTTTTTCTCGACATTTTATTCCTATTAATTGCTCGATTACAAACTGTCAGTTTGACATTCCAAATTATAAGATATTTAACCGAGAATAAAAAATTTGAATACAGCTTCGCTGAGACGAGAATAAACAAATGACAATATACATTTTTTTCATGAAAATATTCTCGTTAATCGAGTATGATCACTACAAAAAACGAGAGTTTCTCGCTCAAAATGCATCTCTAAATAGGATTCTTAAATACATTATCAATTTTCTCGGAAAATTGCCTTAACTCGTCAGCAAACCACTAGGCAGTATTATTTTCCTGCCTCGGACACGGTACATACACGGGCAATGAGTTATCGTAACTACATTTTACATAATAACCTGTACTAAGCAATTTATGACGCTGGAAAATTTCAGTTTTACTTAAATTATGTGGATCCACGAGAGCAGTCCGACTTTTGAAGGCAGTACCCCACCACTACCGCAGGCAAGTAGCGGCGCGCGCCGCCGCCGTGTGGGAGTGCTACTTGCGCGGCACGGTACACAACTAGCTCACACGCTCGACCACTTACCATCTATCGACCGAGCGAGAATTTTACCATGAGATAAAGAGCGCAGCACCGTTGCGCGGAAATAAATTCAAAATAATTATTTTAAGAAAAAATAATATCTAAAAACACAAAGTTGATAATAAAGGTGAGCGCCACCTATTGGGTATCGGGTAAACTAAATCGGTAGGTAAAACAGTTTTAATTAAAAAATAATTTATAAAAAAACAGACTGAAGTGAGCACCATCTATTGGGTGGTCGGAAAACTAATTCAGTAAAAAATGTTAAAAACACAAACTGAAGTGAGCGCCATCTACTGGGTGGCTGGTGAACTAATTCGGTAAAAAAGTTTAAAACCACAGACTGAAGTGAGCGCTTTCTATTGGGTGGTCGGTAAACTAACTTCAATGTTCGGTCGGTAAAACAGTTTCCTACCTTATCGGTTGAGTTGAAATTTTTGGCAGATTTTTTCCTTACCGACTGCTGATAGAGTAGAAATCTGCATTACCGACCGAGCAGTTACCGACTGCAGGTACTTAGCCGAGATCAGAACCTGTCCCAAAACCCCCCTTGCTATACTACTTAAAACAATTAAAAAAAATTTCTATTGTTTATTAAACTAAACAAAATTAAAAATTTCCTTTACAAATTACTCATCATAAAAAGCTTCAGAATGTTGCAAAAAATAAAAAAAATTCCTCCACGCTTTTATCAACAAAAAAAGGCAATAAAAAATGTAATGAAAAATCAGAAAAGAAATTAAATACCTATATTTAATTGAAAATATAGGACGTTGCTGAAGTAAGCAACGTTTATGATAAACGATTTTTAAAGAAATAACTTTCCATAATGGAAATTTTATAATTTTTTTCCTAAAAAATATTTTTTGTAGTGTTTATTATTAAACAAATTATAGAAAAATATTTTTTTAAGTCGATTGCGCGGGAGCATCGCACACTTTAATATTATGTTCCTTATTGAAATTATTGTTGTTTCACTTTTATATTTACGTAGCTTGTTGTTAAAAACCTCAGCTTTCTTATAAAAGTTAAAAAATAAAAATTTTTAATACCCGAAGGGGTGAAAATCGAAAAATAAGGGTTGATTTTGAAAAAAAGGGGTGAAAAATGTTTTTTTTTAACTTTTCGTATAAATTATTGAAAAGTACATGAAAAATGCTTTAAAAATCATTATACATAAATTAAAATCCTTTGACTTTTGTCATAGTTATACGGATTTGAAAATTACAATGTTATCGAAAACGTCAAAACTTTAACCCCCTCTGCTTTCTTAAAATTTTTTTTTAATGAGTTAATATTTTAGGGATTTATTATTTTCATATAGGACAACAATTTACCAAAGTATCAAGACAATCCCAGAACTTTCACTTTTTGGTCTGGGGCGATTGAAGAAGAATCCCTCATAAATGAATCTTAAATTTAAGTTTTCAGTTAATGTCTAAAATCGACTTAAGCCGTTTTTACGGTGAACGGTTTATATACACTAAAAAATAATCGATCACTTTACAATTTAACTAAACCTGATTATCCATTTTTGAAATTTTTCAAAAAATAATTTATATGGAGAACTTATATTAGGTATAGAAATCATGTTTTCAAAAAAAAAAATTTTAAATGAATTTATCAAATTTTGTTAATTTACTTCTCTTGTATAAAATGTATAAGAAAATTAAATCTTACAGAAATTGAAGAATTTTGTGCGTCATTTTTATTTCGTCGGTTTGATGACCTTGCAGGAGTTGATGGAGGTGTTACTTCTCCACCTTGACTTGATCGTTCCTCACCCTCCTCTTCCTGCACTAGTTGTTGCAATTCACATCCAGATTCTTCATTCATTTTTGAATCTATACCAATAGAAGAATATAACAAAACAAAAGAACCATCCCAGCAAACTCGTTCTATAATTGTTCTATTAAAATTAAAGAACATTGTTCTAGAACAATTGTGCCATCAATAACATGTAGCAGTTATAGAACCAAATAGTAACAGTGTTCTAGAACAATGTTCCTAATATGTAACATAACTGTTTTATTTTTTCGTTCCAGAAATGTTCTTAGATATAAGTTCCATAAGTGTTATAAAACATTTAAATCACAAATATTCTAGAAATTTTGTACTTTTTTTTGTTCTAGAATTATGATATAACAATATTATGTCACCTTTCTAGAACAATATTCTCTTTTTGTTATAGTATAAATCCGGAAATTTGTTCTTAAATTACTCTGTAACAAATGTTCTAGAAGAGTACTAAAACATAGATGTCACAAATGTTCTAGGAATTTTGTCCCGCTTCTGCTCTAGAACTGTGCTGAAAGACTATTACATGACATTTCTAGAACAGAATGCTTGTCTTATTCTAGAAATTATTAATAACTTTTAGATCTAGAATTATAACATTATGTCAAATCTACAAATGTTCTGTAATACTTCAGTCACAAATGTCATTAAATGTTTGATCCTTTTTGTTGTAAGATTCCTATTTAAATTTTTTTTCATTCATAATGCCTTGCAATGTAATTTTGTCAATTTTTATGCCAACATCAATTTTTTTAATATTTGAATAATATATAAGATAGAATTTCAATAATATTGGATATTGAAACTTGACCGAAACATAAATTATTTGATTTTCAACAAAGAATTAATATACAGTTTGCTCAAATCTATATAGGGGTGAAAATTTCTCAACTGGGCCACCTACAACTGACTTTTCAAATTTAAAATATATTTTTTCATAATCTATGGCAGGAAGCCGAATTAAAAACATACCTGAAATGCGTTTTTAAAAAAATTAATTTTTTAATTATTTATTAATAATTGAATATTTTGTTACCTTTCAACTAAATTTGCAATTACTCCGTTGCTTGTTAATGAAATTTAATAACATTTGGTGAGTATATAGAAATTTATGTCTCTTTGAAATGCAATAGAAATTTCAATTAACCTTTATTGATTATGCAAAAAAAATTGTTTATTTAATAAACAAATGAATATTTAAACTATTTCTCATATTTTTAGGAAAAAATTTCAAAAACGACATAAATCTACACTTTCTCAACTTTAATGAAGAAAACAAAAATTTTAGTACCTTTAAAAAATGAGTGAATTACGCGAATTTGAAGAGCGACATGCAAGCGCTGGAACAGCCACCACTGCCACGCGTAGCGCGCTACTACGCGTCGAAACCTATTCTCTGTTATCTAATTATGACTAGAATTCTTGAATATCAAATTTTTCCTTTATTTTATTATTTAACAATCATATAACTTTTTATTAGAACTGGTTGCTGAGAATTTTTTCAAAACACGAATATTCATTGAATTATTTTCAAGTAAAAGAATTAGTATCACTAGAGAAAATTTTACATTCCAATGTAAAATTTTCTCTAGTGATACTATTTTATACACTACCGTCCGAAATTGTGCGAACTCTGCTTTTTCAACAACTATAAAACTGTTCAAATCTTCAAAAATATTAAAACTAAAATTTTGTCCTCTTTATTTTATTAAAGTTAATAAAATTCTGAAAGAAATGACACCTTGACAAAGAGAATATGTTAATTTTTCAATTAGATATCTAAGAAAAACCCAATTTTCAATGTTTTTACTATTTTTTTTATTTCTTTGTCAAAAATTAATATTTTTAAACGTTCTTAGGCTCATTGAAATCGTATTTTGTTATGCAATTCAAATTATATAAAACAATTCATGTACACATTCTTCCCTAGCGTATGCAAACCGTGAAAGTTGGCTCATAAAATGTCAAAAAATTTAATTCTACAATAAAATATAATGTTTAAAAATCAAGTAAATATATCATTCTAAACTTCTCTGATTTATGTAAGTAAATTTAAGATTTATACATTTTACTGATCATTTTTTGTCATATAAATATTAATCACAATTTTTTGACATTTTATGAGCCAACTTTCACGGTTTGCATACGCTAGGGAAGAATGTGTACATGAATTGTTTTATATAATTTGAATTGCATAACAAAATACGATTTCAATGAGCCTAAGAACGTTTAAAAATATTAATTTTTGCCAGAGAAATAAAAAAAATAGTAAAAACATTGAAAATTGGGTTTTTCTTAGATATCTAATTGAAAAATTAACATATTCTCTTTGTCAAGGTGTAATTTCTTTCAGAATTTTATTAACTTTAATAAAATAAAGAGGAAAAAATTTTAGTTTTAATATTTTTGAAGATTTGAACAGTTTTATAGTTGTTGAAAAAGCAGAGTTCGCACAATTTCGGACGGTAGTGTACTAATACTAATTTGGCTAAATAAAAATTTGGTTTAGCGGAAATTTAATTAAAAAAGAATTTGGTTAAATAAAAATTAGGTTTTAATGAAAAATCTATTAAAAAAATTCGGTTATATAAAAATTAGGTTTTAATAAAAATTCTATTAAAAAATTGGTTATATAAAAATTCGGTTAAATAAAAATTCTGCTATAAAAAAATTTGGTTCTACGTTAAATTAATTTTCTAAACTTCAAACTTAGTACACATTGAGCGTCCAAATTAAAATCTTTTCGATGATATAACGAATTCATAAATTAATTAATTTTAATAATTAATAATTAATTTATAATTTTAAAAAATTAATTTTTATTTCTTATAAATATCAGAACAAATTTAGTTTTATGAATTTGTTATTTCATTGAAAAGATTTTAATTTGGACGCTTAATGTGTACTAAGTTTGAATTTTAGAAAATTATTTTAACGTAGAACCACGTTTTTCAATAGCAGGATTTTTATTTAACCGAATTTTTATTTAAGCGTAATTTTTATTTAACCAAATTCTTATTTAATTAAATTTTCTCTAAACCAAATTTTTATTTAGCCAATTTAGTATTAGTATAAATTATGTTAGTATAAATTAGTATCGTTCGATAACAGAGAATAGGCTTCGACGCGTAGTAGCGCGCGGCAGTGGTGGCTGTTCCAGCGCTTGCATGTCGCTCTTCAAATTCGCGTAATTCACTCATTTTTTAAAGGTACTAAAATTTTTGTTTTCTTCATTAAAGTTGAGAAAGTGTAGATTTATGTCGTTTTTGAAATTTTTTCCTAAACATATGAGAAATAGTTTAAATATTCATTTGTTTATTAAATAAACAATTTTTTTTGCATAATCAATAAAGGTTAATTGAAATTTCTATTGCATTTCAAAGAGACATAAATTTCTATATACTCACCAAATGTTATTAAATTTCATTAACAAGCAACGGAGTAATTGCAAATTTAGTTGAAAGGTAACAAAATATTCAATTGTTAATAAATAATTAAAAAATTAATTTTTTTAAAAACGCATTTCAGGTATGTTTTTAATTCGGCTTCCTGCAATAGATTATGAAAAAAAATATTTTAAATTTGAAAAGTCAGTTGTAGGTGGCCCAGTTGGGAAATTTTCACCCCATAATAAAATAATTCTATATTTAAAGAAATTTATTTTTTTACATTATATTATCATTTTATAAGATTCAGACTATAACTTAATTTTAGAAAAATTTGTAGGTAGGTACTGAGAATGTGTTTTAAATAATACAAATTTCCAAAAATTTTGATGAAAATATCTTTTGTTCAAAAAAATCACATTTTATAAAAATAAGTCGAAATAGTTGCATTCATTAAAAAAAGTTGAAAAAGTCGTGCAATCTGAGGCTTGCAGGGTTGCACAGTTACGCGTAACTCAGAGTTTTTTACGTACATTACATGGGTTTTTTACATTTGTAAAATACGTATAATAACCCCCACCATAAAAAAATGCATTGTGTTTGAAAAATTTAAGGTAATTTACATATGTAATATACGAAAAAACTCTATGTTATTTACCTGAGGTATATTACATACGCAACCCTGGAGGCTTGTAATTTTTTGGTTCAAATTTGGATTTTTATGAAACATCCCATTATTCGAGTTTCAACATAAAATAGGGGAAATAAGTGAAAAAAAGGGGAATTTTTTAAAATAGAGGAAAAATAGGGGAAACACTGTGAAGCCTGCTTTTTTATGACACATTTTTAATTTGACAAGCGAAATTATTTAATTATATTAATTCGCCTGGGTAGCGATTATGTATTTTGATTTACCTTTGACGTCAAAGTCATTTTCATTTTGACTTCGTAGTCAAATGTCATTTTACATAGTTTTACGTAAAATGATTGTTTTGATTTGTCAAATTGTAATAACCACAATTTTGAAGTATAATTACTTTTTTCCCTTTATTAAAAATTTAAGAATAAAAACTTTATTTAGGAATTAAATGATGAGAAAGTGAAGTAAGTAATTTTAAAAAGATCAAGACAGCATTACAAGGATTTTTAAAAAAACTTTCCTAACTTTAACAAGCTAAGTAAAAGTAAGACGTTAAAAAAACTTTAATTTATGAAATATAATTAAAACATTAATATTATTTTATTTATTTATTCATTTACATATGTTAAGAGGAAAAATTGAAAGAATTATTTAAATATTACTATTTATATATAATTAATTACAGTTTAAATAAAATTAATCGTTAATTTTTATTTACACAAATATAAATAACAGTCTCGTTACTGAATTTATGTTTAGGAATTAATTGCAATTACATTATGCCAAAAAATTGAGTATTTTTAATAATAATTTATGTTCAGCATTTTCTATTTTAAATTACATCAATAAATTATGTACAAAATGTCAATTTGCTCAAAACAGTAGGAAACTAATTTAAGTTAACATTATTTTAGGAAAAAAATATTTCATCGGTCAAATGTAAGTAATTTTATATGTGTTGAATTATCTTTTAAACGACATAATTTCTTCTTTAGTTTTTGATATTTTAGTTTATTTTATTCTGACTACATTTATAAAAATGAAATTAAGGCATTATTCAAAACAATTATAACATATCCCTGGTTTCAACATTAAAAAATACTTACCGTTGACAGAAGAAATAATTTTTTATCTAATTATTAATCTTTTAAAAATTCCTTAATTATACCGCTTTTTTAACTGTTTAAAATTACTTACTTTACTTTTTTATAATTTAATTCCTAAATAAATTGTGGATATTACAATTTGACAAATCAAAACAATCATTTTACGTAAAACTACGAAAAATGACATTTGACTACTAAGTCAAAATGAAAATGACTTTGACGTCAAAGTTAAATCAAAATACATAATCGCTACCCTGTTTCGTTCAGACAGTGTATTATTTCTCTGGCAGGCAAAATAATTAGTTTTTTTTATTTTGCCAGTATTTTTTAACCATGGTTTTTCTCTAACAAGAAATAAACTATAATTCTTATCTTGTCAGTCAATGTATTTTCTCTGACGGGGGAAATAGTCACTTCTTAAAAATTTTGTAAAAAATATATAAAAAGTCGAAAAAGGCGCATCTTATTATAATAAGTAGAAAATTGTAGTATAATCCGAGGCCTGTAATAATAAAAATTGTGATTTACTGAATTTTTAATGAATTTATATTTAAATAAATTTATATTAGTATAGATTGAAAAGATAAAGAAAAGTTTTGAGTCTGAATTTATGGTTGATTAAAATAATAATTAATTATAACTTAGATCTCATAAAATTTTGAAAGGATTTTTAAAAACGATTCGATGTATTAAATTTGAAATCATTTACGCAATTTTTAATAAGTAAAAACATGGTGCAATTAAATTAAAAAATAAGAGAAAATTAGAAAATGGATCACATTCTGTAATCCCAAAAAAACATTTCTGTAATTATTTTTCTAAACCTTTATTTAAATTTTTAATCAGTTATAGAAACCTGATTCAGCATCTATATAAAAAATTAACTGTCAAAGCGTATTTTAGGAGAAAAGAAAATATTTAAAACATAAAACATTTGTGTAATAATAATAGTCTTCTATTCTCTTTACTGAATTGATACACCTTTCAGTGACTTTCGTTATTGGTAATTGAAAATGAGAAATTGAAAACTTATACGACCAATTCTGATAATATAAATCACCTTGCCTTTTTTATTTACACAAAACAAAATGTTGAAACCTTCAGCTTTGACATATCTGTTGACAACTGTTGACCATGGAGTAATATAATGAGACCGAAACCACCCCGGTTCTGCTCTTTCACCACGGTTGTATATAGTACGGAAGCTTTTATGCGCCACCACTAAGCACTCACTCGAGTTACGAGGTACATATTACGGAAACTTTTACGCGCCACCACGTAAAGGCCTTTCTCCAATAGGATCCTAAACTCTTGCGTTGCGTATGCATTGCGTCGGTTGCTATTGGCAACCAATGCTAAAATCAACGCGTCAGTCACGCAACGCAAAAGTTTAGGTTCCTATTGGAGAAAGGCCTTAACGAGGCGAAACCAAGTTTATGCTCGATTCATTTTAGCCTCGAAAACTAATGGGATCGGCTAAACTGCAATACGCCATCTGGTGGGGACCCATTCTCTCCCTCCATTTTCTTTCTTTGTCTCTCTTCAATTAATAGGTTAGAAAGAGTAGAAAAAACAAAATGGAGGGAGAGAATGGGTCAAAGTTACTAGATTGTTACTAGACCACCGTTCCCAAAAGAACCGTGTGTGATTTCGCTGTTTCCATCAGTGTTGCCAAGTTAGTGGTTTTCCCACTAAATTTAGTAAGATTTTGGTCCTTCAGTAACATTTTTAGTAGGAGAAATATTTTAGTAGGAAATTTAGTATCTTTTTTTTCTTTACTGGTTTTTTTTAGTGTTTTTACCTAAATGTAATTTTTTCTACGTAAATTGTATCTGAAGTATTAAAAGTGTGGTCACTAAGTTTAAACTATTTAAGTGAATTAGATTGGTTACACTGATGGCGATTGAACAAATGTTCAGACTGGGTCAATCAAAATTAGTCACACAGTTCTATAAGAAATGATGCTCTTCTACATGCCAAGCCATGCACTGCTGTTTAGTACGGAAGCCTGTACGGCTCATGAGCGTCTCAGACGCAAGTGGCGGTGTTTCGTACCACAAGTGGCACGAAGTCCGTCCAACTTGTGGCAAGTTCGTTAGTTCGTGCCACTTGTTGGACAGACTCCATGCCACTTGTGGAAAGTGGATTTTTTGAAGGGTCATTCACAAATATGACAATTCCGTTGGATACTGTTGCTATCTATTTCGTCAGTGCTTTTCATTTCAATTTCATGTGAAGAAGAAGAAATGAATTTTATAAGATATTAGTAATATTAGCATATTAGTAAATGTCATCGAACAAACTTTTTATAGTTCACACATAAATACTCCTTCCAAACGTAAATATACATATTAATAAACTAAGGATTCCACTAAGAATTAAGCGGAAGTTTTTTCTTAGTTTTTTTTTAATTTTTCTTAGTTTAGAATAAAAATAAGATTTTTTGGTTATGTTGTCATTTTTTAATTTAAAATACATGAAGAGGATTTTATTTTTTAAAATCAAAAGTATATTTTTATGAATATTTAAGATTAATAAAGATGTCAATATCATTTGTTAACACTGAAATGTAATCTTTTACATGTATTTTCAATTAAAAAATAACAAATTTATTTTTATTCAAAAACATTAAACGGACTTGCCCGGATGAAATTATACTTGAAATGAAAAGCACTGACGAAATAGACGGCAAAAGGATCCAACGGAATTGTCATATTTGTGAATGACCCTTCAAAAAATCCACTTTCCACAAGTGGCACGAACTAACGAACTTGCCACAAGTTGGACGGACTTCGTGTCACTTGTGGTACGAAACACTGCCACTTGCGTCCGAGACGCTCGTGAGCCGTACAGGCTTCCGTAGTTTAGTACAGTTTATTCGTGAAGTTTATATTGGGATCTGAAAAGGCCTGAGCAGAATAGAAACGTAACCGGAATCGTAATCGCAAACGCAACCGGAAGAATGAGTTAGAGAAGGACAAACAATATGTCTATCCTTCTCTAACTCATTCTTCCGGTTGCGTTTGCGATTACGATTCCGGTTACATTCCTATTCTGCGTTGGCCTTAATACTGCGATACGCCATCTGGTGAGAGCCTTGTTGTGGTGGCCATGTTTTCATTCCGTGTTTCTCTAACATATACAAAAGAAAGAGATAAAAAACCAAGATGGTTGTCACAAGAAGGCTCAGGGCTGGGTCAGTTTCGCGTGATTTCTGATCCCAATTATTAATGCAATGTCGATTCCATGTTCTTAAGTTCATAAATTTTATAAATAAATTGTAACTGGAATTAATATTTAAATAAATGAAATTTCAAAAAAATGTCTATCATTATTGTTATATATTTATTACCTTGAACTATATTAAATTTTATTAAACTATTCTCTAAGGGTCAATCCAATATATTTCGAATGAAGTCGTCGCTGACTAATTTTTAAAAATTATAATACTTTGCAGGAATGATTTTGAAGTTATCAAGATCACGAAATGAAAGGAATTTTATTAAAATTTTAATTATTTATTGCAAAATATGAATTTAAAGTATATGAGGTGCTGAAAACTGTCAATTTTTTAGCCATTAGAAAATATGCAAAAAAAAAACAGAATTTACCATAAAAATAAAAAAAAATTGTTGTAATTTACTAAGAATGAATAAATTTATCATTATCAATTGATGTAATTATTTAAATATGTGAAATAATATATAAAATATGATTTTCAAGTTCGCCTGTCTAATAACCTAAATTTGCAAATTTCATCTATTAAATGTGAGAAAGAGAAGTCATTAAATTGAAAAAAACCTTACCAAATATAAAGTACCTGTGACTAACTTTTAGTTTTTCTTAGCACTTTTTTCCTTTTTTCTTCATAAATGTGAAATAAAAAGCAATAAAAATTGGCACTTTGCTTATTTTCACTATTTTCAAATGTAAATAACTTTCTTGGAGAAAAATGAAAAATTACGTAAAATTCTACGTATTTTTACATATTTTCTAATGGCTAAAAAATTGACAGTTTTCAGCACCTCATAAACTTTAAATTCATATTTTGCAATAAATAATTAAAATTTTAATAAAATTCTTTTCATTTCGTGATCTTGATAACTTCAAAATCATTCCTGTAAAGTATTATAATTTTTAAAAATTAGTCAGCGACGACTTCAGTCGAAATATAATGGATTGACCCCTAAGTTTAAATAACTTTTGCATAATTAGTGTCGAAAATTTTAAATTTTGCGTTCAGTTAAGAATTTTTACGTTTTCTATTTATTTATTTTTATTTTTCTACACTCTTAATATGAATCAGTGAAAATTTCACTGAATTCAAATCAGTGGCTCAGTTTTCTTTAATTCACCAATGGAATTTCACTGAGAATCAATGGTTTTTACTGATTCCCAGTGAAATTGCATTGGTGAATTAAAGAAAACTGAGCCACTGCACAGTGGCCGATTTCCCGAAAAACCTGGCCAAAAGTCAAAAAATTTTTTTTAGAAATTCATACTTTTTATTATTGAATATTATAAAGGAGGGTTCACTGCATAATTTTGCGAAAAAAATTACACTTTTTTTATCACCAATTTATTATGTGAACAAGTAAAAGTGATCTTTGCCAGAGATTTACTCAGAACGTTTCATAACTATAAATTTTCGTCACAGTTAAAATAGTGAAAATATACTAATATACAGCAGATTTTTGAATATCTTTTTTTGGGAATTATTAACAAAGGTGTATGAAATAGGTTGAATGTATTTATCATCACATTTAAAACGTACAGTTTTTAAAAAATGACATTAAACATCGCTATTCATGGCTACGATTTTTGTATTGTTTTATCAACGTAAATCATGAAAATAGTTGTGAAATCCACCGATATCCGCGCCCTACCTGGTATTATCATAAACTAGAATATATTTTTGATTCATTTTAATTGAAATCAGCTGCCCCAAGCTGCCCCTGCAGTTTTGGTATCACTTTTTATTTCACCCAGCGCGGTTTACCGACAGCGCGTTGCACCGGCCGGCGGTGCAACTGAACGTGAAAGACTGACTTTTTCTTCATTCGCATTCGCTTTAAACTAAAATTCTGTAATTTAAAAAAAATAAACTCTAACACATATACGCAATTTTATAATACCAGCAAATATTTTGGATCCGCCATATTGAATTTGATAAAACAAATGTAAAATTTGATTTCAGAAACCCAGTAAACGTAAGTATACTAAGTTTGGTTAAAATCGTACCATTTTTTAATTTTTAGCAAAGTTTTTTAAAATCTAAACGGCCATTTTGGATCCGCCATTTTGAATTTGACACAACCAATGTAAAATTTGAATTCAGAAGCCCAAAAAACATGGGTATACCAATTTTGATTGAAACCGTATCATTTTTCGATTTTTGGCCAGGTTTTTCGGGAAATCGGCCACTGTGCACTGATTTGAATTCAGTGAAATTTTCACTGATTCATATTTAGAGTGTAGTGAAAATTCGGGAAAAAAATTTTTTGTGGAAAAAATTTATTTTTAGTGGAAAATATCTAGCCATCTAGGGGGAAAGCGCCATAGGCATCTGACAACACTGGTTTCCATGTCTTTGAAGGCGGTTCCAGAATAGATGCAAAAGCCAAGTACAAGTACAAGTGCAAGTCCAAGTGCAAATCCCATGAGTGCGAAAGAGATAGGCAGTCTATCTATCTCTCTTGCACTCATGGGATTTGCAGTTGGACTTGCACTTGTACTTGACTTTTGCACCTATTCTGGAACCGCCTTGACGTGAAAAACCGCGAGGTCGGGTGTTCGGTCGTTCGCACGTTCGCTGATTCGACAATTTGTCCAAAATCGTGTAACATTGTCTTTTTAGTTATATTTATAGATAAAAGTAAATACGTTGATATATCGATTCTTAAATTTTATGTAAGATTTTATTATGTCTGCAATTAAATAAAGTTTTTGCTTTTATTTTGAGTAGAAAATATCGTTATTTTGAGGTGGATTGGTGTTTTTCTTTGTTATTTATGTAATAATAAATATAAATAAATAATCGATTTATTTTAATATAAGGTTATGTAGTATGTATGCACGTGAGATTTTACATAATAATTGTCCTTCCTTTTCACATGGTTATCTTATATTATTTACAATAATATATGTATAATGCTTAGAGAGAAGCAATTATTTAATAGGATGTTAATAATCCTGTGTAATTTCGTGCGGGGTTTTTTTATTTCTATGTAAAGTCATCCCGCCAAGAAATTGCTTTTTGACAGCTTTAGAATTTGATAAGCATGATAAACAACGCTTCCAAATAAACAAAGTTTTATGAAGAGGGATCAGTCCAAATTATTTTGAAACATGTTGTTTTTTAATACTTAATATAATATTGAATGTAACTAACAAATTTTTGATTTACAACAATCACTGACACATAAATTTATGTACAAATTTTTTTACAAAAATGAATGTCTGACTGAATGTCTGTCTGAATTGCTAAAGTCTTTTTTATGAATTTCAGCCAATTTATTAAAAATTTTTATTATATATAGTACATGATATATTTCGTTTCTTATAATAGTGAAAAAAATAATTGAATTGTCGAAAAACTTCTTTATAATAGTTGGAAACGCATTTGATGGTAAATTTTATAGATAAAAGTATTATGAAGATAATTTAATTTTCCAAAATGTACTCATAGTTAATATTAAAAACTCAAATTTCAATAGTTTTGAAATTGAAGTAATTGTAAGTGTTAATTGCTGCGACGAGAGTTTTTTACAATTCTATTTTTTAGAATAATTGAGTTTTAGAGAATTCTCAAGAAAATGTTTTAAAATTATTCAATTTTAAATCTTTATTAAAATTATTAAAAATGAATGATTTGAAGACAATTTTTTAAAACAATTAAAATTTGAAAGATTATAAATTTTATTTTTTGACAATATAATAATGAAAGTTTTCAATTGAAAAAATTTAAATTATTTGATTTAAATTTATAAAAATCTTCTAGAATTTTCTTTGAAATTTCTTTCTTAATTTCTTTATTTATTTTCTTTATTTCTTTAATGGAAATTATAAAATAAAGAAATTAGTTAGCGTCAGCTGGGGTAAATAGAAACATATTTGCTATATTTCACCAATAACATAAGTTTTTTCTTTTAAATCGCAATACTTTCGGGTTTTTTGTGTATTGTGTTATTATTTCACTTCCGTGGAATAGTTTTATAGAGTAGTAAAAAATTTGGGTATCATTAAATCGCAATAATCATCTGTTTCTATTTACCTCTAAATTTTTCAACTTTGCTAAAATTTAGAGGTAAACAGAAACAGATAATTATTTCTTACAAATTTTAAGAAGAAATTAATTTCAAGTATGCAAATGTTAAAGAATACAAAAAATTACGTAAAAAAATTGTATTTACTTTTATCAATAAATATAACTAAAAAGACAATGTTACACGACTTTGAACAAATTGTCGAATCTGCGAACGTGCGAACGACCGAACACCCGAACCACCTCGCGGTTTTTCACGTCAAACATGGAAACAGCGAAATCACACACGGTTCTTTAGTTTTCTAGGCTAAAATGAATCGAGCATAAACTTGGTTTTGTGATGGCGCGTAGAAGCTTCCGTAGAACATCGATGTTTCAATTAGGCTCAGTTCATCGAGATATTTCGAGTTCAAGATATGACGTCAGAGGCCTGGAAGGACAACAAACAGACGACACAATGTTATTCTTAAGGCTTGAGCAGAATAGAAACGTAACCGGAATCGTAATCGCAAACGCAACCGGAAGAATGAGATAGAGAAGGGTAGACATATTGTTTATCCTTCTCTAACTCATTATTCCGGTTACGTTTGCGGTTACGATTCGGTTATGATTCTATTCTGCTCAGGCCTTTATGGGGAAGAAAATTTGTTTCCACTTTCATCAATTTTATTCGTATATTAAACATGGAAAACGCTTGTTGATATATAATAAAATTAAAATGTGTGTTTATAATTAATTTTGTTATATATTTGATTCAATTGCATTGATAGATTCTCTGAATTCGTGATATAATTTAAATTTTGAGGTTAGGGGTGTTTGTTTACTAATCACATTTTACATTTTAACAACATTATTAAACAATATCCAGTATGCATGTTATTAAAAAAGATATAAAATATATATTTTAAGTGGGAATTACCGTAGCAGTAAAAGATTTCAAGTTAGTAAACAAACACCCATAACCTTAAAATTTATATTTTATCACGAATTCAGAGAATCTATCAATGCAATTGAATCAAATATATAACAAAATTAATTATCAACACACATTTTAATTTCATTATATATCAACAAGCGTTTTCCATGTTTAAGTCCTTTCTAAAAAAAAACATTGCGATAAAAGGTCGAATAGAAAAAAATCGAACTCGAAAAACTATCGAAATAAATTTCTTATTGAGAAATTTCATTGAGAATGAAAAATGTAAATAGAACAATAGAAGGGAGAAACATATTTCAAGATTAGAAATGTACAGATGGAGCTGCAGTTTATTTCTTCAAAAATGAGCGCTAATATTTAAATTATATATAAATCTTATTTGTCATAAAACACAAATATTGAAAATGTTTAAATTGTATTATACAAAAAAAAATTAATAAGCACAACACTATTTTACATAAAGCGGAAATTAATTCCGATCTCCTTTAAGTCTTTTACATGGAGTAGTATAATGGAGCGGTCACACCTCGGCTGCAGGAGCAGTTGCCCATGGCAACCGTGTAAGAGTAAGAGAGATAGAAGATTTTCCATCTCTCTTACTCTTACCCTGACGGTTGCCATTGGCAACTGCTCCTGCAGGCGAGGTGTGACCGCTCCATTATACCAACGTACAATTAAAGACGGTTGCGGGAACTTACATATCCCGTATCCGAATCGCGTGCCTGACTCAGTTGTGCTTAGGCCTTAAAGCGAGTGAGTTCTTAGTGGATAGAAGCTTCCGTAGTCCATACCCTAACTGCTCAATCTATCTATATTTATAAATTTGTTTTTTGTTTATTTAATTTGTGAAATGTGAATGCCGGTTAAAGTGAATTATATTTGCCTAAAAATATTAAAATGAAAGAAAAAAAGTGGAAAAGAAAATAAGTGCGCAATAGAGGTGCAATATCTAATATTATTAAATATTTAATATATTAATTAACTAAGATTTTTAAAGTCGTTTGCTTTTGACAGCAGTATAAAAATTGGTTGATACTCTCATCACTAAAAACGATTACTTCATGAAATGAATTCAAACGAAGGAATTAATATAAGTGGTTTAATTGATGATGAAAACAGTCGACCGATATGAACAGGAAAGCAATATTATTGTTGCTTATGAACTGTAGAAAAAGTATGTATGGCTTGAAAGTAAATAACATAATATTGAATAAAAAAAATAAATAAAAATTTCCTTCGAACGTCTGACATAAAATTATTTTTAATTTACAATTTTTTTTTATAAATTAACTCCTGATTATAGGTTAGTTTGTGTATTTTCAATAAAAATTCTGTAAAATCTATTAATAACAAAATTCATTAGATAAGATATGAGGTAAATGTAAACAGAACATCTCATTTTCACGAATAACAGAATTATTTTGTAAAACGTAGTTCTTTTGGATAGAGTTGCATTCTAACGAGAATTCACGATAAATAACCTAAACAATCACATTCTCACAAGCCTCTGATGATACAACTTTTCTGACTTATTTTAATAAGATTCGATTTTTTTACAAAATACGTATTTTTTAGTATACAAGTCAGATTTTTTCAGATCTTTATTTCAATTCTTTAACAAATTTTAAACTAAAATTCTTTTCTAAATTAATGATTTTCAATAACACTAGTTTACAAAATTGAAAAATTTTCTGACCTGCGATATTTCACTGTCATTTTTTATTTAAAATTTTCTCCTGAATCCGAATATTAGTTATGAAAAAAGTGGGTAAACTAATTTGTTATTATTTCCTGATATAGGTACACTCAAAAAAATTCATGGTAAATTTGACTAAATTTTAACTATTTCTCCTAGTTCCAGGAGGCGCCTATGAACAAACAGTAGTTGAAACAACTATGTAAAAATTGTCAGATAAACTGTAAAGTATAGTAAAAATTACTACTTTTATGGTAAATTTAACCAAATAAAGAAGTTAATTCAGTGATTTTTTGTCAGTCTCATTAACTGTTTCATTAGGTTGCAGTAACTAATTTTCATAGTTCCAGGAGGCGCCTATTAACAAAAAGTAGTTGAAACAACTATGTAAAAACGGTTAAATCAACTATAAAATTTAGTAAAAAAAAGGTAAGATCACTCAGCGGCGCCATATTCGAAAAATCAAAAATGGTACATGAGACATTTTTTTGCTCTTCGTTTTTTAATTTTAAAATATTTTCTTAAGAATTTAGAAACATTTTGGATTTTTTTGCTCTTCTGTTTTTAACTTCAAAGTATTTTCTTAATAACTAAGAAACATTTTGGATTTTTTTGCTCTTCAGTTATCAATTTTAAAGTATTTTCTTAATAACTTGGAAACATTTTGATTTTGATACTATTTTCAACACTTATTTTAACTACATAAAAACATTAAGTTTAGTTGTTTTTCTGCAACTATGAAAAATTGTTTTTTTCAACTACATAAATCATAAAAATAACTATTTTTAACACTTATTTTAACTACATGAAAACAGTAAGTCTAATTTTTTTCTTTAACTAATAAGAAATGCTTCTTTCAACTACACAAATCCTAAAAATAACAATTTTTAAAAGTAGTTTTAAGGTATCACATCGGCACTAATCGGAGTCAAAAGTTTGTAGCTCGCATTACTACTTCCCGCTCTATACTTTCGCCCTCAACTCCCTATACTCTCAGCTCATACTGTACCTACTTCTACAAATACACTCGTACACGTATACCCCACACTAGCAGCGATTGGAAGGAGTAGGAGGTTTGACAACGTCGCTATAAGTCTCGCTTTGACTACTGTGGACTACTGTCTCTCTCTAACTAATGTTACCATCCTGCGATGTTGCCACATCAAAGTGGCGGGTGTGCTATATATTGCAAATGACGTCATGAAATAGAATTTTTAATTTATAATTACAAATAAACGGCACGGTAAATTATAAATTTCTTTGTATATTTTAGTTCCAAATTTATTCGTGAATTCAACATTAGTTTTTGAAAAAAATTTATAGAAAACTTCTGAGGATATTTATGAAAATGTACTTCTCCCCCATACATTAGTCCCGTCTCCCATGCAAAATAAGCAACTTTGATTGCTAATATCTCTGGTTTCGTACGGCGAAAATTCTTCATATTTTGCAAATTTGTCAAGAATGATAATAAGAACATATGGTAAAATTTTCAAGAAAATCTATAGAAAACGGTTTTACCGATGTGATACCTTAACTATTAAAGTGTTGTAAAGCTATTTAAAATCACATGACAGTTATTTCAACTACAAATATTAGCAATTTTAACTAAGTGAAATTGACTACTAAAACTTAGTACCAACAACTGTCTAAGTTTAGTTAAAATGGTTCTAAATATGGTACTTTTAACTTCTTTTTTTTAACTACACATTTTTAGTCATTCTTACTAATGCCATTTTTTGTGTAATTGATTTTAATATTCTTCAAAACAAATTAAAAGTAATTAAATTTCTTATAAAAAGGTATTGATAACATTTTTTAATCAGACTAATGGTTTAGGAGCTACTTATGAATTTTTCTGAAATTTCTGATTATTTTTATCAAAATTTTAGAAAATAATTGACTTTTTCGGTAAATTACGTCATAAAAACGTTTTTACTTGCAATTTTTTTTGTCCAAATGTCATAATTTAATCTCTTACAGGGTTCACAGTGTTTCCCCTATTTTTCCTCTATTTTAAAAATGTCTCTTTTTTTCACTCATTTCCCCTATTTTATGTTGAAACTTAAATAATGGGATATTTCATAAAAATACCAAAAAATTACAAGCTTTGGATTGCACGACTTTTTTCAATGAATGCGACTATTTCGACTTATTTTTAAAAAATGTGACTTTTTCGACTTTTTTGAACAAAACATACTTTCATCAAAATTTTCTGAAAATTTTATTATTTAAAACACTTTCTCAATAAATATTTTTCTAAAATTCAATTCTTTTCTAAGTCTATTAAAAAAGTATTCAATAATTTAAATTTATTAAAATTTTGATTAAAAATCTTCTGAAGTTCAATTGTTTTTAACAGTTGTAACTGCAACTATTTTAAGATTTAATAATTTTTCCAATTTTTAACTTAAATTCCTTGTTGAATTAATTATTTGTGATAACTTTAATCAGTCTCAAATACATTCTTAACTTCCTAACTTTATATCTCCCATTTTATTGGAATAGATGTAAATATGTCTGAAAATCTAATTTTTACCCTCCCACCTGGATTTCTTCACAGAAAATGTAGATGCTGAAAGCGATGAACGCAGAAAACGTTTTCACTAACAAATGAAGGACATAGAACGTCACTACCAAGGATTTTGAGACGAGGCAATGATGGGTGATTTCTATTGTTTTCTTATTTGAGAAACAGACAAAGACCACAGAAAACTTTGCAAATTAAGTTTGAGCCACTTTTGATGTTTAAATTTTTTAAAAACATCAAACTATATGATATATAGATAATAAATAATAAAATTGGATAAAAAGTAATTTCCTGTAAATTTACTTAAGTGCTTATACCTTTTACATTTGCAGTTTAATTTAGATCTGCAACGGCTTATTTTCTTCATGAGAGATTATATTATGACATCCAGATAAAATATTGAAAGTAAGAACGTTTTTTATGACGTAATTTACCGACAAACTCAATCATTTTCTCTTAAATTTTGTTAAAAATAATGAGAAATTCATAAGGTAGGGGGACACTTTTCCCAAAACAAGTTTCCCAACGAACTTTATGTGTGGTATCCAACTGTACGTAAGTAAGAGACAACATCATTGTCTTCAATGTATTCTGTATAATTTTGCTGAAAACCTACAAGATGTTCCTCATACCGACAACTATTTGAAACCTATTATGCAGAAAATGTCTTTTCCTCGATTTAATTAATTCAACGAGGGCCACTATTTACTAGAAATTTAGAAATTAAATCGAAAAACCAAAGGTAACCAAAATTTCTACTGCGAAACTGACACGCAAATGACACGCTTTTTCGCATTTGTTTTTCCAAATGAGAATTTGTTGAGAAATAAAATTCGAATTTCATATTTTTGAACATAAATAATAACGTTAAAAAAATTTTTGGGGAAAGAATATGTTATTGGAAAAAGTTTTTGTTGGGAAAAAAATCTTTGGGAAACTTGTTTTGGGAAAAGTGTCCTACAATCATTTATAAATAAAAATGTTATCAATACTTTTTTATAAGAAATTTAATTACTTTTAATTTGCTTTAAGAAAAGTAAAATAAGGATTTTTTAAACAGGAGATGTCAACTACATCAAGAGTTAATATTTCATCTTCAGATTCAGAAGCAAATTTTACATGAAAAATGACAGTGAAATGTCGCAGGTCAAAACCTTTTTAAACTAGTGTAATTAGAATGAAATTGAATGGCTAGAAACAATACGGGGACGTACGCTTGGCTGGACTCTCAGGGTGTCTAACGGTCAGGGAAAAGTCAGGAAATTTCAAAATTTTCATTCAAAGTCAGGGAAATTTCTGTAAATTTCTACAAAAATTAAAATTTTTTGTGAATTTAAAAAGTTTTTAATCTAAAAAAACTTGAATGGTTTTTATTACCATTTGTTACTACCATTAAAAATTAATTTATTGTCAAATATGTCAGTAACAATATTTTTTTCCAAAGAAAGCAGAAATAAGGTTATTAAAAAGTCAGGGAAAAATCAAAAAATGTCAGGGAGGAGTCAGGGAATTTTTTTCTCAATCCTTGTTAGACTCCCTGACTCTAAAGCCAGTCAAACGGTCAAAATTATGAAAAAATTGAAAATCGAAATTTTGACGTTTGAAAGCTACTACTACGTCATAGGAAATAAAGAGACGCATCTTTTTTTCCTTTGAGATTTTTTTGTAAAACGAATATTTTAGAAAATAATAACAAAAACAGAAAAATTTAAATTCTCAAAATTCATTCAATTTTTAAACATAAATCGTTGTATCTTCGATAAAGATTAATAAATTTATTTGGAATTTCATATTTAAACGCCTTTTGGCCCATAGACCCGTCGAATGTAAAGAACCATATTTTTTTTAAATACATGAAACGATAGGCACTCTGCATTCTACAATTTTGAATGTAGAACAAAAAACCAAAAATTATTATAAAGTAGACACTATAAAGAATAGGTTGTACCTATAAAATGGTCAAAAAATGAAACAAATGACAGAATGGGGTACACTTTTGTAAAAGAAGTTCTTTTTTTGCACTATTTTTTCCTGTTTGACCTCTTGTAAAAAAGCTTTATTGTAAAAGAATTGTACCATATTACACTTATAAATCCAACAGAATTTAGTTATCTTTAATTAGCCGCAATCCCGAAGTTAATTGGTAATTTAGGGTCCTGATTAAAGAACCGGTTATAATTTTCTGACACTCGAATTAGTTGGCCCCTGAGTAAAAATTTTTTTTTTTAATTTAAATTTTTGTGATCATATTCCGATATAGAATTTTATTTCGCAATTTTTTCTCTTTGACAAAAATTCCCAGATATAATAGTTTTTGAAATATTCTTAAAAAACTGTTTTTTTTAAACTAAAAATTTAATGATTTTTTTGACTTAAGCTTGCAATAAATAAGACAATTTTTGATATTTTTTAATCAAACGAAAATGAAAATACGCCTTATTTTTTGTTCGATTGATTGTGTGAACCAAAATCATAGTGGAGTACATCATATATATTAAAGTTTATTTGAGTTGTCTAATTTTTTATCTCAAATTTCAAAAGGGCTGAGTGCTTAAGGCCTCTTTTTCGGTAACTCCTGTTTAGTGCTTAGGGCCCCCGTACGTCTAAATCCGGCCCTGCTGCTCGTTCTGTCCTTATCTAGCGCATATAATGACGCATGAGTTGGAAGAGGACAGAATGATCAGCATGAAAAGGTCTACTGGCGAGAAGGTAGGCGTGGCCTAATCGTCAATTGCAAAAGGTTAATACCGAAAAAGCATAGAACTTTTGCAATCGTAGTAGGACATATTACGTGCAATTTTTGCGCGACGATGTTGTTATTAAAACATTTTTCTTACTTTAGAAGCATATAGAGTAGCGTCGATAGAAGTAGGCCACTAGCTATTTTTGTTTTCATAATTGACATATCTGTCAACCGAATTTTTTCTTATAATTATTGACAGGAGCTGAGTTTTTAGTAGACATTCAAGTGTGCAAATGCACATTTGTGTTCTCCAATAATTAGTGCTAAAAAATACATACTTTTTTCTTTTTTTCCTTAAGAAAGATATCGTTACTTGCATAAGTTATTCATTGAATTTAATCGGATAAGTAGCCTTTTTATATTAATAGACCTAACCTTAAAAAATGTAAAAAGATTTTAGCATATTGTCGCGTGGTATTCTCGCCACGTTATTTCGCGTAAAATTATGCTTGTGGACAGAAGTGGGCCACTGCATTAACGTACTGTTTCGACAATTAGGGTTTTTGTATAAACTAAGGAAGTAGTTGTTTAAAAATTAATTTCAATGTTTTAGTGATTATGCCACCAAAAAAAGATAAACGGACTGGCTATGAGTCCATCAACTTCTATAAATTGCTTGGTGCTGTAAAACAACTAAACATCAAGAAAATTTCGGAACGCGCTGCTTGTGTTACTGCCGGTATAAGCCGATCAAGTTTTCAACGGCCATTTATTGGAAAAATTAATCATTTAACATAACAATAATAATTCTTGATACTTTTACTTATTTTAGATGAAAAACTTGGGTGGCCCACTTCTATCTACAAAATCTTGAAATCGCGAATTTCTCTTTTTTACATAATGATGTAAAACAATATGTTAAAATTTTTAATTTTATGCCTGCAAAACGTTAGGTAATTCCTTTCTCTACAAATAGACGCAAAAAATTTTCCAAATTATTATTTTTTTTAACATTCTATAGCCTAAAATCCAAAGTGTGGCCCACTTCTGTCGGTACTACCCTATAATATGTATCTTTAGTACGGACAAATATTACACTAAAAATTCTAAAGTCTTTGCTCCATTAGTAAGAAAAGTTCATACAAAAGTAGCACTGTAGTGTTTTATACTATAAAGTCTTGATTTTTCTCTCCGTGTACGAATTCGATGTTAAGTTTTTCAAAATACATAATAGCAAATACAGTATGGCGAATGATTTTTTTAAAAAATAGTGCATTTTTAAAAAATTGATTTCTAGGGGTTTTTAGGTTTCCTAAAAAATGGGGGATTTTAGTTTCGCTGAAAATGTATTCAATGTCAATTTTTCAAAATAGTATATTCACTCTGGCCGCCTGTTTTTAGTAATAGATTGCAATTGCCTAAATATTATTACTTTTGGGTTTTCGATTCCAATTTTGTTCATTCAAATTTTGCCAAAGGTTTTACATTTTTTTAAAAATTCGTTAGCCATATCGGATCCGACATTTTGAATTTTGGAATTCTAACTTCAGATTCGTAATCAGCGACCACAAAAATATCCACTTGCATGAAAATCCTATATTTTTATCAAAATTCGTCCGCCATTTTGAATTTTGAAAAACTAACATCGAATTCGCAATCAACTGACTTTGTGATTTGTAAACAAACCCTATTGAAAATTCCTATAAATTTTCCCACGTGTAATCCTTTAAATTTTTTGTAAAATCCTCATAAGATCCTTTGGAAGATTTTACGTGGGATGCGTTCAGGGCCGGATTTAGACGTACGGGGGCCCTAAGCACTAGACAGGAGTTACCGAAAAAGAGGCCTTAAGCACTCAGCCCTTTTGAAATTTGAGATAAAAAATTAGACAACTCAAATAAATATTAATATATATGATGTACTCCACTATGATTTTCGTGATCAGCGGATCAAAATACATAAAAGTTCGTAGCATAAAAAAACCAAAAATATTTTTAAAAAATTCAAAACTCAAAATTTTTTGAAAAATTCCGAAAATATTGTAAAAATTGTTTGCCCATTATCGGGCAAAATAATGTGAAAAAAATCGAACAGTACGTCAAATAAGAAAAATGACTTTTTATTATTAAAACTCAAAAATTTCATAGTAATATCGTTTAAAAAAAATTTTCGATTTTTTTTGAAAAATACGTTTAAAAAAACAAATTTAAAAAAAAACTTTTAAAATTGATGCATTTTTAAGGAAGTTATGAGCATTCAAAAATCAAAAGTCATGAAAATTTTCTAATATTCAAAATTCCATAACTCGAAAACGGATTGCTAAAAAAATGTGAAAAAATTCATGGAAGCTAGCCTCTATTAGTACTAAAAGAAAATAAAATCGGAAATGCAATTGCAGACTATGACTTACACTTTGGCGTGTACATCATATGCAGTGTTGCCAGACTCGATTTCGAAGATTGCGGAAGCGCAGGCGCGAAAATGCGGGTTTCAATTTCAAAAAGCGGATTTTTTAAAAAATTGTTTTTAAACATTATTTTAGTTACATATAGGTAAAAAACTAATAATTAAAAAGACTTAATTTATTTGTAAAGTTTTTTTCTTAATTTTTTAAACATAAATATTTATTTAAAAGCGTATGAAAAAACTTTTTTGTTAAAATAGAACCATTGTTTATTATTCACGTTTTATATGTGTATTATAAATCAAATGAAAACAATAAATGAATCCTAACATTTTAGTTTCATAATAAAGGTGTTAAATAAATTAATCAGATTGTTAATAATGTCTCACTGAATAAAAAATATATTTTCGTAGAATTTTTTTTACAACAAAACATAGATTTGTCACATATGTATATAGAATGCTTCAGATTTCAAACTTATTAATAGTATCACATTAATTATTTTATAATTAACATACTATATTATTTAACTCTACTTATTCAGATTAAAAATACTTTATTTTACAAACATTCTTATAAATTCGTAAAATTCTTTCTTTTGGTTAATTTAAACACTTAAACAAAAACATTGCTTTAAGTTGCTTCACAAGCCTTTTACTTTTATGCTTCAGCAAATATATTATCAATATCGTTTAACTCTTCTTCGTTTTCTGCAACGGATCTATAAATATTTGAAGAGATCATTCTGTCATACATACTTTGGCGTGGTTGGAAAGCAATACAACAATTTCCACTATCACGAACAATTGTGTCAGCATGTAGCAAACCACATACAGTTGAAGTAATTAATTTGTTTCTTTTCTTTGTCTTGACATCGTTGATTTTTGAGAACACTCTTTCACAATCGGCGTTAGCGATTGGAATCGATAAAACTTCTAATGCAAACCAAGCGAGAGTAGAGAACGGCCTGTCTCCTATTTCATCCTTGAAAATGTTAACCTGAAAGATATAAGAATAAAAATGCAACAAATATATAATTATTTATGTAATTTTTAAATTTAAATTGATAAATAAATAGAAATGAATAATTTTAGAAATTTTATTTTAATTTATCTTTTAGAAAGATCAATAAATTTGCTGGAAATACAACAAACCTGGTGCCAGAAATCTTCGGGATTTTTTAGATCTCTCAAGTCTTGAAAATTCTCTCTTTGAAATGGCAGTGTCCTCCACTGATCATCTATTTCTTGCATTTTTTCTGAAATGAAAATTATTGTTTAATATTTTTTACTTAGATAATTTAATATCAGTAAATATTTACTAGTATATTATTCGTATTACAAAAAATGAATGAGCCCTGTTTACCTGCATCGTTTGGGCCAATTATTCGTGGCATCAGCACCATTAATGGTTGAAGAGAAGGTGTGGACTCTCTTTCCCTCTGCGACAAAGCAGTTGCTGGTGCAAATAATTTTAAACGCATCAACACGGGATCATCAAAGTCAAATCTGCAACAGTTAATTAAATAATAAAAAATATTATTTTTTAAAAATGATTTTTAGAATTATATATTTTATAAATAATTTTTAGATTAGTAAACGTAATAAATACCTTTTCTTTAACTGATCGCACAAAGTGATCAAAAAGAGGCGACATCTGAATTTAATGTCATGGACCACCTCTGGTCTTTGAATCAATTCGGGTAGAAGAAGCTGATTACTGACAGCAATTCCCAAATAAAGCTGGTTTAAAGGCAACCATTTCGATTCATCAGTTGGATTAATTTCATTGGCTGGTGTCGTGTGGATATAATTCCTCTTCATAAAACATGCCAACAAATCATAATAACTCTCATTCATTTTATCATGAACAACTGTGACAACCGACTTTTCTGACTGAAAGAGTTCATTCATGCTTGTCACTTTGGGTAAAACCCACTGTAAAAACAAATAAAACGCTTTGGTCGCAGCATCATTTAAAAGAACATGAATTCTTTCGACAGATTCTAAACGTTCTTCAAACCACTTGGCATCAAAAAAAAGACGAAGAGCTTCCCATTGATTTAAAATTCTATTGATCACACTGGTCAATGAAAGCCACCTGGTTTGGCTAGGATGAAGCATTCGTAAAACATCAACCTCCACAAAAGATTGAAATTCGGAAAATTGGGCTCGTCTCTTGGCACTGGTTTTAAAAAAGTTATAAATGTTTCGAGCGAGATCTTCTGTAGAGCGTGGAAGACACTTGCAAGCTTCACTTGCGCAAAGATGCAAAGAGTGGCAAAGGCACTTGCACACCCGCAATCCTGGACACAATTCTGTCATTCTCGAAGCGACGCTATTATTGCCACCCATCATCGTGTTGCAACCATCAGATCCAAAGCCTACAACATTTGCAGATGGTATCTGATGTTTGTCAAATGTCTTTTTCATGATGGTGAATAATCTTCTTGCAGTTGCACCTTCCTCTGCCCCATCTGGATCACTCTCTGTGAAAACTTGTTGCAAATCCCAAAACCGAGATAAAATTTTACCGCAATTTTCAGCATAAAACCTCACCAAGATGCAAAATGTTTTTACAGATGAGATGTCTGTGGACTCGTCAACTAAAATAGAAAACTTGTTTTTTTTCAAAACAGAAACCAAATTTTCTTTTTCGTCGACGCCCAGTACATTCATTATTACTCCTTTCGTTTTCGTTCTTTTGCAGGAAATTCCTTGAACGATTTTTGAGTCAGGAAATATCTGCTTTAAAACATCCAGAAGATGGTCCATTTTCATAAATGCCTCATTGTGAGCAGCAAAGAAACCACACAATTTTAATTCTGCGTATTTCACTTGGTTTTCAAACTTTATCGCTTCCTTATTCTCCGCGTTGTTTGCCAGGAAGATTTGCATTGTCCGAACGTTTCCTGATTTTACCTCTTTGCAGCTGGCAATGTGACGTTCTGATTTAACATGTCTCTCGATGTCACTTCTATAAAAAAAAGAATAATATTTTAAACAACACATTTAACAGTATGATGTTTATGATAAAAAACTAAAAATAACCTTTCACAACGAAACGAAGCAATCCTTCCATTGGCACTTGCAGGGCACAACTTGCACTGCGCCTTGTACGGATCTGAAGAGTGTGGCTTGAGGAAAGCAAATTCAGTTTGCAATTTGACATTGTAAATTGCAGGTGTGTGTTTCCTTTTAGAATGAATCTTTGACCTTTTTGAAGGAGTTTGATGTTCGTATTCTTCAGGCTCGCTTTCCTGATCTTCATCTTGGGACGATCTCATGCTTATAATCTCAAATCTATATTAAACAAATTAAGAGACAAAAAGAGGTTATGTTCGTTTTAAAATTTATCTATTTCATTTTCTTATTAATATAATACAGGAGCATTAAAAAAATATTTTATTAAGGATATTTAAAGGAAATTCAAAAGTGTTTTTAAACTTACTTTCAAATTGTCTAACTTCAATTATATTTTAAAACGCATGTAGTAGAAAATAAGTTTGTACAACACAACTGACACATGTGCTCTTGATTTATTTCGAGAAACAGCTGATGAGAAACGACATCAAAGTGTTAGGGTGCAATCACACGCCCAGCATAAAATCCATTAATTTGATTGGTTTTCCACAAAAGAAGTCCAATTTAGGTAAAATTACGTACAAGTATAAAATAAAAACTGAGAGCTAATAAAAATTACATATTAATTTTATGTTTTGATAGTCTTTCGCCAAAATGCGGAATTTTTCGTGATCCGCATTTGTCAATGCGGATTGCGGATAAAGACCTTAAATTGCGGTGTAAAATGCGGAAATGCGGTGTATCTGGCAACACTGATCATATGTATTTTAATACATACGCTCTAAGCAGCTGCTTAACCCGTGTAGAAACATTTTTTGGAAGTCTAGCGTCTAGAAATAGTCTTACCAGTCATAGGTTTATAAACTCGTTAAAAATTTTTTTGTTACATTAATAAAAAAATTTGTAAATATCTATAATAATGCAAAGAATACATTTATTTAAAATATCAGAAATATATAAATTGAAAATAATATATGTGAGGCAAAATTCCTGAAATGTCCGAACAAAAAATTAAAAGTTCTCGAATTTAATCCATACTTTTCTAAAATGTTGTTATTGTTGGTAAAAGTCTAAAAATCAATTATTATTGAATTTAATAAAATAGTTTTTAAATTACAACGTTTTTAATTTTTGACTTTTGAAAAAAAAAATTTTTTTCAATGTACAATATTTATAAGTAGAATGCATAAAAGTTAACATATATATAATGATTTTTAAAGCTTTTTTGACGAGCTACACGCTGTTAATAAAATTTTTTTTTTTTAAATAACATTTGACCTTGAAATTCAAGGTCAAAATGTTAATTTACATTTATCTCAAAATCGGATTTTTTAAAATTATTTTTAACTATCTCAATGGAAAGCTTGACTAATTTCCTACAAAACATGTAATTTTCAGAGTGGGATCTTTTAAAGTTTTTGAGATATTAATTAATTAATTAATGTTCATAACAAATGAAATATTTTACAAACGAATAAAGTTACCGTAATTCTGAAGTTAGTAATTGAAAGTTAACGTAATTCCGCATCCAACGAGCCCTATATGAAGTATTTTGGATAAGTAGATTGTTAATAAACAATTAGTTAACATTGCAATTGTTTATTAACAATCTACTTATCCAAAATACTTCATATAGGGCTCGTTGGATGCGGAATTAGCTTAACTTTCAATTGGTAAGTTCAGAATTACCATAACTTTATTTGTTTGTAAAATATTTTATTTTTTACTAACAAGAAGCATCCAAAAGCCCTATATGAAGTATTTTTGTTCAATTTTAGTTAAATAACAATAAAAAATGAAATATCTTACAAACAAATAAAGTTATCGTAAATCTAATCTTACCAGTTGAAAGTTAAGCTAATTCCGCATCCAACGAGCCCTATATGAAGTATTTTGGATAAGTAGATTGTTAATAAACAATTGCAATGTTAACTAATTGTTTATTAACAATCTACTTATCCAAAATACTTCATATAGGGCTCGTTGGATGCGGAATTACGTTAACTTTCAATTACTAACTTCAGAATTACGGTAACTTTATTCGTTTGTAAAATATTTCATTTGTTATGAACATTAATTAATTAATTAATTAATATCTCAAAAACTTTAAAAGATCCCACTCTGAAAATTACATGTTTTGTAGGAAATTAGTCAAGCTTTCCATTGAGATAGTTAAAAATAATTTTAAAAAATCCGATTTTGAGATAAATGTAAATTAACATTTTGACCTTGAATTTCAAGGTCAAATGTTATTTAAAAAAAAAAAATTTTATTAACAGCGTGTAGCTCGTCAAAAAAGCTTTAAAAATCATTATATATATGTTAACTTTTATGCATTCTACTTATAAATATTGTACATTGAAAAAAATTTTTTTTTTCAAAAGTCAAAAATTAAAAACGTTGTAATTTAAAAACTATTTTATTAAATTCAATAATAATTGATTTTTAGACTTTCACCAACAATAACAACATTTTAGAAAAGTATGGATTAAATTCGAGAACTTTTAATTTTTTGTTCGGACATTTCAGGAATTTTGCCTCATGTATATTACATTTATTAACAATAAAAGTAATGGATATGGCATTTATATAAATAAAAATAATTTTATAATTATATTAAAAATATGTAAGTAATTTAACGATAAAAACATTTTGAATTTAACATAAAGGAGCGCCATAAACATCACCAGTATTAACAGATTGACGGCAACTAGCCAGCGTGGCCCCGTGGTGAGCGTAGTAGGTTTGTGAGCGTCAGGTCGTGGGTTCGGTGCCCAGTGCGAGAGATATTTTTCAAATTTGATTAGGTGTTATTTCCACAGGTGTTGTTAATTAATCTTAAGTTATAAAACAAAAATAGTAAAAAACTTAGAATTAAATTAATTAAATAATAAAAATAATTTTTTTTGAATTACTAATAATAACACAGCCCCACAAAAAAAAGTGTCAAGTAAATCTTAAAATTTTTTCAAAATTCGTCCGCCATATTGGATCCGTCATTTTGGATTTTGAAAATCTAACTTCAGATTCGTAATCAGCTACACAAAAAACCCTCAGATACCAAGTTTGAAGTTAATACATCAATTTTTAAAAAAATAGCCTACCTCTCAAAATCCGACAGGTTTTTGGAGGTTAGAAAAAAATCCTGACGTGATGGAGCAAAACGGACTTCGGATTCGTGTTCAGCGCGTCAAAATACATAGGGTTAGGATATTCCGGTCAAAAGTACATGACACTTTTTTTTTGGTGGGGCTGTGTAATTAAATAAGGAGATAAGTTGTATTGACTTATAAGAATCCTATACAACTTATTTCCTTATCTCCATATTATTAATAAAATAAAATCATATTATTAATGAATACTAATGTTGTTTTAATCTTATCTATAAATATAATAATACGTAATATTAATAGTATTATTATTATTATTTTTACGAGGGAAATGGAAAATCTGCATAACCCTGGTGGCCTACTTTCAAGTCAGATACCTGGAGCCCGTACTCTCAGGTTATGTGGGGATGACCGCTCTTGTTCTGGTCGACCCACTAAAAACCACACCCTTTTTGAGACTTTAACTCCACTGGCGGAACTGCTATTAAGCTTTATACATCGCCAGTGGAAGTCTCCTTACCGTTGCTCTCGGTCCCAAATCCTTAACTGAGGGCCAGCGCCAGAAGAAGGAGAGCCAGTTAAGGTCTCCCCTGTCCCTCGCGTGCACCCAGCCGAGCAGCAGGATTTCTCCATGTTAACCTCCTCCTGTCGTCCTCCTTCGTCCTCATTACAGTTGTAATAAAGGACTCGACGCTCCTCCAAGAGTCCGCGCTCTGCAACATAATCGAAACCATGCTCTCGACTTTGACTTCAGTGCCAACAGCCGAGAACATGGCTTGCCTAAGTTCACGCCAGTGCCCGCAGAAAAAGAGCGTGTGCTCTGCGTCGTCAGTGTGTATTGCTTCGTCGACGCCCGAACCGTTGCAATACACACATCTCGCTTCTGTTTCTATTTGAAATCGATAAAAATACTGTCCGAAACAACCATGACCTGACAACGCTTGTGTAAGGTAGTAGCCTTGTTAATTATTATTATTATTAAGAATTATTGAACGCATGAATCAAGATCAGGCCAGCTTGTCTAACTTTAGACCGCAGCATGAAACTTTCGTTCCACTTCTGATCAGAGGCTCGACAAGACCGTCTGGCCTGGCTCTATAGAGAAGTTAGACGGTCTGTCCAGCGTTCTGCCAGCGCCCCGAAATTTTTTTACATGGGTTCTTTTGCTTCCATATAAATCCGGCCCTGAATTTCTAAAAACATCGTCCACCATATTGGATCCGCCATTTTGAATTTTGTAAAACTAACATCGAATTAGTAATCAGCGACCCCAAAAACCCCTGGATACCAATTTTCAGAAAACAAATTTTTTTGTAAATTTTCGGTACTTTTTCTCGAATTTCTTCTGCTAACGAGGGGATTAAGATAATTTTTCCACTTTTATTTAAAAAAAAAACTTAAAATTTTGTTAAAAAAATGTCTTTGAAAAATACAGGTCCTCAACTGAATTAAAAAAATTATATGACTATGAAAAAGTAGTTCAAAGAACTAAGAATATACCCAGATAGCATGCAAGTCTGCTGCCAACTTGCAGCCGATTTGCATTACAAGTTTTGCAAGTTTCCTGAAAGTCTTCTGCAAGTCTACTGCAAGTTTGCTGTAAGCTTTCTGAAAGTCTTTTGCAAGCCTTCTGCAAGTTTGCTGCAAGCTAGCTGGAAACTATTATTAATTTATTATTCAATTTATTAATTAATTAATTATTAATTTAATTTTAGATACAAATTCCCTTTAATATGTATTTTGGTACAATAAGATTTTGTAGTTGTTTCAGTTTTTTTAGTTGATTTAACTACATTTTTTAGTAAAATGAACTGCTAATTATTAAATATTATAAAAAATTTAATCATCGACAAATAAGTGGAATAAAAATTTCAAAATATTAATTGTAAATTCAATACAAATTCATTTTTGAAAGAATTAATTATAGAAAGATATCGAAGAATAAAAATGTAATAATTACATAGAATAATATATTACAATTCTAATAAATAAAGAAGTATGTAAATAAAAATCCATACTTAAAAAATCTAAGAACGAGTTAATCAAATAAACAATCACATTTGATTGGTATAGAGCCATAAAACAATTTATTAATAGAATAAAGAATAAAACATGTATAAATTACATTTCTGAATATGGATAAAGTTGAAGATCAAAAACACGGTAACCGATCGAGGCTCATGTTACAACTGAGAAGCGGATTAGGAATTAACATTGCGGTGTCAAAATATAAAACTATAATGAACCCTTTCTCTTGAATAAAATCACTCAGTCAAATGAGCGCGTGAATTTAAAGTATAATAATGCGAGTTTGCCACACACATCTCCACCACGCCCTCTCAAACTGCATTCCAATTAATCTGTTTATTTATTTCTCAGTGAGACCAAGTTTAACTAAACATCTTTCATGACTCACTCTTGGCAATGGTTTTGTCAAAATATCCGCTACCATTTCGGTATAAATCAAAATTCGATCACACTTACTAAAGTGCAGCTCTCGTAGCAAACTTCGTAAATACGAAGTCTCTGGCAGGTTCGGCCAAATTTACATACTCTGCCTCTGTCGAGGATAGGGCAACCGCTTTTTGTTTTTGAGATTTCCACGTAACAGCCGCTCCTGACATCAAAAACGTAATTAGAGTGCTTAAAGCAGGCTATCATTTGCCTGAATATTCTGTGCATGGAATAATGGAATAGGACCTCGGTTCTATTCTGTTGGTTTTAAGAAATCCGAGGTAATGATTAATAGGGACAGATAGGGGCATTCGTATTGCGATGTTAGATGTAAAATTCTTGGATCATCGCAAGACGGACAGAAGCGAAAGCATTTACCAAAAATGTTTTCATTAATCAAGAACGAAAGTTAGAGGTTTGAAGGCGATCAGCAACCGCCCTAGTTCTAACCATAAACGATGGCAGCTAGCGATCCGCCGGAGATCCTCCGATGACTCGGCGGGCTTCCGGGGTTCCGGGGAAGTATGGTTTCAAAGCTGAAACTTAAAGGAATTGACGTAAGGGCACCACCAGGAGTGGAGCCTGCGGCTTAATTTGACTCAACACGGGAAACCTCACCAGGCCCGGACACCGGAAGGATAGACTGATTGAGAGCTCTTTCTTGATTCGGTAGGTGGTGCATGTCCGTTCTTAGTTGATGGAGCGATTTGTCTGGTTAATTCTGATAACGAACGAGACTCTAGCCTGCTAAATAGGCGTTCCTTAAGGTATCTTGAAGGCTCCCGGCTTCGGTCGGTGGGTTTTTACTACCAACGTACAAATAAATCTTCTTAGAGGGACAGTGCGGCTTCTAGCCGCACGAGATTGAGTAATAACAGGTCTGTGATGCCCTTAGATGTTCTGGGCGGCACGCGCGCTACACTGAAGGAATCAGCGTGTCTTCCCTGGCTGAAAGGCCCGGGTAACCCGCTGAACCTCCTTCTTGCTAGGGATTGGGGCTTTCAATTATTCCAAATGAACGAGGAATTCCCAGTAAGCGCGAGTCATAAGCTCGCGTTGATTACGTCCCTGCTCTTTGTACACACCGCCCGTCGCTACTACCGATTGTATGATTTAGTGAGGTCTTCGGACAGGTGCGCGGCAGTGTTTCGGCATTGCCGATGTTGCCGGGAAGATGACAAAACTTGATCATTTAGAGGAAGTAAAAGTCGTAACCTTGTATATAACCATTTTTTTTTAATTTGATTTTATTTGCTTCCTGAATTACTTCCAATTCATGATGTTGGCCAATCTCGTAGATACCACTATTATGTCGTCCACGTAAATCAACACCAAAAGAATTTCACCATCGGAAATAATATAAAATAAGCAAGGTTCATTCTGCGTAGGTTTTAATTCCAGATTCAATAATTTTTCACTTAATTTTGAGTACCATTGGCGGCCAGCTTGTTTAAGGCCATATAAAGCCTTTCGAAGTTTACAAACACTTGCACCTGATCGTAAATCCTTTAACATCATGTGACACTTGATTCTAATTTTCGATGAATCACCTTCTCGAGATAAAATCCTTTGCAGCAACTCATTTAACATCATAGGTATTTTGACGTCCGTGAAGCTGGCCGGAACATACCGTAATATGAAAATATTTACTACATGAGAATTAAGGGCTAATTACGGCTGTGTGTCTTGAATTTTGGGCTTTTGATTTATTTAAGGAAAATGACACCCGGCTAACTTCATATTGAAGCTGGCTGGAAACACGCATAGCTTCTATATTACTGCTCCAATTAACTTCTAAGTGGCAGAAACATTTAGGGCTCATTAAGCCCTTTAAGAATACTCTATATTATTAGTTGAAAAGTTTCAGTTTTATAAAAAAAGTCGTGGTTCCGGCCTGCTTCACATTGAAGCTGGCCGGAAACACGCATAACTTCTATGTTACTGCTCCTATTAACTTCTAAGTGGTTAAAAAATTTAGGGCTCATTCAGGATTACTAAAAAAACGCAATTTCTTATTCAGAGCACTACCATTTTATAAGAAATTTCTTCAATAAAGATTTTTATGTATTTTAAGGTTTCTATTGTAACCGATATTATGATACCCGCCGCTTCTTCAACAGAAAATGATGTAATTTTAATTGTTTTATTATAAGCAATGTTCATGTACGTATACAGCAGTGCACTCAATGATGGTAAAGTGTGTTGCATGTGAATTTAATGTAAAATTTTGTATTTAAATAACGTTTTATTGGCAATTATAATTTGCCGTAAACGTGACATATAAATAAATTTTCGAAATTCGAAATGCTTTACATGAAAATTAATCTGGTTTGAGATATTTGTCACTATTAAACTACTAAGAGAAATACAAGTCTAGAAACAGGAGGTTCAACTTCGGTAGTGGGGGTACAGGACAAATACGTAAGAGTATGGTCTTCTGAAATTAATTAAAAAAAGGACTCTATTCAATGCTTTTTTTTACTGGGAATCTTGTAACTTTTTGCATCAATCTAATTGAAAATTGAAGTTACTATAAACATTCATGTACGTACGAGACCACTGCCAGTTGTTCGGGTGAAGTAAATATTTTCTACTTAATATAGGTATTGCAAAAAAATCAGAAACAGTACATTTTTTTACTTAATCTTTAACTTAATCAAAATATGTATTTTTTGTCACAAAACAATTTAAGTTATGATAATAACTTTATCATTTGTATAAATAAATATTATTCTTATTTACAAACGTATTAAGGATTTTACCACGGAAGAAGTAGTTTTTCCTAATTTTGCAATTCACCATACTTGAAATAAATATTTAACTTTAAATTAAAAATTAAATCATTATTAAATAATTAATAACCAAACTATTATTGTAACATTACACAGCCCCACAAAAAAAAGTGTCGTGCGCGGCAGACCAGACTAGTCATTTCCCATGTATTTTGACGCGCTGAACACGAATCCGAAGTCCGTTTTGCTCCATCACGTCAGGATTTTTTTCTAACCTCCAAAAACCTGTCGGATTTTGAGAGGTAGGCTATTTTTTTTAAAAAATTGATGGATTTACTTCAAAATTGGTATCTAGGGGTTTTTTGGGTCGCTGATTACGAATCTGAAGTTAGATTTTCAAAATTTAAAATGGCGGCTCCAATATGGCGGACGAATTTTGTAAAAATTGATGGATTTACTTCAAACTTCGTATCTAGGGGTTTTTTGGGTCGCTGATTACGAATCTGAAGTTAGATTTTCAAAACTAGAAATGGAAATTCTTATATACATAAGTAAGGTATTTACGTCTTTTTATGGTAGCGCACTCTTTTGTCCTCAAAGGATCTGTGTAATGGTTTTCTTTTCAAATTGGTGCCTCCAGGTACAATATCCCTTTTCAGCATCCAACAGTAGTTGGCCATCATATTTACATCCCATCTTCCTTGATAACGACGCTCAAAATCTTTCAGATCTTGATGGAATCGTTCTCCTTGTTCTTCACTGTAATCTCTCAAATTTTCAGGGAATTGATCCCGATGCGAGTCTAAGTAATGCAACTTTATGCTCATTAAGCATCCTAACTTACCAAAGTTTTTAATCATATCACTAACTATTTGCTCCCAATTTTCACTCTTGTGATTACCCAGAAAATTTTCGACAACTGCTTTGAAACTAAGCCATGCGGCTTTCTCCTTTTTATTCATCTGGGTGATAAATTGCTCATCTTTTAACAATTTGCGAATACGTGGTCCGTCGAAAACCCCTTCTTTTAGTTTCGCATCAGAGATTTCTGGAAACTTTTGTTCCAGGTATTTGAAACAGTTTCCTTTTTTATCTAAGGCTTTGACAAACTGTTCAATTGCTCCTAGTTTCGTGTGTAAGGGCGGAATTATCACCTTTGAAGGGTCGATATCGTCCGCCATATTGGAGCCGCCATTTTAAATGTTGAAAATCTAACTTTAGATTCGTAATCAGCGACCCAAAAAACCCCTAGATACCAATATTGAAGTAAATCCATCAATTTTTACAAAATTCGTCCGCCATATTGGAGCCGCCATTTTGAATTTTGAAAATCTAACTTCAAATTCTTCATCAGCGACCCAAAAAACCCCTAGATACCAATTTTGAAGTAAATCCATCAATTTTTAAAAAAATAGCCTACCTCTCAAAATCCGACAGGTTTTTGGAGGTTAGAAAAAAATCCTGACGTGATGGAGAAAACGGACTTCGGATTCGTGTTCAGCGCGTCAAAATACATGGGAAATGACTAGTTTGGTCTGCCGCGCACGACACTTTTTTTTTTTTGTGGGGCTGTGTTATTATTAATTATTATTGTTTTTTTCCCTTCTGAGAAAAAAACTAATTTAGATGAATTAAAATGAATTAACTTGTTTGGCAAGATTCAATTCATATTTATCGCTAAGCAAGATTCAGTGAAGCCCCGACGAATTGAAAAGATTAAATCTCAAAAGTTTGTCCATTGAATTGAGACGAATAGAGAGTTTGAAAGTTGAATACAGCTTTGTCGAATTCAAGAGAATTCCCAGATAACAAAATGCCTGCATAATAGCAGGCCGTGTGCCGGACCTCAGTCCGATTGATCGGACTAACGTGCCGGCACATAAGCAGCGCAATGTACGCGCCATTGCTGGCGATATCGCCCGCCCGCGGTCCGATCCATTAAAGTACAGAAAATGTTTTTTACTAAAATAAAAATTGAAACTACGTCTATGTAGATACGTTTAATGATTATTTAAACAATTTCAGTAAAAAAATTACACGTGCTGATTAACATTTTGAAAATGTGTTCTGGTAATTTTTTTTATCAGATAATCAACCATCTCATTGATTAAATAGCTAAAAAAAGAGTGTTCAAAAATATTTCGTTAGTAAAAAATGAGCTGTTTTCGGAATTTAATCACGGATATGCATATATTTAATTCAGTATCATTATTTACAATACTTATCTTAAAGTTGAATTATCTCACGCACACAAGGGGAATCGAAACCGCGACCGAACGCAAACTAAACCTAATGCCTAACCAACTGATCTATCAACGCACTTGCTTTTATTTACAAGAATTCTGTCCTAAAAATGAACTATAAAATACTTTTATTTAAAATTATTGTTTTTCAAAATTTCATTTATTCAAATATTCTTCTTAGAATTAATTATTTTTATTATAAATAGATCAAACATTTTGAATATTATTATATAGATTGTAATAATTTTCAAGATATTCTATGATTATTTTTTGTGTCATTAAGAATATTCGTATAATCGCATGATTGTTAAATGCAATATATATTATATTCATTAAAATAATAAATTTTTCACTAATGATTAATTATATTTACGAATTCATCAAACTTAAGTAGCAAACAAGTTACAAAAGAAATTCTAAAATTATTCTTGTAAATTATATCGATGGCCCCTAAATGAAAACACGTTTTTCGCGAGTGCAGATAGAAAACACACTATTAAATAAAACAAATAGAAAACATCTTATTCAAAATGACAGTTGTTTGAAGGCTATGTTACAATTTTAATTAATGGTTATTTTTAAAGTATGAATGATACATTATAATTTAAATTAATTTAAACGTTTATATTGTGTCAAACTAACGTTGTATCCTTAAATTACTTTATTTAGACATTTGATATTGGCTTAAAATAAAAACATAGCAAAAGTTAAGAAAATTAGGATACAAAATTTTCAGATGAGTTTTCTATTTTTTTTCGTAAATAAGGGTGTTTTTTGTTTGCTCTCGCGAATAACGTGTTTTCATTTAGGAGCCATCGATATAAATTCTCAATGTAACATTAATAATTAAATCTATCTTTATTTTATTAATTCATTAATTTATTTCTTTGTTAAAGTAAGACAAAATAAATATTTCGAAGTCAAACTTATTACCTTTATTAAAAGTTTTCATAGTTTTTTTAAATTTATTCCATCCAATTTTCAATTTATTATTCAATTAATTCAATTCGTTTCATGAATTTTTATTTGTTTAATATTTAGTACAATTTTTAAAAAACTTTTCAGTTAATCGTTTAATTTTTTTAAGGATTTTCTTTTTTTCCCACACATCACATTATATTTCATAAACATTTCATGAATATTTCATTGAAAGATTTGAAATATTTCAATGCAAGGTTCATGAAATGTTGATGAAAACAGGAAAATGTCCGCCTATAAGAAATATTGCCGTGAAATTTTGCTGAAATATTACACATTAAGACTCCTGCAATATTACAAATGAAGACTCTGCAATATTCAGAAAATATTTCAAAGAAAGTTAGAAACTTTTTTAAAATACGAAATCAATCGTTATTTTCTAACATGTTCAACACCTTAGGATCCTTAGCATCATTTAAGTTGGAATTTTTCTATAATATTTTAATGAAATATTTCAGCAAAATTACACGGTAATATTACTTATAGGCGGACATTTCCCTAATTTCAGCAATATTTCAAGGACTTTACATTGGAATATTTTAAAATGTCAATGAAATATTTCAGAAATATTTAGAAAATATCATGTGCTGTGTGTGTTTATACGTTATTTTCTCATTTTGTTGTTAAGTTCCTTTATAATTTTTTATCATTCTTTGCTCATTTAATAAATTTTATAGTTTTTCATAATTTTTTCATTTCTTAGAAATGTTGTCCCTTCTCTAAACTGAATAACTTTTTCCTTATATATTTTTTTTTAATAGATTCTAGTCAGTTTTTTTTTGCATTTTTTCCTGTATTTTTACAAATTTCCCAATTAATCGTTCCTATATTTCAATAGTTTTTCGTTCTGTTATAACATTTTCTTTAATTTTTTAAAAATATTTCTGTAAATCATTTCAATTTTTTTTAATTTTCAGATTCTTTTTATATTCGTTTATATATTCTTTTATTTTCTTACAACATTTTATTTTATACAATTTTTAACATTTCATAATTTTTTTAAAATTTAAAGCTGTTTAGTTTTTGTTTTGGGAATTTTTAAATATTTTAAGCTTTTTTCGTTCTTTAAAGCTTTGTTCTTACATTTTTTAAACTCCTTCATTTTATGAATAATCTCCTTAACTTTCTTATATTTTAAGAATTTTCTTTTCTTAACATTTCTATAGTGTGTTTTACAAAACTTAAGTTATTAGGATTTTTATACTTATTAAACTGCTTAATTTATTAAAAATTTGTTGGCTTATATTTTCCTCATCTTTTTGATAATTTACTTTACTTTTTAAATTTTTTATTCATGATTTTTTAGATATTTTAAAAAGTATTCTACATTTTTAAAAATTTGTGAATTATTTTTTAATAAATCTTGTTATTTTCTCTTATCCCTAGATTTATTCTTTTATTTATATTTTTATATATTATTTTGAACCATAAAAAAAATTATTGCAAACTTGTTTTGCTTATCACTCCAAAAAAATAAAATATCAATAAAAATTAATTTATTTATAAATTATTTAATTTTATTAGTGAAAGTAATACTTTTTTTATTTATAATGAAGATTCAAAAACAGAAATTTAAACAAGCCTATTGGCAGATATATCCTGGACAAAAGATCCGGATAATATGTCAGGAATATTACGAGCACGATGCTGGCACAGTCGGTCTTGTCATAAAGTAGGTGGCACAAAAGGTGCTTTACAGCAGGGACACGGTCCGCCGCTCGATGTGCCTGTAACGTGCCAGACACGTTTGTTATCTGGGACTAACCTAGTTGGTTAGGTTGTTTCTTTATGCGCGGCGAACCCGGGTTCAATCCCCAGTCCCTCCGAATTTATTTCAAAAAATTTCTGCGTTAATATTAATAATAAATAAACATAAGTTAAGGCAAAAATGAAGGAAGAAAATGAAATAATTAATTAAAAAAAAATTTTTTTATTATATTTATAAATTTAATTTTTATGTTTATTATCTTAAGTAATAAATAAAGTTTAAAAAATATTAAATAAATAAAGAATATAATAATAATAAAATAATAAATATATAATAAAAAATAATTTATATTAATAAATTATATAAAATATATATGATATAAGAGATTCTTTTTCAATCGCCCCAGCCCAAAAAGTCAATGTTCTGGGATTGGCTTCATACTTTGGTAAATTGTTGTCCTATATGATAGTAATAAATCCCTAAAATATAAACTCATTAAAAAAATATTTGTAGAAAGTAGAGGGGGTTGAAGTTTTGATGTTAAGGGTAACATTGTCATTTTCAAATCCGTATAACTATGACAAAAGTTAATGGATTTTAATTTATCTATAATGAATTTTAATGCATTTTTCACGTACTTTTCAAAAATGTATATGAAATTAAAAAAAAATTTTGACCCCTTTTTTCCAAAATCAACCCTTATTTTTCGATTTTCACCCCTTCGGGTATTTTTTTTTTTTTTTATTTTCATTGGAAAGCTGAGGTTTTTTCCGATGAGCTATGTAAATATGAAAGTGGGACAACAATAATTTTGTGAGAAACAGAATATTAAAGCAGGCGGTGCCGATAAGGGTGACGTTAAGGGTAACATTGTCATTTTCAAATCCGTATAACTATAACAAAAGTTAATGGATTTTAATTTATCTATAATGAATTTTAATGCATTTTTTACGTACTTTTCAAAAATGTTTACAAAATTTAAAAAAAAATGTTCACCAAAAGGCGGTGCCTACCTAAATCCTCGAAGATGATCTCCAGGTAAGGTAAGCGCTCCAGGTAAGCGGTGCCGTTATCGGCACCGCCTGCTTTAATATTCTGTTTCTCACAAAATTATTGTTGTCCCACTTTCATATTTACATAGCTCATCGGAAAAAACCTCAGCTTTCCAATGAAAATAAAAAAAAAAAAAAAAATACCCGAAGGGGTGAAAATCGAAAAATAAGGGTTGATTTTGGAAAAAAGGGGTCAAAATTTTTTTTTAATTTCATATACATTTTTGAAAAGTACGTGAAAAATGCATTAAAATTCATTATAGATAAATTAAAATCCATTAACTTTTGTCATAGTTATACGGATTTGAAAATGACAATGTTACCCTTAACATCAAAACTTCAACCCCCTCTACTTTCTACAAATATTTTTTTAATGAGTTTATATTTTAGGGATTTATTACTATATCATATAGGACAACAATTTACCAAAGTATGAAGCCAATCCCAGAACATTGACTTTTTGGGCTGGGGCGATTGAAAAAGAATCTCTCATATATAAGGGAGAGTCGGTAGTGGCGAGACACGTTTTGTTTTTTTGTTATAGCACTCAAATTTTCAAGAACATCAAGTCTGTATATATATCCATGGACAGGTGTGACTCTATACTGTAAATTTAACTTATACAGTTACAGAACAGATATCGGAAAAAAAAGTTATTGCCGATTTACGATAATGTCTCGCGACTACCGACATAAAAAATCGTCCGTAGTGGCGAAACACTATCTTAAAATCAGAGTCTTCATCGTTCAAACGTAACAAAAACAAAGGAATCAAAGAGAAAGAGTATAATAATCGATGCCTTTAAATCATAATATTGTTTCATTCAATCATAAAAATACAGGTAAATATTTTTCTGATTATGAGCCGCTAATCCATGTCACAGTTACTAAAAACAAATAAGCTTTTCTTCCTGTTCATCTTTTTCAATTTAAACTATAGTTATGAAAAATATTGTCGACAAAACGTACAAAAATTATATCAAATTCATTAGGACATGTACAGTATTATTAGATATAAAAAAGCCACTGCCGACAACAAGTGTCTCGCCAATGCGGAAACAGCATTTTTCGGTAATGACGATGTACAATCCTATGCATCGAACAATAATTCATAGTGCTCTGGAAATTTTAAAGGAAACTTAAATACTAAAGACTCAAAACATTTAACCCTTCAGAAAATTCCGGAAATTTTTATATATTATCACTTATACCGATGGGAAATAAAACTTTTAAAATATCTTGAAACTGTTATTAACAGTATAGCGATATTTCGTACATCAAAAATGTATGTATCATATTGAAAAGTTAAAGCACAATAAAACATGACTTTCTGACCAGAAGTGCCAGCACAGTTAGTTCAGCTGTCTGAAATATCCTAATGTCTCGCCACTGCGGACAACGCCCTATATATATATATATATGGGACGTTTCACGTCAACCGGCCCAAAGCTATGTCCAAAATTCTATGCAATAAAAATAAACATGTAATAGATGAAAAAACTCGTAAATTTATCCCCTTTCAATTGCAAAGTGGCAGAATTGAAAATTCAAAATGGCGTCCTTACTATGTCAAGTGGAAGCGGCTAACTTCAGAAATAAGTAATTATGTTTATTAATTTTTTTTTAAAAATTATGCAAAAATTTAAGGTCACCACATATTTTAATGTTTTTGGGGTCGCTGATTACGAATCTGAAGTCAGTTTTTCAAAATTCAAAATAGCGGATCCAATATGGCGGAATATTTTTTAAAAATTAATTGAATTTGCTTGAAACTTGTTACTCGGGGGTTTTCGAGGTCGCTAATTACGAATCTGAAGTCAGTTTTTCAAAATTCAAAATGGCGGACGAATTTTTTAAAAATTTATTGAATTTGCTTGAAACTTATTCAGACTTCGTAAGATATGTTTTAGCGATTGTCATTTTTTTCACGATGTTCAAATGTTTTTATTAAACCCTCAGTGTGTCAACTGTAAAGGATCATGTGATGGCATAGGAGCTATTTTAAAGAGAGAAGCCACTCGTGCTAGCTTGCAATCCTCACCAGACAAAGCCTTTTTAAATGCAGAGACTCTTTACCTATGGGCTAAGCAAAATATCAAGACTTCGCAGATTTTCTTTTACAACAAGCAACAACACGAGAGAGTGAAACGAAAACTTGCTAGTAGATTTTCTAGAGCACCTAGTGTTAAAAATATTCAATCTGCTCATTCTTTTATTGTAACATCAGAGAAACAATTAAAAATATTCAAATATTCAGATGCACCTCATCCTATTGCAGTTATGCAATATTAAAATATAATTACATTGGGCTGGATGTATTTTGTAAATTTAATTCAAACAGCCTTTTTTAAGGCCACCAAAAAATTATAGTTATTAAAATTACAACAATCAGCCTTTTTCAAGGCTACCATATTCTTACAGTTCATAATTATAACTATCGGCCTTTTTAAAGGCCACAAAGTAATTAGGGGCCGTCCATAAATTACGTCACGCTAATTTCAACATTATTTCCACCCTCCCCTCTTCAGATCACAAATCGTCACATACCTTTTGACCCCCCTAGTGTGACGTCACATTGGAAAACAACCCCCCTCGTAAATTTTCTATATCTAATCAAGAAAAAATATTATTTTGCTTAAAACGTAATAAACATTTATTTTTGACAAAAAAAGTTTACAATCAACAAACAATAAACATTTAAAGTAATATTATTTTAATCTATAAAGTTTTTCTACTTTAATCTTTTAATATAATCATTTTTTTTAAAAGTCTATTTACTTTCTTCCCAAACAGATTGCAGATGATCCTTGATTGTTATAATGGGTGCATTTGCACTGATTTCCGTCGGTATTTCCATATTCTCCTGATCGATATATTCTTCGTCGAACCACTCTGCTTTCGCATTATTTTCAATATTATATATTATTGCCAGAAGTTCTCTTTGACGTTTAGCTGCAATTCGTTGAGGGCGTATTTTTATCGCGGGTAATTTTATTCCACATTGAGTAAAATGTTTATCTAAGTTTTTCAAAGTCGCATAATATAAGCCACAATTCTCACAAACTTTTCGAGAAATTTTTTCTTTAACAGAAGGACACGCTACGTCATAGGGACATTGTTGAAATTCTTCAAACATTTTTGGATAGACAGTTTCCTGAAGCCGTTGAGATAATAGAAGATCAGGATATTTTCCATTTTCTGGATCGAAACAAAAGCTATGATTAGTTTGAACTAAAGGCACCGGAGGAGGCAAAAAACGATTTGGCAAAACTTGAAGCAAAGAACTTCGAAACTTGGAACAGCAGTTTTCGTCAGAACACTTTATGATTTGTAGACAATACTGACTATTTCGAACATGACGATTTTGCCATTCAACAGATTTTGTCAGCAGTGATGAAGTATCAATTTCTGATAAATCTGATTCGATGAACTCGCTAACTACTGGAAACTGATCGATCACGAGATTTGACCATATTTCGCCGAGAGTCTTAGCAGCAAATGCAAAGTTCTCTTTTTCTTTGTCGATAGTTCTACCTTTGTCGTCTAAATGAGTCCCGAAATAATCGTGCGGTAATATAACTCCTGCCAGCTCTTTACTTAAAGGAGCCATACGCCTTTCAGCTCTATTAAAGGCACTTCGGCCAGGAGCATTGCATACAACATAAAGAGCATCAAGATTGTATTTAAGAAAATGATGAATGGAAGCCGAAATAACCTTAGTATAACGCGGATTCTCGTCGGGTCCGCCATCGACAGTAAAAATTCCAATAGGTTTTATGATTTCTTCACATGCGTCATTTTTTGTTTTCACGAAATCATCCAATTCTGTTAACTGCATAAGTTTGTCAATATCTATGGCATAAGAGTATGCTGTAGGTGAAGAGTGTTTTGCAGAACGGATTGCAATGTAAGTGGGTCCAGAATAAGTTACTGCATCAAGCTTTCCGAATTTATTTGTTTCGATTTTAATTCCTGCATAAACGGACGGAATAAGTTTATGGGCAGGAGCGATAGTCCAGTCATGATCAGGTAATGATATTCTATATTCTAAGTGCATCAGCAAAGGGGCTTGTTTTTTGGCAGCTGTTAAATCAATGGGCATTTTTGCTTTGTCGTCTTGGCTTATAAAAAAAACCTGTTTCGGACCAAGAATTGAAGCCAGGTTTTCTAAATTGTGAATCGTTGCCGAACAAAAAGCTGCGTCAATATGATTTTTGTGCTTGTCATTTTGTGCTCTGATGAGTTTATCAGGAACTGTTGAAATGTGTTTTTTCCCTTCCAAAGTGTTAGATCTATGAGGAAGTAGACGTAAATATACTGCAGATCTGCTGAGAGTAAAACCGAAATCATTTTTTAAAGTTTCAGTTAATTCATCTAGAGTTTTGATACTTCTAATTACGTCAGTTTGTCGCCTTTCATGAGCTGCACTACCATGGATAGCAATGTTAATAATTGTCTTCAAAAGTTCTGGCTGATCATCTTCGATTGAAGGGCGTCCTACTTTGTCTCTGATACGAAGCTGCTTCTTTATTATTAAATTTTCATCCGCTATTTCTTGTAGTGCTCGTTTTCGATTTCCTCGGTACTTCGAAGCTCGATCCTGACTTCTCACTGTTGAAGATAACTTTTTTTCAGCCTCTATTAATTCCGATTTTTTCTTTCGTAATTTCGCATTTTCGTCCGAACTTAAAAGATTCACGTTATCTCTGACAGTGAGCGCTACAATTTCCGAATTTAATATTTGGATTTGATTTTTCAGTCGGTCTTGAGCAGGAGTTTCTCGTTTCTTTTCTTGATCTTTATTCTTATTTGGTGCTACTTCTTGAAGAATATTTTCATCATTATCCGATTGTTCATTATTGACCAAAGAAGGTGCAGCAGATGAAGACGTTGAAGAACAAGTCGTAGATGGCGAATTTGAAATTTTATTTTTTTCGATTTGATCTTTTTTTGCGTCGAAACTCTACATAAAAAAGAATACATTAATATCATTAAATAAAATAATTTATAAAATTGTTGCTAAATTATTAAATAAATAACTTGATAGATTTTATGAGTTAAATGAATTACTCAATAAAATTAATCTTATTTACATTTGCCCAAAACATGTCAAGTTTGGCTTTTCTTTTTCGTATTATGCCAACCAATTCCTGAAGCTTAGCATTCAATTTATTTTTAAAATCTTCACTGAATTTAATTGAATTCCAAAATGCAATACATTGTTTTTGTAATTCTCCCAAATTAGTGTTTGGAAATGCTTCTTTATATTTTGAAAATAAATTTTGAAAATCGTTTTTTTTCTCCATAATACCTAAAAAATTAATTATAATATTACTTAATATATATATACTCATTAATTGCTAAAATATTTCCATTAAATTATATCCGTTTTTGAGAATTGAATATATAACAGTAATAAAGAATTGAAAAAAACTATACAAATTGAAATGTAGATTGATTAATTGAAAAAATTACTTTTAGGTTAGCTTTTTATATATCGCATATAACTTAGAAATTTAAATGAATTACATAATTAATTGTTGGTTTCATAATACTTATTCAACTTTAAAAAATACTAATTTTTGCTCAATATACTGCTAAAAAAGAAAAAAGTGAAGACGTTTCTTTTTAAGGATTCGTTTTGCACTTAAGCTCTCGACCGATTCAGGAAAATAGAAGAGGACTTTATTTTCTAAATAGAAAGTAATATTGAACGCTAATATTGTTCCTACATGAAAAAAGTTCTAAATATGAAATAGAACGTCGTAGCAATAAATATATTTACATTTTATACATTTTACAATACGAACTTCATCATATACAAAAACATTGCAACCTAACCTATAAAATAAGAATTTCTTCAACTTTATTATTAATATTTTAATTTAATTCACAATACAATACCTTTCTTTTTACGAACACATAATAAGAGTAATAATAATTAAGAAAAAATGCTGTAGATTAATTCCTTTAACTCAAGTATCTGTCAAAATAATTCTTATATGCGGCAATTTGCAATTTGTTTAGGTTGTTATTCAAAGAATAAAGGCGAGCATGTAACTGACTGCCAACAGATAAGTATATTTACGTTGTCGGTAAAATAGGATTACACATATTAAGGGTTCGCACACAATTGTGTATGCTGTACTTTGCAGAAGTTGATTGGTTCAAATATATTATGTTTTTGATTAGATTATTTTTGTACTGTTAATAGAACTGACAAAAATTTTTTTATTCTTCTTTCAAGCGTAACGTCACATTTTCTTTACACCCCTCCCCCCTAACGTCACAAATCATCACACATTAGTAATTCCACCCCCCCCCCTCGGCGGCGTGACGTAATTTATGGACGGCCCCTTATATTGGATTTGCCATTTTGAATTTTGAAAAACTGACTTCAGATTCGTAATCAGCGACCTCGAAAACATTAAAATATGTGGTGACCTAAAATTTTTGCATAATTTTCTAAAAGAAATTAATAAATATATTTACTTATTTCTGAAGTTAGCCGCTTCCACTTGACATAGTAAGGACGTTATTTTGAATTTTCAATTCTGCAACTTTGCAATTGAAAGGGGATGAGTTTACGAGTATTTTCATGTATTACATGTTTATTTTTATTGCATAAAATTTTGGACATAGCTTTGGGCCGGTTGATGTGAAACGTCCCATATATATATATATATATATATATATTCCAATTACACATTTTCAAAAGAAACAGGCAAACTATATAATATCATTATGGAAAGAAGATCCCCATTCACCTGGACAGACATATCCTCGAGTTTATCAACTTGTTTGAACTCGGAAGGTTGTATCGATAGAAACCTGCTGTAGTTGAAGATATCAGCTAAATTTTTTTCAGTGTAGAAATTAAGCTAATTTTTTCCTTCCATTAAGAAAAAATAATTATAATTTCGTTTAAAAATTATAATTTAGAAATAAAAATTAAACAAATTCTCTTTTTTGACTTATAAAAAAACTAGAATTTTTTTCAAAAACTGTGATTGAGAAAAAGAAATTATTCAAAATTCAAAAAATTTACAGCCCTGCAAATGTATTATTATTTGAGGCATTCTCTAAAAAAAGCCACTTAAAAATTTTTTTTTTGAAAATATATATGTTTCAGTATATGTAAAAACTAAAATAAAAAACATGATTTCAGTTCCGTGTAATACGGGGTTGCCATACTGGCAGGGGTCACACGTTTTTGAAAAATAATTTTCAAACCGCTATAACTTTAAAATGAATGAATACACACATAGTTAATAATAATTAATAATTAATAATTTTCAAACCGCTATAACTTTAAAATGAATGAACACCCACATAGTTTTTTCTGCAGAATTTTCTAAACTTTTAAACTATGTACCGCAAAAATTAAAAAAAATATTTCATAGAAAAAATTGAATTTTTTTTTAACCCCTTATGCCCCCTTCGATTTTTTTCAAAACTACCTTAAAATGTTCCTTATTTCATCAGCTTTTTATTCCCCAAATAGAATTTTGGGACAGCAATATTTGTATGACTTATAAATTAAAGAGCAGCTCAGCGGAACGCTCTCAATCTGAGCAAATGCTGTCGTGTATAGAATTTGAGCACCAAAAAATACCACTAGGTATCTGGATTTTAATTTATGACTCATACAAATATTGCTGTCCTAAAATTCCCTGTGGAGGATAAAAAGGTGATGAAATAAGAAACATTTCTATGAAATATTTTTTTTAATTTTTGCGGTACATAGTTTAAAAGTTTAGGAAGTTCTGCAGAAAAAACTCTGGGTATTTTAAAATTCATTCATTACACTGAGAAAACTGGAGGTGTGAATGGTGTATTTCATTATTGAGATTATTTTCCAATAGTCTCTCAAATATAAACTCTTTATCCCTTTAAATGTTCACTTCAAACCTCCAGCCCACATAGCACCTTTATTTCCAGGAAGTTTCCAGGAAAATATTCAAGGTAACTTCGGAAGTTTCCACTGGTAACTTTGTGGAAACTTCCTGTTTATTTCCCTGAATCTGAAAATGTCTTAGGTCCGGTAGTTTCCCTTATTAACTTCCTGTTAACTTCCTTGGTTAAGTTCCAAAAAATTATCTTAGTAAATTTTCAGGAATATTGCATAGGAAAATTCATAGATTTTTAAATTGTTATTTTCCAAGAATTTACTATAAAATTTTCTGCAGTATTTGCAATATATATCGAAAATTGAAGAAAACAATTTTTCTTTCCAAAAAAAATTATCAAAAATGGCTAAAATAGACATTTTTTGACCCTTTATGCTTCATTTACCAAAAATCCCGACGTGTTGGTGCATTTTGAAGGTCAGATTCGTTTTCAAGACAAAAAATGTTAGAAAAATCACCTATAACTATTTTAGATACGTACCCTCGCAGGACTGTGTTTTTTGTCAACCTCAAAAATCCGTAGCATGGTATTTCATATAATTATACCTATTCTCAATTTTGCTCATGTGTTAAAGAATTAATATTAAGAGCTTAATTATTCCATAATATTGTTCGAATCAACTTAAAAATCATTAATTTACAGTTTCCAATAGAAATTTTTACTATAACCCACATAGCATAACTGTTTGCAGCAAGTTTATAATGCCAGGTTGCAAGTTACACGATAAATTTGCTGCAAAATTATGGTAAATAGCGAATTATAGCAAACTTGAAGAAATCTTGCAGCAAATTAATTTACAAATTAAATTAATTAAATTAATTTACAAATTGAATTAATTAAATTAATTTACAAATTGAATTATTTAAATTAATTTACAAATTAAATTAATCAAATTAATAAATTTTCCTATTGCACTTTGAGCTGCGCAATAGATTTGAGTCTCCTATCTTCCAAGTAGGAAATAAAGTAGCAAAATATTAACATAATTAAATTTTTTTTTAATTTTTCTGTAAAATTTGTTATAAAAATTTGCTGCAAACTTGCAATGCAAAGTTTAAAAACTATTTGCCATAATTTTGCAAAAAATTTACCGTGCCAACTTGTAACTTGTCATTGTCAACTTGCTGCAAACAGTTATGCTATCTGGGAATTTGATTATTTTGTAATATATTTCCTTAAATCAAATCAAACCGAATCTTGATCGAGTTCGATTAGATCTCGGTTTTCTCAATCTATCATGGCATCTATGATGAAGCAAAAAGAAATACTAAAAACCTTTAGTACTATATTTTGGCAACGGTTTTTTAGAATATTTTTTTCTTTTCAGGTATACAATGACATGATGCATCTACCTTGAGGATAAATTTGCAGTATCAAAATAAGTAAGGAGTATCAAGTTAAATATGCCACATCATTTTGGTTTACCAACTATGGCACACGGCATACAGTCTCCGCCTTCACCAACAGCCGTAATGTCTATATATCCTCGCTACAGGGCTGGCGTCTACAGTCCAGAACATCAAGATCAAAGGTTAACACGCGAAGCTATGGAACGTTACTTGCGCGACAGGAGTGATATGGTTATTGTAATTTTACATGCTAAAGTTGCTCAAAAATCGTATGGTAATGAAAAACGCTTCTTCTGTCCCCCGCCTTGTATTTATTTATTTGGCGAAGGTTGGCGAATGAGACAAGAACAAATGCTCAGAGATGGTGAATCCGAACAATCTTCGCAATTGTGCGCTTTCATAGGAATTGGAAATTCCGATCAGGATATGCAACAGCTCGATCTCAATAATGGTAAACAATACTGCGCCGCTAAAACATTGTATATATCCGATTCAGATAAGAGAAAACATTTCATGCTTTCTGTTAAAATGTTTTACGGTAGTGGACATGATATTGGAGTTTTTCATAGTAAGCGAATAAAGGTTATATCGAAACCTTCAAAAAAGAAACAGTCTTTAAAAAATGCTGATCTTTGTATTGCCAGTGGGACTAAAGTGGCTCTTTTTAATCGTTTACGTTCACAGACGGTTAGTACAAGATATTTACATGTTGAAAATGGAAATTTTCATGCTAGTTCAACGCAATGGGGTGCGTTTACAATTCATCTTTTAGACGACAATGAAAGTGAATCAGAAGAATTTCAAGTTCGTGACGGTTACGTTCACTATGGTAGTACGGTAAAATTGGTTTGTTCCGTAACTGGAATGGCACTACCTCGATTAGTTATTCGTAAAGTTGATAAGCAAATGGCAAGTTTAGAAGCCGATGATCCTGTCTCGCAATTACATAAATGTGCATTCTACATGAAGGACACGGATCATATGTATTTGTGTCTTTCTCAGGAGAGGATAATTCAGTTTCAAGCAACTCCCTGTCCAAAAGATGCGAGCAAAGAGATGATAAATGATGGTGCATGCTGGACAATAATTAGTACTGATAAAGCTGAATATCAATTTTTTGAAGGAATGGGCCCAGTGCGTTCGCCAGTAACTCCAGTCCCACTTGTTCACAGTTTGCATCTAAACGGTGGTGGTGATGTTGCAATGCTTGAATTAACTGGTGATAATTTTACACCAAATCTTCGCGTTTGGTTCGGTGATGTTGAAGCTGAAACTATGTATAGATGTCAAGAGAGTATGTTGTGTGTCGTTCCGGATATATCGCTGTTTAGAGGTGAGTGGCTGTGGGTTCGTCAACCAACTCAAGTTCCTGTTTCTCTAGTGCGTAACGATGGTATTATTTATGCCACTGGATTAACATTCACCTATACTCCAGAACCGGGACCACGTCCTCATTGTCCACCTGCAGATGAAGTGATGAGAGCACCTCGTTCTGCACAAAATCAAGCTAGTATGCTAACTATAGCTAGTATAGTGTCAGCTATAGCTGATGTTCCATGGAGCACACATCAACCAACGCAAGGAGGTCTCTGATACTTTCTTTCAATTTGCAAACAGAATCAAAGCAGTTATAGTGCAAATTCCCTGTCTTTTATGTTCGACAATAGACTCATTTCTCTGAACATTTATGAAAGGAAAACGAACAAAACAGTTTAACAGAACTTTGTTTGTATTTTAATAATTAACGTTTCACAAATTGTTGAAACTATGTGTAAAATATTATACAAAAAATCTAAAGAGATGGAAAAATGAATAAACTTATTTTTAATAAATGCGATAATTCTAATTCTTCACGGAGAGAAATAGATGGTACGGGGTACTATCTAAATAGTACCAGGTACCATATTTGATCTTACATATACGGACAGCAATCTAGATTCTATCAGTAACAATCCAGATTGTACGGAGTAACGTCTTGATTGTAGTGGGTAACATAACCATACTTTTTGTAACATCTTTGATAGTACCGAGTAGCATAATGATAGTACCGGATAACATCTACTTTTTACCATCTTAAGATCATAAATTCTTACCATCTATTTCTCTCCGTGTTGAGACATTTTTTTTAATAAAGAGTAGATTTTATATAAATTTAATAACATTAATTAAAATACTGTAGTTATTTGAATTTCTTATAATATTGCTATCAATATTCATGAAATACATGGTCGATTTTTAATAAACTGTTATTTTTGTGTCATTTATCAGCTTTGTAAACATATGTTACGTTCGACAACGCAACATTAATAGTTAATTTTAATTAAATTTTCGAGTCTAGACTCTTTTGTCCACAAATGTTTGAATTTAAAAGAACTGAAAATATCATAATACACTAAAATCTCTTTGGAAGGTGAAAAAAAATAATAAGCAATTTTTAGGGAGTGAAAGGACTGGAATGCGCAATAATTCGCATTACGTCTTTCGGAATTAGTAGTATGACAAGTAAAAAATAAAAAGGAAAATTAAACAATAAAATTACTTATTTTTACAATTGATTTATAATTGATGATTCATGGAAAAATCGTTTAACTAGGAACCTTGATAAATTTGAACTGGAACTTCAATATACATTCAATAAACACTTGCAAATAAAATTTAGAATGACCGAGAGAATCTTAAAATAAATAAGAAAACTTGAATTTTGAAAGCAATTCAGAGAACTGAAAGTACTTGAATTTTTAAAATAGTTGAGAGAACTGAGAGAACTTGAATACTTAAAATCTACTGATTTTTAAATAAAAGTCTTTAGTTTTTATATTGCTATCCCTTCTTAAATTTTTAAGACCATATATCATAGAACTGTTACAAACTTTTGAGAACATGTTTTGTAACTGGTTAAGAATCTGTGAGTCACTGGTTACGCAAAATGTCATACTCAGCTGATATGTAAGATTCTGTAACAGAACTAGAACATGGTTACAAATGTTTTTGTAACAGTTCTAGAACTGTTTTGTAACAACTATAAAATGGGTTATAACCATTATTGCAAGATTATTACCTAAAAATACATGCAAAATATTTTTTATTCTTAATAAAAATATTAAAACTTGATGTAATAGAAAAAGGAAACTGTAAAATAAACAGTGTCAAATTTCAACTGTTCTATAAAAAGTTCGCTCCACAGGCTGATACTCTAACCATTCCGCTACCCTAACATGGGAATATAAATAAAAAATTGATTTGATAACTTGCGACTGAGGAGGATTTAAAAACTGTATTGCTTATATAAAGAAAAAACAATATAACTATGTGATATATAAAAATTTTAGATTTTTTTAAATTTAACTACATATTTAAGTAAAATAAACTATTTATTTATTAATTTCATAGAAAATAGTTAAGGTACTAATGAACACTTCAAAATTTTTAATCTCAGGTACAAATATATTCCAAATATATTGTATATTTTTTTTCATCAAAATTTTAGAACAGTTACATATCATTGTTTCGATATGTTTCTAGATATGCGATGAAACATTAGTTACAGAAAATTTGTGGCTGTAGTGTTATAGAAATATTATGTAACACTGTTGCAGAATTGTTCCGATTTGTAGGTACAAATGTCATCCAGAACTAATCTGCAACAAAATTTTAGAACAGCTACATAACATTTTTCAGACACAGTTCTAGAACTACGTTGGAACGTCAGTTACAGATCATTTGTGATGATTGTGTTACAGAAATGTTACATTACATTGTTACAGAACTGTGAAGTTAGCATAATATAGAACAGATCGGTAACTCCCTTGTAACAATTTTCTAGAATTATGTTACAATGAGGTTATATAACATTTATAGATTTTGAACACTTGAGGTTCTCAGAGTATTTTTAAACAAAAAAGAAAATAATCGACGGAGTCCTTTTCGAGAAAAAAATTTTTAAATATTTTTTTATTAGTAACACAGCCTCACAAGAATAAAGGTATATGCGTATGACCCTAGTACCCTACCCTCATATATTTTGGTGCACTGTACACGAATCTGAGGTCATATGTGACGCTCCGCGACAAAAGGGACCTTAGCTCTCGAGCGTGTATTTTACAGGAGGCGCGTTTAAAGCGAAGACAGAATGTAAAAACTCGAGGCAGTGGGGAGACATGCCCGTCTTTAAACCATTATACTGTCAAAAGCATTTGACATCTACTATTTCTGTTTTTTGCAAATGACAGAGCAACTCAAAATCTATCGATTGGCATCGAAAACTCGAAATCGATTTTTTTGAGCTAAGGTCCCTTTTGTTGTGGAGCGTCACATATTTGCTTCATCATTTCAGGATTTTATTCTAACCTCAAAAAATAGGGGTGGTAACGATTCTACGCAATTAAACTCTACACAAATGAATTCTACAAAGTAAACTCTACACAGGAAAACTTTATAATACATTTAGGCAAGTGCTATTAATTCTACATAAATAAACTCAACACTTTATAATTAGATAAATTTAATTTAATATCATTTATTTAATTCATTGCAGTTAAATCCTACGCCGTTAAATTCTACACAAATTAATTCTACGCATTAGAAACTATAATTATTTCTGTTTTAATTAAATTTTAACTCTACGCCGATAAATTGAACACCAGAAAACTACGCAAATAAACACATTTTGTTACAATAAATTTTTTAAAATTCTACGGAATTAAATTGTACACAATTGAATTCTTCACATTTGAATTTATTTTAATATTAATTTTTAGAACCCGATTAAACTCAACACAAAAAACCTTCATTTATAATTCTACACGAAAATATTCCTATTTTTTAATTAAATTATTAGTTTTACGCCATTAAATTGAACTCCAGATAATTCTACACAAATATATACGATGAATTCAAATTAATTTTTTTAAATAAAAAAAAAATAAATTCTACACAGTGAAACTCAACGCACTTCTAGTCAAAAGTTTTGACTATCGCAACATTCGCAACTAACTGCGTTGAGTTTTACCGTGTAGAAATTTTTTTTATTTAAAAAAATTAATTCGAATTCATCGTATATATTTGTGTAGAATTATCTGGAGTTCAATTTAACGGCGTAGAATTAATAATTTAATTAAAAAATAAGAATAATATATTATTATTCTTTTCGTGTAGAATTATAAATGAAGATTTTTTGTGTAGAGTTTAATCTTCCAAAAATTAATATTAAAATAAATTCAAATGTTAAAAATTTAATTGCGTCGAATTTTAAAAAAATTTATTGAAACAAAATGTGTTTATTTGCGTAAAATTTTCTGGTGTTTAATTTAACGGCGTAGAGTTAAAATTTAATTAAAACATAAATAATAACATTTTCTAATTAATTTGTGTAGAATTTAACGGTATAGGATTGAACTGCGATGAATTAAAATTAAATAAATAACTTAAAACTCGTTTCTCAGAAGTTTTTAGGGTTGCTGGTTTTGAATATGAAGTCAAAATTTAAAAAATCGTCAGCCATATTGGATCCACAATTTCGAATTTTTAAAATTTGTCTTTATATTCGAAATCAGACACCCCAAAAACCCCTGAGAAACGAATTTTAAGTAAATCCAACCAATTTTTAAAAAATTTGTATGTTACATGAAATTTGACATATTTTGTGAGGTTAGAAAAAAATCTTGATATGATGGAGCAAATATGACCTCAGATTCGTGTTCAGTGCACCAAAATACATGGGGGTAGGGTACTCGGGTCATACGCATATGATAATTTTATTTTTGTGGGTCTGTGTTATCAATGAAAAAATAAAATTTATTTTTCTCGAAAAGGGCTCTGTCTATTATTTTCTTTTTTGTTTAAAAATAATCTGGGAACCTCAAATATTCAAAATCCATAAGAAATTTTAAAGTACAAGCAATTTTCATTTAAATCCATTTCAGGCACACCGTGCAAATCAATGATTGGATTTTACTGTATGACAAAATGGGAAAACTTATCTAGAGAAAGATGTCATTGGGTCCTTCAGGCCAAGCACTTCTTTGCATGGGCGTATCTAAAGATAAGAGTGTCTTGAAAAAGTGGGGAGTCTGAATTTCAAGCTATTTCTAAAAGATGGATCCAAGATTCACTTTCTTCAGTGAATCTCGCTTAGCGACAAATTCGAATTGGAGCTATGTTTCCATTTTTCTGAATTCGACAAAGCTGTATTCAACTTTCAAACTCTACATTTGTACTAATTCAGTGAACAAACTTTTGAGCTTTAATTGTTTTCAATTCGCCAGGACAAATTCAATAGAAGAGCTGGTCATTTTGTTTTAATTCTCAACCGATGAGAACTCATTGGTACGAATTGAATTGAATATACAAAGAGCTTCATTGAATCTTGCTTAGCGACAAATACGTATAGGACCTTGCCAAAAAAGTTAATTTATTTCAATTCATCTGAATTAGGTTTCTTTACTGGGTACAAATAAAAGAGAAATAGTCAAAATTATTTGAACACAATTCAGTAATAATTATTAAAAACTTTATATGTATAAAACATTAATAATTACAATTTATTATTTCATTGTGTGATATTATATTTAAAGAAAAAAAATAAAACAGTTAGTAATTTGATATTTTCCTTTTATGAAACTAAACAATTTTATTACTAAGAGAAGGAAATCCGGGTGACAGGGACTCTTGGACCTGTCGTGAGAAAAAGAAAAGAGATTAAAGAACCCCACCTGTCAACATCTGGAGGATGCACTCATAGACTTTTGTGTCGATTTTATGGTTATATTTTTTACATTTTATTGCTTACAAATGTTTTCCGGTTCTATGAATTTTGTAAATTTCAAAGTGCAACCTGCAAGTGTTCACCACTTAAAGGGTTACATGGGTAAAAAAACGAATCCGAACTTAGAATTGCTTCATCACCATAGTTTTTCAAGAAATTTGACCATAAAAATAGAGAAAATGCCCTTTTTGGGTACATTTTAATTTTTTATAACGATACCAAATTTTTTTAAAGTTTTCATGATATACATTTGAAAGCTCATATCTTTCTAAACAATTAAGAATTTAGAACTTTTAAAAATATTTATTTTTGTATGAGATATCCTTGTTTGAAGTTTGAAAAAATTGATAGGTTTCGTTGAAACTTGTCTCTCGGGGGTTTCCAAGGTCAGTCACGTCAGGATATTGAAAAAAGAGGGGGTAAATACCCCAAAATACCTGATCGTGTTTATCACACAAAAATACATTGGAAACCAATGTGATATCTAAAAAAAACCTTGTACACATCACGGTGCTCCTGAGTGAGTTTAAATAAAAATTTTAGGTAACTAAAATTTCGAAGCAAATTTTGTTTCTAGGTGGTAAGACAGGGTGTCCAGCGTCCGGGAAATATGTTAACGAAAAAAAAAATTTGAATGTGGTTATAAAAAACACCGATTTTTTATAAACAAATTAAATTTTTTTAAAATTAGGTGCGATTTTTTTTTTATTTTTACACACATGAAAATAAGAAGAAAATTTTGTAATAAGTTTTGGAGTGGACATGATGATCCTTTTGTTTATATAATTTGTTAAAAAAATTCTACTTTTTTTTCGTTTTTTTTTATTTTTCAAAATTAAATGTATTTTAATTTGCTTTTCTATGAGTTTACTAGTAGATCCTAGAGTCAAAAATACTTTTCATTTTCAAAAATAAAAAAAAAACGAAAAAAAAGTAAATTTTTTTTTTAAACAAATTATATAAGCAGAAGGATTATCATGCCCACTCTAAAACTTATAACAAAATTTTCTTCTTATTTTCATGTGTGTAAAAATAAAAAAAAATAAAAATAATCGCGCCTAAATTTAAAAAAATTTAATTTGTTTATAAAAAATCGGTGTTTTTTATAACCACATTCAAATTTTTTTTTTCGTTAACATATTTTGAAAGTCGATGAAAAACTTCAACTTTTTTGTATGTTGATCATAATTCCTAAATTCAATACTTTTAGAGCTACATTTCATTAAAATTAGGTGTACATATTTCAAAAAAAGTTCAAAAAATAAGATTTTTAAAAATTCATAACTCGAAAATTTGAGCACTTATAAAAAAATAAAAAAATACGTAAACCTTCTTTTTCTACAAAGAACAAGAAAAATATATATTTAGACGAATTTAAACGGTCATAGGTAAATATCACGTGGAATCGCCCATATACAATTTTGAAACTTTAGAGTTGTAAAGTTTTGTGAACACATTTTTAACATTTCAATAAAGCATAAAGTATATAAGTTTGTCCTAATAATTCTGTTTGAAAATAGTAAGAGTAGTGTATGTTTTTTAATTTATAAAATATGATTAAAATCGAAATTCCTTTCTACTATAAACACGCTTTTGATGTTCATAAACATTTTTACAGTAAAAAACTTAATTTAAGTATTTAACGAATAGCTTTCGCTGGTATAATATTATTACAATTAATTTTAGTGACACATCTTTAATAAAATTATATTTTATAATAAATTCAAATATATTATTTATTTATGTTTTAGTGTATTTTTATTAATGCCCTGCTAAAAATAAAATCAGAAATCAGTCTCAAAACGTCAGGATTTTGACGTTTTAAGACTATTTTGATGTTTTGTGATGCTGCTTACTAATTCTGACTTAAATGCTTTTATGGGCCTGACGTTTTCTGAAAAGTGACTATATTTCTTACTACGTTTTATCTTTTGTAAAAAGGGTTCCTAGAGAGGTACCAAGGCCACTCCTACCTACCACATAACTGTATTCTGCCCTACAACGGAAAAAGATACATAAGTGACATTTTGGTCAAAAATGAGTTTTTGGTATCAATGGTTTCGTAATAAAAAGCTGCATCTGACTATCGTAATTAAAATTCAAAATTTTAATTATTTATAATAAAAAATTAAGATTGAAAATATTGCAATTCGCGAAAAATGAGAAAATACAACGGAAAAAGACACATGAGGTACTTTGCGTTGCCTAAATTCTGTAGGAGGCATGAAATACGTCACAAAATACAATGGAAGAATATACGCGAGGTAGCTTATGTATGTAAAAGCGGCCGAGCTCGGCTTCGTTTACAGAACGATATTCGCAAGCGCGCTTGTGTATTTTCTTAGCTTGTAAAATAATCGAGCGGAGCAAAGATGTCCAGTGGAGACTATACACAAGTGCCATACTCTAATCCCATACTCTCTTGTCCCTTATGTATATTCTTCGCTGGACATCTTTGATCCGCTCGATGACTTTACAACGAAAAACACCACAAGCGACTTTGTGTTCTTTTTACGTTGTATTTGCACTAAAAAAACTACGCAAGTGCATTTTTTAAAAGGGATTGTTTAAATAATTAATTTTTTTTTGCAAAAATAGAAAGAGCACATCCGATTTACCCTATTAGGGATATTTTTATTCATAAAAAATGAATTCTAAATGAAGTTTTTGATGCAAATGGTTTTTCTCAAATATCTCCGTTCGACCTATTTGTGGCTTATGTATCTTTTTCCGTTGTAGGGCAGTATTATATTAAGAAAGCCATTAAATTTGTAAAAAAAAATTTTCTATATTTTGCTTCCTCGTGGAGGAAGCTTTGTAGTCCTTTCGTTTATAAAACTTTTTAAAGTGGTGGAAACAAATTTTTTTCTTTAGAGAAACATGTTATATGAGATCCTGATCAATTGTCCGGATGTATGTATGTGTGTGTGTGTGTGGATCCCTTTTTTGTTTAGAAGATAACTTTAACAGGTTTTAATGGATTTAGATAAAATTTGGTAGGCTCATTTATCATATTAATATCTCAAATCTGACCAAAGGATTTTGAAAAATACCCAAAAAAAAAATTTTATCGTCTTTTTTCCAAAAATTTTTTTTTTAATCGAAAAAATTTTTAAATAGAAAAATTTAAGGTTATATATAATACAATCGTATTCCTTACGTCAAGACGAATCGATCGATATATATAAAGTATATATTTGAGGTAAATTTAAAGAATTAATGAAAGTTAAAAAATCAAAAATTCACAATTTTGGCTATAAAATTTTGTGATTTTTTAAATTGAAGTTTATATATGAAATAATTGTATTCCTTACGTCAAGACGAATCGATTGATATATATATATAAAGTATACATTTGAGGTAAATTTAAAGAATTAATGAAAGTTCTATTCGATTCAAGTTCACAATGATCTAACTTTTTGTTCCCGATAAAAAAGGGTTTAACTGCATTTTTTTGCATAATTTAGTAATTACTGTCAAATGTTTTAGAAATTTAAATTCTTTCAAATTTTACTATGCTTAATTTAATATAAAATTAATTTTTCAAAAAACATAAAATTCAATTTGATTATTTCTAATTCGAGAGATTTGTTCCCATGAAAAGTGATCTATCTAAAGAAATGAATAGCACGCTTGCGCAAAACGATCACAGTGAGATTTTTGGATATTATCAATATTGTCAATTTTTTACATTTGTAAATATTGCAAAAATGACACGAATAATTTTAAATTTGACATTAAAACGCGGTTTTAAATTATTTACAATTTTCCCAATTTAATTCATATTTCAGTTTTTTGTAATAATTATTTCTTGAATTTATTTATTATATTTATTTATTTCAATTTATTATTTATTTAATGTTTCATGTTTCTGAAATATCGGAAATATCATTATGAAAATTGGAATTGTAACATAACCAAACAACTATATAGAAACTATAACTTTTTATTTTTTAAAAATTCATTTATTTTTTTAGATTCCTCGATTTAATTAATGAATTTGAAATTTCAAATTACTCTACTAAAAAATTTCATTTTGATAGTTAATATACATCTTACCCGAAACAAAAAGTTAGATTATTGTGAACATGCATCGAATAGATAGTACCTTCTGTATCGGTTACATAACGATAGTTCACAATTCGTAGAACCCATCGATATGATGTAGGTATTCCACGCCAAAGTGAAAGTCCATCTACAATTGCATCTCCGATTTTTTTGAGATTTTTTTTTCTATTAGTATATACTAATTGAGACTAGCTTCCATGAATTTTTTTAGCAAGCCGTTTTCGAGTTATAAAATTTTGAATATTGGAGAATTTTCAGGACTTTTAATTTTTGAAAGATCATAACTTTCTTAAAATACATCAATTTTAAAAGTTTTTTTTCAAAATGTGTGTTTTTAAACGTACTTTTCAAAAAAAATCGAAAAATCGATTTTTTTTAAAATTTGTTTAAAAAAACTACTTTTTTTTACGAAACTTTTAAGCCTAGCCCGATAATGAGCAAACTATTTTTACAATATTTTCGGAATTTTTCAAAAATTTTTGAGTTTTGAATTTTTTAAAAATATTTTTTGGTTTTCTTTATACTATGTACTTTTATGTATTTTGATGCGCTGATTACAAAAATCATAGTGACAATACCCGAAAATTTTATTTTTATGGTGAAAACCATGAAAAGATCTATAACTTTTGTGTGAAAGTTTTTTTTTAATTTTGCATATTTTACCCAATAAACGAAATAAACCATACATTTTTAATAACTTTCTGGTTTGATTTACTTTATATCTAGTAGCGCAAAATTCTTTGCAAATCTGCTCTATTGTGTAGAATTTTGGAACTAAACTTAAAATCTTGATTCTTTCTGACCTATTTTCGCAAATTTTGATTTAACTTTTCAGCTCTTCGATTAATGATTTGTACTTTTTAGCCCATAAGGAATTTTCTGAAGTTGGATTTACTGCTTGAGAACCAAATGAGTCATTTAAATCATTCAGAGTTGATATTGACGATTGAGCAATAGCATTTTGAATCACTTGTTCTCTTTGATCATAATTCAATTTTCTGATTTTAACAGGTTTTAATCCTAATGAAGATAGTGTTTCAGTCATATCCATTTCTTTATGAGGTTTATATGTTGGATTATGGTCATTTGAATCATCATTACTATCTATTTTTAGGGTTCCGTACTCGGTTCGGAACCCTATTAATATCGGTTTTTTTTGAAATCGTGTACCCCCCCCCCCTAGCGGCCACACGAATTTATCTGGAAAGCTGAAATTTGGTACACATATATATTTTCGCGTGTAGATTACAGGAAAAATATAGCGAACCTGATAGGAATTGATTATCATAGCGTTCTCAAGGAAAAACCATGAATTTTTACGAAAAATGCCTAAAAATGACTATGTACCCCCCCTCTAGCAGCCACATCTTTTGACATAAAGAGCTCAAATTTGGCACACTTACGTATTTTAACGTGAAAACTACAGGAAAAATATATCGAACTTGATTCAGATCAATTTACATAGCGTTGTCAAGGAAAAATCAAAAATTTCGAAAAAATTTATTTTTTCTCCCAAGCGCACACAATATTCAATCCAGACAGTTCATATTTAGTATACAAATGTATTTTTACGGGAAAAATACAGGTAAAAAAAAGCAATCACGATTAGAGTTGATGATTAACTTTTTATCAAGTTTTTCAAGAAAAAATGACAATTTTAGGAAAAAAATGTATTTTTCCACCAAAAACGAACAAAATTTTATTTAAAGGGATTTAAATTTATATATTTTAACGTATTTTTACGTGTAGATTACAAAAAAAATATAGCGAGCATGATTAGAGTTGATTATCATAGCGTTGTCAAGGAAAAATAAAAAATTTCGAAAAAATTTATTTTTTCTCCCTAGCGCACATAATATTCAACCTAAACTATTCATATTTGCTGCAAAACTGTATTTTTGCGTGAAAAATACAGGGAAAAAATGTAAGCGCGATTGGAGATGATGATCAATTTTTATCAAATTTTTGAAGAAAAATGATAAATTTAATAAAAATTGTATTTTTCCGCAAAAAACGAAAAAAATTGGTCAAGTGCGAGTTACACTCGCACTGAAATCGAGGGTTCCGTACTCGTAGCGAACTTATTTGGTATAAAAACAAATGTTTAAAAAATATGTGTTGTATGTTAAATAATATATGTGATACAAAAAGAAACAATTTTTAAAAAAAAATTTAAGAAAATTGTTCCTCCTTTGGTATAAAAACAAAAAAAAAATTTAAATATGTGTTGTATTTCAAATAATATAAGTGATACAAAGAGGAACAATTTTCTTAAATTTTATGATTAAATTAAAAATTAATGAATTAAAAATTGTTCCTTTTTGTATCACATATATTATTTAACATACAACACAAATTTGTTAAACATTTGTTTTTATACCAAATAAGTTTGCTTCGAGTACGGAACCCTCGATTTCAGTGCGAGTGTAACTCACACTTGTCCGATTTTTTTTTTCATTTTCAGATAAATCTTATTTCTGCATCTTGCACATAACCGTTTACCTGTACATAGTTAATTTTTAATTTACTAATATAATTATTTAATTGCTTGATTAAATTATCAATTAATATTCTATACCAGGTATAAATTTCATCCATTTCACGTCGATAGCTAAAGATAAAGTTATATCCTGTAAATTTTCGATACTACACGAAAGTGAGAATTCTCGTGAGAATTAAAAGGATCACAAAATTTCTTTCCAAATGAATTAAATAATTAATCAAATATTTTAATTAGTGTTTTTGACAAATTGTTGTGATTTTGTCATCAGTTCTTAATTTTAAAATTAATTCTTCGACTTCGTTAAACTTATCTTTTATCAATTGTACCACCTGTTATATTTTCGGAAATTTCATTCAAAACTATTCCTATCGAACACTTCATTTTGAATACGATTTTTATAATAATTACAATCTTTTATTTCATTAGGTTAAAATGAAACTCTGAAATGAGCATATACATATATTTTCCAGTGCAATTGACATCATATACAAAAATATAATATAATAATAACAGTTTATTTATATCATAAAATACCCCTGGAAGATACAAAAATAATAGATAAAAAAATGATTCAACGTATAATTAATTAATTATATATATTAATAAATTATTATTTAATATATTTTGGAAATTATTAACCAAAAATAAACATTTAAAAAAGTTTTAAATTTGAATACTGTGATCGAAACGTGGTTCACGAGAAAAACACAACTTGAAGTTAGAAGAAAATACACAGTTTTAACCTGAAAAAAGTGAAAATTTTAAACATTTATATCTCTTAAACTAGACTCGGGACCAAAACGGAACTTTCGGTACGTGTAAATTTCGGTGTAATTTAAAAGTTGTGAAAGTGCCAATTTATTTAATTTTTCTTTAACGAAGATATTAATGTGCAAAGTTCGAAAAAATTATTAGATCGCAAACTTTCAACTTAATATTTATTGTTTATTTAAACTAAAATTAATTATAATGTTAATTAAATCTGAAAAGTCATTTTTCTAATTTGACGTACTGATCGATTTTTTCTAGTTTTTTTCAAGAAAACTACTTTTTTACGAAACTTTTGAGCCTAGCCCGATAATAGGCAAACTATTTTTACAATATTTTCGGAATTTTTCAAAAAAATTTTGAGTTTTGAATTTTTTAAAAATATTTTTGTTTTTTTATACTACGTACTTTTATGTATTTTGATGCGCTAATTACGAAAATCATAGTGACGACAGTACTCAAAACTTTGATTTTTATGGTGAAAACCATAAGAAAGTTCGAAAATTTATGGTTTTTTTCGTTTATTGTGTAAAATATGCAACATTAAAAAAAATGCATCAGATATAAAAAATGTATTGTCACTATGATTTTCGTAATCAGCGCATCAAAAGACATAAAAGTACATTATTAATTATAAAGAAAACCAAAAATATTTTTAAAAATTCAAAACTCAAAATTTTTTGAAAAATTCCGAAAATATTGTAAAAATAGTTTGCTTATTATCGGGCTAGGCTTAAAAGTTTCGTAAAAAAAGTAGTTTTTTTGAAAAAAATCGATCAGTACGTCAAATGAGAAAAATGACTTTTTATTTTAAGTTTAACATTTTAACATTTTAAGAAATGTTCCTTTATTTAAATTGCCATTTGCCAGAACTAATTATATGAGTATCTCGGTAATTCATAGACTTATTCGTGAGGCAAATCAATATAACAATGATTTAAATTTTTTTGGAGTTTCGTTCAATGTATTTTCTAAAGAATTAGGCAATCTAGTATTTATCGACGACAATAATATTAATGCGGCCAATTGATTATTGTTATTTCCTTTTATGTTAATTAGTACTTTGTACGATTGGACAAAGTTGTTATTGCCCGTTTGTATTAAATAAATAAATAAATTAATTAAAACTCAAAAATTTGATAGTAATATCGTTTAGAAAAAAGTTTCGATTTTTTTTTGAAAAGTACGTTTAAAAACACACATTTTGAAAAAAATCTTTTAAAATTGATGCATTTTGCTTCCTCGTGGAGGAAGCTATGTAGTCCTTTCGTTTATAAAATTTTTAAAAATGGTGAAAACAAATTTTCCTCTATATAGAAACATGTTATATGAGATCCTGATCAATTGTCCGGATGTATGTATGTATGTATGTGTGTGTGTGTGTGTGTGTATGTGTGTGTGGATAGTTTTTGTGAACACGATATCTTTAACAGGTTTTAATGGATTTGGGAAAAAATTTGGAAGGCTTATTTAACACATTAATCTCTCAAAAATGACGAGAGGATTCTTAAAAATACCCAAAAAAAAAATTTTATCGTCTTTTTTCCAAAAATTTTTTTTTAATTGAAAAAATTTTTAAATCGAAAAATTTAAGGTAATATATAATATAATCGTCTTCTTTATGTCAAGATGAATCGATTGATATATATAAAATATAGATTTGATTGAAATTTAAAGAATTAATGAAAGTTAAAAAATCAAAAATTCTCATTTTAGCTAAAAAATGATGTGTTTATTTAAATTCATGTTTATATATGAAATAATTTTATTTCCTGCATTGAAACGAATTGGTTGGTATATATAAAGTATAGATTTGATTGAAAATTTGAGAATTAATAAAAATTGAAAAATCGAAAATTCATATTTTAGCTAAAAAATTTTGTGTTTTTTTAAAATTCAAGTTGATGAATAAAATAATTGTATTCCTTGCATTAAAACGAATCGATTCGTATATATAAAGTTTATGTTACACTCAAAATTAATTAAAATTTTCTTTATTTTTCAAAAAATTTAATTAATTTAAAACATTTTTAACTCGAAATTTTTTAAATCAATCAATTGAATTGGACAAATTCATTGCTTCCTTCACGAGGAAGCGAATTTTTTGCTTCACATAATGAGGAAGCATAATGTTTATGAAATAAACATAAAGGACCCCCTTCTTGTTTTATAAGTTTTCATGTCAAAACTTTAAACGCGTTTTTCCTGAAATGACTCCTGAAATGATTCCTGAAATGAAATTTCTCTAGGAAAAAGTTGCGCAATTAGATGACCTTTCCAACAAGCTATTATAAAACGTTTTTCATTAGTTTCTTCAGTTACTAGAGCCTTACAACTGTTAACATGGCCGGTTTGCCCCAGTCTCCCCTATAGAATCATTTCTGAAAAAATAAATTTTTTCTAAAATTCGGCCGCAAAGACTTTATTCGAAATTTAATGGTCTGACCCTTTTGGTAACTAAAAATCGCCAGGGAAATGATTAAAAATCAAATAAACATTGAAGGATTTTAAAACTTATAGAATATTTATTTACTATAAACACTTTGAACATTCAAACAAACAAAAATATAAGTGCATTTAAATTGCAAATGAAAAACCTTTTCAAGACATTTTTTAACACCATTTTTTTCGTGTGGTTGCCCAAGAAGCACGTAATATAACCTCAATATCAAGGTAATATTACATGTAAGATTCGTAATATAACGTTGTAATATTACAGTAATCTTACAGTGATCTTAAAATGTCCGCCTCAAGGTAATATTACCGGTAATGTTACTGTAATATTACGCGCTAATATTAAGGTAATATTACAGTAATATTGCAGTAATATTAAGGTAATATTACAAGAGAATATTACAGTAATATTATGGGAACATTTCTTTACGAAAAAAATCTACCCATCCAGGGAATCGAACCCCGAACTCAAAGCACACGAGTCCAGAGTTTTACCAACAAGCCAAATTGACTTATAATATATTTACGTTTTTTATGCTTTATGAATAACTCAAATCAGTCTGTAATATTACTGTAATATTACTGTAATATTACCGTTAATATTACTGTAATATTACCGTTAATATTACAGTAATATTCCCGGTAATATTACCTTGAGGCGGACATTTTAAGATCACTGTAAGATTACTGTAATATTACAGCGTTATATTACGAATCTCACGTGTAATATTACCTTGATATTGAGGATATATTACGTGCTTCTTGGGTGTATTAAACACAAAAATGCGTCGATTTACTTGGGTATCACACTAAAAATGCTTTCATGGTGTTATTTATTAGTTAACATCAATAGTTTAATATTTCGCTTTTTATTTCATGAAAATCGGAAAGGTGGTCTACTTATGGATACATTCTTCTACCTTGTATTATTTTCAAACAATAAATTAAGAAAACAAATTCAATATTATTTCCAAATTGCATGAAAAATAAAAATGTTATTCAACATATCAACAATATTCAAACACTATATAATATATATTATAGTATTATATTATATATTATATAAATATCATAAATTAAATAACCACATAGCGTACTGTCACATTTTATTTAAATATTTCAAGAAAAAATGCAAAAAAAATATAAGACTCAAGTACAATTAAATGAGTTAATGATTATCATTATTATAAATTTACTTAAAATTTGACAAAATGTGTTTTCCATTTTTTTTAAAAACTTCGTCAACTTTTCAGAAAAAGACAACTTATTTTACTTTTTTAAAATGTTAAATGTTATAATTTGTCTTTAGAAAACAACCATACATTTAGTTTTCAATTTTACTGCATGTGATATTACTAAATAGCATAGAGTTTGTGATTTCCGTTCTATTCCAAAATTAGATCAGTGAAGCTTAAGACACGATACAGACACGTTCTCTACTTCAACTTTCAAACTATGTACAGGAAACCAAAAATACAAACTGATAAAAACAATCTTTGAAAATTTTCCTACTTGTGTTTGCTTACATTATATTAAATAATATGCATTACAATTATTAAAAAAAGTTTATTCATTCTATGTTTGAGTGAAAACAAAAGTGTGGACTTTTTATTTTATCTCACATAAAACCAAAAATATTCTGAATATTTCCTGAGCAGTGCAGAGACAACTTCGGTTTATTAAGTATTTATTTATTTTATAAACATAAGGTAAGTTTGTTGTTAAATTTTTATTTCATATTTTTAAAATATACCTATGTACTAGGATAATAAAGTTTATATCTGTTATTAAGATATTGTGATGCATTCTCTAATACTACTTTCTTAATGTTAATGGTGCAATTTAAAATATATAATTATATTAAAAAATTTTATTTCTTTATAACAAAAGCAATTGCTTTTATTGTATGAAATTAATTAAATGTTAATTATAATATATTCTTTTGTTTGTCTATGTTTTTTGTTTTTCTTATTATACTGTTATCATTTTTTGTAATTCTTAGTTTACAAACTTCAGTCAATAAAATTAGATAATTAGCAAATATTTATTTATTCATAATTATGAAGGTGACCACACGGAAAAAAATTTCTAGTGTTATTAACAGGATCTTTAGCGCCATCTATAAAACCCGGTTGGAGTATTCACAAAACGCTGAGTTTTGTGAAACAAATAAATTTCATAGAGTGTGTCATAATACAATTCGTTGCGCATGCGCTATGTCTCTGTACTAACGCAAATTGGATTGTGCTGTTCCCAATTAATGTGTTTGAAACACAATTTTCTTATAGTCTACATAAAAATTTATAGAATTGCACGGAAAGAAATTTAGTAGCAATATTTGATAAATCTGATAGGAAATTTTAGTATTCTCTTATTCAAACGCGGAACATTTGGGTTTCATAACGAAAATCGGTATATTTTTACCAATAGTCTTTTTAGTAAATATATTCCAGAAATTGAAATTATTATTTCGTAAATTGATAAATTTATACGAAAAACCAGAAGTAAGTTAAACCGACGCGCACTTCGTTATTTACTAAATTTATATGAAAATTTGGAAAGATTATTTCGAAATTTGTTAAAACTATACTAAAAATTCGAAGTGGTTCAGTCGTGACAGATGACGACAGAAACACCAATAGATTCTACGCCAAAGTTTTATTTCTTTCTCATCTAATCTCGAGGATAGACGAGGATATGAACTTTTAAATGCACACACACACATACACCGCATTGTTTTACATCGATTGGCTTATTTTTATTCCTAACCTATACTAACGATAATACGTATAACATTCGCAGAATAACGCTTCATATACAAATTTACGCTCATGTGACCATTCTTATATACTAACCAGACATATTTTTCACCGCTTATGAGAAAGGTGAAATTATATCAAAACATGTTTAAAAATATAAATAAAAATCATTATTTATTGGGAAATAATTAAATATTTTATTATTTTTTAAAGAACAATTTTTTTTACTGATTTATTGTAAAATCTTCGAAATTAATTATATAAAAGAAATTCAGGTCTGTATCAAGATAATAGTAAAAAGGGGCTTGTCTAAAGAGCTTCGTCAGTCTTCGTTACCACTCGGTGAGGATCGGGCAATTCCGAACGTTCAACTTCGGCAAATTTCGTCGAATCTCGTTAACTTTGATATTTCTTTTTCAATTTTCATATCAAACATATCAAAATCTGAAATAATTATATCATTTTATACAATTCTAATTACGAAATTTGAAATATTTGGTTAGAAAAATTGATAAAGAGCTTATTAAAATTTGACATTTTTGTGTTTCAATAAAAAGATTTCAGATTTCGTAAATATTATATCAAATTTTTTTTCCAACTATATTAAATATTCTTATTTTAATCTCAATCATTCTTAAAAATAGTATCGAAAATCGTTATCATGCCAAAATGTTCCGCAATTGTAACCAAATATACTAAAAAGTAACACCATAATATCAAATATTGCTACAAACTTTCTTTGCGTGTGCCTTTTCTGAAATTTGTAGTGTTTTCGCTACAAGAAATTTTTTTCCGTGCATTCTCATGTTAATCTTCAATTTTAATATTTGTCCATTTTAAATAATACTTATTTAGCATGCACAGAATGCTGTAAATAAATTATTAATTGAATGTTTTAGTGATATTTTTTAATTCTTTTTAAGTGTAATTGATTTAAATTTCTATTTATATTCCAAATAACACAATACCCTGGCGGAATTGTTGAACGCAGATCGGACGCCAATGCGTCCAATTCGCGTCTGATCGCGGACGCTCTAGGTTTTTTGTTATTTTTAACCTTTAAATAATAAAATATGATTAAAAATTAATATTTTTGACAGAAATTAATTAAAATAAAAGTAACAAAAATAAATGTTCTAACAATAAGATTTTCTCAAAACATATAATCGAAAGAAAAAAATGATTGTCAGATTTCTTTAAAATTTATCATTCTTAGGTTTTAGAGAGCGCTGACGTCAAATTTAATAATAATAATTTTTAAAACTTAAAAATGGCGGCCCAAAAATAGTTTTGTCAGATTTTTCTAAAAATCATCATTCAGAGGTATAAAGGGCGGTGAGGTAAAAATGCAAAATTTCAAAAAATGTTTTAAATAAAAGTTGTAGGTTTCAAAAAACACACATTTTATGTTTTATGCATTTTTTACCAAAAGTCGTAATTTTTCAAGAAAATGATAAAAAACCATAAAACATCATGAAAAATGCCGGAAAAACAGTTCACATCATAACTAGCGGAAAAATTAAGACTTGTAAGTAAATAACTGCGTCATCAAATTGCATAAACTGCTACTGTGGATCCCACCGACTTCATCCGCAGAATACTTTCTGCCATATCCACCCCCTCAATTCAAGGTGTCTGCAAAACACGTAAAGAAAAAAACTTTACGCGGCCGAAGGCCGCGTCATGAGATTGTGTAAACTGCTACTGTGTATCCCACCGACTTTGTCCGTAGAATACATTCGGCCATGTCCGCCCTCCCCTCCCCAAGGTATCTTTAAAATACGCAAGAAAAGTACTCTACGCGGCCGAAGACCGCGTTCATCGTTTTCTGTGGACTGCTGCTTATGATCCCATCTGACTTTTTTTTAAATTTACTTTCATTGACATTCATTATTTGTGTATGGTACACTTACTGTATATATACATATACATATGGGGTAAAATTCCTGTAGTAAACTAAGTGAAAAAAAAGTTGATCGGATCGGGCTGTAACTTGCACATATATAGTTTAGCCCTAGGGGTGAGTAATTTAACCTCGAAGTATTCCCAGACAGCACCGTTTTTCGCAGGGAGTTCGCGGGGAGTTCCCCGTGTTAAGTTCGGAAACTAAGTTGGGGAGCTTCAGGGGAAGTTCAGGCGAGCTCTATATGTCCTCGGTTTTATAACTCGCGGTGCGAAGTTCATGATAGTTATCCGATTAAGTTTGCCGAAAAATTGTGGATAAAAGTTTAGGAAATATTAAATTTTGAGTTTTACAGAAATTTGCTTTGTGAATTTCTTTAAAACTATCTCCGGAAAGTACTCTAAAGATATATAGACAAATTTCCTGTAAAATTAAAATGCAAGTTTTCAGTGAATTTTATAAGGTAAGTTTATTATAAATGTTTTATAATATTTATTAAATAAAAGTAAAATTAAACAAATTTATTTTTCCCTTATTGCGCTTTCTTTTATTTTTCCCCAACATTAACGGCGCAATTTTCGGAAATAAATTTGGATAATAATTATTATAATAATAATTATAATAATAATTATTATTAAATTTGACATCAACGCCCTCTAAAATCCCCGAGTTGTGAGTTTTAAAGAACCCTTAAAAAACAATTTTTGGCCGCCATTTTGAAAATGATTAAATTTTATCACTGCACCCTCTATACCTCTGAATAATGATTTTTAGAATAATCTAAAACAACTACTTTTGGGCCGCCATTTTAAATTTTTGAATAATATTATTATATTCGACATCAGCGCCCTCTAAAACATCCTAGTGGTGAGTTTTAAATAAATCTGAATAAACAATTTTTAGCCACCATTTAAAATTTCTGAAAATTTATATTATTATTATTAAATTCGACATCACCCTAGTAAAAAAAACACGTATAATTATACGTATAATAATACGTATAAATATACGTATAATAATACGTATAAATATACGTATATACGTATTATTATACATATTAATATACTCATTATACGTGTCTATAATTTTTAATATTTAGGAATATATAAATATGGAATATATTTTTGTTTATTAATATATACCTAAATATTATAAAATATTGACAAGTATAAATATAGTATAATAATACGTATAATAATATTTAGGCATATATTAATAAACAAAAATATATTCCATATTTATATATTCCTACCCCCACAGCAGCCAATCTTTACTAAAAATTTCGTAAAGATTTCATTGAAATCTTGGGAATATTTAATTGCAAAGTTTAATGAAAATTGCATAAAGATTTAAATGACCCACTAGTGTTGCATGTCAATCCAATAATTGCTCGATATCGACTGCATATGCTTGAATATTGATACATTTTATCAAGCCAAGAAGCGTGATTTTCTTTTGTTTATGATTGACTTTGATCGTTCGAATGTTATTTCGAAATCTCGATCAAACGTATATATTTTTTATTATAATAATAAAATACCTGTTTTTCATCGATTTTTTAAAATAAGAAAGGAAGTTAATTGTGAAAAGTAAAATTTCAGAAGATACGAACAAAACTGAAAGCAGGAAAAGAATACATGATCAGATAGATTTAGATGATGAGTAAGCAAAAGGAGCTTCTCAAAAGTATTTTATAAAAATGTTTCAATTTGAATGTCAAATTTTACATACTTTTTTCCTAATTTAATATTTTTATTAGTTTACAAATTTTAGTTTTATCAAATATTTAACTAATTTTATTGACAATTATAAAATTATTAAAATTATTAAAATGAAAAATCTTTGACCATCAGAAAACACAAGAACAGATTGGAAAATGATTCTGTAAAATATCTTATGTGCTTGAATTCGTGGATGAGTTGTTCTCTAATGTATTATGTTAAATATTACTTCGTTGAATAAAGAAAAAATAATAAATTATTTAATTTATATGATTTTGTATTTATTTTAATGAGAAAAGAATATTTTAAAAATTATATATAATTTTTAAAAAATTACAATATTTAAATTATACTAATAGTGATTGTTTTTAAGAGAAATTTTAGACATTAGAAATTTCAATTGCTTAAAAAATTTAAATAGGTTAGATAATAATAATAGTAATCACTCGAAATATTTTTAATTTCTTCAATAAAAACTATATATTTAATTACGATAGATAGAAAAAATATCATTTACAATAACATAGGTTATTAACCGTTCTGTATAATGTTAAATATATTTTATATAGAAATACTACAGTTCTGTATAATTTTTAAATAAATAATGAGCGTATACTATGTGCTTGACGCATCAAAAATGCACTTTAAATATGAAATGTAGGCACAAAATATTTATTATATACATAATATTTATGTATACTGTTTATTTTTGATGGGGTTACATTCTTCTGATGTCAATTTATTATTTTAATTGAATAAACAATTTCATAAACTATATTTTATTAAAGAATTTTATAAAAAATTTATAGTTTATATATAATAAATTCATTGAAATCTTCACTGCATTTCTGTATATATGTTACGGTAAAAGCCCGAAGTTGGTAAAAGTGGGAATTGTCTGTTTTAAATTAAAAATTTCGTACATTTACCAAGTAAATTGGTAATTGTGCACAATCACCAACAGAAATTGGAAAATGTACGAAATGTCTAAATTGAATCAAAGATTTCTCACTCGTACCAACTACCTTGGTAAATGTAGATAGTTACCACAAAAAGGGGTAAATAGAAGTGCCGGACATATTGAAGGTTTAAAATTTTGTCTGCTATTATTTATATTATAACTTTAATCGTTATTATTGACATTTACAAAAAAATAAATTGGAAAAGTTTTATTTATTTATTTATATTGTTATCACGTCATATCGACGCAAACGTCGAAAATCAGCACTCGTTTTCTTTTTTATTTTTAATTTCGCATCACACACTTCTTTCAACACCTTATTATACTCTACTTCCGACAAATAAACAGAATTATTTTTTTTCCCTTCTATAATCTTTGTTGCAATTTCATAAAATTTTTTTTCACTTCGGAAATTACAATTTCTTCACTCATTTTTACAGGCAAAATTTAAAATATACTCGCAATTTCACTGTCGAAAGCGAACTAAACGAAATACTGAGGTTAGCAGAATAAACATTCTATTCTAATTATTCTGTTTCCTTTATAGGCATTTGATTACTATTTAATTGAAATATAAACAAAACAAACTATCTACATTTACCAAGGTAGTTGGTACGAGTGAGAAATCTTTGATTCAATTTAGACATTTCGTACATTTTCCAATTTCTGTTGGTGATTGTGCACAATTACCAATTTACTTGGTAAATGTACGAAATTTTTAATTTAAAACAGACATTTCTCACTTTTACCAACTGCATTGGTAATTGTGCACATTAATCAGTAAATGTGCATATTTACCAACTTCGGGCTTTTACCGTAACATATATACATAGGTTAAGTTAAAACGGAATCAAGCAAATCTCGATCGATTTACTTAACGGGAAGCTTGTCTCTATGACACGAACCAATCAATATATTGAATAAAATTAAACAATCACCTTTCTTGAGATCGTTAATTTCTCGATTGTTTTGGTTGACATGCAACACTAGTAAAAGTTGACTAAAAATTTAAATGAAATTTTCAGGAAATGTTCGTCGCGAAAATTGACTGAACATTTAAATTAAATATTCATTAAAAATTTATAGCGAAAGTTGAGTGAAAATGTAATATAAATATTTAGTCAATTTTTGTGACGAACATTTCCTGAAAATTTAAATTAATTTTTCAGGAAATGTTGGACGGAAATATCTGTAAAAAATACGGATATACTTCCGAAGTAGGGGTACCTCCGATTTTAATAAAACTTGGTATACTAACGTATTTTGGTGCGCTGATTACGAAAATGATAGTGAAAATTGGCGCAAATTTGATTATCATGGTAAAAACCATAAAAAACACCATAAAATCATGGTTTTTTACGATTACCCAGGTGCGAATTGTCGGTCGGGCCATGGTCGGGCCAACCATGTGAATGTTCGGTCCGACTTTGGCAGCCGATGGTCGGCCGAACTAGCGAATTGATAACATCCGCCGACCAATGGCTGACAAAATTGGACCGACCATTGGTACCAAAGACGGACCATCCATGGACGCCAAAGTTTTGCCGACCATGTCGGCAAACAATGAAGGTCGGCTTCACATTGGTAACCATTGTTGGCCCACCTTTGGTAGAAATGGTTGGACCGACCAATGGCTAAAAGAGTCGGGCCAACTATGGCTGCCAAAGTTAGGCCGACCTTTGGAAAAAATGTAAAAATTATTAATTATACAGGGTGTTCCAAAAGTATGGAAACTTGCAAATATCTCGAAAAGTACGAATTTTCGTGAAAAATGTTCAATACAAAAGTTGTTCCAAACAAAAAGATCTACATTGTTGAAACCAAAAAATTGGGCCCCGGGCCCAATGTTGGGCCCTACAATGAAAAAAGTAGTTTTCTTAAATGAGACCACTAATTTTGAATATCAAATTCGTAATCCCCATGAAATTCTGCGTTCAGACATGTGATATAAGTGCCCAAAATATTGGGCCCAATCCAAGATATCGGGCCCAACATTTTTCGACAAACAAAAAAAAATTTTTAAAATCGTATCTTTGGGGGTTTTTGGGGTCACAGGATTACAAAATTCAAAGCTACTTTTCAAATTGGGCACAGAGCCCAATGTAGGATTCCGCGGCCCAATGTAAGGCCCACAGTAAAAAAATTAGTTGTCTAAAATAAAACCCACTAATTTCTAGTATCCATTTCGTAATCGTCATGAAATGGATACTAAAAATTAGTGGTCTCATTTAAGAAAACTACTTTTTTCATTGTAGGGTCCATCATTTGGCCGCTGAATCCTACATTGGGCTCTGTGCCCAATTTGAAAAGTAGCTTTGAATTTTGTAATCCTGTGACCCCAAAAACCCCCAAAGATACGATTTAAAAAATTTTTTTTTGTTTGTCGAAAAATGTTGGGCCCGATATCTTGGATTGGGCCCAATATTTTGGGCACTTATACCACATGTCTGAACGCAGAATTTCATGGGGATTACGAATTTGATATTCAAAATTAGTGGTCTCATTTAAGAAAACTACTTTTTTCATTGTAGGGCCCAACATTGGGCCCGGGGTCCAATTTTTTGGTTTCAACAATGTAGATCTTTTTGTTTGGAACAACTTTTGTATTGAACATTTTTCACGAAAATTCGTACTTTTCGAGATATTTGCAAGTTTCCATACTTTTGGAACACCCTGTATAATTAACATATATTGGGTATAGTCTGAAATTCATCATTTATTTATTGCATACACATTAACACTTAAGACAATCTTATACATACATACATACATTTTAAAAATATTTATCGCTCGCAAGGATCGAACCCGCAACCTAACGCACCGAAGTCTAACACGCTATCCATTACGCCACGCTTACATGAAAGTCTAAGGACAAAAATGATTTCATAAGCTCCAACTTCAGAAAAATCCAGTTTGTAATTCATGATGAAAAATAAATCAGATAATCCTTGTAATTTTTTAGTTAATCCATTTTAGTTAAATAAAATGTGACAAAAATTTTTTATTTTGGCCATGAATGTAAAGAAATTTACTTTACGAATATGATGGTCGGCCCAACTGCGGCCCGACTTTGGCCAGAGTCGGCCCGACCATTGGAAATTCTAATTTTTGAACTCCGGCTGCCGCAGTTTAACTGACCATAGGCCCGACTATGGCCAGAGTCGGCCCAACCATTGGAAATTCTGAATTTTGAACTTCGGCTGCCGCAGTTTAACCGACCATCGGCCCGACTTTGGCCAGAGTCGGCCTGACTATTGGAAATTCTAATTTTTGAACTCCGGCTGCCGCAGTTTAACCGACCATCGGCCCGACTTTGGCCAGAGTCGGCCCGACCATTGGAAATTCTGGATTTTAAACCTTGGTAGCCACAGTCGGCGCAACTTTGGGTGAAAGTAGTAACCAAAGTCGGGACAACTTTGGCTGCCGACGTCTTGGCAGCCGTAGATGTGCCGTCCATGGCCCGACCTACCAACTCTGGCTGCCGACCCTAATTCGCACCTGGGTATCTCGTAAAAAACAAAAAATTTCGAAAAAAGTTTTAGACAAAAGTTGTAGATCTCAAAAAAACACACATTTTATGTTGTATGCATTTTTTACCAAAAGTCATTATTTTTGAGAAAAATTTTTTGTTTTTTACGAGATAATTGTAAAAAACCATGATTTTATGGTGTTCTTTATGGTTTTTACCATGATAATCAAATTTGCGCCAATTTTCAATATCATTTTCGTAATCAGTGCACCAAAATACGTTAGTATACCAAGTTTCATTAAGATCGGAGGTACCCCTACTTCGGAAGTACACCCAAAAATACAAAAATAATATTTAAGAAGTGTTAATAATAATAATAATAATAGATAGATAGATAGATCTTTATTATTATTATCAATAAAAAAAATTACTATCTGGGAATAAAAATAAAATAAATAATATACAAACATTGTTGCTCTGCATTGATGCTTTGTTTCAATATTGAATCAAGCACTGCATGCTTGTTGAGCAAGAACTTTTGAAAATAAATTGTGGGGTGCTGGGGATTGAACCTACGTTCGCCGCGCGCTAGCTAAAGACCCTAACCACTACACTACAGATATCTGACTGAGAAAAAAAAAATCTTCCACAGGCTCTACAACTTGCTGATAGAAAACTAATCTTACTTATCGACCTAAAAGGGCGGGCTCATTTAAAAAGGTTTTCACGGAGACATTTGAATATTCTGAATATTCACATTGCAGGTGAATATAAAAATTAAAAGTGAATCGAAATAATACTGTAAAATCATGACTGAAGGTCATGTGAAAAGGTTATTATACAATTAATTATTTTTTTAAATATTATCTATTAATTAAAAATTCACAAATTTGCGAAAATTAATTTTAAAATTTTTTATTTATTAGTAAACAATGATATTAGTATTGTTAAAGACAAGAAAAAACGTTTTAAAAATAATTAAGAAAATAATTTCAATATATTAAAATATGTAAGAAATATGAAAGTGAACACAAAAATTCTATTTTTTAAACATTTAAATCAAAATTATTATTCAAAAATTATTTATTATAATTAAAAATGTGTTAATTAATAAAAAATTAATTTTTAAATATTTTATTTTTTGTAAAAGATTGTGGCCTTTACAAAATGGTTTTTAAAGTTGAAATAAAATTTTTTAAAAATTAATATTTCGATTCGAAATAAAATTGACTAAATAGACAGAAAAAAATGCTTGTAATATATTTATTTGTGACAATTTGTAAAATTTAATTATTTTCAAAATGTTGAATTACAATAATTCTTTAAAAATTCGTTTTTTTAAATTTTACTAAAATTAATTAAAAATTAATTATTTTTGAAAATTCAATTATTTTGAAAAAAATTGAATTAAAATATTTTTTAAAATCTAATTTTTTAAAAAAAATATAATAGTAAGCTTGTCTCACTATTTGTGCTTACTTAAATTTTGTAATAAATGTGTTTATATTAATTGTTTAATTTACTTATCCTATTTCTAAGTAATATAATTTTTTTGTATGTATTTAAAATTTTTTTATTTAAAGTAGGTATTAAAAAAATTAGATTTTAGGTCGATAAGTAAGATTACTTTTCTATCAGCAAGTTGTAGAGCCTGTGGAAGATTTTTTTTTTCTCAGTCAGATATCTGTAGTGTTGTGGTTAGGGTCTTTAGCTAGCGCGCGGCGAACGTAGGTACAATCCCCAGCACCCCACAATTTATTTTCAAAAGTTCTTGCTCAACAAGCATGCAGTGCTTGATTCAATATTGAAACAAAGCATCAATGCAGAGCAACAATGTTTGTATATTATTTATTTTATTTTTATTCCCAGATAGTAATTTTTTTTATTGATAATAATAATAAAGATCTATCTATTATTATTATTATTAACACTTCTTAAATATTATTTTTGTATTTTTTACAGATATTTCCGTCCAACATTTCCTGAAAATTTAATTTAAATTTTCAGGAAATGTTCGTCACAAAAATTGACTGAATATTTTAATTACATTTTCACTCAACTTTCGCTATAAATTTTTAATGAATATTTCATTTAAATTTTTACTCAATTTTCACGACGAACATTTCCTGAAAATTTCATTTAAATTTTTAGTCAACTTTTACGCCAAATATTTATTTTGGTTAGACATTTAAATCTTTATGCAATTTCACAGCCCCACAAAAAAAAAAAAGTTTCATGTACTTTTGACCGGAATATCCTAACCCTATGTATTTTGACGCGCTGAACACGAATCCGAAGTCCGTTTTGCCCCTTCACGTCAGGATTTTTTTCTAACCTCAAAAAACATGTCGGATTTTGAGAAGTAGGCGATTTTTTTAAAAATTGAGGGCCTCCATGCAATAAGGGGACGAGCGCGCCAGTAGAAGTCCCCACGGACGGCGCGCGGCCGGCTGCGCAAGGAGACAACGAAAATCACGTTCGTCCCCTTATTGCATGGAGGCCCTCAATTGATGTATTAACTTCAAACTTGGTATCTGAGGGTTTTTTGTGTCGCTGATTACGAATCTGAAGTTAGATTTTCAAAATCCAATATGGCGGACGAATTTTGAAAAAATTTTAAGATTTACTTCAAACTTGGTATCTAGGGGTTTTTTGGGTCGCTGATTACGAATCTGATGTCAGATTTCCGAAATTCGATATGTCTGATTCAATATTAAGGAATTATTTTTAAAAAATTGTCAGATTATTATGAAATTTGGTATCTACAGGTTTTCTAAGTTGCTGACAAGTAACACTAGGGAAGTGCCATACGCCGATTTTTCTGAAACTTGGCAGTTTTGTAGTTTTTTGAAAACAATTTGACACGTATGTTTTGTTTTTCCCCAAAAGCTGATTTATGGAGGGGAAATACCCCTTGAATTTTTTTTTGGTAGGGGGACATTATTTTACGAAATTTTTCAAAAATTAATGTGCAATAGTGTATCTGGGGGTTTTTTGGGTCACTGATTACGAATCTGATGTCAGATTTCAAAAATTCAAAATGGCATATCCAACATGGACTTCTATCGGCCACATTAGATACGCCATTATCAATTTTTGAAAACTGACATCAGATTCGTAATCAGCGACCCAAAAAACCCCTAGATACCAAGTTTGAAGTAAATCTTAAAATTTTTTCAAAATTCGTCCGCCATATTGGATCCGCCATTTTAGATTTTGAAAATCTAACTTCAGATTCGTAATCAGCGACACAAAAAACCCCCAGATACCAAGTTTGAAGTTAATACATCAATTTTTTAAAAAATCGCCTACTTCTCAAAATCCGACATGTTTTTTGAGGTTAGAAAAAAGTCCTGACGTGATGGAGCAAAACGGACTTCGGATTCGTGTTCAGCGCGTCAAAATACATAGGGTTAGGGTATTCCGGTCAAAAGTACATGACACTTTTTTTTTTGTGGGGCTGTGTTTTCATTAAACTTTGCAATTAAATATCCCCAAGATTTCAAGGAAATCTTTACGAAATTTTTAGTAAAGATTGGCTGCTGTGGGGGGGGGGGGGCAGACCACTTTTCGCCGCCAACTCATCCCCGTGTACCTGCTCAGCAGCAAATTTTCGTTCCCGTATGTTCCCCCACTACCGGCCGTTCTGTACCCCTCCGTTCAGTCAGACGGCAACTTTTTCGACTTTTTTTTAAATTAAAAAAAAAAATTTTAATAAAATACATTTTTTTAGTATAAAATGTAGATCTTCTTCAGATCTTCTTAAATTCAATTATTTAACAAATTTTGAACTAAAATAATTCTCCATTAAATTAATTATTTTTAATAATTTTAATGAAATTCATCACAAATTCAATTATTTCAAAATTATTTTTCAAATAAAATTTTTATGAAATTTAACAATTGTTTATAATTTTAAAAAAATATCACAATAAAATTGAATTATTTATTATACCCAAAATTTCAATTAAAATTCAATTGTTACCCAAAATTTCAATTCAAAATCAACTAAAATTCAATTATTTTCCAAAATTTCGAGTCAAAATTAATTATTATCAAAATTTTCAATCAACAATTAACTAAAATTAAATTATTATCAAAAATTTCAATTCAAAATCTAAGAAAATTAAATTAAAAATTAAATAAATAATTCATTGTGCAGGAAAAGGGGAAGTGGAAAACACAATGTCAGACTGAACGGAGGGGTACAGTACGGCCGGTAGTGGGGGAACATACGGGGACGAAAATTTGCCGCTGAACAGCCCGGCTGAAAAAACTTGTACAAGAAAATGTACAAGTTCTTGTACATGTTCATTAATGAACTTGTACATTTTCTTGTACATGTTCGAGTAATGTTCTTGAACAAGTTCAGCATCCGGAATTGAGACATGTTCTTGGACCAGAACTTGTACAAGATCCTGGACAAGAAAATATACTTGTACAAGAAAATGTACATATTCTTGTACATATTTTTTTGTGCAGGTTTCATATACATTTTCTTGTACCAGATGTGGAACATGTTCTTGTACATATTCACTTATGTCTTTTAAATTAAAAATTAAAAACTTTAAAGGCTGCGCAGTAGTTTTTTTAAGCCTTTACAGCTGCGCAATAATTTTTAGCATGCATAAGTGAAGATTTTTAATAATTAGAACTTATTAAAATTTCAAATTTTTTTCAAAAACATTTTTAATCAAATGTTCTTGTACAAGAACATAAACGTGTTCATGCAAAAGTACTTGTACATGAAACCTGAACAAAAAATATGTACAAGAACATGTACATTTTCTTGTACAAGTATATTTTCTTATCCAAGATCTTGTACAAGTTCTGGTACAAGAACATGTCTCAATTCCGGATGCTGAACTTGTTCAAGAACATTACTCGAACATGTACAAGTTCATTAATGAACATGTACAAGAACTTGTACATTTTCTTGTACAAGTTTTTTCAGCCGGGAGGTACACGGGGATGAGTTGGCGGCGAATCGTGAATCGCCCAGTCAAAAGTTATGAGCCATAAACAAAAGGATGACTAAAACCGGCGCACTTCTCCTGGTATTTTCTCTAGGCCTCCCTACAGAAAATCCCTATATAAGATCTTGTACAATTTCCTGTACAGGATCAGCAACTGAACTTGTACAAGTTCTGACCAGTTCCTGTACAGGAAAATGCATACGAATTTGGAACAAGTTCATGTGTGAGATCTTGAACAAGATCTGGTGCAAGATCTTGTACAAGAAAGATACTTGTACAAGAAAATGTACATGATTTTGTACAATTTCATGTATAAGTACTTGTACATGAACACGTTCATGTTCTTGTACATGTATAGTTGTAAAATTTTTTTTTAACAAAATTTGAGATTTTGATAATTTTTAACCACTAAGATTCGTAACTCATGCATGCTAAAAACTATTGCGCAGCTGTAAAGATTGAAGTAAACTATTACGCAGCCTTTGAAGTTTTTAATTTTTAGTTAAGAAAAACAGGAATTAACATGTTGCAAGAACATGGAAGTGTTCATGTACAAGTACTTATACATGAAATTGTACAAGATCATGTACATTTTCTTGTACAAGTATCTTTCTCACACATGAACTTGTTCCAAATTCGTATTCATTTTCCTGTACAGGAACTGGTTAGAACTTGTACAAGTTCAGTTGCTGATCCTGTACAGGAAATTGTACAAGATCTTGTACAGGGATTTTTAGTAGGGCTGGCTGAAACTGAAAAATGCATTTTTTTTGTTTAAAAAAATTATTAATTTTGAAAAATATTTAATAAATAAAAATTCCCTTGAACATAGATCGAGATTTATACCCAACAAACACTATTACTGCGTATCAGACTAAACGGTCTAACATTAGCTCTAGGCCTGGCTAAATCTCAAAAAATCAAAAAAATTTCAGTTTTCTGAGTATAATTTTCTGAAGTATCGAATATTTTGTAAAAATTTTGACCTAAACTTTCTTTTTTACCCGTCAAAAAAGATTTGAACAAAATATATAGAAAACTGCTCGAGATATCCAATTTTTGCCAACAATGTCGATATTTTAAGAATATATATTCGCGGTTTTTAATTAGCGGCGATTTGCTACCGCGAATAATGATGATTAAACAATTTATGTTGTTTGTTTAACTTATACTTATTAATTAATTTTCCTGTAGCGAACTAACTGAAAAAAAGTTGATCGGATCGGGCTGTAACTTGCACATGGTTCAGCCCTAAGGGTGAGTAATTTAACCACGAAGTATTGTTAGGTTTTTTCAAAAACTGTCGAAGAGGGAGAGGGTTGAATTTTTTTGAAAAATTTAAACAGTGAATTTGTAAAGACATGTAACTTTTAAACAGAAAGAAGAAAAAAAACTTGTCCTTTATGTTTTCGAAAGGTTTTTTCCTGCTCTTTCAAGTGGTGCAAACAAAATTTCCAAAAAATTCAAATTTTGACCCTTTTTTTGGAAATCAAACTTTTAAAAAATTTTTTTTTAAAGTTCGGTCATTTTTCTTATTTTTAAACGCTAAAATCGTGTATTTTCACCACAAAAAATATTGAGATGTCCTTTTTTGTTATTTTCGAGATATTAATTAATTAATTCATTAATTAATGTTAATAAAAAATGAAATATTTCACAAATAAATAAAGTTATTGCAATCCTGAAGGTACCAATTGAAAGCTGACGTAATTCCGCATCCAACGAGCCCTACATGGACTATTTTGGATTAGTGGATTGTTAATAAACAATTGGCTAACATGACAATTGTTTATAAAAAAATCTTTTAATCCAAAATAATCCATATAGGGCTCATTGGTTGCGGAATTACGTCAGCTTTCAATTGGTACCTACAGGATTGCAATAACTTTATTTATTTGTGAAATATTTCATTTTTTATTAACATTAATTAATGAATTAATTAATTAATATCTCAAAAATAACAAACAAAGACATCTCAATATTTTTTGTATTGAAAATACACATTTTTAGCTTTCAAAAATGAAAAAAATGACCGAACTTTAAAAAAAAATTCAAAAAAATGTTTCATTTTCAAAAAATGGTTAAAATTTAAATTTTTTGAAAATTTTGTTTGCACCACTTGAAAGAGCAGGAAAAAACTTTTCGAAAACATACAGGACAAATTTTTTTTCTTCTTTCTGTTTAAAAGTTACAAGTCTTCAAAAATTGACTGTTTAAATTTTTCAAAAAAATTCAACCCCCTCCCTCTCCGACAGTTTTTGAAAAAACTCAATAATACTTCGTGGTTAAATTCCTAACCCCTAGGGCTAAACTATGTGCAAGTTACAGCCCGATCTGATCAAATTTATTTTTCACTTCGTTGGCTACAGGAATTTTACTCCATATATATATGAGAGATTCTTTTTCAATCGCCCCAACCCAAAAAGTCAATGTTCTGGGATTGGCTTCATACTTTGGTAAATTGTTGTCCTATATGATAGTAATAAATCCCTAAAATATAAACTCATTAAAAAAATATTTGTAGAAAGTAGAGGGGGTTGAAGTTTTGATGTTAAGGGTAACATTGTCATTTTCAAATCCGTATAACTATGACAAAAGTTAATGGATTTTAATTTATCTATAATGAATTTTAATGCATTTTTCACGTACTTTTCAAAAATGTATATGAAATTAAAAAAAAATTTTGACCCCTTTTTTCCAAAATCAACCCTTATTTTTCGATTTTCACCCCTTCGGGTATTTTTTTTTTTTTTTATTTTCATTGGAAAGCTGAGGTTTTTTCCGATGAGCTATGTAAATATGAAAGTGGGACAACAATAATTTTGTGAGAAACAGAATATTAAAGCAGGCGGTGCCGAAAACGGGTATACCTGGAGATCATCTTCGAGTATTTAGGTAGTCACCGCCTAATTTAATATTATGTTTCTCACAAAATTATTGTTGTCCCACTTTCATATTTACATAGCTCATCGGAAAAAACCTCAGCTTTCCAATGAAAATAAAAAAAAAAAAAAAATACCCGAAGGGGTGAAAATCGAAAAATAAGGGTTTTTTTTTTAAAAAAAGGGTTGAAAATTTTTTTTTTTTAATTTTGTAAACATTTTTGAAAAGTACGTAAAAAATGCATTAAAATTCATTATAGATAAATTAAAATCCATTAAATTTTGTTATAGTTATACGGATTTGAAAATGACAAAACTTCAACCCCCTCTACTTTCTACAAATATTTTTTTAATGAGTTTATATTTTAGGGATTTATTACTATCATATAGGACAACAATTTACCAAAGTATGAAGCCATTCCCAGAACATTGACTTTTTGGGCTGGGGCGATTGAAAAAGAATCTCTCATATTTGTGTGTGTATGTTTTTCTACTTAATTTGCATATGATAGGATAAAATTTGTAAAATAAACCGACACTTAAAAAATTTTTCAAGAAAAAAGTTTTAAAAGTCGTTTTTCTCGAAAAGCTTTCGATGGAAGATTTTGGTTCAGCGATATTTTTAATCTACCAACATAACAGTTTCAAAATTCAAATGAAAATTTAATGTGTTTTGACTTTTGGGTTAAATGTTTTCAGGTGCCCACCGTTGGAGGGTTCCGTACACACTGTAAAAAGAAAGTTCTAAAACAGTACCGAAAAGTACTAAAACAGTACCGATTTTAGGTATCAAAATAGAACTAATGACAATTTAGTACCTGAAGTCAGTACTAAATTAATACCTTTCTTTTTACAGTGCAAGAAGCGAACTTATTTGATATAAAACCAAATATTTAAAAAATATGTTTTGTATATCAAATAATGTAAATGATACGAATAGGAACAATTTTCTAATTTTTTTTTTATAAAATTGTTCCTTTCTGTATCACTTATGTTATTTGACATACAAAACTTACATTTTTAAACATTTTCTTTTATACCTAATAAGCTCGCTTCATGTACGAAACCCTCAATTTCAGTTCGATTGTAATTCGCACTTGTCAAAAATTATATTTTCACCATATTACACTCGCCAATTTTACATGCTTATATATATATATATATAACCAAAAAATGTTTTATTAAATGCTAACAAAATCTTACCTCTATTTCAGAATTACATGCATTCTCTACGCTTATTTCAACTGAGAATACTTGATAATTAAATTCCTGCAGTTATATAAGTAAATTAAATAAAATATAACATGATAATAACTCGTTAATAAGTAGTTGTTGTCATATTTTTTCTACAAGTGAACTGTAATCCAAGAAATTTTAATAAAAATGAATATAATATTTTTATTGACAATCTTAGTTCTTTTCAATATTTGTCAATGCTATTCATCAATCTTAAAAGTTGGTAGGTTTTTTATTATTTTTATTTTCTTAACTAAATCAATTCAAAATATATTTATTCTTAAAAACTTCTTTTATGGATATAAGAATAAATTATTAATTTCGTTATAGCCATGGCGGATTTGATTTACCTAAGTTCGACCCAGCTGGGGCGAATCTAATTGTAAGTCGTAAAGTAAATTTCAGTGCGTAAAGTGAATCACTTTACACACCGTTTGAAAAAGAGCTTCTTTACACACACATTTCGGTGTGTAAAATTTAACTTTAGAGGTTAGTGTTGCAAAAAATAATTTATATTTCATAGAAATTGCCAATTTTATTAAATTATTTCATTATTTAAGTAGTACAGTTCATAATAATTGCAATTTAATTATAAAACAACATTTTTCTTAAAAGTGACAAGAACTCACACGGTAAAAGTGCGCGAATATGAATGCGCATGATCTTCTGGCATGAAGATTTAAATTGTTAATTACAACTATCTCATTATTTTCTTAATTTCATTAATTAAATTTATTTAATTCACCATAAAAAAAATCAATTTGTAAAAATTTCCTCAGAAATGCCAAAAAAGGTGTACACCGATATATGGCGCGATAATCAAATAATGTCAATTTAAAAAATTAAATATTTTCTTAATTTTAAATTTTTTACATCACGAGCAGAAATTTTTCTTTCTGTAAAAGGAAGGAGTTTAAATTTAAATTTTTAATGCAAAAAGACTGCACTTTTTACTTAGTAAAAGGGACTAAATAGTGTCAAAACAAAAAATTTAATTTTTTCTCCATTTTTGATTTTTGACGACACGAATAGAAATCATTTTTTTTGTAGAGAGAAGGAGTTTAAATCTTAATTTTTATTGGCAAAAATTCTCCATTTTTTATTGAGGGGATGGAACTAAATGTTGTTTAATTAAAAATTTTATTTTCTCTTCATTTTGAATTTTTGAATCCACGAGTAGAAATCTTTCTTTCTGCAGAGAAGAGGAGTTTAAATCCTAATTTTTATTGGCAAAAAATCTCCATTAAATTTTTCAAATTTACAATATTTAGTCCTATCCTCTCAATAAAAAATGGAGATTTTCTGCCAGTAAAAATTAAGATTTAAACTCCTTCTCTCTGCAGAAGGAAAGATTTCTACTCGTGTATTTAAAAATTCAAAATGGACAGAAAATAAAATTTTTAATTAAACAATATTAAGTTTCATCTTCTTAATCAAAAATGGAGATGTTTTGCCAATAAAAATTAAGGTTTAAACTCCTTTACTTTATAGAAAGAAAAATGTCTGCTCGTGGTGTAAAAAAGTTCAAATTGAGAAAATATTTAATTTTTTAAATTGACATTATATGATTGTCGTGCTTATATTTGTGTGCACCTTTTTCGGCATTTCTGAGAAAATTTTTATAAATTAATTTTTTTTATGGTGAATTAAATAAATGTAATTAATGAAATTAAGAAAATAATGAGATAGTTGTAATTAACAATTTAAATTTTCATGCCAGAAGATCATGTGCATTCATATTCGCGCACTTTTACCGTGTGTGGTCGGTATAGTAAAGTTCTTGTCACTTTTAAGAAAAATGTTATTTTTTAATTAAATTGGAATTATTATGATCTGTGCTCGTTAAATAATAAAAAATTTAATAAAATTTTCAATTTCTATGAAATATAAATTATTTTCTCACACAGTTTACACTAATTTCTTGAAAATATGGTGAAAACTGACTAGTTAAAATCTACAGATACGTACCACTTGCACAAATCAAGTGATTATTTATTATTTATCACTTTAATAATTGAAATTGTTGCAACAATTAACTCTATAAATGTTCATTTACCCTCCCAATACTTATTTTTAAAAAAGGCCGTAGCCGGATAAGCAGGGTCCTGCGGCCCCCGCTCAAATTTCGTCGATATTTACAGGATCAATTAGTCTCAGTATGAAACTCTTTTTCGCCAAGTTTCAACTTCTAAAAATAATTTTGAAAAAAGTTATGGCATTTTTAAAAAAAAATTAAAAATTGGATTTTCTCTTAAGCGTTTATAGTTTTTTAATCGGGTAAAAAATATGATATAGGGGAAGCAAAAATGCATCTAACAAAAATTAGGCGACCATTTTTGTGTAGTGGAAGGGGTAAAAAAAATTTTTTTTTACTTTTTATATTTTTTAAAAATATTAATTGACTTGGCACAATCACCATATTTTTTTCCTTCATTCTTTAACATCCAAGAAGCAACATATTTTTTTGGCAGCTCGATCTGAGGGGTACTTGCCCGTTAAAATTTAAAAAAACTTATTTGTGGCCCCTAAAATGTATGGTATCTCTTAAAAATGGGAGGCCAACATCACCGGGCAAAGAAAATGTTAAAAAGGAAGCAAAAATGCATCTAACAAAAATTTGGCGACCATTTTTGTGCAGTGGAAGAGGTAAAAAAAATATTTTTTTAATGTTTATATTTTTTAAAAATATTAATTGACTTGGCACAATCACCATATTTTTTTCCTACATTTTTTAACATCCAAGAAGCAACATATTTTTTTGGCACCACGATCTGAAGGGTACTTGCCAGTTAAAATTTAAAAAAACTTATTTTTGGCCTTTAAAATGCATGGTATCTCATGAAAATAGGGGGCCAACATAACCGAGCAAAAAATATGTTAAAAGGACAGCAAAAATGCATTTAAAAAAAATTTGGTGTTCAATTTTCTGCAGTGGAAGGTGGAAGAATATATTTTACTTCTTACTTTCTTTTAAAATTTTTAATTGACTTGGCACAATCGCCCTATTTTTTCTTCCCTTCTTTTTTACATGCAAATGTGTGCCTTCTTTTGGCAGCTTTAGGAGTGAAACTGAACACAGTAAAAAGAGAATCTTATTTTAAGGGCGGAATTAAGTCTTATTTTAAGACGCAACATTTTTAAGACAGGCATTGTTGATTTTAAAAAGGGAGTATGTAAGCTGATTTTCAGAACTTTTTATGTGCTATATTAAAGACAATTTTTTGGTCAAAGCAGCAGCCCCAAGCTGAATTTAAGACTTAGCTTTTATAAATTAAGGCTCAAAGGGAGTTGAATTTCAAACACTCTGTAAATTCAGATTTATGAGTACCTTAAATTCATACAAGGCTCACTTTAAATTAAGACTATGTTGATTTCCAAGAATCATTTAATTTAAGATTAACCTTAATATAAGATTTACTTTTTACTGTGAAACATTAAGTAAAATAACAGGCAATTATTAAAAGTCAAGTGTATTTTTAGTGCACGGCACTTTTTTCATTAATATTATAATTATATAAAACTATATTAACATAAGTTTAGTATATCTAACTTATCATAAATGCAATAACATTTATTATTCGTGTACCTTTCGTTACTATTACTAGTTCTGCAACACTCTTAGTGCACAATCATATGCACAGTATTCCGCCAATCTATTAGATTCAATTATAACAGTTTTAGCAGTGGAGGATTTATATTACTATGTATATGAAATTATGCAAGGTATAATATATCAAATAAATTATGTGATTCTCTTCATTTTGTTTATTTTAGTCACACTCCTTGAGCATTCATTATACATAAATCTAGCATATCTAATCTAGGTGTAAAACATATGTCTACGTCATTACTGACTCTTTACACCCTTTGTGCATTCATTGGACGTATAAGTCAAGACTTATTGTTTCTTATATATAGCAGATATACTAACAGTGCTCAATATATATATATATATATATATAGTTTCGTCACACTTTCCTTCTAACATATTTTTTGCTCGGTTATGTTGGCCCCCCATTTTCACGAGATACCATGCATTTTAAAGGCCAAAAATAAGTTTTTTTAAATTTTAACTGGCAAGTACCCTTCAGATCGTGGTGCCAAAAAAATATGTTGCTTCTTGGATGTTAAAAAATGTAGGAAAAAAATATGGTGATTGTGCCAAGTCAATTAATATTTTTAAAAAATATAAACATTAAAAAAATATTTTTTTTACCTCTTCCACTGCACAAAAATGGTCGCCAAATTTTTGTTAGATGCATTTTTGCTTCCTTTTTAACATTTTCTTTGCCCGGTGATGTTGGCCTCTCATTTTCAAGAGATACCATACATTTTAGGGGCCAAAAATAAGTTTTTTTAAATTTTAACGGACAAGTACCCCTCAGATCGAGCTGCCAAAAAAATATGTTGCTTCTTGGATGTTAAAGAATGAAGGAAAAAAATATGGTGATTGTGCCAAGTCAATTAATATTTTTAAAAAATATAAAAAGTAAAAAAAAATTTTTTTTTACCCCTTCCACTACACAAAAATGGTCGCCAAATTTTTGTTAGATGCATTTTTGCTTCCCCTATAACATATTTTTTACCCGATTAAAAAACTATAAACGCTTAAGAGAAAATCCAATTTTTAATTTTTTTTTAAAAATGCCATACCTTTTTTCAAAATTATTTTTAGAAGTTGAAACTTGGCGATAAAAAGTTTCATACTGAGACTAATTGATCCTGTAAATATCGACGAAATTTGAGCGGGGGCCGCAGGACCCTGCTTATCCGGCTACGGCCTTTCATCAATTAAAATGTTTTTTTTTGGTAATTACTCGAATTCGACAAGCTTACAATCACGGAAAATTAAAAGGCATTAAAATAAGCTGCAACGCTTCTTATTTTAATCCAATTTTCCTTATTTTAATACCAAAATGTATTAAAATAAGCAAAATTGGATTAAAATAAGAAGCGTTGCAGCTTATTTTAATGCCTTTTAATTTTCTGTGATTAGATTCGCGACTTAGATTCGCCCCAACTGGGTCGAACTTAAGTAAATAAAATCCTCCAGGGAGTAAGTTTTGCAAAAAGATAAGATGTAATCAATTAGAATAATATTTTGATATGTATTTTTTTGTAGGTGGTATTTTTCATTCAGGAGAACTGAATTATTATAACGCATTTATGACTGCAATAGAAAATTTGAAAAAGGATCGATTAACAACATTTGAATTAGAAGCTCGTATTATATGGATAAACACAACTTCCGACAGTTTTAAAACATCAACTGAAGGTATTACATAAATTAGTTCAAGAAAAATTGTAGAGAAAATCTGTTTACATCATAACACCGTTAAAGCCTTATTTTTAATTCAAAAATTAAATTTTGGGTCTGAAAGGAGAAAAGTTGTACAAAAATGAAAAAATTTTATTTCACAAAATATGTAAATTATTTTATTTAGACACTTGACCACCTTAAAGTACACTATAACAAATAATTTATAAAATTTTAATTAAGAAATATTGAAAATTATACCTATAGAAACTATTTCTTTGAGGCCCCTCATAAAAAGTACTTTGTTATGATATTTTATGACTACTTCATCAGAAATTAAAAAAAGAACTATTTTCTGTTATTACATACCTAAGTATATCTCGTGATTAAACGAAAAATTGTTTTGTTCATTTTTTTTTATTATTTACAGGGGTGGTTTAGATTCTGTACATTAGGATTATATACACTACCGTCAGAAATTCTGCGACCTCTGCTTTTTCGATGACAATAAAGTGATTTAAATCTTCAAAAATATTAAAACTAAAATTTTTTCTTTTTATTTTATAAAAGCTAATAAAAGTCTGAAAGAAATTACACCTTGACAAAGAGAATATGTTAATTTTTCAATTAGATATCTAAGAAGAACACAATTTTCAATGTTTTTACTATTTTTTTTATTTATCTGGCAAAAATTAATATTTTTAAACATTCTTGGGCTTATATGGCGAAAACTTTTTGGAAAAATTCATTGGGGTTGAGTAAAATTTCTTACTCGGGGGTTTTTGGAGTCGCTCATTACGAATCTGATATTATTTTTTCAAAATTCAAAATGGCGGATCCAATATGGCGGATCCAATATGGCGGATCCAATATGGCGGACACTTTTTGGAAAAATTCATCAGATTCGCTAGAAACTCGTTACTTAGGGGTTTTTGGGGTCACTGATTACACAAAAAAAAATTTTCTAGACCGGTGCTTACTCTATGTGTATTATACGTTTTTGGGGTCGCTTAAACTGAATCCGTGGTCTATTTTACCACATCACTTCATGATTTTGACATAACCTCAAAAAATGGCTTCTTAATGGTATAATTCCTACATGCTTTTAAGATCGCTGAATCCAAATTCGATATTCATTTTACCCCATAGCTTCAGGTTTTTGACATAGCCTCAAAAAGGCTTTGAAGGCACACAAGAAATAAAATTTTATTTAGAATGTAGAATATATATTTACATCAAATTTTCTAATACTAATACTTAAAAGTCGATAGATCATATGTATTTTAGTCATTCTCTTTTTTCGAACTATAACGGATTCGTTCATGTTCAAATGATCTGTGTAATGGATTTCGTTTGCGCTTTAGATCGTTGTTTTCTGTGTCTCTTTTTAACATCTAACAAAAATCAGTCATCATGTTTTAGTCCCATCTTCTTTGGTAACGAGTTTCCATAACCTTTATGTTCTGGTGGAACCGTTCACCCTGCTCCTCGCTAAAACCGCCCAAATTGTCGGGAAATTTTTCAAGATGGGAGTGCAAAAAATGTAATTTTAAATTCATAAGTCATCCAAGTTTTTGAAAGTTTCTAATGATTTTGTCGATGATTTCCTTGTACTCATTGTCAGGACTTTTATTATTTCCCAAAAAGTTCTGAGCCACTGCTTTAAAACTATTCCAGGCATTTTTTTTCAAAGTAGTCATTGTACTAACAATGGTAGTATCCTTCAACACAGTTCTGATTTAAGGTCCATCGAATACTCTTTCCTTCAATTTAGCCTCAGTTAGTTTAGGAAAATTTTTTACTAGGTATTCGAAACATTTGCCAGTTTTATTAATAACTTTTACAAACTGTTTTATTAGTCCTAGTTACATACATGCCCTGGCGGATTTGATTTACCCAATGTCCTCCAGCTGGGCATATTTTACCCAATAAACGAAAAAAACCATAAATTTTTGAACTTTTTTATGGGTTTCACCATAAAAAGCAAAATTTCAGGTATTGTCACTATGATTTTCGTAATCAGTGCATCAAAATACATAAAAGTACGTAGTATAAAAAACAAAAATATTTTTAAAAAATTGAAAATTTTTTGAAAAATTCCGAAAATTTTGTAAAAATTGTTTGCCCATTATCGGGCCAAATAATTTGAAAAAAATCGATCAGTATGTCAAATGAGAAAAATGACTTTTTATCATTGAAACTCAAAAATTTGATAGTAATCAATAAGTTAAAAAAAAATTTCGATTTTTTTTTGAAAAGTACGTTTAAAAACACACATTTTGAAAAAAACTTTTAAAATTGATGCATTTTTAAGGAAGTTATGAGCATTTAAAAATTAAAAGTCATGATAATTCTCCAATTTTTAAAATTCCATAACTCGAAAACGGCTTGCTAAAAAAATTTGAAAAATTCATGGAAGCTAGTCTTAATTAGGACTAAAAGAAAAAAAATCGGGGATGCAATTGCAGACTATGGTCTTTCACTTTGGCGTGGAATACATCATATGTATTTTAATTTCGTTAAAATAATAATTTGTTAATAAACATTGAATAATTTTTATTAAAAAAACATTTATTTTAAAAAAAAGTTTAGCCTTTAAAAAAATTTAGGGGTACCCGGCAAGTCGGGGCCCTAAACAGCTGCTTATTTTGCTTAGATATAAATCCAGCCCTGGTCTGTATCCAGGGCACCTCTAAGTGGTGACGGCGGGCAACGTAGAACATCCGTGAACCGGTTAAGTCTCTGGATCACGGCTTTGATGCTGTCATGTCAGACACATGTAGGAAACGTTTTACGATGCAGGGTTTCGGATCCCCAGTATCGGCGGCTGGTCCGTGTGAGAAAGCGGGCTCGCAGTCGTAGTCATCCAACGGCTCTACATTGGTTGGTGACTTGGCTAATGTGGAGTTTAATGCCACAAGAAAAAAAACTCGTCTCACAATTACATAACTGTGACTCAGATCATTACATTTGCTCGAAATTCGAAGTTAGTTCTTTGCGGAAAAATGTCAATGATAATAATGGAAATAATAATAATTAATAATAATAATAATAATAATAATAATAATAATTTGGAAATGGATAACCCTAAAAACATTAACTGGGTTTCCAATATTATCTGCAATAGTTACAGAAAGATGCTAAATCGTTGGAAAAGGGATAAAGATACAGAGCATATGAAGTACTCTGTTCCAACTATTTAGAGACGTCCTCGCTGTAAAAAAGATTACTTTTGTTGTAATCAAGTTAAAGGTTTCAACTATAAAAATAAAAACAAAATCGTATACATCAGTGTTGTGTTAGTAACTGCTCCCATTTTTCTTGTCCAAGAGAATAAAAAAATTGATTGCTTACCTAAAGATGAATCAATGGAAAATGATAAAGAATCTCCTAATGAGTCTGAAATTAGGAGTGATGATGAATGGACGCCAAGCACCGAAAAATCATCTACTTTATCCTTTATATCGCAGCTGGAATTAAATGATCTTATACGAAATTTAGGTTTACCGAAAGACGGTTGCTAGTACGAAAATACCGCAAATATACTTTATGAAAGATCCAGATTCATCTTTAGTATTTTGCACTGATGTTGAAGGTCTTATCATCGAATTAAAAGCGAATTGTTATGATGCCAAAGATTAGCGGCTTTTTATAGATTCATCGTAACGAAGTATAAAAGCTGTTTTACTGCATAAGACTAATGTATTTGCTCCAATTCCTTTAGCGCACTCTACAGTCATGCAAGAAAAATACGAGAATATGATATGAGCGTCCTTTTGCTGAAAATCAATTACGATCTATATCAGTGGCAGATTTCTGGAGATTTGAAAATGATAACAATTTTGCTTTGACAACAGTCTGGATTCCCAAAATATCCTTGCTACTTGTGCATGTGGAATAGTAGGGATAGGGTAAATCATTATTAAAAAAAGAATGGCCAAGAATATCCTCGTTTAAACCTGGTACATTCAACATTCGTTATGAGCATCTAGTAAATCCATCAAAAATTCTCATTCCTCCTCTCCACACCCTGGCGGATTTGATTTATCCAATGTCCACCTAGCTGGGTGGATATTGGGTCAACATTAGGAATAACGTAAAAAAAATTGATAAATAAGCTAAAATTGTTCAAAAAACATTTTGTAGAGATGGACTTCTTAAGAGTTCACTTCTGCATTGTTTATGTTAAATTAATTGAGAATTATTTAATTATTAATGGAAAAAAGTGAAATTTGTCAAATCTGTCACTTTAGATATGTACGATACCTATAGCATATTACCTTTCATTTATGAACGGCGGAACGCGCGTGAAGATTTGAAAAGAGTTACAAATCTTAAACATTCATCAAATAGACTTTTAAGACTAGATAGACTAAATAGACTTTTTAATAGACTTTAACTTTTTAAACAATTCATAAATAAAAGAGCATAAAATTTAGTTAAATTTGTATTTTGCCATCATAATTTTCAACAAAATTTAATTTTTTATACATAAATTAAGAATAATTTAGATTAAAATTGATTTAACAATTACAATTTTTAAAATAAAATTCTTTTTTTAAAAAAAAGTTGCAAAATTTTTATTTTATATTCACAATTATTTAATGGAAATTTTTTTTAATACATGTTATAAAAAATTAATCATTTATTTATACCAATTTATTTATATTAATACCAATTCACTATTTCTTTACCTTTAACTATCGCCCTATATTAGTTGCAGTCGCCGTTAGATGGCAGCAGCATGCAGAGAGCATAAAGTTGCAGCTGTCATATTACATAAAATTAGTGATTATTAGCATTAGTATAAATAAACGATTACTTTTTTATAACATGTATTAAAAAAAATCTTTCATTAAAGAATTGTGAATATAAAATAAAAATTTAGCAATTTTTTTTTTAAAGAAGAATTTTGTTAAAAAATTGTAATTGTTAAATCAATTTTAATCTAAATTATTCTTATTTTTATGTATAAAAAATTATATTTTGTTGAAAATTATGATGGCAAAATACAAATTTAACTAAATTTTATGCTCTTTTATTTGTGAATTGTTTAAAAAGTTATAAGTAAAAAATTTTTGAAAAATATATTAGCTTAATTTTTATTATTATAACAAAATTCTAAAGTTTTTTTATAAATAAAGAAAAAAATTGCATATTTTCTATTTGATGAATGTTTAAGATTTGTAACTCTTTTCAAATCTTAGCGCGCGTTCCACCGTTCGGAATTGAAAAGTAATTTCTGCCGTGTTATGGAAAAACACAGTAACTGCAGGAACATCGAAAAATGAGTTTTTTATATCGTTGTAATCGTGGAAAAAAGCTGCATCTGTTAATGCAAAGCATCTTTAAAAATTATTAACGTAATTAATAATAATTTTTGCATAATTACGTCATTTTCAGAGTAACTACAAAGATTATCGAGTCGAAATTCGAGAAATTCGGTAACTGGCAGTTACTGTGTGACGTTTGAGGGGGTTGTGACGTATTTTGAGGCTCGTGATACGAAGGACCTAGGAATTGCACAGTAACTACATTTCCGATAACACGAACCTCATTTTTCGAGCTCTCGTCGCACGAAGCACACAGTAACTGCAGAGTGCTATTGAGGCAGTGTAGTTACTAGGTTGGTCCGTGGGATGAGGGCTCAAAAAATGAGGTTCGTGATTTGGAGGAAATAATAATGCAGAATTTTATAAATTTTGGACAATTTGCAATGCACTCAGAAAAAAATTTGTTTGAAACAACCAAAGTTTGGTTGAATCAACAAAATAAGTGCATTGATATACAGTTAACCATACATTTGGTTGTATAAACCAAATGTTTATTTAGCTCAACCAAATTTTTTTCTCTGGTCTAAAAATTTATTAAAATGAACCAAATGTTTATTTCGATTAAATAAATATTTATTTGTATTAAATAAATTTTGTTTGAAATAACCAAAAATATGGGTTAATACAAAAAAAGGGTAAATTTGGTTCAAACATAACTTTTTTCTGAGTGTATAGTTTGTAATATATAATATAATACATGCCTTCATTTCTGGTATTCAATAAAATATTTCGCTGCCTCAATCAAATGGTTTGGTTGCACAAACATAAACCAAATTTTTTTTATCCCAACCAAATGTTTTGTCATGAGCAAACAAATTTGCAATGTAATATTTATAAAAATTTAAAATTTTTATAATTAATATATTTATGTCAGCAATAATTATTATCCTTAAATTTATTATAGAATACCTTATTCAAATTTCTTATAATTTATGACTAATAGTGTATAATTAGAATAAATTTAACCATATAATATATTTCTGAAAAATATAATTACTACTATTACACCTTATTAAATAATAAAATTAGTGATTTAATGCATTTTTACAATGTTAAAACTGTTAAGAAAGATTAAAATTCTTATGTTTCCTTGCAGTTACTAGGTTGTCCCGTGCGACTAAGGGTCTTATACAAGCGGTCGTCGCACGAGAGACACAGTAACTGGCAGTTCCTGTGTATCTCGTGCGACGACCCTCGAATTCGCTTGATAGTAACTACAATTTTATTAATTTATTAATTGTTTAAACAAATATAACATTTATTTTTACATCAACGGAAAGATTATCTTTATCCGAATCAAAAGTGACAAGTGGCTATTTAAAATTTCAATTAGGCTTTGCGAAAAGAGACAATAAAGATTCAAACAGTTTTTCGCGTTTTTCTCGAGTTCTTTCAAATTGCAGTTACTGTGTTCTGTCATAACACGGCAGATTTGCTATAGGTATCGTGCATATCTAAAGTGACAGGTTTGACAAATTTCACTTTTTTCCTTAATAATTAAATAATTCTTAATTAATTTAACATAAACAATGCAGAAGTGAACTCTTAAGAAGTCCATCTCTCAATTACAAAATGTTTTTTGAACAATTTTAACTTATTTATCAATTTTTTTACGTTATTCCTAATGTTGACCCAATATCCGCCCAGCTGGAGGACATTAGGTAAATCAAATCCGCCAGGGCATGTAACTAGGACTAATAAAACAGTTTGTAAAAGTTATTAATAAAACTGGCAAATGTTTCGAATACCAAGTCAAAAATTTTCCTAAACTAACTGAGGCTAAATTGAAGGAAAGAGTATTCGATGGACCTTAAATCAGAACTGTGTTGAAGGATACTACCATTGTTAGTACAATGACTACTTTGAAAAAAAATGCCTGGAATAGTTTTAAAGCAGTGGCTCAGAACTTTTTGGGAAATAATAAAAGTCCTGACAATGAGTACAAGGAAATCATCGACAAAATTATTAGAAACTTTCAAAAACTTGGATGACTTATGAATTTAAAATTACATTTTTTGCACTCCCATCTTGAAAAATTTCCCGACAATTTGGGCGGTTTTAGCGAGGAGCAGGGTGAACGGTTCCACCAGAACATAAAGGTTATGGAAACTCGTTACCAAAGAAGATGGGACTAAAACATGATGACTGATTTTTGTTAGATGTTAAAAAGAGACACAGAAAACAACGATCTAAAGCGCAAACGAAATCCATTACACAGATCATTTGAACATGAACGAATCCGTTATAGTTCGAAAAAAGAGAATGACTAAAATACATATGATCTATCGACTTTTAAGTATTAGTATTAGAAAATTTGATGTAAATATATATTCTACATTCTAAATAAAATTTTATTTCTTGTGTGCCTTCAAAGCCTTTTTGAGGCTATGTCAAAAACCTGAAGCTATGGGGTAAAATGAATATCGAATTTGGATTCAGCGATCTTAAAAGCATGTAGGAATTATACCATTAAGAAGCCATTTTTTGAGGTTATGTCAAAATCATGAAGTGATGTGGTAAAATAGACCACGGATTCAGTTTAAGCGACCCCAAAAACGTATAATACACATAGAGTAAGCACCGGTCTAGAAAATTTTTTTTTTGTGTAATCAGTGACCCCAAAAACCCCTAAGTAACGAGTTTCTAGCGAATCTGATGAATTTTTCCAAAAAGTGTCCGCCATATTGGATCCGCCATTTTGAATTTTGAAAAAATAATATCAGATTCGTAATGAGCGACTCCAAAAACCCCCGAGTAAGAAATTTTACTCAACCCCAATGAATTTTTCCAAAAAGTTTTCGCCATATTGGTGTTTGAGGTTATGTCAAAATTCTGATGTGATGAGGTTAAATGGACTTTGGATTCGGAATTAGCGTCCCCAAAAATGTATAGTAAACATTGGCAGACCTTCAGGCCATAACGTTTTCTTGTGTGGCTGTAAAATTTTAAAAAATTTTTAAGACAAATTTAACGGTTTGCATACGCTAGGGAAGAATGTAAACATAAATTGTTTTAAATAATTTGAATTGTATAACAAAATACGATTCCAGTAAGCCCAAGAATGTTTAAAAATATTAATTTTTGCCAGATAAATAAAAAAAATAGTAAAAACATTGAAAATTGTGTTTTTCTTAGATATCTAATTGAAAAATTAACTTATTCTCTTTGTCAAGGTGTAATTTCTTTCAGACTTTTATTAGCTTTTATAAAATAAAAAGAAAAAATTTTAGTTTTAATATTTTTGAAGATTTAAATCACTTTATTGTCATCGAAAAAGCAGAGTTCGCAGAATTTCTGACGGTAGTGTATATAATCCTAATGTGCAGAATCTAAACCACCCCTGTAAAAAATAAAAAAAATGAACAAAACAATTCTGCGTTTAATCACGAGATATACTTAGGTATCTAATAACAGAAAATAGTTCTTTTTTTAATTTCAGATGAAGTAGTCATAAAATATCATAACAAAGTACTTTTTATGAGGGGCCTCAAAGAAATAGTTTCTGTAGGTATAATTTTCAATATTTCTTAATTAAAATTTTATAAATTATTTTTTATAGTGTACTTTAAGGTGCTCAAGTGTCAAAATACAATAATTTACATACTTTGTGAAATAAATTTTTTTCATTTTTGTACACCATTTGGCCTTTCAGACCCAAAATTTAATTTTTTAATTAAAAATAATACAGGGGTCGTCCATATACCACGTGGATAATACTTTTTGACTGTTTCTCTTCCCTCGTAGACAATCAGTTTCATTCTTCCACGAGCTACCTGAAATCGGTGGTAGCGTTACCATTCTTTTCAGTAATTTATTTTAATATCCCATGCTTTTTCTAAGTGGTCACAAGTGATCAAGTTTCTCCCATCATGTTTTATTCAATTATTTATGTTTAATCGCGTTTTTCCAAAAGTCGTGTTTTTCAAAAATTTGATATGACTCCGATTACAAGATTTTTTTCAATTTTTTTTTGTTTTAGTTTGGTTATAAATACTAGGGGAGATGTATGCAGGTTGAGGCAGTCAGATATTATTTTCGATATAACTAATAATACTTATTGAAAATAACTGTGCGTAAATCAAAAACGAGGAATTATCAATATGATAGTTTTTATTAAACCAAATACATAGAAAAGTGAGAAACGAGAGTTTTACAGTAAAAAAGGATAAACGTGATGTTAACAATTTACAAACATGAGAACGACTGACGCCATGACAGTGAGTCTAGAGTCTAGTTACAAACATGTATACCGTCGGTCGACTTCTCGACTTTCTGTCAACATGAAAAACAACTGACACGTGATAAACACGCATGACGAAACTGTGGACTAACGGTTTTCGGGACGTTATATATTATTTTTCGTACATTGTGTTGCACGACATTATGTTTAATTAAATATTAAGCACATGGGTCCTAGTGCTGTTTGGATTTACTTTTCAAAAGTTGATGACGGCAGTAAAGTGCAGTGTACAGAATGTAAAAAGGAAATGTGTTTTAATAAGAATATTTAAATAATATTTAATAACAATAATTTCGATTGAATCATAATTATAATTAGATGATAAAGAATAATTTTAATATTTTAAAATAGAATGTTTTTACCATTAATGTAGAAATATAATCAATTACATTAAAAATGTTTATTCTGGATTTTTCCTTTCATAGTTAAGTTTTACTTATTGTAATATAATTAAATTTAAGTTCATCAAATTAGATTTTTCTTAAAAAAATGATTCAGAGATAATTATTAATAAGTTATAAATGAATATTCTTAAAATAAATATGATTTCAAAAAAAGTCGATAAAAAGTCGACTTTTTTTTACAAAGTCGACTTCGGTCGACTTTAAAAAGTCGAAAGACTTAAAGTCGATTGTAAAGTCGAAAGTCGACTTTTCGTTTCCCCTTTCCATCCCTACCTTAAACATTAAAATTTTTTTTATCAAACCAGTATTTGTTACACAAACCTGTAAATGTATAATCTTAAAGTTCATTAATATATCGTTCATAATTTAAAGAGACACAACACCCAATTTTTCGCGCAATTTTTCGAATTGCACTTTCGGAATGGATTTTGTTAAAATATCAGCAACCTGCTCGTTGCTTGCAATGTGCTCAATTTTTAATTCTCCATTCTGAACCTTTTCGCGAACAAAATGAGCACGCACATCGATGTGCTTTGACCTTTTATGAAAGCTGGGATTTTTAGCCAACTTAATCGCACTTGCGTTGTCCACACGAAGCGAGGGCACATCCTTTAATGGTGAGATTTCACTGAATAGACGAGTCAACCATACTGCATCTTTCGCTGCTTCACTGGCTGCCACGTACTCAGCTTCAGTGGTTGACAAAGAGACACTTTGCTGCTTTTTACTCGTCCACAGGATTGCTCCTCCACTGTACTTGAATACTACACTACTAACCGAACGACGTGAAGTTTTATCACTCGCGTAGTCAGCATCACTGTAGGATTCCAGATCTCCAGGCAAGCCAGTGGCGTTGTATCAAATTCCCATTCCAACGGTGCCTTGAAGATATTTAAAAATCCTTTTGACCATCGACCAATGTTGTTCACTTGGATTCTCGAGAAACTGTGAAACATAATTTGCAGCAAATGTGATATCAGGACGCGTAGCTATTGCCAGGTACATGAGGCAACCAACTGCCTCTCGGTACGGGGCATCCGTTGTCTCAGTATCCGCAACTTCATCCGTCAATTGACACTTATCAATAGGGGTAGACACAGGATTCGCGTCGACCATGTTAAATCGTCGAATAATATCCTCGGTATACCGTTTTTGACTGATAGAAATTGAACCATCAGGAAGATGATTAATCAACACATTTAAAAAACATCCCACAGGTTCAGTTGTTATCTTGAATTCCGATTTCAGTTTTTCGATAAGCTCATCGATGTAGATCCTCTTTGTTGACAGAATTAACCCGTCATCAACATAAAGTACCACCAATAATTTATCACTCCCTGAAAATCGATAAAACAAACACGGATCCGCAGCACTTTCCTGTAACCCGAAGGAAAATAAAACTTCCTTGAAACGCATGTTCCAACACCTGGATGCTTGCTTTAAGCCGTATAAACCCCTTTGAAGCTTGCACACACGTTGACTTCCATCTTCGTAACCTTCAGGCTGCTGCATATATATTTCATCCTCGATTGTTCCGTTGAGAAATGCCGTCTGAACATCAAATTGAGCCATTTCCAATTTTTCGTTTGCCGCAATACTTAACATTGAACGTATTTTATCGAACCTTGCGACTGGACTGTATGTCTCATTATAGTCAATACCTTCAGATTGACTAAAATCACGAGCAACCAGACGTGCTTTGTAACGAGATATTTCGCCATTGACGTTCCGCTTTATTTTGTAAATCCAACGATTTGAAATAACCTTTCGACCCAATGGTAAATCTACTAAATCCCAAGTCGAATTCTCTTCAAGCGAGTCCATTTCTTCCTCCATCGCCTTCTTCCAATGCATCTTCTGTTCCGACTGTATTGCTTCAGTGTAATTTCGTGGCTCAATTACTTCGGTAAGCATCACTTCAATCAAACGTCTTGGAGCCTTCAACTTTTCCCTGTCTCGCAGTTTTTGTCCTTGCACAGATGAAACAGGAGTTTCCTCAGATTGATTCTTCGGTAATTCAGGTGAATCGTTCAATGGGAGCGCAACTGGAGTAAATGATGACTGCTTTTCAACCGGCATGTCACTGTACTCATGACTGGGAAATAGAGCCAACAGTTTTTCTGCAATTTCAGGTTTAAATTTGACATCTTTACTTCGAACGACACGATTCTCTGACTTATGCCAAACTCGGAAACCATCCATATTGTTCGAATATCCAACAAAAACACCACATTTTCCCTTCAAATCCCATTTTTTACGTTTTTCCGTTGGCACATGAACATAATACTCGGTACCAAAGACATGAAAAATTTCGAAGCTAATGTTCTTGTTCGTAAACAACTCATATGGCGTTTTTTCATCGACACTGCATGGTCCCGATCTATTCAAAGTAAAAACAGCAGTGTTGACTGCTTCGGCCCACAAGAATTTCGGCAAACTTTTCGATAAGAGCATCGTTCGAGCAAGATCCACCACAGTTCTGTTGGTACGCTCAACACAACCGTTTTGTTGTGGAGTGTAGGGATTTGTAACACACATTATCACTCCACTCGATTTAAGCAATTTCCGCACTTCAGAATTGTCAAATTCAGTACCACCATCACACTGAAAATACTTTATCGGTGTTCCACGCTGATTCTCGACCAGTTGAAGCATTTCGGCAATCTTATCTTTCGTTTCTGATTTCTCTTTGAGAAAGTAAACAAATCGATACTTCGAGAAATCACACGTAAAACACAAAAAATATTTCGAACCTTTCAATGATGCACACTCCATTTGGCCACATAAGTCTGCATGTATAATTTGGCCCGGTTCCGAAGCACGTTGTTGACGTTCATAATAACTACTGCGACACTGCTTACCTTCGACGCAAGCCCCACAAAAATCATGGTCTTCCAGAAAACTTATTCCGCGATCATTCAACACAGTTTTCACGTGACGTTTTCCTTGATGTCCCAACTTTTCGTGCCAAATTTGTAGTGATATCTTCGATGAAAGATTCACTTCACTTACACACGATATTTCCGGTTGTTTTATTCGAATCAACATTTTAAACAGCTGTCCGTCTCGAACTCCACGTGCCTTCACAATATCATTTTTGACAAATTCACATCCACTTTGAAATGAATGAAACGACATTCCCTTGTCTAACGCGGGCGTGACAGAAAAAAGATTTCTTCGTGCCGTTGGCACATACAAAACGTTTTCCATGTAACATGAAACCCACTTTCCATCAACAAAGGCTTCAAACTTAATTGTACCCTTTCCAAGAGCATCCATAGTGGATTTATCACCAATGTAAATTTTTAACGGTGTTGTAAAAGCACAAAAACTCGAAAACCATTCACTGTGATGAGTCACATGATCTGTCGCACCAGTGTCAACAACCCATACGTCATCACTGTTTTCAACACTAAGAGTCTCACAAACAAAGGCCTCATCTTTGGGAACAGCTACATTCTTCTTTTTCTTACAGTCACGAGGAATATGACCTGTTTCTCCGCAATTATAGCACCTGTAATTTTTGTTCTTATTTCCACCAGAAAAACTGCCAGGCTTTTTTATTTGATTACTCTTATTTTTGTTTTGTTCACTTTGTTTTTGAATTTTCGCTTTACATGCCATTAGTGCCACTAATTCGTCCTTTTTTTCAGCTCGACACTGTCGACGTTTCTCGTCAGATGTTAGCACCTCTATCAATTTAGAAACTGTTTGTTGATCTTCCGGCCTTGCCCACCAGGCTTGTCGAAGGCTCTCATAATCATCAGGAAGCGAGTCCAATAATTTTACCATAAGAGACGATTCATCCGGTTTCACATTCAATTGTTGCATGCGTAAAATTAATCCCTCAAATTTCGAAATATGTGTTACTATATCGTCGACCGGATTCTTATTAAAACCGAAAAACTCTGCTTGAACAGTATGTGCAGCCTGTTTCGTTTGCTGCTCAAATACTGAATGCAATTTAAGCCACATTTCTCTGGAAGAGTTACACGCCACTAAAAGAGCCATCACTTTCGATTCTAAAGTCTTGACAATTATTTGACTCGCGGCACGATCACTTTTGTCCCAACTTTTCAAACTTAATTGATAAGCTGCTTGATCATCAGCTGACGCATCCTCCGCTAATGGCGTTGGTTTGTCAATTTCGCCATTGCATACTTCATACGCGCCTTCAGTTCCACGCAATAAGTTTCTTACTACGAATTTCCAAATATTCCAGTTCTCAGCACCACGTAACTTCTCGATTCCACTAATTTCCATCTTTATGCCGTTGCAAAACAAAAAACTTCCAGTAACCGAATGCCAAAAGAAAAACGCGACCGTATTTCCGCGTCCCTTTCAATCTTTACTGTTCTTTGCAACAAAAGAAACTTCTATCCGTGTTCAAACCACGTTCTGCTACCATATTGAAAATAACTGTGCGTAAATCAAAAACGAGGAATTATCAATATGATAGTTTTTATTAAACCAAATACATAGAAAAGTGAGAAACGAGAGTTTTACAGTAAAAAAGGATAAACGTGATGTTAACAATTTACAAACATGAGAACGACTGACGCCATGACAGTGAGTCTAGAGTCTAGTTACAAACATGTATACCAACTGAACTTGTATAGTGACAAACTGTTAAAAATAAAAATTACCAGATAATTTAAAATGTTTACTTTAACAATACTAAATTGTCTATTAGCATTCTTTTATTTCTTTAGTAGCAAACTATTTATATATGACAAAAGCTGTAACTTGTGTTAAATGTGTAAGAACCAGAGCACAACAAAAATGAGCTCGGTACTAGTAGTAGGGCTGTGCCAGTTCTAAAACACAGGTAACGTAGGTATCTATCTTACCGTCATATGGTAACTCTACTTTACCTTTGGCGGATGTTACCGACCGTTGTCGCGAGATGGCGCTATTGCTCGCGGGAATTTTTGAAATATAACCCGTTTGGCTGGGTGGATGTTACCGACCGTTTTCGCGAGATGGCGCTGTTGCTCGCGGGAATTTTAGAAATTTTTAACCCGTTTGGTCACCTCCCTTACCACCCACTTGGTCACCCCAACACCCCCCTTATTTGCATATGTCTTTTTTAAATATTACCACCTACTTTCCACCCTCTTGGACACCCACCACCTCTCTTATTTGCATATGATTTTTTAAAATTTAACCCTTTTGGTCGCCTATTTACCCCCCCCCCCCCTAATTTTCATATGTCTTCCCTATGTATAAACATATACGGTCCCAAAAAATCAAAAATCATAATTAGAACCTCGAGGAGCAAAGGGTTCGCGAGATACCGCGCGGGACTGTGAATGGTTGGGAGTGGGTGGCTGTGAGTGGTGCACAGTGGATGACTCAAAAGTGAAAGGTGCGCGGTAGATGAGCGCGTACGGTCACCGTGCCCGTTGGTAGTCCATGCGTCAAGTGGGGATGGAGTTCACTTGTGGAATGTTGTGAATGGTGGGGACAACATGTACCTCAGGCGATTCCTGCGTGGCAAAGAAAGTCATTCTGTTTCAGCTTGCAGTATCAGCAGCAGCAGACCGTCAGCACTCGCAGCAGTAGAATTAAATTAGAGAATGACACCGACATTCCTCCCCCTTGGTCACCACCCACTCATGTCTTTTTAAGCTTCCCTCCCACTTTCCACCCACTAATTTGCATGACGATTTTATTTTCCATGGTATGTAACTATTTTACCTTATACTAATGTTGTTTTTCAAAAGAGGGCGCCACTTTTTAAAACTTCTTTTTTTCATGGTAAGTCCCTATTTTTCAATGGTAACTCTACCATAGATCGGTGTTACCGACTGTTGTCGCAAGATGGCGCTATTTCTCGCGAGAATTTTAAAATTTTTAAAACCTTTTGCATATGCATTTTTTGAAAATTCTAACCACTTTTCTCCCTCTTGGTCACCAGCTACCACCCACTTATTTGCTTATTTCTTTTTAGCTACCCTCCCACTTTCCATCCTCTTGACAACCAGAGTGGGGTTTAGAATATATGGTGAGCTGCATGCGCACTCCCCCTCTCTCTCTTTTCATCAGCATTATTATAATAGAGTTGGAATACAGAGTATATGGTGAGTTGCCGGCGCAGTTTATTTTTTTAAGTGGGAGTGAAAAGAAGTGGGAGAAAAGAAGAGTGGGGTTGATGGGATATAATGCAGAACACAAGCCCAGAGATAGCATAACTGTTACAGATAAACTGAAGCAACAACAGCCACAGCATTAGCATCACTACCCATCTTCTATAAGGTATATATTCTACTTTAACTCCTTTTTTTAACCCCTTGGCAGTCCAGGGCCCATATGTGGCCAGAAAAAGTCGTGCCACCTTTGTGCAAGTGGCCATATATGGCCACCGCAAAAAAAATAATACTAAATTTAATTTGATTCGCCTGAAATTTGTTACTCGGGGGTTTTTGGTGTCGCTGAATTCGAATTTGAGGTCGGTTTTTTGAAATTCAAAATGGCGGATCCAATATGGCGGACAAATTTTTAAAAAATCAATCCGATTTGTCTGAAATTTGTTACTCGGGGGTTTTTGGGGTCGCTGAAATCGAATTTGAGGTCGGTTTTTTGAAATTCAAAATGGCGGATCCAATATGGCGGACAAATTTTTAAAAAATCAATCCGATTGGCCTGAAATTTGTTACTCGGAGGTTTTTGGGGTCGCTGAATTCGAATTTGAGGTCAGTTTTTCAAACTTCAAAATGGCGGATCCAATATGGCGGACAAATATGGCAGACAATTTGAATATTGATGTGTTTCCACCGAAAATCGTTTTTTAGAGATTTTTGGAGTCGCTGAATTTGAATTTGATGTTAGTTTTTCAAAATTCAGTAAGAAAAATGCAAAATGGCTACCAAAATTTTAGCAATAAATAAAAATCTGATGCTCGACTCCAAAAATCCAAAACAGTTGTTTCAATGAAGAGATGGAAGCTAGCAAATCTCAATTAATTCAGACAAATTGGATTGATTTTTTAAAAATTTGTCCGCCATATTGGATCCGCCATTTTGAATTTTGAAAAACTGACCTCAAATTGGAATTCAGCGACCACAAAAACCTTAAATATGATGAAGTCACATTTTTTTGGAAACTTTTTTTCGGACCGTTTTAGGCCCACCAGCGATTTTTAACTGGACTGCGAAGGGGTTAACCCACTCCCCTCCCAGCTTAATTTTGATTTTTATATTAAAATTTTTCATTTACTTCTGCTTACAGATATAAAAAGTAATCATGGATTTACAGAAACTCAACGCTATTGGTCACATGGAAAGTTTTCTGCCAACAAAACCGCTTGCTGAGTTGACTCCAAATGCTTTATATACTGTAACTAAAATAAAGAGGATGCAATCAAAATTCGGATGTAGGATGGTAGCAGAACTAGATACTATATTCAACAATTTCCTCCCAACAAGGTTTGCGAAGCTGTTCGAAGCTAAACCTGCACAAATAATTGTAATATAAAATTGTAAATATCCAAAATGTGAGAAAAATAAATGTATAAATTTACATAAAAAATTGTTTCTTTTCTTATTTTACCGTCATTATTAGTCTTAATACGTATTTTTATTTTTTAAAAACTAATAAATTAATTTATTCAGATAAAGTATTTAAAATTTATTATACATAAGATTCAGAATTTTCATAAAAAGATTTTAAAGTAGCATAAGTACAATCCACTTCATCGACACTATCTGAAAAATTTCTCAATTCATTCGATACATTCAGAAACCAATTTCAAAGAATCATAACAATGTTTGCACCACAATGGTTAGTTTATGTAATATGATGCGTACATGTAGTTATCAATGATTCAGTTTTAGGAATATAAGTATTATATTGTAAATAGAAAAGAGAAATCTAATGTTATGTGTATTTATGAACATTTACTGATGTTATTTATTTTATTGATCAATATTTTATTGATGTTGCTATACACATTGGTTTTTAAATAAATGAAAAAATTTTTCTATACACTGAAACTTTAACTACTTTTATTTAATAGAAGCTTAATATAGTTTAACAGTTAGGAAATAAAGAAATTCATTAAATAGTTTACATTTTTATACAAATTTTATTTAAAAATAACTTCAATATAAATACAATACATTATTACGTTTGAGGTTAACATTACTTCAAAGTCAGTTTAACTTTTCTTTAACTTTTTTAATAGTTAACTTTAACTTTTTCAATAGTTAACTTTAACTTTTTCAAAAGTTATACTTGCTAACTCGCACTTTATCACCAACTTTGAATTTTGCGCTCTTAGATAAAATTTTTCTTTGTTTGGATATGCGTTTCAACAGTCTCTTTTCATCTTCTCTGCTGACATCCTTAGGTTTCATTCCGATAGTGCGATGTTTATTATTATTGTACTTTTTAACAAGAGATGGTTATAATTATTTATATAGGGTAACGGCACCAGTGAAGGAACTGACACCAGTGAAAGAACAAATTTCATGTTTTGCATTCTAATTATCAATTTGGTATTATAAATTATATATTTTTATGTTCCTTATTTAATTTACGTCTTTAGTATCTAAGATACCTAGAGAGTTAACACGTAAATTTTATAAAAAAAATTTTTTAAAAATGTTGTGTTGCAAATTTATCTTCAACAATAAGAACTCTTCTCTGACACGTTATTTCTTTTATCACATTTAACTAATTTAAACTGCCTTAAATCGTCGGTCTTCTTTAAACTAAATTTATTTTGTGTATTAGAAATACTTCTTTTCATTTAAAAGCTAATAAAATATTAATTTGCCATAAGAAAAGCAAATTCCGTCATTGGGGTTTTTTTTTATTTACTAGTGAAAGAACAGAAATGTTTTTTCACTGGTTCCAATGCAATCCAATGAAGGAACACCTTCAACGAATAGTCTGAAGTCAAACAAAAAAATGACAAAATCAAATAGGTTAACACTGTTAGGTTACAATAATATTGTCAAAATAAATTGCAAGTAGATGATTGATTGTAGGTTATAAATGCATTTTCAATTAAAAATAAGATTCTGCAAACTTAGTTAAAAAATATTCATAATTATCATTAATTTACCTTTATTTTAGTATATTACAAACATTTTATTACTTTATCTTTGTTTTAATATATTTTTTAAATATATTTTAAATATATATTTCACATCGTTCTTTCACTGGATGCAGAAAATTCTTTCATTAGACAATTTGTTCTTTCACTGGTGAAATAGGTATGTTTTACTTATTAATTAAAATTTTAATTAACATCTTATATTTATGAAAATTAAATGTGATCTTCGCATTCTACACTTAATTAGCTATCGAAAAAAAATTAGTAAAAAAATTTTCAATAACTGCATTCAAAAATAATAAATGATAAAAGTATGCATTTCCTTAAATGTTCTTTCACTGGTGCCGTTACCCTATTATTATATTGTCACGTCACCGTAACTTTTATATTCAAAATTATAAGAATTCTTTTTTTTTTAATCAATACTAAGCTGAATGTCTCTGCGACTAACACCCGTGTTTTTGTTACGCATCTAAAATACCTTTCACTTAATTGTAAACTCCCGCCCCTTTGTCGCGTGGCCAAACATCTTTTCTTTTATGTATAAAGACCCTTGCGTTTTGTATCGTTCTACGTTCACATATTGTATTTCTAAAAATATACAATTAGAAGCGAGAAACTCAGTATTACCTTAAAAGGGCATAAATGAGTGTCCCTTTCTAACAGCTACGATTCACCACGTAGACTTTCTCTTTCTAAATTCTATAATATAATCAGATATACCACCCCTGTAGTGTTTCTCGCTTACACCTGCGATTTCATCGCAGTGGTGTGCTCTTTCTAAATTCTGTAATTTAATCACAAAAACCCTCGTTGTGGATAATAAAAAAGAAAGAGATAGTCTTAGCAATGCAAGCCAATGGAATCATATAGTCTCCCTTATGAAAAACTTGATATAAAAGGGCTACTTTTTTACGGAGAGTTCAGTTCGAAACTTCACCTCATCTACGTTATTTCTACTCGTCATTTTTGGATATCAGTGCCAGTTCATAGTGCTTATTACGGAATCTAGTCATTTGGACGATTTCTATAACGAGTAAATTCTAGTCAAGTGCCGTAAAATTCTACACAAAAGGAGTACTCATTTACCTAAGGACCTGTGATTTTCCATATAATTGGAAAATAACCATCTTTCCTTTTTGTGGAGGAATCTCATTGTGGGTCTTCGTCACGGCAATTCCGAACTCCGGACCTGTGGTCATTACCTGGGCCCGTCAACCTTCCTGAGACGTATAAATCTACTGGTACCAGCCCTTTTACCTGCCAAATCAGAAGACACCACAGTGGTCCTATTCATATATCTTACTTCTAATTTTAAAGGTAAGTGTTTTATATTTACACCCCCACTTTTCCTACCTTCTCATAAATCTGTAGTAACCATTTGAATTCCTTGTTTCAGTGGAATGCTGAACTCTTTTTTTCCTTGGATTGGTTGCTTCGAGATTCTCTCTCTCTTAAAAACAATTTTACCCTAAGTGTTTGTCATAAATAAAGTATAACATTAACATTAAAAATCTCTATTCTCTTTCTTTCCTGTACCCTTAGCTCAGAGCCTTCTGCTCTGTAAATGAAACAGGAATTTACTGAATCACCGAGCGGCCATAAATAAAATAAAATATTATTTCGTTAGTTATTTCTCTATTTCTGAGACGTAACAGAGGAAATATAATTTTTGGTGCATCGGCCGCTGTGAACAGGAAAGAGAATATAAATTTAAAAATTTATGCACTCAAAATATAATTTTTGGTGCATCGTCTGCTGTAATCATGAAAGAGAAATTAAATTCACATTTTTCTTAAATACTTTATGAGAGAGAAGAAAAAATTCTTGAACCAACAATTCCAAAATTCCTTTAATTCCTACTTACATAAAACACAAGTGATAATTCTATAAGTGAAAGTCGATCCAAAAGTGGAAAGCAGTGAAAATATTTGTGATTTATTCAAATATGCAAAATTCTAATTAAACTTTATGTCTGAGAAAAATGATCCCATTTTTAACCCAACACCTGATCGTTGTCTTAGAAGTCATACTAAAGCCGGAAATTTAGAAACTCGTCCAAAAGTTGTTCATTCTCCCCCTATTAAAACTCAATCATTCGATTCAAAAATTTCCGAAAACGATAGTACTTTAAAAATTAGCACAGAAATAGAGAGTGAACAAACATTTAATGCTTTTGAAAATAATCTTCTTGAACTAAAATCAAAACATTCATCTACACCAAACAAAGAATCTTTTATTTCAATATTAGAGAAATCAGTAAAAATGTCTCTCCCAAATAATCAACAAGTATCTCTTCGCGACGCGTTAGAATTAGTGCCTGTGTTCGATGGAAAAAATATTCCAGTAGTTTCATTTATAGAAGGTTGCCATGAAGCAAAATTAATGTTGCCAGATTCACCCCAAGTGGAGGAAAATTTAGTAAAATTAATTCGTGGAAAGTTAATAGGAGAAGTTAGAAAATCAATATCGGGAAATATTTTTAAAACAATTTTGGAGTTAGAAGCTCATTTAAAGAAGATATATTTACCAAATAAAAGTATCTATCAATTGCAAGGAGAGTTAGGAAATATTTTTATGAAGGAAAATGAAAGTGTCATATCGTATGCGAATCGAGTAAAAGAATTATCGGATCAGATTTTTGACTCATACAGATTATCGAGTAAAGACGGTAAATTATCCGAAACGATGTTAAAAAATTTAGAAGTAGATATAATATCCTGTTTTCGTCGAGGGCTACGTCCAGAATTAGAGATTCGAATTCCAGATTGCATAACTTTAAAAGAAACAACAAACAAAGCATTAGAGGCAGAACGAAAATTAAATGCGGTTGTAGAGCTTAGAAAAGAAAATTCTTGTAGGCCAAATAATGCAAAAATTACATTTGCTAGTACAGATATAGTAGTATGTCAAAATTGTAATGTAGAAGGACATACTTCACGCACTTGTCGTAGGTCAGAAAAAAATCAATACTCAACACAGCATAGGTACCAGCGCTCCGTATTCCGCATGAAGCAGAGACCACCTGTCTATTATCTAAGAAGAGGGATGTCCCCCTCGTTTAGTGAACAAAAGCATTCCCCTTTACAATTACGATTTTCGGGTTTTCCCCAAAATTTACATAATAGAACAAACTCACAATTTCCAAATAAAAATGATTTTCGTACTAATCAACAAAATAGATTTTTTAATGTTACTTGTAAATATTGCAAAAATTGTGGGCATGTTATTAAAAATTGCAGAAAAAGAGAATATAATAATTATAATCAAGGTCAACAGTATCGATCATCCACATTAACGAACCAGGGAAACGAATAATACCTTCCCATGTCGGGTACGATGGGACAGGTGCTAACAGAAAAAGCGTGCCTAAAAAGCAAATATCTGAACATTTAGAAACCATTCAAATCAATTGTACTAAAGGAAATATGATACCATCTATTTATGTTAATACAATTTCTAAACCACTTCATTTAATGATTGATACAGGAGCAGGATTAAATCTTTTAAAAGAAAAAATGCTTGATTCCACAATGACTTTAAATAAATTTAAAAAAATACAACTTACAGGTATTAATGAACACCCTGTACACACACTAGGTCAAACAAAATTAAATATCTTTGGTTATCCAACAACTTTTAACATAATACCTAATGAAGTTCCCATAGAAGAAGATGGAGTTTTAGGATCAGAATATTTTACAGATAATAATGTCAAAATTAATTATGCTGAAAAATGTTTAGAAGTCAAAGGAAAAATGTTCTATTTCGCATCAAGAAATTTTATTACTCTCCCACCTCGATCAATATCTGACATATTTTTATTTGTTGAAAATTCTAATTTAAAAGAAGGATATGTTCCACTTTTAAATACTGAACCTGGAGTTTACATAGGAAACGCTATAGTCACAAATAATAATGGTAAAGCATACGTTAAAGCAGCAAATACTCTATCAAATTCAGTAAAAATACAAATTCCGAAAGTAATTTTACAAGAATATGACGAAGTTTTTAATAACTCATCTGACACAAATCAAATTAAAAATAATAAAATAAATATTGAAAATAACACCGCGGAAAAATTATTTGACAATTTTGTATATTCAGAAACCTTGTGCAATAAGCAATTTGGATTTTATAATATTACGGGTAAAGAAAGAATTGAAAAAATATTAGATTCACTTCGTTTAGATCATTTAAAACCAGATGAATTAAAACATGTAGAAGCATTAATCGCGGAATATTGTGAAAGATTTCATTTACCAGGTGAATATTTAACAGCTACCAATGTTCTCCAACATAACATCCCTACTAAAGATGACGAACCAGTATTCACGCGACAATACAGATTTCCCCCAGTGCATAAAGAAGAACTTTTAAGACAAACAAGTGAACTCTTAAAAAATAAAATAATCAAACCTTCTCAATCCCCATATAATACACCAGTATGGATCGTGCCTAAAAAAAATGACAGTCATGGAAATAAAAAATGGCGAATGGTATTAGACTTTCGCAAATTAAATGAAAAAACAATAACCGACTTTTTTCCGCTACCGAATATAAACGAAGTGCTCGAGACCCTTGGAAATGCGCAATACTTCTCTGTGTTTGACTTAGCTTCCGGTTTTCATCAAATTAAAATGAGTCCAAAAGATTCTCACAAAACAGCCTTCTCAACCCCATATGGTCACTATGAATTTGACCGTATGCCTTTCGGTTTAAAGAACGCGCCAAGTTGTTTTCAAAGATTAATGAATTGTTGTCTATCCGGTCTTATAGGTACAGATCTATTTGTATATCTCGATGACGTAGTAATTTTTGCAAATTCTCTTGAAGAACATCAACAAAAATTTGATAATTTTATGTCTCGTTTATGTAACGCGAATTTAAAATTACAACCAGATAAATGCGAATTTCTCAGACCCGAAGTAGTTTATCTTGGACATATAATTGATAAAAATGGAGTCCGACCTGATCCGAAAAAGATAATTGCTGTTAAAAATTTTCCAGTTCCCAAAAACGTAAAAAATATAAAACAATTCTTAGGTCTTGCCGGTTATTATCGAAGATTCATTAATAATTTTTCTAAAAAATCTGGACCTTTAACACAACTTTTGAAAAAGGACGTAACTTTTCAATGGACAGATAAACAACAAGTAGCTTTCGAAATTTTAAAAAATGAACTTTGCGAAGAACCACTCCTACAAAGACCAGATTTTGAAAAACCTTTTATACTTACAACTGATGCATCTGGGTATGCTATTGGCGGCATATTATCACAAGGCGAAATTGGTAAAGATAAGCCCATTGCTTATGCGTCAAGATCTTTAAACGAACATGAAGTAAAATATGACACTTATAATAAAGAGGCCCTCGCAATTGTATATTGTGTTTTACATTTTAGACATTTTCTCTATGGTAGGAGATTTAAAATTGTTACAGATCATAAACCATTATTATGGTTTCAAAAATCAAGCGATCCTTGTTCTCGCGTAACAAGATGGAAATTAAAATTAGCAGAATACGATTTCGAGATATTATACAAGGCAGGAAAAATGAATGTTAATGCGGATGCATTATCCCGAAATCCAGTAACTTATGTGAAAAAGTTTGATCGCTGCATTCCAGAATACGAAGAAGAAGAAAAAGAAGAATATGATGAAGAAGAAGAGGACAATGAAGAAAATAAAAATTCAGAACAAATCGAAGATGATGGTGTTTATTGTAATGAAGAATTTACTGACAAAATAAATGTTGAAAGCGTATCTACAAATAATGAATTAAATCTTGTTAAAAAAATAATAAGTCTGATATATGAGAGTACGAAAAATAAAAAAGTTAAAAATCTTTGTGAAAAAATTAATAATGAAGACTATCCGATAAATCTTGAAAGTGATAAATGTATTGCAGTGATGACTAGAAGAAAATCAAAGAAATTAAGAGAAGAAGCTACTAGTTCCAAGAATTTAAAAGAAAAAGTGCAACGTTCGTGTCAAAAATCAAGTGAAAAAGTGCAAAATTCAAGTGAAGAAATAAAAAATTCTAAATCAAAGAAACCTAATTCTAGTAATAAAATTGACGAAATTAAATCAAGGCGAAGTGAAATCAATGTGCGAAATTCGAAAAATGTGAAAAATACAAAATCTATTCAAAGTCCGCGAAATCAAGAAATTATTCAAAAATCCGTTCGAAATCTTAGAAATCGCGAAAATTTGCAACAAATAAATTATAATGAAGATTTAGTGACTGATGAGGATGAAAATTTCATCAAAAGAAAAAGAGGTAGGCCTAAAGGATCAATTTCTAAACAAAAAACGCGTAAAATTAGTGAAGATAACGAGTGCGAAAGTGAAGATTCGGAAGAAAATTCAGATCCAGAATATATTAAACAAAATCAATTGTATCAACCTTTTAGTGCGGAAGAATATGTAAGTTCAAGTGATGATAGTGTTGAAGATTTTCCTCATGAAGAAATTATTGAAGATAGTGCGAAATCGAAAAGTAAAGAATATATAGAAGAAGAATACGATAGTGATTCCGACGATTTAGAGGAAATATATTTTCCTAATGAAATTTCAAATTCAAAACAAACTCAAAGAAAAATCAATAATGAGCATGAATGTCAACGCCCTCCTGCTGAGCCCCCTCCTGAGTTCCCCCTCGACCCTTTTCTAAACGAACAAAACGTGGGTGAATTAGAAAAATCAATTGATGGACCCTTATGTACTAATGTAGTGGAATGTAAAGACCAGTTAAGAATGCGGAAAGATAATTATGCGTACTTTTTATCTACAACAGGTGTCCCTTTAGATAATGGTTCTCGAAGTCTAAATAAACAAAATGAACTTCCTCAATTCAAAAATTTGTTAATTAATGAAGCTAAAGAAATTAAAAAAGGAAATTTTTTACACATTGCTTTACCAATTACTACAGAATCAAGTGAAAGTCTTACTCAAATAACAAATAATATCAAATTAACAATTGAATCATTTAAAAATTTAACAGAAAAATTAAAATTAAAATCAGTTAGTATTGCAAAAACAACAGTCATTAATCACGTAAATTGGCAAGATATCGAATTAATTCTTAAAGAAACTTTTCAAGATTCTTGTACTAAAGTTATAATTTGTAAAGGTTATGTTCAATATGCAACAAATGAACAAAGACAAATTTTGATTGAAGAAGCACATTCCTCTGCTATAGGCGGTCACAAGGGAGTTACGAAAACCTATAATAGAATTCGGCAAAAATATTTTTGGGAAAATATGAAATTAGATATTCAGAAATATATTCAAGCATGTTTACAATGTCAGTTGAAAAAGTTAGTTCGAGTAAAAACTAAAAACCCAATGGTTATTACTGATACACCAGGAACCGCGTTCGAAAAAATTTCTATGGATATAGTAGGACCTTTGCCAGCAACAGAATCTGGAAATGAATGCATTTTAACTATACAAGACTGCTTAACAAAATATTCTGTAGCAGTACCTTTACCAAATCAGCAGGCTAGTACAATTGCAGATGCTTTTGTAAAGAAATTCATTTGTACTTTTGGCTCTCCAAAAGGCGTTTTAACAGATCAAGGTACAAATTTTTTGAGCAATCTTATGAAGCGATTAGCAAAACGATTTCGCATTCGACAATTTAAAACTACTTCTTTTCATCCTCAATCAAATGGTTCATTAGAAAGATCGCATCATGTATTAGCAGAATATCTTAAACAATTCATCAATAAAAATACTCAATGGCATGATTTGTTAGAATTAGCTATGTTTTCTTACAATACGAGTGTCCATGAAGGTACTAAATGTACACCCTATGAGTTAGTTTTCGGTAGATTACCAAGATTACCTTCAAGTTTACCACTTTTGGAAGAAGAAAAACTCGAGACCTATGATGACTATTTAGTAAAATTAGTTACAAAATTACATGATATTCAATCTCTCGCGCAAAAAAATTTAATTGAATCTAAAGAAAAATCAAAAACTTACTATGATCGCAAAGCTAACCCTCAAAATTTTAAAATCGGAGATAGCGTATTTTTATTACAAGGTCCCAAACCGAAAAAATTAGGTAATCAATATACAGGACCACATGAAGTGTTAGAAATATTGAGTAAAGGAAACATAAAAATTAAAATAAATAAATCACCAAAAATTGTACACATTAACAGACTTCGCTTATCTCATATTCATCATGCTAACCAAAATTAATTTAGACATTCAAATAAAATATAACAAGAATAGTGAATTAATTCAAATCTTAATACACATCCTTCAATATATTCACTAAATACACATAAACAAAACAATTTCCTTTTGCAACATTATTGTTTGCTCTTATAATTATAATTCTCCATTAATACAATTAACTTTTTTATTAAAGTAAATAATCCAGTTTGCATATTCTTAAGCATTAAAATACGAATAAAGAAAAGGCATTGTCAGTAACAAAATAAATAAATATTATAAAAAAAAAATATATAATTATCTGTAATAAATACAGATGACTCGAATATTATATTGAACAACTGGAGTATTTTCTTAAGCATACATTTTAATTTTTAGATATAATAAAAAAGAGACATTAAATAATTGATAATAATATAGAGATATTTATTTCTGTTTCAGGTGATTAAAATATATTATGGACATTCATTATATTAATATTTGCTATTTTTCTTCCAGGATCTATTTTTACATTATAAAATTTACTTTTTTTTTTCTTTTAAATATTTCGTATAAGAAAGTTTCATATTAATATTTTGTTTTTTTTCCTAAATTCAAATATTCAAAAATTAAAAAAAAAAAAAAAAAAAAAAAAAAAAAATAAATCAATTTTTTAAATTCTTAAACTTCATTTTCTTGTAGTTCGTATCAATACCGAAATTTGATTACCACAATCGGACACGAAATTGAAACTTGTAAATCGAGATTGAAATTTTTTTTTTTTTTTTTTTTTCCAAATTCAAAATATTCGAAAATTTATATAAAAAATGCCAGATAAAATCGTCAATATCTCGTAAACTATAAGCCTAATTGAAAATGTCATCGATTTCAAAAATTATTTATTTTAAAAAAAGAAAAAAAGAAAAAGAAGAGAAACATGTAGTCTTGAAAATGAGAACAACGTTACCTGATAGAATCTTATACTCCTTTAGGTAATATGGACGGGCATGGTAAAAATAAATAAATTTTCCAATTCGTGTTATAAAGAATTTATCAATCGAATTTAGTTTTCTAAACCAATATATTGATTACCGGAGTCTAGGAATTAAAAAATAGCAATAATGTCATTTGGAACATGGAATGATTATATTGAAATCAAAAATTGAAAAAAAAAATTCTATTGATAAAGATAAAAGGAAGGATTGCAACTAATGTCACAATGAGTGTGTAAACAATATGATTATAATATATCGACACTTAGAGTAAAAAAAGAAAATTTTAATTAAGCAAATGCAGCTTATCTTGTGAGCAATGTTTCGAAAAATATCATATAGCAAGAAATTGTTACAATAAAAAAAAAAACGAAAATTATCCAATTAATTAATATTAAAGCCAAAATTCTTTAAATCAATGTTGTAAATTCTATTCATGTCAAAACTTCGAATGCTTCTCGTTTTTCTCTTAAAGGAGGGAGGGATGTATAAGCTTATATAAATCTGTTTCAAAATTATACCTGCGTTCAGAAAGGAAAATGTTAGAAATTTTTTTTTCTCTGCCTTCCTCCTTTTCGTAAATATATGTGGATGAAAATCTTTAACAGAATTATATAACATTTCAAAAGTATAAATTATGTATGAAAAAAAAATAATTGAACTCTGTCATCATCAGAATGTAATCTATCCGTATGCACTATGTATTGAAAACTTATATCTTATTCTAAAATTAACCAATGTGTAAAGAGCAAATAATAATAATACATCCTTAAAATCTTCTATAATACATGGTATGAGTGTCTTTATAAATATAATTAGAATTCCTTTTTATATACTACTTCTACTAATTCTGTGAGCTTTTACGAAAGTATTTCAAATTTGTATATGCTTCTATACATAAGATCCCAATCTATATGATTAAATCATTTTTAAATCATGTATGACTATTAACTCAAAAATGATAGTACGGGATATGTGTGAAAATCTTTGAAATCATTAACAATAATATTCGTATGTATTTTTCAATATATATAAACTTGTATCTTAACTTGGTGTGAATAAGGTGTGAAACCACATTATATGTATGTGATATTTTAATTATGTTCCTCTAAAATTTTACGCATGATCAAAATTGTAAGTGACATTTCCCTTAAATTATTTAAGTCTTCTTAAAAATGAATTCGTAAATTATTCAATTTCATTTTTAATTTCCGAATTTTAAAGGGGGGAGGTGTCACGTCACCGTAACTTTTATATTCAAAATTATAAGAATTCTTTTTTTTTAATCAATACTAAGCTGAATGTCTCTGCGACTAACACCCGTGTTTTTGTTACGCATCTAAAATACCTTTCACTTAATTGTAAACTCCCGCCCCTTTGTCGCGTGGCCAAACATCTTTTCTTTTATGTATAAAGACCCTTGCGTTTTGTATCGTTCTACGTTCACATATTGTATTTCTAAAAATATACAATTAGAAGCGAGAAACTCAGTATTACCTTAAAAGGGCATAAATGAGTGTCCCTTTCTAACAGCTACGATTCACCACGTAGACTTTCTCTTTCTAAATTCTATAATATAATCAGATATACCACCCCTGTAGTGTTTCTCGCTTACACCTGCGATTTCATCGCAGTGGTGTGCTCTTTCTAAATTCTGTAATTTAATCACAAAAACCCTCGTTGTGGATAATAAAAAAGAAAGAGATAGTCTTAGCAATGCAAGCCAATGGAATCATATAGTCTCCCTTATGAAAAACTTGATATAAAAGGGCTACTTTTTTACGGAGAGTTCAGTTCGAAACTTCACCTCATCTACGTTATTTCTACTCGTCATTTTTGGATATCAGTGCCAGTTCATAGTGCTTATTACGGAATCTAGTCATTTGGACGATTTCTATAACGAGTAAATTCTAGTCAAGTGCCGTAAAATTCTACACAAAAGGAGTACTCATTTACCTAAGGACCTGTGATTTTCCATATAATTGGAAAATAACCATCTTTCCTTTTTGTGGAGGAATCTCATTGTGGGTCTTCGTCACGGCAATTCCGAACTCCGGACCTGTGGTCATTACCTGGGCCCGTCAACCTTCCTGAGACGTATAAATCTACTGGTACCAGCCCTTTTACCTGCCAAATCAGAAGACACCACAGTGGTCCTATTCATATATCTTACTTCTAATTTTAAAGGTAAGTGTTTTATATTTACACCCCCACTTTTCCTACCTTCTCATAAATCTGTAGTAACCATTTGAATTCCTTGTTTCAGTGGAATGCTGAACTCTTTTTTTCCTTGGATTGGTTGCTTCGAGATTCTCTCTCTCTTAAAAACAATTTTACCCTAAGTGTTTGTCATAAATAAAGTATAACATTAACATTAAAAATCTCTATTCTCTTTCTTTCCTGTACCCTTAGCTCAGAGCCTTCTGCTCTGTAAATGAAACAGGAATTTACTGAATCACCGAGCGGCCATAAATAAAATAAAATATTATTTCGTTAGTTATTTCTCTATTTCTGAGACGTAACAATATAGATTAAAACTGTTCTTAACGTTAAGTTGCTTACATATGAATTTAAGACATAAATGACCACATATAAATGTATCAAAATTTTGATATCTCTCATGATTATATTTTATACAGCTACTAACACCTAGATAAATAATGAGATCCAATGGTGGTGAAAGATTTCCAAAACTATCAAAATATTCCGTTTCATTGTTTATATTTTTATATGCTACCCAATGTGTTCCAGGACCTTCTTTATTATTAAGAAAAATTATGGATGATTCACATTTATAAGGTCCTGTAATAGGTAATTCATTTCTCATAAAAACTCGTCGAAATTGAGGTATCTTTATAAGTTTCGTATATTTAAGTAAATCATGTCGGTTAGTGCGCGGTGATGTAGCTTCAATATAAGTTTTTTTGAACACTTTTTGTATATTTCAATCCATTTCCTTGATGTGGTTTAATATAAAGACCAAGTCCTTTACGATAGGGTTTCAAATATATAGCCTTTCCTATAGTAATGCCCTCCATTGTTTCATTATGTCGATGAGCTTCTGAAAGTTGTTTTTTAGCAGCATTAGCATCATTTACAGCTTTTACAATACCACTGACTCCACCACTAAGTGCTCCTAATGCACTAAGCCCGGCAAAAATTGGTATTAGCGGTAAAATACCGCCAACTTTTGAGGATACAGGAAGAATTCGAGGTGATGAAATTTTACAATTACTACCAAGATTTTTAACTGCATTTTGTTCACCAATCATTGCTGTTTTAATAGTGTCCGTTGCGTTATGATTATTTTTCATATTATTATTATCAGCATGAATAATCTTCCCTAATGTCATGCGTTTATTTTTCTTGGAAATTGTATTCTTCTTCTTCTTCTTCGATTTCTTCTTCTTGACAAGTTTTTCTTAATATTATTATTAATTTTAAAACCCATCCCAAATTTAGATTTAGCTTTCATAATATTAGTTACAGCTAATGCAGCTGCTTTTTCACTAATTTTAGCGTCCTTGGAAATTACTCGTTCCCACGCCTTTTCACACCTTAAAAAAAGTAATATTCATTCTAGAGGATTCCTCTAAATGTAATGCATATTTTCCTCTTAATTTTGGTATCAAAAGTAATAATCTTAATTTAGAAGGATTTTCCTCTCGAAAAAATCCTCTTAAAGGAAGAATAATATTCTAATATTTTGACAAGTTGAAAATAACCGTAATACACAGGTTTTGAATAAATTATTAGACAATAATGGTTATATGTATTGATAATAAAGTACAGTTTTGACACATTGAATTAAATGTTGATATCAAAACCTAAACAAAAAAAAATCCTAGTGTTATTAATGTCAAGAGAACCAATAATTTTTTTAAATTTGAATAATATAATAAATATTTAATAAGATTTAATTATTTACATTCAAAAAAGGTAAATTATAATAGATTCCTGGAATAAAGAATGAAATATTGGTTTTTAATTAAACATTTCTGAAAAAAATGTCTTGCTTTTTGCTGAGCATCAATACATTAGATTTAATTACAATAATAATAAAAAATGCTATAGCCAGTTGCAAATATCAAAGAAGTTCGACGCAAATATTTAAGAAAATTAGTAAGAAATGAAGATTCATCGAGAGGTTATATTTTCTGTATTTATACCTCCATTCAATATATCCACCCAGATTTAAATCATTTATAGTAAATCTTCGAGTCTCTTTTCCATTTTGATCTTTCGATTTATAACAGAACACTATTATGACAAAATACGAAAATTGACAGTTTCGAAAAACAAAAGCGCAAATGTCAAACAGGAAAAAAATTTACTTTTCCTTTTTTCAAATATACTAAATTTAAAAAGGAAAATCGCAATTGAAGAGGAAAATGCAAAAGTACTCCTTTTGTCATTGTTCCATTACAACAAAGAATAAAAATATTCTACAGTGAAATGGAATATTCGTATTTTAAGAGGAAATATTCAGAGGATTTTAGAAGAGGAATTTTCCTCTAAATTTAAGATTACTTTTTTTGGGTGCAGCTAGTATTTTGTCTGCAGTATTTCTTGCAGCCACGTCTTTATCTTTTGAATAGGCTATATCATGCTCTTTACAAGCCGTATCCAAAGGATTTATACCAGGATCCCCTCGTGCAAGACGTTTTGCCAACTTTGTTCCAGGTCCACAATATTGATAACCAGGAATGTGACACTCGAATGGTAATTTGTTAATTAAAGTATTGAGAAATCCTTGACCACTGCAAGAATTTTTCTTCACTTTATCGTGAGTAATCATTCCTCACTCGACAATGGTCTATAACCAACTGATTGAGGGCGACTATATAAGTAAGGTATTTATAGTTTTTTTCGTTAGTCAATTCCAAGATGCAGTTCAAGGTACAAGCTGTACAACTCCCGGTTGCAAATGTGGATAACCTCATTGAAACTAAAGATAATGGGGTTAAACGACATGGAAGTTTATTTTCAAATAGTATTCGAGCAGCTTTTTGTGGACCTTCAAATTGTGGAAAAACGAATGCACTTCTTTCTTTGATTATACATCCGAATGGTTTAGGATTTGAAAATATATATTTATATTCAAAATCATTACAGCAGCCGAAATATAAATTTTTGGAACAAGTACTTAGTAAAGTAGATGGCATCGAGTTTTTCTTATTCAGTGAACATGAACAAGTTGTTACACCTAAAAATGCAACCCTACAAGAAAGATACTTGTACAAGAAAATGTGCATGATCTTGTACAATTTCATGTATAAGTACTTGTACATGAACACGTTCATGTTCTTGCACATGTATAGTTGTAAAATTTTTTTTTAAATAAAATTTGAGATCTTGATAATTTTTAACCACTAAGATTCGTAACTCATGCATGCTAAAAACTATTGCGCAGCTGTAAAGGTTAAAGTAAACTATTGCGCAGCTTTTGAAGATTTTAATTTTTAGTAAAGAAAAACATGAATTAAGATGTTGCAAGAACATGGACGTGTTCATGTACAAGTACTTATACATGAAATTGTACAAGATCATGCACATTTTCTTGTACAAGTATCTTTCTTGTACAAGATCTTGCACCAGATCTTGTACAAGATCTCACACCACCCAAGAAGCACGTAATATATCCTCAATATCAAGGTAATATTACACGTGAGATTCGTAATATAACGCTGTAATATTACAGTAATCTTACAGTGATTTTAAAATGTCCGCCTCAAGGTAATATTACAGTAATATTAGAGACTGATTTGAGTTATTCATAAAGCATAAAAAACGTAAATATATTATAAGTCAATTTGGCTTCTTGGTAAAACTCTGGACTCGTGTGCTTTGAGTTCGGGGTTCGATTCTCTGGATGGGTAGATTTTTTTCGTAAAGAAATGTTCCCATAATATTACTGTAATATTCTCTTGTAATATTACCTTAATATTACGGTATAATATTACTGCAATATTACTGTAATATTAGCTTAATATTAGCGCGTAATATTACAGTAACATTACCGGTAATATTACCTTGAGGCGGACATTTTAAGATCACCGTAAGATTACTGTAATATTACAACGTTATATTACGAATCTTACATGTAATATTACCTTGATATTGAGGTTATATTACGTGCTTCTTGGGCAGATCTTGTACAAGATCTCACACAAGAACTTGATCCAAATTCGTATGCATTTTTCTGTACAGGAACTGGTCAGAACTTGTACAAGTTCAGTTGCTGATCCTGTACAGGAAATTATACAAGATCTTGTACAGGGATTTTCAGTAGGGAAAAACTAATTCAATTTTCATTTTTGATGATATCGCTTGTCAGAAGCAAGACAATGTTAAAGCGTTTTTTTGTATAGGGCGACATGTTAACGTCGATAGTTTTTATCTTTGTCAAACATATGCTCATATTCTAAAACATCTTGTTAGAGATAATATTAATTTGCTTGTGCTATTCAGACAAGATGAAAGGAATCTCAAGCATGTTTACAATGATCATGTTAATACAGATATGACGTTTACACAGTTTCGAGATTTATGTTCAGTATGTTGGAACTCTGACAGATATGGATTTGTAGTTATTGATAAAGATAGAAATATAAATGATGGAAGATATAGGAAGGGATTTGATTGCTTTATCCAGTTATAAATATTAAGCATTTCAAGAGAATTGCGTTAGTTCAGTTTGAGACTTTCATAAATAAACATGTTTCGAAAGGAGCGAGAGACACTACATCAAATAGCTGCAGCAAGTGATGCTATACGTCATAATGTTATTACTAATGAGCAAAATAATAATATACTTAATGATGACTTTCATGAGCAAGGCATGTACGATATTAAAGATGAAAGTAATGTGGTTAATACTGTGGAAGAAGATTCTGATAAATTAACAAAGAAATTTCTACAAATGTTGGACAAAAATAGAAAACAATATATAGATACGGTTTATGGAGTACGTAAACTTCCCGACGGTACATATATCATTGGTGATACGCAAATTGATTTTGAAGGTTCTTACATTAATCTAGTTGGGAAGAAAAAATATTCTAAAACGGATGGATTATTAGAACTCATATTCCGTCAAAAACCTGATCAGAAGTTAACAAATGCTAATGATTTCGTAAACTATAAAGAAATCCTGCGTAGTACGAATGCATATAGAAAGAACTATAGCCCAAATAAACCTATTCGTAGTAATAAGACTTTCAAATGTACTAATGTTATTGTAAAACTTTTGCTGAAATCTGGAGATTCTTATTTGAAGAGAAAAACTCAATTACCACAATTTATGACGGTGAGGAAAGAATCATATCCAGACTATGTCTATTGGGATGATCCAAATGAGATTGTTGATCGTCTACGCTTACTTGTCGCATCACAACAGGCTGGCAATTCAAGTCATAACAATGAAATTATGTCAATAATTGAAGAATTACGGGAAGCTCAAATTATATATTAAGAGTGAACTTGTAAAATTAAGATCATTATTATATTGAATATTGTTCTATTAAGATCACTTTTTTTGTTAAAAATCCTTCAACATGAGTGATCAAAAGTTAACAGTTGTGACAGAGTTACATAGGCAAGCTCGGAGAAATTATCCACGTCGAAAAGTAGAAATGCGTGGAATTGATGAAACTTGGCAAGCAGATTTAGTTGAAATGATACCTTATTCTAAAGTTAATAAATGTTTCAAATATTTGCTTACAGTTATAGATATATTTTCTAAGTATGCATGGGCTATTCCTGTAAAAAGTAAGAGTGGAAAAGATGTTTCTGAAGGTATGGAATCTATACTTGTGAATGGACGTGTACCAAAAAAATTGCATACTGATAAATGGAAAGAATTTTATAATTCTATATTTGAGAGTTTAATGAAATCATATAAAATTAAACTGTATTCAACTTATAGTAATTTAAAAGCTTCAATTATTGAAAGATTTAACCGCACATTAAAAAATATGATGTGGCCACAGTTCAACTTACGAGGAAATTACAAATGGGAAGACATTTTACCATCTCTTGTTAAAAAGTACAATAATAATAAACATCGCACTATCGGAATGAAACCTAAGGATGTGAGCAGAGAAGATGAAAAGAGACTGTTGAAACGCATATCCAAACAAAGGAAAATTTTATCTAAGAATGCAAAATTCAAAATTGGTGATAAAGTGCGAGTTAGCAAGTATAAGAATGTTTTCGAAAAAGGATACACACCCAACTGGACAACTGAAATATTCACCATCACTCAAGTAAAATCAACAAAGCCGGTAACATACAAGCTGAAGGATTATCAAGATCAACCCATCGAAGGTGGTTTCTATGAAGAAGAAATTTCCAATGTCAAATATTCAGATGTTTATCTTGTAGAGAAAGTTCTCAAAAATCGTCATAATAAAATCTATGTAAAATGGCTTGGATTCGATAATTCTCACAATAGTTGGATAAATAAATCAGAAATTTAAAATTTTCTAAAAGTTAAAGTTAACTTTTTGAAAAGTTAAAGTTAACTTTTTGAAATGTTAAAGTTAACTTTTTGAAAAGTTATATGTAAAAAGCATGTAAATTTTAAGAAAGTTAAAGTTAACTTTTGAAAAAGTTAAAGAAAAGTTAAACTGACTTTGAAGTGATGTTAACCTAAAATGTAATAATGTATTGTATTTATATTGAAGTTATTTTTAAATAAAATTTGTATAAAATGTAAACTATTTAGTGAATTTCTTTATTTCCTAATTGTTAAACTATATTAAGGTTCTATTAAAAAAGGATAGACAAAGTTTCAGAGTATGTAGAAAAAATTTTTCATTTATTTAAAAACCCATGTGTATAACAACATTTATAAAATATTGATCAATATACATAATAAATAACATCAATAAATATATATTCATAAATATAGATAAAATCACATTTTTCTTTTCTATTTACAATATAATACTTATATTCTATTACAATAAATACTTAAATTCTATCTTATAATTCCATCATTTCTACATCGATTTCTATGACTTTATCTCTTTCTATAATATAATGACCCCATGCAAGAGTGTCAGTGTTGTGTTTCAATAAAAATCTTTTGTCATCGTAGGGACTTAGGGCTATTTTTTTCTGTTTTAAAGTAAGGACCTTGTGGAGTTTGGAGCTAATGGAATATTGAGTTCGAGATTGGATTTTAATATTTTTTAAACAATAAATGTAATCATTAAAAGTTATATGTTTCTTAACTACATTAGACTTTACACCTTTTGCCTTTTTTAAGAAATCTTGATTATCTACACGTAAACTATACATTTTACTACGCAAACCAACAAATTCAGTGACAATCCTCCCATTGCATTCGTCTTTCATAAGACCTATCACTTTTTTGTTGGCTTGCGGAATGCCATATACATTATTCATGGGATACTTAGAAGTATCAAATTTGAAAATGTCTGCTTTCATATCAGAATAGACATCCTCACATTTGATATTATAAATAAGGCTGTCAGTGTCAGTATAAAGTAGTTTACAGTTGTTTCCATACTTTTTCCTCATATAATCATAGTGAAAATTGTACATTAAAGTTTTCGAAATATCTAAAACGCTAAGACCTACATAAATCGGCTTATTCATGTACACCTCAGTCTTCCTAAGTTCCAAAGCTATCAAATTTTCGCTAAAGATAGCTCTCGTGTGGAAGTTAGGTTTAGCAATTAATGCTTCTGCCCCATACCTACCCTTCCACTTTGTCACGAGTTTTACGTTTACGTGATTACGTACATTCTCCATTGTCTTCCCATACACCGCATTGTTCATTAATTTAAACAAGTTTTTCTCGAATTCATTACTAGCCTTTGTTCGTTGAGTAGTATTGAAATCGACATAATCTTTAAGCAAAGTTGACTGTTTAAATTGTAAAATGCGGTGGATGTAAACCAATTTAAGCCCATTGGCTAATGCTTTTTTAAGTGCACAATAATGGAGAATGTATTTTCGTTTAGGTTGGAGAGTAGTTAGAAGCTTTTCTTGATTTGACCCTGGTGGTTTCAAGTGTTCAGGACAAAATGGGAAATCATTATGCATATTATGTAGTTCTGCACTGTAAAAAAAATTTCCTGTAAATTTACTACTTTCAGAATAGTAACGAATATTACCTTCTTTTAAAGCAGTGATTTTACTTAATTAAATGTGGCAAATTGACTAGGTTATGTTCGCATTTTTACAAAAAACTGTAAAATTACAAATACGGTAGTAATTATGTCACATTGAAAGTAGGTAATATTTGGTACTACTTTGAAAGTAGTAAATTTACAGAAAATAACGAATGTGCTACTTTAAAAGTATAAAGTTTAAATCAGTTATTGTATATTTACTGCTTTGAAATAAGTTCAGTTACAGATTTTGGCAAAATTACAAGTTCAATCCGTAAAATAAGACAAATTTATTTTTTACAGTGTGTAGGATAATCTAAATCAACTTCCAAAATATAACCTATAGTTGCATCATCTGCAACGTTAAAATTAAAGCTATTGTCAAATTTTAAAACCCACTTGAAATCACCATAAGGGAGAGACTGTACCATGGCCCAACCATACAGATTATTAGCGTCTAAATATACAATGTAAGAAGTCTCCTCATTGACATTGTGCTCTTTCATATATTGATTATTTGCTTTGGCATAACGATTTGTACATTGACTTATGCCGCCTCTTATACCACGTTCAATAAACATTATCATATCAATGTCAGTGAGCAGTTCTAGTTTTACATATGTATATTTTAACATAGCATCCCAAGTAAAACCCGGTGTCGTGTAATAGTGTGCAGAATCTAACCCGTATGCTTTTAAGCATTGTTCACGGAAATTTTCAAATACATCAGCAAGCAGTAAGATGTCAGTTTTCATATATAAATAAACATAATCACTAAGACTTTTACATTTAAATTCTGCCCATACTTGCTGAGCATGTAAATATTCTTGATCTGATATATTTGAATCATTCAATGTACTATAAAAACATTCTTCATGGGGTAACTGAGTTTCTTCGAGTTTTTCTTAGAGTCGAGATACTCGTAAGGAAAAACTCCTTTTCGGGTTAACAAATTAACTTTATTATCGCTATAGGTTGAAAAGTTTGATTTAACAATTTTATATTCGTTTAAATATGATGCTAATTTGTCTAAAGATGATGCCATAAATCTAAATGAATCAATGAATCTAGATTTAATCAGACTTGCTTCAACATGTTTTGTAAAACTAATATATTTTTCCTTATTAATGGGAAGAACGTCAACTTTACCTTCAAACTCATTCGCGATTGCTTTAATAATAAAATGTGCATCATGATTACTTAAATTATGGAAGACTACAGGAACTATTCTAGAATCTTGATAATTGACATTACAATCTTCAAGGGCTGCACCTCGATACACCCCAGTCAGATGGCAATGATCTCTAACTTTTACTTCTCCATGCTTGATAGTTTTCATACAAATGTGGCAAATATTAGCTACTTTAAATGCTGTTTTTTGATCTGCATTTAGAGTATCCATTGCAATATTTACCATAAATGTAGGTTCAATTTCTTCCGCCAACTTTTTCAACTCTTTTGCAAACAATCTCGCCGGATCTTCTTCATTCTTGGGTGATGCCCTGTATTCATTTAAAGAGTCATCATAACTCTTTAAATAGATTCCGATGCTAAGAAGTTGATGTTGTTGAACTACTTCTGTGCGACATCCCATAGATGAAGAATTCTCCCCTGGAACTAGTTAGACTCTCGCAATCTGCATATATGATGAATGGTACTTTTTCTTTAATACTAAAGTTCTTGAATTGAATGCTATTAGATCCGGGTTTCGGTAAGATGATTTTGGTGTTATTCATTTTCTGGCAATCCTCAACGTGCTCGGTAAGTTTATCGTTGCTTCTGAAATAGTGAAGACAACGATCGCAAATAAATAACGCATGCCCATTTGTTGAGACTTGGTTATTTATTAGACGCGATAAAGATTTTATCCAAACATAGTGATATTTGTTGGAAATTGAAGAATCTTCTTTATCATCATCCTCATCAATGTAGTGATCATCAACACGTAGGAGATTAACATGTTTCGAACGTTTCTGCGAGGTTAGGTGTATTGGCGAGTCGGTGAATTTTCCCTTTCGTTTAATAAGACAATAAACATTTACTGAAATATTGTTAAGCACTTCGAATCTTGCAACGTCATTGAGAATTTAATATTTGTAAAATTTAAATGATGCTGAATATTTTCATAGTTTTGCAAACGAGATGGATTTGACGAAGCTTCATACAATGCCGATAATATTGCCCACTTGAAGCATTCATTATCCTCTTCATTTCTGACATTGACACAGGCACGTTTAGCTTTAATAGATGGCGGTAGATCAATAAAAGAACCAACACGCAAAGGATTGTATTTGTTAATATTGACATCTAATCTATGGATTGAATAGAGTTGCCAATTTGTTTCTTTATCTTGAAAATCTTCAATTTCTTTAAGGGTTTTCTGCTTTACATAATCATTATACCAATCGCGTAACACAGTTGAAGGGAAAATTGACTCTGACTTATTAATGAAATATTTTATATCGAATTCTGTAGTGCCGTCAGGTAAAAGTTTTTTATATTTTGCATTGAATACTGTATATACTTTCAACGGACCGAACGTGTCTAAGCAAGTTTTAATGTGATTTTCAAAAGGAACAAAGGTATCATCTAAAAATTCATTAACATCTAACAATAAGTGATTTAAGTTAATGACTGTACCGGTTTGTAATCTATTATTAAAAGCCGAATCAGTTAGAGCCCATTTAATTTTTTCATTTGTTTGATTAACTCCTGCACCGTGCTTCATTAGCGAATCAAAGTGGCATTTCAAGTAATTTAAATGATGTAATAATGTTAAGATCCTATGTTTTTGAGGAACTGAGAAGCTATATTTTCTAAAAAATTTAATTAAAATTGCATAATTTTGTCTAGACTTGTGATGCCACTGAAACGCACTAATGAGTCGATCGTCACCGGATTTTCTAGAGCATAACTCTATATTGGCAGCATCAATGAAATTGTCTGAGGCTTCACAAATCTCTTTGAAACTATCAATAGAGGTGTATGGTTTAGATGTTTCGATATTTCTACGGTTAGCCATTTTTTTTTAAATTCTGAAAAGGATTAAATGAGGAAAAAGCTGAAAAAATCTGAAAAGAACGCTGAAAATAATACTGAAAAGAATGCTAAAAAGAAGGCTAAAAAATGCTGAAAATAACCTAAAAAAAATCTGAAAAACCTATCAAAAGAATTTGGAACAAGTTGGAAAGGAAGTAGTGGTGGTGAAGGGGTGAGGTGTGGGGGTAGTGCTCGATGACAAACGCTTTTTAAAGATGTGTCCCGAAGATGATGTTGTGAAGCTTCACTCTGCTACTTTTAGTATATCTGAAACAGAAATAGAATTATAATCAAATTGATGAATATTAAGAGAAATGTATGCAAAGATATATAATTTGAGTAAACTTACAATGCTGTTATAAAATTTGGCAATGCAAATGAATGTTTGTCTCTTGTAGGAAGATTGACTTGATATTCTTGAATCTAAAACAGAAAAAAGGATTATGATTAATTTGATATAATTTATGTATAAGAATATAAGACTAAGATTAACTCACGCTGATGCTCTTGGTACTGCTTCTTCAACAAAGTTTTGTACTGGAATGAGACCTCTGAAGAGGATTTCTGTAGATATACGACTAGTGCCAACATCCAACACAACATCCCACCACTGAACTCCATCCCTACTTGACGCATGGACTACCAACAGGCCCCGGTGACCGTACGCGCAAATCTGCCGCGCACCTTTCACTTTTGAGTCATCCACTGTGCGCCACCCACAGCCACCCACTCTCAATCACCCACAGTCCCGCGCGGTATCTCGCGAACCCTTTGTTTCTCGAGGTTCTAATTATGATTTTTAAATTTTTGGGACCGTATATGTTTATACATAGAGAAGACATATCTGCAAATTATGGGGGTGGGTAGGCGACCAAAAGGGTTAAATTTTAAAAAATCATATGCAAATAAGGGGGGTGGTGAGTGACCAAGAGGGTGGAAAGTGGGTGGTAAGGGAGGTGACCAAACGGGTTAAAAATTTCAAAAATTCCCGCGAACAACAGCGCCATCTCGCGACAACGGTCGGTAACACCAACCTAGCCAAAAGGGTTAAAATTCAAAAATTCCCGCGAGCAACAGCGCCATCTCGCGACAACGGTCGGTAACATCCGCCAAGGGTAAAGTAGAGTTACCATATGTCGGTAATGTAGATACCTGCATTACCTGTGTTTTAGAACTGGCACAGCCCTACTACTGGTACTAAATAATTAAATATATAATATATAAAAAATTTTTGTTGTAACCTTAATATATGCATATGACAGACGTAATACTCGCGTTGATTTGTAGATGGCGCTCAAAAATAGTTTGTGGATTTTTTTTCTGTCATTTTGCGGTTTAAAAAAATTCAAGGATTCCCTACATATTTTATAAAATAATTTTTTTGGGACTACAAAAATAATTTTGTTTAAATAAAAAATTTTATAGTTTCTAATAAGAAAATATTTCTTAAAAAATTAAACTAATAAAAAAACTAATCAACTAATAAAAATATTTTACATAATTTTTAAATTTTCATATCAAAATTATAAAAAATTATGTAAAATATTTTTATTACTTTAATTTTTAAAAAATATTTTTTTATCTCATAATTTTTTTATTTAAACAAAATTATGTCAAAGTAAAACAAAAAATTTGTAACTTCAAACGAGTAGTATTTTTGGAAAGCCTGGTTATTTGTCTATAATTTTGCTATACATTATTTTGCTGTAGACTGCAATCCCTACGAGATAGTAATGAAAAAGTAAAAAAAAATTTAACTATCCTGGTACTGGGGCAAATATAATTAAAAGAATCCGGATGCTTAAAATGTCATAGAAAATCAGTAAATTTTCGTTTTCTTTATTTTATTGGATTTAAACTATTCAATATTGATATATCAAGTAATAACAACATGTTTTAAACATTTTCTAAATATTAATTAATGTATTAAAATTCGTCTGAACTAAAATCTAAGGTTTAACCAATTTTCTTCAGATGATCACCAATTTCTCGGTCAATAAGCTTTGTTTTCCGTATATAATTACTCACCATTATGTATATCAACCTAAAAAGAACAATTAAACATTTTTTTATAATTTGTAGCCGCATTAGCACAATTTTATCGATTCCCGATAGCTCTCTATCCTTGCCCCATGAGCCCATATTTAATTTTTTTCTAAATTTTAGGGAACGACGTCAATTAATTTGAAAATAAATACAATACCCGCAAATTTGATTTTTATGGTGAAAACCATAAAAAAGTCCTAAAAATTAAGTAACTGTCATATATGGAAGACCCAGATTTAAATGATATAATAATAATTTAGATCATGTCATTATTTTGTAACTTATTTCAATTTAACGATTCATTATAAATAAATTATATGAAAAGACTTTTGGCATAATTATTAAATGATTTCGAAATAATGATTAAAATATTCACAATGAGAATAATAATGTGTATTCTGTTTTATAATATAATAAATATTCGGATAAAAATTATTGATTTATAATTATATAAAAAAAATTATAAAGTGACGGAAATTCCGTCCCTAATACCCTATAATAATAATAAATTTTTTTTAATAATATATTTTTATAAGTTGAATTTTTTAAAAAATATTTTTTTTATTAGAAACTATAAAATTTTTTATTTAAACAAAATTATTTTGTAGTCATAAAAAAATTGTATTATTATTTATTTAGTACCCGTGTGGAAAAGCCACGATAATGCCCTGAGACTTCAGGGCCCCCGATAGGGGCGCACGTGGAATATCCATGAGGAATGTCCAACGGGTTTTGACCGGAATAGCGTTGAAATACCGTTAGGAACACATCGGTCACTAAAAATGTTATTTAAACAATAAAATATGATAAAGTATTTATTGGTATTTGTAGAATTATTTAAACAATTTCAGTAAAAAAATTACACGTGCTGATTAACATTTTGAAAATGTGCTCTGGTAACTTTTTTTATCAGATAATCAACGCAAGGGCACGCAAGGGGAATCGAAACCGCGACCTAACGCAAACTAAACCTAATGCCTAACCAACTGATCTATCAACGCACTTGCTTTTATTTACAAGAATTCTGTCCTAAAAATGAACTATAAAATACTTTTATTTAAAATTATTGTTTTTCAAAATTTCATTTATTCAAATATTCTTCTTAGAATTAATTATTTTTATTATAAATAGATCAAACATTTTGAATATTATTATATAGATTGTAATAATTTTCAAGATATTCTATGATTATTTTTTGTGTTATTAAGAATATTCGTATAATCGCATGATTGTTAAATGCAATATATATTATATTCATTAAAATAATAAATTTTTCACTAATGATTAATTATATTTACGAATTCATCAAACTTAAGTAGCAAACAAGTTACAAAAGAAATTCTAAAATTATTCTTGTAAATTATATCGATGGCCCCTAAATGAAAACACGTTTTTCGCGAGTGCAGATAGAAAACACTTTATCCTTAAATTACCTTATTTGGACATTTGATATTGGCTTAAAATAAAAACATAGCAAAAGTTAAGAAAATTAGGTTACAAAATTTTCAGATGAGTTTTCTATTTTTTTTCGTAAATAAGGGTGTTTTTTGTTTGCTCTCGCGAATAACGTGTTTTCATTTAGGAGCCATCGATATAAATTCTCAATGTAACATTAATAATTAAATCTATCTTTATTTTATTAATTCATTAATTTATTTCTTTGTTAAAGTAAGACAAAATAAATATTTCGAAGTTAAAAATTATTAGGTTTATTAAAAGTTTTCATAGTTATTTTTAAAATTATTCCATCCAATTTTCAATTTATTATTCAATTATTTATAAATTATTTATAAATTATTTAATTTTATTAGTGAAAGTAATACTTTTTTTATTTGTAATGAAGATTCAAAAACATAAATTTAAACAAGCCTATTGGTAGATATATCCTGGACAAAAGATCCGGATAATATGTCAGGAATATTGCGAGCACAATGCTGGCACAGTCGGTCTTGTCATAAAGTAGGTGGCACAAAAGGTGAGTTACAGCAGGGACACGGTCCGCCGCTCGTTGTGCCTGTAACGTGCCAGACACGTTTGTTATCTGGGATGTTTTTTCAATTTTAACCCGAAAAAGGGTTATTTTGCTTTTTCTTCCTAAAAAAGGGTTATTTTTCAATTTTATGCAATTTTTTACGAATTTTTGGATATAAGGTAAATGCGCCAGTAATCGTCAGTGCATTAGTTATCGGCAGCTAGTACATTAACTATAATAATCTTTGAATTCATTCATTCATTCCGTCCAAACTCCTGCTGGGTTTTCAGTGACAGAGAGAAAAACAAGTAATGGAGTGAGAAAGATGTATCTTTGCTTGGCCAATGAGTATTCGTTTGAACTGTAATCTGTTTCGTTAAAAGAGGGAGAAAGAGAGAGGAAAAATAGGAGGTTTTCAGTGACAGAGAAAAAAAACAAGTAATGGAGTGAGAAAGATGTATCTTTGCTTGGCCAATGAGTATTCGTTTGAACTGTAATCTGTTTCGTTTAAAGAGGGAGAAAGAGAGAGGGAAAAAAGAGAGATTTTTGTAATATAATTGTCTTTGAATTCATTCATTCCGTCCGAACCCCTGCTGGGTTTTCAGTGACAGAGAGAAAAACAAGTAATGGAGTGAGAAAGATGTATCTTTGCTTGGCCAATGAGTAATCGTTTGAACTGTAATCTTTTTCGTTTAAAGAGGGAGAAAGAGAGAGGGAAAAAGAGAGATGTAATTGAAACTGAAAAATTTCTGTCAGGTAGATCATTTCTCTAAAAGTTGTTGATGAGTAACGTACTTGAAAATTGAAATTTTTTGTACAATATATTTGCATTTTTGATTTTCGAAACTGTTAAAAATTAAAAATATTTAATTTAATTTTTTTTTTGAAAAAATAAGAAAAATTTTTTTTTTGAAAATAAAAAATATTTCATTTCATTTTTTTTAAATCAGAAATATTTTTTATTTTAAAAATAAGAAATATTTAATTTAATTTTTTTTTTAAATAATAAATATTTCATTCAATTTTTTTTTGAAAATTGTATATTTGATTTTGGATATTGCATATTGGACTTTGGTGATTGGATATTGGTTTTTGGATATTGGATTTTGGATATTGGATTTTGGATATGGATTTTGGATATGGATTTTGGATATGGATTTTGGATATGGATTTTGGACATTAAATTGGGGCGGTACAAATTGCCCACAAATAAACTGTATACGAGAAAACTGCACACACTAAACTGCACACAGTAGAAGTGTATACAAGCTGTTAAAAAAAAATTTTTTTTAAATAAAAATTATAAACTGTATACAGTTAAAGTGTACACAGTAAAACTGTATACGGCAGAACTGTATACAAGATATTTTTAAAATAAATTAATAAAATTTAAATTAAAAACTGCATACATTTAAACTGTATACCGATAAACTACATACATCAAAACTGCACACGAATAACACTTATGACATTTTTATTTTTAAAAAGTTTGGAAATAATAGCATACAGTTGAACTGTATACGGTAAAACTGCACACAGATTAATTTTTAAGAATTTTAAGAATTAATCTTAAAAATTAATCTGTGTGCAGTTTTACCGTATACAGTTCAACTGTATGCTATTATTTCCAAACTTTTTAAAAATAAAAATGTCATAAGTGTTATTCGTGTGCAGTTTTGATGTATGCAGTTTATCGGTATACAGTTTAAATGTATACAGTTTTTAATTTAAATTTTATTAATTTATTTTAAAAATATCTTGTATACAGTTCTGCCGTATACAGTTTTATTGTGTGCACTTTAACTGTATACAGTTTATAATTTTTAATAAAAAAAAATTTTTTTTTAACAGCTTGTATATACTTCTACTGTGTGCAGTTTAGTGTGTGCAGTTTTCTCGTATACAGTTTATTTGTGGGCAATTTGTACCGCCCCATTAAATTTTGGATATGTATTTTGGATATTGGATTTTGGATATTGGATATTGAATTTTGGATATTGGATTTTGGATATTGGATTTTGGATATTGGAATTTAAATATTGATTTTTGGATATTGGATTTTGGATAGAAAATTTGGATAAAATAAAATTCGTTGAATTCTACCATGGCCAACATAAAAGAATATGTTGTTTTAAGTAATGAAGATTTCAAAATAATAGAAAATAGAAAAGAATTGTTAAATGACATGCATATGTATAAGTTTGAAGATTTATTGAAAAAAGATTCAAATTATTTTTTTAATATGCAAAGTACTTTGTATTTACAAGTGCTTCAATTAATTGTTCCAATTAGAGAAGGTGATAAACATATTCAAATACTTTTTAGGGGTAGTAACAATTCGGGTCATTGGATTTGTGTCTATTACGATGGAGTAAGGCTTTATATTTTTGATAGCCTAAATGCAGGTTGTTTAAATGTGCATCAATTTGATTATTTAATTAGATTGTTTCCTTTTAAACCAACAGTAGTTTTTGTAGCTGTTGACCAACAACCGTTTGGAAGTGTTGAGTGTGGATTATATGCAATAGCATTTGCAACCTCTGTATTTTTTAATGTAATGCCAAGCAGCGTAAATTATGAAATTGATAATGATATTGAGAAAGCATTTGAAGTCAATGTTTGAAAATAATACGTTAAATCATTTCCCGGCAGTAAGAGCGTCTAAAATAAGGAATTCGATAGTAGAAAATAATTGGAATTGTCTTTTCATAAATCGATCTGACGAACTGAAAAATGGTAAACAAAATCCTTTTCATGTTTTAACAACTATTTCCGGTAATAGTGTCAACAGAGTTATATCACTTAATGATTTCGAAATAAAGCATTCTTCGAATGATGTAAGTGAAAAAAAAGACTTTGTGCAACTAATAAAAATGTTAAAGAAGCTTTAACACTGGAATATTCAGAAATAAACCAATCCCTAAATGAAGAAAACGATAAAAAGAGATTTATAAGAATAAAAGATAAGGAAAGAAAACAGAAAGCAAGGCGCGAAATGACGGATGAAAAGAAAAAAATTATACTAGAGAAAGATAGACTGAGAAAACGTATGCGCAATGAAACAGAAACAGAAATACAAAAGATAGAGCGTCTAAAAGGAAATTTGATATGCAAAAAAAAGAAACTATCTACAGAATCTGAGAATGAAAAGAAAATATGCAAAGAAAATAATTTGGCATGTAAAAAGGCAAAATTATTTATGGAAAGTGAAGATGAAAAGAAGAAACGCAAAGAAAATAATTTGGCTTGTAAAAAAAGTAATAAAAATAGGAAAAAAATAGAAACTGTAGGAGTTGCAATTATGTCTTTTGAAGATTTTGATGAAAGTGAAGTTCTGGAGAATTATTTAGGTATGATGAATGTAAAATGTAAGTTTTGTAGTGCGTTACATTTTTTGTGTGAAAGGCCGTTAGATAAATTATTTCAAAGTTGCTGTCATATGGGTAAAGTGAAGTTAAAAGATTTAAATCCTTATCCGCTTTATTTAAAAAGTTTTTTACTAGATTCAAGTGTTGAAGGAAAAAATTATAAAGAAAATATTCGTTGTTATAATAATTCGTTTGCTTTCGCCATCATGGGAGTTAAGTTAGAAATTCCTAAAGGATATGGTCCTTATGTTTTTCGTGTACACGGACAAGTGTATCATAATACATATGCTCTTCATCCTGATGATAATGAAAACCGAAAGTATGGACAGTTGTACATTCTTGATACCAATGATGCAGTGCTTGAACGATTAAAGAATAAATCTAATGAGAAATGTTTATCATCATTAATGGAAGAAATAGATAAATTATTAAGAGAAATTAATCCTTATGCTAAAGCATTTCAAATGATGAGAGAGGTAGAATTAGTAGAAGAATCTCTAGCAAAATCTAAAAATAAACCTATAAGAAATATTGAAATCTGGATTAAACGCGACAGATCATTAAATCAAAGTAAATTTAATGTTCCGTCTTGTAGTGAAGTAGCAGTTGTATTTGTTAGCGAAGATGGTGAACCTCCTATGGAACGTGATATATGTATATACCCAAAATATTCAAAGAGTGTTCCAATTTCTAGTCTTAGTGAAAATGTTGATCCTATGACATATCCTTTAATGTTTCCTTATGGTGATCCTGGATGGACTGTTAACCTTAAGCATACTGAAGGTACTCGTAATGTAACACCTTTACAATTTTATATGTATCGCCTTTCATATAGACGATCTTTCAATCCATGTTCAAAATTAGGAAAATTAACTCAGCAATACATAGTTGATGTCTGGTCGAAAGTAAAAGGTGAACGTTTAAAATATATTCGTTTACAACAAAAAAAGCTTCGAGCAGAATTGTATTGTGGATTAATGGATTATATTCACAATAAAGCAAAAGACGAAAATGTTCGACCTGGAAAAATGATTATTTTGCCATCACCGTTTATTGGAGGACCACGTTGTTATCAACAATGTTTTATGGATACTATGCGATTAGTTCAAGAATTTGGAAAACCACATTTATTTATAACAATGACATGTAATCCAAAGTGGCGTGAAATTGCAGAAAATTTGTTGGATGTTGAAACTGCGTCTGATCGCCCAGATCTTGTAGCTAGAATTTTTCAACAAAAAGTGAAAGAGTTAATGAAAGAAATAAAAGACAAAGAAATTTTTGGCCCAATTATTGCATTTGTATATGTTATAGAATTTCAAAAACGTGGATTGCCACATGTGCATATAATTATATTTTTACGTACACCAATTCGAGATGCAGAAACCTTAGATAAAATGATATGTGCGGAAATACCAGACGAAACGAAGAATCCGGAACTTTTTAATATTGTAAAGCAATTTCAAGTTCATGGGCCATGTGGTAAAGAAAACATGAGTTCTCCTTGTATGGATCCTGAAAAGAAAGTTTGTACAAAACAATATCCGAAGCCTTTTTGTTCTGAAACAACTTATGGTTCGAAGAATTATCCGGAACTCAGGCGAAGAAATGATGGAAAAAAAATTATTTTTTATAAACAAGATGGGTCAATTAAATGTACTGCTGACAATTCGATGATTGTACCATATAATCTTTATTTAAGTAAAACATTTAAAGGTCATATTTGTGTTATACCATGTGGTAGTACGGATGGTATTAAATATTTATTCAAATATATGCATAAAGGTCATGACACTGCAATAATAGGTTATAAGGATGATAATCAGGAAATGGAATATGATGAAATTGAACATTATTTAAATACACGTTATGTATGTCCACCAGAAGCAATGCATAGATTATACGAATTCAATATGCATAAACAATCACATGCAACTTATAGATTAGCTGTACATCTGCCTAATCAACAATCAGTATGTTTTAAAGAAGGATTAGAAGAAGAAGCAGTTAATAAATTTAAAAATACTACATTAACAGCATGGTTCAAGTTAAATGTAGAAAATCCTGAGGCACGGAAGTATTTGTACACAGAAATACCACATAAGTATGTTTTTGTTGAATCATCTAAAACTTGGAAAATAAGGGAACGAATTACTAAACCTTTAATTTGCCGCATGTATTTCGTAAGTCCGAAAGATATTGAAAGATATTTTTTGAGAATCTTACTGCTTCATGTACGTGGTGCTAAATCGTTTGATGATGTAAGAACATATGAAGGTATTACATATAATACTTTTACAGAAGCAGCGCGTGCAAGAAATTTGATGGTAGATGATAGTGAATGGGATAATTGTTTGACTTAAGCTGTAAGCATGAAATTTCCTAAAGAACTTTGTCGTCTATTTGCATATATATGTGTGTTTGGATTGCCTCTGAATGCATTTGATTTATGGAATAAGTACAAGGAACACATGATTTTTGATAATAATGTACCCGTAGAAGTAGCACTTCAACAAGCATTAATATTAATTAATGAAGTGCTTAATTTTCATGGATTTGCTTTAAATCAATTTGGTTTGCCTAATATTGTTTAACAAATTCTTGAAGATTATATTTTTGTCGATAAAGAAGCTAATGCATTAGCATTAAAATTGCTAAAAGAAGAACCTGAAATACATAATGATAATTGCAAAAATAGGTACTTTTTCCTTTCTGCACCTGGTGGCTGTGGTAAAAGCTATTTAGAAAACACAATTATTACTGCACTTGAAAGTGAAGAATTGGTAGTTTTAGCAGTTGCATGGACTGGTATAGCAGCTAATCTTTTAAGAGGTGGACGAACTTCACATTTAATGTTTAAATTTCCTATACCAATCATTGAAGATTCAACATGCAATATCAGTGGAATGTCAAAGCACGCTGAACTGTTAAGAAGTGCCAAAATCATTATTTGGGATGAAATAACAATGGCACCTAAATTTGCTCTACAAGCAATGGAGTCTATGCTGCGAGATATTACACAATGTAATGAACCATTTGGAGGTAAAGTTATTTTGCTTTCAGGAGATTTTCGACAAACATTGCCAATTGTTCCACATGGTAGTCGCACACACATTGTTGAAGTATGTGTGAAAAATAGTAGATTGTGGGATCTTTTTGAAAGTAGGTCCTTACATATTAACGTTAGATTACAGAATAATGATGTAGAGTTTTCAAATTGGTTACTAAATGTTGGTGATGGTAAACCTCAATCTATGTTTGAAAGAGAAAACAGTGTTTTAGAAATACCACAGGATTTAATTTCTGATGGAAATTTAATTGATAAAATTTATGGATCGTCAATAAATAAACATGATGAATCTGTTCATTCAGCTTGCATTCTTTCATTAACTAATTCTGAGGTATTAGATTTGAATGAACGTATTTTGTTAAAATTAGAAGGACAAGAAATAATTTATTATAGTATTGATTCACATGTCGACGACGATCGAAAAGATGTAAATAATATTGTTCCAATAGAATTTTTAAATAGTCTAACACCAGACGGTTTGCCTCCTCATAAATTATCTTTAAAGGTAGGATGTATAATTATGCTTTTAAGAAATATGAATTTGGTTCAGCGATTATGTAATGGGACTCAATTAGTTGTAAAATCATTATTGAGAAACGTAATTTCTGCAGAAATAATTACTGGAAAATCTAAGGGAGAAATAGTTTTTATTCCACGCATTGATTTATCTCCTTCACAAGACACATATCCATTTAGAATGATAAGAAGACAATTTCCAGTTAGACTTGCTTATGCCATGACAATTAATAAATCTCAAGGACAATCTTTTGATAAAGTAGGAATATATTTACCAATTTCAGCATTTGGTCATGGTCAAATTTATGTTGGTTGTTCTCGAGTTAAATCTAAGGAACATTTAAAAATCTATGCTCTTCCTTCTGCTGTGTACAAAAGTGTAGAATTTTCTGAAAAGTTATTTCTAAAGAATATTGTTTATCACGAAATACTTTGATGTTATGTAGCTTTTATTTATTTCACATTTAATAATTATTTAAAAATGATTGTGGTTACTTGATTTTAAAATTTCTGCTTAAATGTTTGGGTCATGTAAATGCAGTTCTTAAAATATGCACACGAAATGTGTAATCTATTATAAGAATATAAGACAGACATTCAGAAATAAATAGCAATTGATTCTTGCTATATTCTTTAGTAATAATAAACATTTCTACACATTTCTTAGTGTCCTTTCGAATGGCAAGGTCTAAAAGGTGGAGAAATTTTAATTATTAATCGTTACTGACATTTTTTGGGTTTATGCTCAATTTAATAAATAATGAATTTTGAACTTTGGATATTAAAATTTCGATTTTGGATACTAAATTTTGGATATTTGATTTTGGATATTGAATTTTTGATTTCGGATATTGAAGTTTGGATTTTGCATATTGCATTTTGGATGTTGGAAATATATTTTGCATTGGTAATAAAGATTTGTGTATTTTGGAAATTAGAGAACTTTATTATTTAACATATTTGGATTTTGAATATTAGATAATATTAGTATTAAAGATATAATAGTATTGGGTATTGGATATTGGATTTTGGATCTTGCATTTTCAATATTCAATTTTGGATTTTTCATATTAAAATTTGTATACTGTAATTTGGATATTACATTTTTAATTTTAGATATTCAATTTTGAATATTGCATTTTGGATTTTCAATTTAGAATTTTGGATATTGAATTTTGGATGTTGGATACTGAATTCTTGATATTTGATTTTGGATATTAGAATTTAGATATTGAATTTAGTTTTTTGGATATTGAATTTTGGATTTTGGATACTAAATATTGTATTTTTGATTTTCGATGTTGGAAATATAATTTGAATTTTTTTTGTATTGGTACCAAAGATTTGTGTATTTCGAATATTAGATAATTTTAGTATTGAAGATATTTGGATTTGCAATAATAGATAATATTCGTATTTAAGATATATTGATAGTGGGTATTAGATATGGGTCAAATTTTCTCAAAAATATCAAAGTTGGTCGTGGGTTTTTTAATTTTGATGAAATCGGGTGTAATAGTAGTATTGTATAAGAAAAGAACAAGGAAAAAAAATGTCTATAAATTTTCAAAATTTTGGATTTTACCGGGCATCAAAGTTTGAAGTACTGATTTTTTCAAAAGCCAATATCTTAGAGGCACTTTAATCAATTTTATTCATATTTAGGGGAATATTAATTTGTGTTCGTACAATTTTTAAGATATGAGTGTTATAAAAAAATTCACATTGCATCTAAAAATAATTGAAGTTTTGGAGAATTTTATTGAAATAGGTATTTAAAAAAATTAGGATTTTTAAAAATTTTAATTCAATTATTTTAAGATAATTAAATTTTCAAAAACAATAAATTGAACAATTTTTAAATGATTCAAATTTTGTAGAATTGTTTTGAAATGCATTGAATATCTTAAAGAGTTTTATTAAAATTGTTGAAAGTAATCGAGTTTTTGAAGAATTTTAAATAAAAATTTTGAAAATAATTGAACTTTACGAAGAGCCACACTTGAAATTATTCACAAATAAATATTTAACAGACAAGAATTTCTTTCTGTGCGTATGTCATCAATTTCAATTTGAATCGAAATATTAATTCTTTAAAAAATTTATCTTGAACCCTGAAAACCTTCGTAAAGTCCATAAATTTTTTTAAAGCAGCTGAGCACTCTAAAAATTTTTATTCGAATTTTTACATTAAAATTATCCGTTTCTTTATAACTGAACTGAAAATCAAGATGAGGGAAAAAAATCAAATTTTTTTATCAGCCCTGATATAGTATTAATATTCAATAAATTTATAGAATAATTTGTTTTATAAACTTTTTTTATGACCGGGAAAAGTAATACATGATCGGGAATTTTTTTGGTGAAATATTCCAATCAATTAAAAATTAAATTCTTCCAAATTGTAATAAGCTGAAATTCAATTATTTTTAATTTTAATAATAGCGGAGCCACTAAAAGATGTTCATAAAATTTTAGACTTTATCATCGGTTTTTCTCAGTGAAAAAAAAATTAAAGGTTTTTTAAATTAAAATTTTATAACCAAAAAAATTATTTTCAATTAGTATTAAAACTAATCATTATGTTCTCAACGTTTCATAGTTAAAAAAATTTTTTAATTCTATGTACTTTTATGCTTTAAAAATTCTCTTTAAAAGAACAAAAATTAAAGTCAAAATATTCAAAAATTATATCAAAGATGTCACAAACATTTAATTTTGTTCCTTTCTGATTTCCATGGAGAATTTTGTCTTTATTCTAATAAAAAAAGTAAGAAGTTAAACAGGGTGTCTACAACTATCTTGAAAAAAATTTCTCTGACATTTCCTGGTTTTCCAGGCCTTCTAAATTTTTTTTCAGGTTTTCTAATTTAATTTTAATTTTTTGTTTAAAGAACAAATTAATTTTTATTTGGTAAGATATACAAATGAAAAATATAAAGTAAACATTTTTAAAAATAATACCGGCGTGAATTATGCGAACAATTTTTTCTTATCACTGCAAAAAAAACGTTTATTTTCTAAAATATTTTCAATACAATATTTTCTCTTTGAGATTTAAAAAGTTACTAAAGTGACGGAAAAAGTAAGCCGTCAACGAGAAGATTTGGTTAATTTTTAAATAAAATTTTAAAGATAATTTTACATAAATTCAAAATATTATATTGCAAATATTGTGGTAATGTTTTCCAAAAAACTGTCAGTTGTTGAAGTTGATCAAAAAATGTCAAAAAAGGTTTAACATTCATTTTTTAATTTTTTAAAAATATTTTGTGCTGAAAAATATTCATTTAATTCAAAAAGTTAAGCAAATCTTCTGAAATTTTCTATCTAGGGGTTTTTGGGGTCGCTGATTACAAATCCAATGTTAGTTTTTCAAAATTCAAAATGGCGGATCCAATATGGCGAATCCAATATGGCGGACCAAAAATTCAAAAGCGTACAGTTTCAAAAATTATTTGTAAAACGTCCTTCAGAAAATACGTCTTTTATAAGTTATCAGCTTTACAAATTTTGATACATTTAAAACTTTCTAAAAACTTCAGAAATAAAAGTGTCTATAAAATAATGAAATATTCAAAAGTTTATTTAAAGCATGCATTTTACGCGCGTTTCTTTCAGCTAGTTATATTATAAAATATAAGATCAGTGTAACTTTCCTGTGTTATTAATTGTGTGTTTTGATAAAATAAAACCTTTCGGCATCGAAAGGATACAAATTCGTCGTGTAAATAGTAAATTTTTAATTAAAAAAGTATATTTTTTCGTGACAAGGCCACGTACTGACTAGATCTTCGGCATTTCTTAAAGTTCTGCTTAGGCGAATGACATATACAAAATAACTTGTGATTAGTAGTGTAAAGTGAATTAAAAGTTAAGCTTATGTTTTTATCATAAAGTAATGAAACTACTATTGATGGATTAAAAAAAATAAGTTAATATTTAAATTATTATTTTATTACTAAGGAAAACGATAACTAAAACTCTAAATTCATCGTGTGTCAGTAATCGTCAGAGATGACGGTAACTAAAAATTTTTAAGTACATGAACAACTGACTTTTTTATTGAGAGATGTTAAAAACCATTGTTTTCAATGTAAAAATAAATTTTGTATATTATAATATTAATAGATTTTAGTTATCGTCAACCGAAAATTGGATGAAATGAAAGTTATTTTATATTTTCTTTTATGACGATAACTAAAGCAGGAGGCTGTCGAAAACTAAAACATGTAGGTTTTGTGTAGTATTTCTTAGTTAATTAATTTAAAAAGAAGTATTATTAAATTTAATTAAAAAGTAAATTAAGGAAAATATTTTTGTTATTGTTAAATATGTTTTATTATATTAAAATTTTTTTTAAAATTTAATATTTTTTATTTTTGTAATTTTTTTCTTTTTTAAAATTATTTATTTTTTTTTAAATTTTATATTTATTTATTTATTATAGAAAAGTATAGTATACTAAGGTCATGTGACTGTTATGTCTGTAATTTTAATTTGTCCGTAACTTATCTCGTAAAATACTGAATGGACTAAGATGAAATTTTGTGGAGGAAATTAAAATACGATAAAAAATGGTTATGAAGTACGAAAATATTGATATATTGTTAAATAAATATAATAAAAGGCATAAAAATTGTTCGAAAATCGCAGACACTCCTAACCCTACATTTTCTAATTGTATAGAATTATTTTATTCAAGTATTTTATAATAATTATTATTTAACAATATATCAACATTTTCGCACTTGACAACCATTCCTTTTATCATATTTGGAACTTCTCCATAAAATTTCAACTCAATTCATTCAGTATTTTATGAGAAAAGTTACTGAAAATTAACATTACATACCTAACAGTCACATAACCTTAAATTGAATGTAAATGTATATTAAATTTCATTTCTAGTATTGCATATTTGCTTCATATACAATATATTAAATTTAATACAGATTTTTCTAACAGTAAATTGCTATAATTATACTATAATATATAAGAAAATCAATTTAAAAAGTTTGTTTTCATATTTTAATATTACTGCCGATTACTAATGTTTTTACTTGACGATCACTAAGGCAATTAGTTTTCATCCTTGCCGATAACTAACACATTTGCATGTTACGAACTTTATTTATAAATAACACTGGGTTACAAAAAAATGGTTGTGTTGTGTTTATTTCAAAATTCCTGTGTTTATTAAATATTTAGGTGTCAATGAACAAGAAAATACAAGGAAAATTTTTTTAATTTGTCCAGATCCCTGAAAACCGGGGTTAAAGTGTCAAAAATGGGTTTTTTGGCACTTTTTGGAGTGCTGTAAAATGAAACCGTGAGGGCATAGGGCTCAAAATAAAGCTTAAACCTTCAACTTTATAAGACCCAAGACTGAAATATCATGCGATAATTGCGGAGACTTCAAATACGTAATCAGTGACACCAAAAATACCGGAGTAACAAGACTCAAGAGAATTTGTACGGTTTTTAAAAAATTCGTCTGCCTTATTGGATCCGCCATTTTGAATTTTTAAAAACTAACCTGAAATTTGTAATCATCAACCCAAAAAACCTCTAAGTGGATAGTATCAAGAAAATTCGATTATGAAGAATTGAATCGATTTTTATCAAGCAAACATTCCGAAACATTTTAACTATAAATTCAATGATACGTTAGTGATCATAGTTAATAATAAAGGTTCCCCGCAATTATCGCATGAAATTTCAGTCTTGGGTATTAAAGTTGATGGTGTAAACTTTCTTTTGAGACTCGTTGGAGCTTTTTATGTCCTCACGTTTTCCTTTTATAGTACTTCAAAAAGTGCCAAAAAAGCCATTTTTTGACACTTTAACCCCCATTTTCAGGGATCTGGACAAATTAAAAAAAATTTTCTGTGTATTATCTTGTTCAGTGACACCGAAATATTCAATAAACACAGGAATTTTGAAATAAACACAACACAACCATTTTTTTGTTACCCAGTGTAATTATTAACAATAATACTATTTTTAAAAAACAAGAGTTAATTATGCTTCTTTAGACTTTAATTTATTCTTAAATATTAATTATTAGTTTAGAAATACCGTTTAACATTGTTTAATACACAATTAAAGTTGTCAATTCGGCTTAAGATGACGATTACTAGTGCATTTACCTTATACCTTTAAAATCTCTTTATAAAGGTTTACTCTGGATAATAAAAATAAAAACTTATATTTTAAAAGGTTTTTCGATTTATTATGAACATTTTTCTAACAAATTTGCAAAATCTCTATGTGTTTGTGGGTCAGTTTACAGCAATATAATATAATATGATATAATATAAGATAAAAAAAATATATTATTATACATAATATAATTAATATTGTTGTTATAATTATAATAAATTAAAACATTTAATATTTAACAATTGTCATTTTATCCTTCAATGATACTGATCAAAATTAAGATAAATTTTATACAATATTAATAATATATTAATTTAAAACATAAATTATATATATAATATACATAAACTACAATAAGTAAACAACAATAAGTAAAACTATAACCGAGCGAGGAATACATCGCTAGTTCGTATTAATTTAATACGAAATAAGTGAAATAAAAGAAAACATATGGAGCGTTGTTATATTAGAGTATTATGTCAAATTTTTATACAATTCAATGAAAAGTGTTTTAGATATGATTTTTTAATAATAAAAAAACAGTGAAAAGGTATTAATTTATTATTTTAAAGCATTTGAAAGGGTAATAAATAGTGAAAATTATAATGTGTTTGTTGTGTACTATTTGTGTGTATTGGACAAAGTTCATCGACAGCAAGTTACAGGTTTCACAGGTGAACGCTAGATGGCAGCACAGTAAACAATTAATAATAGCACATTCGGTTATGTTGCTCTGAGAGCGCCCTTACTCAGAGCAAGAGCAATTGGCAACTTTGCCACAGAGTGCTTTGCTTCAGAACGAAGCAATGTGTGACGTCATTAGCAGTGATCTGCTCCATAGCAGAAAGGCAAATGACGTCATAAAATAAATTCTTTTTCAGAGCACTCTGCTTGCGAGCGACTGGAGTACTCCAAAGCAGATTTTTCAATTTAGAGCGAAGTAAAATTTTTTTAAAAATTTTATTTTTTGAAAAAATTATTAGGAACTAAATAAAAAAGAGCAAATAAAAAATTGTCAATGAAAAATAATAATTATTATTATTATGAAAGACGTAATAAGTTTGATTTTTCGAGAAATTCGAGTTTTATTAAAAAAATTATTGACTATTTAATAATAATAATTAAATTTTTTTATTAATTTTATTGATTTAATTTAATTTATTTAAAATTAATACACAATAATAATGAATTAATTAGTTACTAATATTAGTAATTACTAAAAAATTAATAACCTATTTACTTTTAGCTTATTCCAAAATGTTTCCTTTTTGACAGTAAAATAATTTCTTATAGTATTAAAAAGATATAATTTAAAGAACTTTCCTTTTATCATAAAAGAAAATCCTCTTAAATATAAATATTAAAAGGAAAATTCGTTTACGATGAAAGGATTCGTTTAAAATTAAATAGATTGTCCTCTCAGTGTATATACATTTAAAAAAATTTTTTTTTCTCTTTTTCTGATAATAGTAAAATTGAACAGCTTGAGTAATAAAAGTGAAAAATAAATTTTCAGAACATATGTAACCAAAGGTTGTAGAGAGTAGAAATAAGTCTGATTTGAGAAAAAAATTTAGTGTTTTATGGAGCTTTGAGTCTTTTAAATCGGTAAACAGGAAAAGGTTTTATTGGGAGGCCTGTTCTATCCCTTTTTTGCAAAAAGTGAAATGTAGTCAAAAAGATGTTGGGAATTTCCGCATACATACTATTTTCACAAATTTCCTCTCTTTTTTCTATCCCCACTTCATTTTCAAAAATTTTCCTTTTTTCAACACCCTTTTAATCATTTTGCTTCCTCGTGGAGGAAGCTATGTAGTCCTTTCGTTTATAAAATTTTTAAAAATGGTGAAAATAAATTTTCCTCTATATAGAAACATGTTATATGAGATCCTGATCAATTGTCCGGATGTATGTATGTGTGTGTGTATGTGTGTGTGGGTAGTTTTTGTGAACACGATATCTTTAACAGGTTTTAATGGATTTGGGTAAAATTTGGTAGGCTTATTTAACACATTAATCTCTCAAAAATGACGAGAGGATTTTTAAAAATACCCAAAAAAAAAAATTTATCGTCTTTTTTCCAAAATTTTTTTTTTAATTGAAAAAATTTTTAAATCGAAAAATTTAAGGTAATATATAATATAATCGTCTTCTTTATGTCAAGATGAATCGATTGATATATATAAAGTATAGATTTGATTGAAATTTAAAGAATTAATGAAAGTTAAAAAATCAAAAATTCTCATTTTAGCTAAAAAATGATGCGTTTAATTAAATTCAAGTTTAGATATGAAATAATTTTATTCCTTGCATTGAAACAAATCAATTAGTATATAGAAAGTATACATTTGAATAAAATTAAAAAAATTAATGAAATTTAAGAAATAAAAAATTTACGTCTTAGCTAAAAAATTGTGTTTTTATTTAAATTCAAGTTTAAACATAAAATAATTGTAGTCCTTGCATTGAAACGAATAGACTGGTATGTATAAAGTATACATTTGCGTTAAATTAAAACTATTAATGAAAGTTAAAAAATAAAAAATTTACATTTTAACAAAGAAATTTTGTGTTTATTTAAATTCATGTTCAAATATAAAATAATTGTATTCCTTTTTTTAAACTTTCATTAACTCTTTCAATTTAAATAATAATAATAATTTAAATATATATCATACATACCAAGCGATTTATTATAATGCAAGGAATACAATAATTTTATGTTTAAACTTGAATTTAAACAAACACAATTTTTTTATGTATATTAATTTCAGTGTTAATGCTTCCTCCATGAGGAAGCAAATTTTTTGCATCATATAATGAGGAAGCAAAATGTTCATGAAATGAACATAAAGGACACCCTACTTGTTAGTTTTGCTTAAGCAACGTTTAAGTGTACAGTGACAGAAAAGTGCTCTTAAAAATAATTTTCCATCATGTCAAAAAGTGAAAAAATAATTTTTAAAAGTTTTTTCCTTGACGAAAAAAATAAGGAAAGAGTAGAAACTGATAATGAAATTATGTGTAACGTAATAATAGACGGTATGTAATTATATTAAAATAAAAAAATTAATTCTTATTTATATGAATGAATGATATATGAATATTTATATGATTATTAATAACAACAATAATAATAATAATTATTATTAATACTATTATAAGTATTATTATTGTTATTATTATTATAACATTAATAATAATGATAAAAGAATACTGATGATAATAATAACAATAATAATAATTACTATTCTTAATATTATTATTGTTATTATTCTTATATTATTATTATTAATATTATGTGAGTGTATATATAACGTGAATTTAATCCAAAGAGATGTACATGGAAAGAAATAATAAAAAAAATATATAAAAAAAATATATAACGTGAATCCTTCTGTAAATATTTATTATTATTAATTATTTAAACATTTGTAAATAAAAATTATTATATACATTATATATTTGAAAGTTTTTAGAAAATAAATAAATAGCCGAAAACAGTATAATAAATGTTATTTATTTTTTACAATTTTTAGCTGAAATGTAAATAATAATTTTTTATTTATAAATATTATAATAAATGAATTAGAATTAATAAATATTTACAAAAAAGATTCAATTTAATTGGAACATAGAGTAAACTTATTGCTTTTATAGGACAACATTGCGTTATGAATTTATCTAAACGCATTTTGGAATCTTGTGGGATTTTGACGCAATTACCGCAAGACAATCTTTCACCAGAAATATTAAATAAATGTGAAAATGTTAAGGTTAGTACTATGAGTATCAAAATTACATTTTTATAATTGATATTTTATCAAAAAAATTTTTGTTTTTTAAGTGTTTTATTTTAAAAATTATATTTACAGCAGAACAATATCACGGAAAGTAATAGCAGCTTTCAATGTTTAAATGAATAGAGCCAAGTAAATACAGCTTTTCTTCTTGACAAATACGCAGAATATTTGCCAGAAGTTGGTCCGATGAAAAAATTCAAAACTAAAGTTCATCTTTTTAAACAAGTGGCATATGAACTAAACGAAAAATATTCATCGAAATTTACAGGAATTCAATGTTGTTCCAGAATGAAAACAATTTTGAAGAGAAGAAATTTTGCAAACAAAAGCAACAAAACTTCTGGCAATACCAGAACAAAACGCCGCCTCCCGTTCATATAATGCTTATTGAAACTGCAATGCAATATAATTGTTATTCAAATTTTCGTGACATATAAGTCTTATTGAAAGTTCAGTGCTATATAATTCTTATTCAATACAATTATTGTATTGCACGGAAACTTGAATAAGAATGATATAGCACTGAACTTTCAATAAGACTTATATGGCACGAAAATTTGAATAAGACTTATATTGCATTGCAGTTTCAATAAGCATTATATGAACGGGAGGCGTCGAAAAATTGAATACCAGGAGGAATTGGCAAAAGTTGCTGCTATTGATGATAGTTACGGTCCTGAAATAAAAATTGGCGTAGGGCGTATGGAAATAACAGAGAAATCATGTCTGAGTAAGTATATATATATATATATATATATATATATATATAAATTTTACATTTGCAGCTTTTACTAATATATTTGTAATTGTTTTTTTAGACATTTTAAAGAGCAGAAAAAGAAAACAGGTAGAAGACCAATTGCAGTGGAAAATTCACGAAGCCAAAATGGAAAAATTTCAAGAAATTATTGAAATGAAAGAAGCTGCAAAACAAAAACAAAACAGTTAAAAAATCTAGTTTTTGTAATTGTCGGAATCGTACTTTTAATAACCGAAAAACATTTTCAATTTTTACCCTACTCTGCGACAATTTTTTATTAAAATGTTTTTGTTCCTGTGACATATTCCCGTAATCACGATAAGGCACTAACAACCATTTCCTTATCCCATATGCAGCATCGCCTATTAAATGCCACTTTTCACCACAAATTGCAACAATTTCATCGTAAATAAAGTACATTTTAAATAGAGTGGAGTCGTGAACTTTGCCAGATATTCCAGTGAAAACATCTATAAATTTTTTTTCTGCGTCACAAATTCCTTGTAAACTTAACGCCGTTTGATCATGTCGGTTGACGTAAGTACTTTTTACTTTGTCTGCTGGGGTTCTTATTGGGATGTAACTGTTATCTATGGCACCAATAATTCCAGGAAAACCTGCAATCTTAAAAAATAAAATTACTTTATAAATTAAACGTACATTTTTAGTTCCATTAATTGTCATATTTTAATACGCAAATAGTTTTTTAAAATAAATAATTAATTAATAATATTGATATACTTACTTCTTCAAACTTTTCGGCAACTGCTGTTTTTTCTTCTTCACTTCTTGGAAATTTAATTATTTGAGGTGCAATGTCAATTAAAAAATTCATAACATTATTTATTTTAGCATGGCAAGTTGACTCTGCAACATCAAACCTTGCAGCAACATCTCGAATTACACATTTGTTTCCCGCAAACCTGCATATATTAAGAAAAATGATTAATTTTTTATAAACAACTACAAAAAAACTATCCTTACGTTTCTATATCTATACAGAGAAAATATTTATTATATACTTGTACATAAAACTCACCATAAAAACTGCAAAATTTGTGACTCGGTTGAGGTACATGGTAAACCATGATTATTTGAAGTAATAAAATTAGAGTTCTCATACATTTCCTGAAGTTTAAGAAACTTCTCTCTTGATACTCAAAAATTTCTTTCAAACTGAAAGGACCCCGCACGTTTTGCATGGAAAATGGCTTTCAGCCAATTTTTCTGAAACTTTGTAGTTTTGTAGTTTAAGGCCTCCTGAACAAAAAATGTTAATGGCAAAACTTAAAATAATGGACAGTTTTTTTGCTACAATGGCTCAAAGTTAAAAAACAATAGCATTATGGGCATAGACTTTTGTGAATTTAAAACTTTTAAAACTTAATTAAATCTGCTTAAAACTCATCACTCGGGGGTTTTCGGGGTCGCTGATTACGAATCTGAGGGCTGGTTTTCAAAACTCAAAATGACGGATCAAAAAAGGTCGATGATTTTAAAAAATAATCATTGAATTCTCTTGAAAATGGTTATTCGGGGGTTTTCGGGGTCGCTTATTATGAACGTGAGGGCTGTTCTTCAAAGCTCAAAATGACTGATCAAAAAAGGTCGACGACTTTTTGGAAAATCGCTTGAATTCGCCTGATTTAAAAGCCAATGACTCCATACTTAGGTACTTTGCCAAATTGTAATAGTTACAGTAACGTTAAAATCGTGATGGTATTGCAGTACTTCTCAAGAGTACGCTCTTTCTTTGCATCCCAGTCCTTCCGACTACATACTATCGAAACAAAAACGTAAGGTTCAGTATGTCCCTTTTCCGTTGTTTTTTGGTTCACCTGGGCTTAATCTATCAGGTCCTGAAGAACCTTTAGTCTGTACTTGATCGTGCGATTAATGTTGTTTTGAATGTCACAAGATTTTACCATCTTGGCAACTTCCTTCCTGATTTTCAGAAGAAACTTAGCTTCCTTTTTCCGAAATATAACGCATTGAATGCTATTTTCGTTAATGATCTTGTTGTCCAAATCAGACGGAATCAGGCTTTAAGCGCTTTTTTCGCTGTTTACATTGAGAAGGCTTGACGTACTGCCTCTTTTGCTGTCACTATGATCTGTGGAAGATTCACAGTTTTACTTTCCCTACATTTCAGTGTCACCGGTTACCATTTTGAATTTTAAAAAACAAACCTCGGATTCGTAATCAGCGACCCCGAAAACCCCCGAGTGATGAGTTTCATGCGAATTCAATCAAATTCTAGGAAAGTCGTCCGCCATATTGGATCCGCCATTTTGAATTTTAAAAAACAAACCTCGGTTTCGTAATCAGCGACCCCGAAAACTCCCGAGTAACGAGTTTTAAGCAGATTTAATTAAGTTTTAAAAGTTTTAAATTCACAAAAGTCTATGCCCATAATGCTATTGTTTTTTAACTTTGAGCCATTGTAGCAAAAAAACTGTCCATTATTTTAAGTTTTGCCATTAACATTTTTTGTTCAGGAGGCCTTAAACTACAAAACTACAAAGTTTCAGAAAAATTCGCTGAAAGCCATTTTCCATGCAAAACGTGCGGGGTCCTTTATTATAATAAATGAGAACCCAAAAATAGCATAACTTATACATATAATATATATATATATACCTGAGTGACATATAAATACTAACCTCTATATTATCATATTCTTCTAACACTATTCTGACATAACCTTTAATTTTAGGACAATCTCTTTTTTCTATAAGAAATTCATTCATAACTTCAAAAAATTCATTATCACTATCATCACTAGAACTTTCTAAAAGTTCAAAAGCTAAAGTCAAAGTTTCTGCTTCAATTCCCATTCTAAAATTCAAAATATGACATGCGCGGTAAGATATTTTAAAAATTATTGCTGTCGCTCCGTCGAAAAAGATGGAGCAAGATTTCTTGCTCTACATTGACTCCGGGGTGGATTTATGTTACAAACCGAATACGTTTTTTGCCCTGTCGTGGAGGAGGATTTGTATCTCGCATACGCAAAATGCTCTGTGACGTAGCGGAGCGTGTTACATGAACACGTGTTCTGCCTGCTTTCGGAGCGGTGTTGTGAAGTCGAATACGCTACACGATTGGCTCCGGGGCAGAGTTGCCAACCCGAACACATGGTTCTGAGTTGGAGCACTCTTGGAGCAGTTTAGAGCACATAACCGAATGTGCTATAAGACTTTGACAAGAAAAATATTTAACCCATTGAACGTCGATGATATATATTAAATATTAACTTTCAATTAATAACCTAAATTGTAAAGAAGACCTATTTAAAATTCATGATAAAATTGAGAAACTAAGTGAACTAAATTAATTCAAGAAACAAAGGATGGCGCAATAAAGATTGCTGCATCCAAAGTATGTCAGTACAAAATGAACTGGAATACTACCCCAATATTGCAAGGTTGCAATAAAGAACATTGACAACAATAAAATTACTAAATAAAACATACTTTTTCCCACCAAAAATCAGCTCAATAAAACCAGTAGACACAAGGAGTGTCGCGGTAGTAATTGTTTGGGAGATTGAGAGAGAGCTTAGTGTGGAGCTTGGAGTTTGAGAGTTTTGAGTTGGAGTTTGAGTCTCCGAGTTAAAAGACTTTTTGAAAGTGAGATTATTTAAAGAGTATTAAATTTTGAGTATTTTAAAGAGTGAATAATTGTAGTTTTGAAAAAAGAGAATTTAATTTTGAATTTGATTTAAAGGATATACAAATGAGTTTTTGAGAATCACTTAGTTTTGAAATTGAGATTGAAACTTAAATAGTAAATGAGAAATAAAGTTTATAGCTTATACTGAGTTTGAGATTGTTGTAATAATTGTTTGAGAAAAAGACAATATAATATAGCTATAATAAATTGAAGAATTAATTTAATACTTAAATTGAGATTCGTCGATTATTTTGAAGGATATCATTCTGAGGAATTCCAGAGGTAAATATACGTAAGAGTCCAGAGACTCTTAGCACATTACACACACAACATTCTTACACATACATTCATTCACACGTAAAATTGTATTAGAATACAGAATACTGTAATATTGTATTATTTGGGTTGTTACACAATATATATTTATATACAATTAATTAAATATTTGTTTGATCTTTTATTTAAATTATTCCTAACCAATTGTTCTGATTAATATGGATTCTCAACCAACTCACTGAATAATAGTGAGGTAAGGAAGGGGTCCACTACCTATACAATATAATTTGTCCGAAGGGCAACGTATGTTAAAGTACCAAGGTCTTTTAGAGTTTTAGAAAATAACAATCTTTGATTGATATTGAATAAAAACTAATTTTCAAAATTCATCTTTAACAGACTTATTAATTATTTATAAAAAATGTTACTAGGGGGATTTTCGGGGTCGCTAATTACAAATTTGATATCAGATTTCCAAAATTCAAAATACGAAATAAAATATAACGAATAGAAAAAAATTAAAACATACTGAAATTCTCCATCAGCTTGTTACTCGGGGGTTTTTGGGTTCGCTGATTACGAATATAATAACAGATTTTGAAAACTCAAAATGACGAATCCAATAAGGCAAAAAAAAAAATTAAAACATACTGAAATTCTCCATCAGCTTGTTACTCGGGGGTTTTTTGGGTCGCTGATTACGAATATAATGACAGATTTTCAAAAATCAAAATGGTGGATCCAATACGGCGGATCAAACCAATTATATAATAATCGAATTTTCTCAAAGCTCGTTATTTGAGGGTTTTTGGGGTCGCTTAATACGAATCTGATATTAGATTCTCAAAATTCAAAATGGCGGATCAAAAAAATTAAATATTAATCGAATTCTCTAAAAGATCGTTACTCGGGGTGTTTTTTCGGTCACTGATTACGAATCTGATATTAGATTTTAAAAATTAAAAATGTCGGATTAAAAAAATTAAACATTAATCGAATTCTCTGAAAGTTCGTTACTCACGGGTTTTTTGGGTCCCTGTTTACGAATCTGATATTAGATTCTGAAAATTCAAAATGGCGGAGTTAGAAAACTGTATTAATTTTTTTATATTTTGCAAATTCAATAAAAGTTGTTGTTGTTTTGAGTATTTATGCTTTTTTGTTTATTTTTAATTCGTTATGATGACTAAACATTTAAAATACATATTATTAATAAACTAGTTTATTGTATAAATAACAAAAATAATTAATAGGTGTTAATATTAATTCAATAGGAAAAAAGTTAATTTTCTGTCATTATCCTTTTTTCAATTACAAAATAGAGTATACCATGTCAGATAAATACACTACTATTTAAAAAAGTTAATTATTTAATAATAAGAGCTCAATTATCCAATAATATTGCATAAATCGACTCAGAAAACATTAATTATTACTTCCTAATAGCAATTTTACCAATATTTTAATTATTTTTTACAATATATTGCCTCAAACCTAAATTTATTGAATCAAATACTTTTTATTTGTATAAAAAAACGACATATTTGATAAAAATAAATAAATTAATAGTTGCAAGTAACTCATTATTTTCCTTTCAAATAACTATTTAATTGATTGAAATATTTTTTAATTTCTCTTCATTAAATAGTGTATTAATATTAAATAATTTGGTTGACTTGAATCCATTAAATAAAGTTATTGTATCAAATACTTTTTATTTGTTTCAATAAAACGAAATATTTGAGTGAAATAAAGAAATAAATAGTTTCAAGTAGCTCATTATTAGTATTAATTAAATTCATTTATTAAATTTAATTAATTATTTACTTGAACCAAATACGATTTATTAGGTTCAAATAAGTGTGATTCAAATAATTCAAGTTATTTGAATCAAATACATATTTTTGGGATCCAAATAAAAAATATTTGAACCAAATAAATATTTTTCAAATAATTTGAAGTATTTGAATCAAATAATTTTTTTTCTGTGTAATAGTAACTATATAGAAATGAGAACGATTTTTTAAGAAAAATCAATTCGTCAGAAAAATATGTGAAATGTTGATGGTTAGTAGTCTAACTGTCTGGTTATTGGTTATGGTCCCGCATTTTTCTATTTTTAATTATTTCTTCTAATATAAGAATCCAATTTTGTTCCTACTCATAGTATAATATTTTTACTCTTTTAATAGTTTGTAATTTGGTGACAGAAGGTATAACTGGAATATTCGCTCCAACACAATTTCAGACACGAGAAGTGGTATTAAGTATTTGCTCTAAATTAGAAATTCCTGTCATTGAATATGCCTATCATCTACGAGAAAAATTGAAAGAACAGAGGACCGTTCTCAATTTTTATCCAGATAACAAGTACATTTCTAAGGTGAGTTAACATTAAAAAAACTTAAACATTCATGATTTTAATACAGAAAACAAGGTGTTCATTTCATAACCATGTAGCTTCCTCATCATGATACACTTATATTCAAGACTAAAAGAAAGATTACAACATGGGGGCGGGGCCTAAAGCAATATGGCGTAAATTGGGTAACACTTTTAGTGAATTTACATGGGAATAACATGGGATGCAGAAAATGTTTATTTCTATGGACAGTATTTGCGCATGGGCAAGTACAAATCCTGCTCAACGAAAATTTATTGAAGGTGAACGCGTTTTGCAAGCCGGGCACATTATAAAGTGTGGTGTAAATCGTGTAATTTTGGTTTTGGTTTCGGAAATTTATGGAAAATTACGCTTAAATTTTTCGCTACAGTAGTGCCACAGCCTCTCACAGAACACTTAATTCTGCAGGAAGATTTCTCACGCTGTAAAAATGTAGCTTCATTCATAATGATAAAATAATTAACAATGACAGCGGAACTACAATTGCAAGTGACACAAACAGTTATCCAAAACTAGTTACATTTTTCAACACCAGATGGCATGTGTACGAATGTCAGATCCCAATACATCAATCGATTCGTTTTCATGCCAGGAGTACAATTTTGACAAGAATTAATTAAAATTTCTATATAAGAAAACATATTTCAAAAAATACAAGAAACGATTTTTTCAAAAAATCAAAAAAAAAAAGATTTAATCTATAGATTTCAGTAAAATATGAACTTTATAAAGGTTAATGCAAGAAGTAAGTTTTTTTCTACCAAACAAAATTAAATTTACAATGAAAAAAATTTTTTGAAAAAAAAGTATTTTCAAATTTTGAAAAAATTAAAAAAAATGTGAATATATTTGGAAATACTTGTATCACATTTTAGGTAGTAATGACTCCAATAAGCATACAAAATTTCTGGACAATCCGTCAAAATGTGTCTGAGATAATTTGTACACAATATTTTGTAACATAGACACACACATGCATCTGGACATTTGCTCAGAACTTCAAATATATTAATATTAATTCTAGATGAGAATGAGTCCATATAACCTTTTTTTCAAAAACTGAAAAGTGTCACGAATGCAAAGCTTTCTCATGAGGAAGCAAAACCAGCCAACTGTGAGTTGCACTCACGGAAATTTTAAAACTGACAACTATAGGGGAGATGTATGCAGGTTGAGACGGGTTTTGTTTTTTGGGAAAATTTTTAAACTAAAACATTTAAACAACAACAACACTCGCTGTCACCTAGCTGCTAGTGATATACCTTTCGTCTCGCACCTTTTCCTCAGTCTTCTTCCGACTCGTCTAGAGGTGCTTCTTTGACGATTGGAAGCGACTCACTCCTGGCTAACTGGTGCTCAGTAGAGGTGCGTCTGTCTGAATACCGGAGCCTTCCTTACTTCCTAGAAGGAGCTGTACTTGTTCCTGTAGGCGCTCCTGCGGAAAAGTAACACCCTTCGCCTTCCTTCCTTTTGGTGAGCCGGACTTTCTATGGGCGCTTCCGTGGAAGACTGGTGAACCAGGTTACTCACTCCCTTCCACCAGGACCGTCCTTGTCGAGTAGAGTCGCTCCTCTCTTGACAAAGATGATGCACTAGGTCGATTCCCTATCTCGAGGCGCTTCTCGGGTGGAGGAGACACCTAGTGAATATTACTTTGCACTAGCTTCGCGTCAGGCATGAATATTGAAACCGAATCTAATATCTACCTGCTTCCCGATTACGAATAATAATTGATCTAGCGTGCACGACCCTAGTATCCGTCCGTACCGTCGTCTAGGGGGTAAATTCTAGAAAGTACCCCACGCGAAAGTAATATGCGTCGTCCTAATCAACATCTTCGCGAACGTGGTAAATATGTTTAAATCCGCTTTATTCTGGATTAATGACGAGCGCGATTGGAGCTCAGCGAATGCTCCTCTAGAATAGCTAGTTCTTTCTTCGTTACGTTTTCTAGAGATTAGTATTTTATTTGCATTGTATAGATTCTTTCGTTCTTATATTATTTTATGTAATAATTCATTTTTGTATATTTTATTATTTTTTTATTTAAACAATATATTCTCTTTCGAAGGTTTAAATAAAGACTCGTCAATGACTACGCCTCTTCTCTACATCATAGTAAGAAATTGTTCCGAAATTAATAGAAACATAGATGGCGCTTCACGCCATCTACCGAGATTTAAAGTAACTAGTCAAAATATGTACCCAGCAGTGGGATTACTATTAGCGCTAGTCGCTATGTAGCGCTTTTGGTTATTTAGAATTGAAAACTTACATATTTTTAGTGAAATTTGTTCCAAATCATGACCAAAATAAAATACCGTTGACAGTTTCTTCCCGGTAAGAAGCGAGGAATAGAGAAAAATTGAAAGTTTGCAGACATAGAGCAGAAGTTAAGAATTTTTAATTTTTCTGAATAGGCGATTTTACGTTTTTACCCAATTCCTCACTGAACATCAAAATATCAGAAAAATGAATTCTTTTCTATTCCCAGTAGAGGTAAGTCAATAGAAAAGAATTCAGACTTCTTATTCTTCTTAATGCGCAAAGTTTCATATTTTCAAATTTTTGGTAGCGAATAGAGAAAAATTAAATTTTTGGAGAGTAAAATTTAAATATCTATTCCTTTCAATCGACAGTATCAAAATTTCTGAAGCGCATTGAAAGGAATAAGAAATTTTGAGAGTGAAGTGGATATGTCTATTCCTTTTAATTGATTGTGTCAAGGAGGAATTTAGAGGAATCAGGAGCGTATTTAGAGGAATAGAAAATTTTAGATTAAATGAGGTATCTTTATGCCTTGCAATTGACTGCGTCAGGTTTTTAAGAGCATATTCAGAGGAATAGGAAATTTAGGGTATAAATTCAGTATTTCTATGCCTCGCAATCGCCTGAGTCAAGTTTTTAGGACCGTATTCAGAGGAATGGGAATTTTGTAATATGAATTAAATATTTCTATTTCTTGCAATCGACTGCATCAGATTTCTAAAAGTGTATTGAAAGGAATGAAAAAACTGGCGAGTATATTAATAATTCCTAATCATTTCAATTTTTTTTTAAATATTATAAGAAGCGAAAGAAAATGAATATAAATTTTAAGATTTTAAAAGAATATAAGTAATAATTAATTACTAACTAATTTAACTAGTTGATCATTTTCAATTCTTCTGAATGGGTGAATTTACGTTTTTACTCAATTCCTCATTCAACATCAAAATATATAAAAAATAAATTCTTTTCTATTCACAGTAGAGATAACTCAATAGAAAAGAATTCAGGCTTCTTATTTTTCTTAATGCGCGATGTTTCTTATTTTCAAACTTTTGGAAGCGAATAGAAAAAAATTTAATGTTTGGAGAGTAAATTTTAAATGTCGCATTTTGGACCGCATTCAGAAGAATAGAAAATGTGGAGAATAAATGAGGCATTTCTATGTTTTACAATTGACAGCCTCAGGTTGTTAAGAATAATATGTATATAATTTAGAGTATAAATTTTGGCCAAGTCAATTAAGAAGAATAGATTTTTCTACTTTTTTTTGCTTCATCGAGGAATTGAATAAAAACGTAAATGCTCCCATTCAAAAGAATTGGAACTCTGAGTTCTTTTCAATTATTCGCCTCTTACCGGGAAATTATTTTTATACTTGAATATTCTGTAAAATAGAATTTTAATAATATTAGTCAATATATGAGACCTGAACTATTTATTTATATTATATGGAAATATTTCCATAAGCTTAAGAAAATTCTGGTAAAAAATTGAGTGCTGATTAAGTATTAGCATTGTATAAATTACATTCGTTTGTTAAAAAAATTTGCTATATCAACATTGTTACTTAATTTATTTTCGAAAAAATTGGAATGTATGCAGAATTCACTTGATTGAAATTTAAGTTCATGTCCATGTCATTCTAAATTAAAATGTCGAAGTCAATAAACTTCACATTAAAATTAGGTATTAAAATTCAAATACCATTTTTGTGTTGTAAAGATGAAAAAATGTTATAATTTTTATTTATTAACACAATTAATCATTTAAAACTATTTAAATTGACAAAATTATTAATTAATATCATTAATGTTCATAAAAATATATATACGATAATATACTCTTTGTAATAATGAACATCTGAAAAGCTGTTTGATGACTTAACAAAATAATATATGTATCTGTTTAATGTGTTCATTATAAGTGACATTTTCTCAAAAAATTTTATAACCTCCCCTGGTCGAGCGCGTTAAGGCGCTCCCAGTGCGGTTGAGAGATATGATGGTCGAGGGTTCGAGTCTCAGAGTCAACTCGTCGGAAAATCCAAGATTGAGAGATGAATAATCATTTTTTCTATTTTTTTCTATTCCCAGTACATATTAAGTCAATAGAAAAGAATTCAGACTTCTTATTCTTCTTAATGCGCAAAGTTTAATATTTTCAAATTTTTGGTAGCGAATAGAGAAAAATTAAATGTTTGGAGAGTAAATTTTAAATATCTATTCCTTTCAATCGACAGTATCAAAATTTCTGAAGCGCATTGAAAGGAATAAGAAATTTGGAGAGTGAAGTGGATATGTCTATTCCTTTTAATTGACTGTGTCATGACATCAGGAGCGTATTTAGAGGAATAGAAAATTTGTAGATTAAATGAGGTATCTTTATGCCTTGCAATTGACTGCGTCAGGTTACATGTATAATTTAGAGTATAAATTTTGGCCAAGTCAATTAAGAAGAATAGATTTTTCTACTTTTTTTTGCTTCATCGAGGAATTAAATAAAAACGTAAAATCACCCATTCAAAGGAATTCAGATTCTGAATTCTTTTCGATTCTTCGCTTCTTACCGGGTTCAAAGCTTAAACTTCAAGATGGAAATTTAGAAGAAAATATAAACATAACCCCTCTAAATAAGGACATTGACATAGAATTCATGTCAATTTCCTAAAATATTTTATCTACGTAGCAAACAAATACAATATGAAGGAAGAATCAATTCTCTAACTTCATGTTTGCCATCTGTTAGTTTCAAATACCATAATTAACTAGTGACGAAATAAATTATACTTTAATATTGCAAATAACCTATTAATTTAATAAATAACAACTTTAAAAGTAAATTATCTAGTTGAATGTTAAAATAATTTATAAAGGGAAATAAATTTTTTTAATTTAATTTTAAAAATAAAAATTAAGAAAATTAATCTTATTGCAAGAATTAAAAATAATTGCATGAGATTTAAAATTAGGATATTCTTTACCAGCCTGAATTTAAAAATTGACAAATTTTTTAAATTAAATTAATTATTTTTTAATTTTTTAATTAAATTAATTTAAATTTTCATATTTTGAAAAACTCTTTAACTCACAAAAAATGCCCTATACATTTTTTTAGTGAAACCTTGCGTGAGAACAAAAATTCTATTTCCGAGGTTATATCTTCAAAATTTTTTAATCTAAATTTTTTTCCCCAATTTAGACAATGTCTAATAGAAACTTTTAATCCCATGAAAAAGAGATAATAAATGTAAATGCAATAAATATTTAATTATTAATATAAAAAAGAAAAGTAAATAGTTTATTATTATTGGATAAAGTTGAATTATTTTCTTGATTTTTTGTAAGGATAGAAATTGAAAATAAATGTTTTCTTTATTTCTTTATTATTATTATGTTTTATTTAGTTTATAATTATTAATTATAAAAAAATTTAAGGTTACAATTTAGAAATAAAAGTGTTAATATAATAATATTAATAATTATCATTGCCTCAAATTGCCTTTTTTATAACTTTTGAGATTTGAAATGTTACACTTGAAAAATTTGTCAGGCTTTTAGATACTTCTTTAAACTGCTTCATTTCTTCATCGTGGGAAATCCTTATGAATTTTATACATTCTTCATTCTAAAAAAAATTGTTAAATTATAAAATAAAGCAAATTTGAGAGAAAAAATACACAGAAAAACAATTGTACCAACCTAAATCTATCAAAATGATACCATTTTTTTTAGTCACCCGATAGCAAGAAAATTTTTTAAAGTGAATGTAGCTTTGAATCGCTACGCAGCGAAATCTTCGTAGCGCTGTCGCTATTTGTAATCCCACTCCAGACTCCTTCCGGCGAGCAAATCCTTTGGCAATAAAAGTCAGATCATTACAGTATTAATTTTTTTCAAAAAATAAAATATTTACGTCTGATTTTCCGAATGTGGTATCTCTGTCAAAAAGTAATTTGACATTCATGTTGTGACACCTAATAATTGTGAAATGGTTTAAAGAAAATAAATAAGGACATCATTCTTAAAAGTTTCTTATATATTCATTTGTATTGAAAGTATTGAAGAATAAAAAAGTTTAAACAATTATTAATTTTTGTCAGAATCCGTATCTGCGTCGTAATTTTATCTTGAAAATTTCTAATATCCTCAAAGCTTATAAACAATTTTTAGTTTATTTGTCCCATAGTTACTGACTGTATATATCTTATAGTTATATAGAAAAAAGTGAATATAATATTCACATAGCATTTTTGTTCTATTTTAACATTCCAATGGAATTTCAAACATATCTTAATATCAATAAAACATCTCATGCAGTAATTCTAAAAAAAAATAAAATTTGCAATGAGTCCCAAAAGTAATAGAAATTTTCCAGAGTATACATTCTGATTAATTTTACTCCGATAATATCACAGGCCTGTAAAATTTGATGCATTTTTTAAAAAATTTATAAATTATTATTTTCTTTTTAGATTTTTAATAATAATGTATTTTTACGCTCAGTTCTCTCGTTTCTATTATTCTGTTTATTAATTTAATTTGGTCTTTTTCTTCATGGAATTTGTCTTCCGTTTTGCAAATTCAAAAGCACAAAATATTTTAGTAGATCAACGAATCGTATCCAGCGACTGAAATATTAAATATAAATTTATTTAAACAAACAATTATTTCAATAATATTTTATAAAATTTATAAATGAAAAGTTTGAATCAACACTGCACTGCTCACGTGAAAATATTCCTAGAAAATTTCCTACGAAATTCTCAGAAGCTCCTAGGAATTTCAGAGAGAATCCTATAGGAAATTTACTTCCGGAAATCAACTTTCGAGAAATCCACGAAATTTTCCCAAAAATATTTCACATGGGTGCAATATTTTTAACTGTTAAAAAAATATTTATGAAATTTTGAAGAAAGATGTTTTATAGAGTGAAAGTAAATACGAAGTTTTCGTAACTGCAAAGTGTTTCTTTTTGCTTCTGCAATTTCTTTCCTATTATTACTTGCATAGTCTCACCTTTTACAGTTTTAATGCTCAAAAAATTGGTGATTGACATGAAAATCCCTTTTGTGTTTTAACTATACTGTTCTTTCGTTTCCTTAATCTTTGATATTCTTCGGTGTGAAGTAAGATGTGTTTTATAATGAAGCGATCAAAACATAGAGCATAACTTTCAATCTCCTCTTTAATAAAATGAGTTATTACCAATTTCTTCAGGTCTGTTAATTGTACCTCTCGTGCGCATCCAAAAACTTTTAAATCTTCTCCATATTCTATGCATCTCTTTACTTTAATCTCTTTCATTAAAGTTTGAAATAAATTCTTGGCCCGTAGGCTAGAGTCAGCCTTACAAAATATTGAAGAAGATAACTTCATGTACTTCAATCTTGTGTACGACTTGATTATTATTTGTTCAGGAAGGTATTGGGTTCCTTTAAATAATTTTTTTATTACGCCGTTACCCTGTGGGCAAAAAACCATGTTCGTTCTAAAAACGTTTTAAGAACGTTTTTAGAACGTTTCATGTCCACCAAATAATGTTCTGGAACATTATTTGAACATCCATGTTCTTAAAATGTTCCAGAACATTATTTGGCGGACATGAAACGTTCTAAGAACGTCCTTAAAAAGTTTTTAGAACGAACATGGTTTTTTTCCCACAGGGTATAATGCTCGTAGGGAAAAGTGTACCAAGCCTACAGAGCACAAAAATTTTTGACGCTTTGCGGGATATGTAATAATAAATGTACATTGTATTTCATGTACGCCTTTCCATATAAGCCTTCAAACTGTAGAACAAATAATCGGATAGCTTCACTTGCTTTTGAAAATTCCTTTTCGCTTATTTTTGTTTTTGAGAAAGTGTAGATACTATAAACAAATAAAAACCAGCGCTGATAGTATTTCTTTTTTTCGTCGTTTTAAGTTTCGAAGACACACGAGGGAGAAATACAAAATGAAGTTTTTCCATTCTGAAGCTTTCCATCGGTAACGTTTTTTGATTGATTGACGACAATGGGTCAATTCAGTTGGAGGTTTTATGCTTAGAAGTATATCGTCGATTTCGTCTATTATTTTACCTAAGTACCAGTCAGCTTCATGATGTTTGGAATCAAACAACAAGTTTTTCACTAATTCTGCAACACCTTCGGCTACAACATGCAAATACTCTGGGGCAATGACCAAATTATATGAAAGATAGGTATTTGCATTACAATAGAAGGTCCCTTCACACCATTGACATCTTCAATTTTACTGTCTTTGACAACTGTTTTTACGTCCGTTATGTGCTGTTTTAAAGTTCTTCCTTTATGTTTATCTCCACAGTATACTCTCGCATGTCCACTTCGAAACGGTATTTCTTCTCCAAGTGCAAGCAGTAACCACATCCAAATTCTCCATTGTATTGTTTTAAATATTGAATCGCACATCGCGCAGGTGAATCAACAGGAGCAAGGAGTGTATGCACTTTTATTGTAATCGGTTTTTCATCTAAAAATGTTTTTGTATCAAAACCCGTTTTATGTATTTCGGTCATCTCTTCACTCCAAGGGGATAGAAATAAATTCATTGGTGGTTTTTCAGAGGAAAACCAAATCCCACAACAAAACATATTAACTTTCCTCATTCTGAACTGTAATTCATTTATTTTAACCAAAATCGCCAAGATAGATGGTTTTGATGAAACAAAAGTTTTAATTCCATCAGTATTCCACTGAATTGTGCGGTCGTTATCTCCAATAATTTTTTTTCTCTTAATAAACGATAGAATTTACCATTTATGACATCTGATTCGTCATCACTGGTTTTCCGCAAGAATTTATAGTATTTGCTTTTTACGAATTGCTTTAATTGTTCTTTAAGTGGTACGTACAAAAAATAATTTCCTTTCTTGTGCAGGACGGATTTTTCATAACGTGTAGTGTACTACACGTTATGAAAAATCCGTGCAAGTTGCTTCTTCTGAGTCCTCGAAATTCAAAATTAATTCACATTTCTCGCAATAGTAGTATGTAATTGCCTTTGGATTGGGGAATGATTTTAAAAAATTGTGTTTCGATCCGTGGATATCAGAAGGTAGGTGGCAATTAATGACTTGAAGTGTACTGTCTAAAGCAGAATCGGAAAACTCATGACGAAGTGCTAGCGCTAATATTAAAACTTTGCTTTCTTTTTTAGTCAACATAGATCCTTCATAAATTGGAATTCGAGTCTGCAAATAATTTTTTTGAAAAATATATTTTAAACTTTATAAATTCAAATCAATTGCAACAAAAGAAACAACATTTGAATTAATTAAAGGACACATGTAAAAATATTTCCGGAAAACTCCCAAAAATTTATCGGGAGTAGGTTTCCTATGGAAGTTCTCACTGAGGAATTCTCGAGAGTTTCTGTGAATTCCACAGGAAATTTCATAAAAATTAATAAGAAAATTTTGTAATAAGTTTAGGAATAGACCTGATTATCCTTTTGTTTATATAATTTGTTTAAAAAAATTTTTTTTTCGTATTTTTATATTTTTTAAAATAAAAAGTGTTTTGCCCTGGCGGATTTCATTTGCCTAAGTTCGACCCTGCTGGGGCGAATCTAAGTCGAATTTCAGAAATTATCAATAAAAGCTTTTAATTGATGAAAAATTTTTAAAAATAAGTATTGGAAGTGTAAATGAACATTTATAGAGTTAATTTTGCAAGAATTTCAATTATTCAAGTGATAAATAATAAATAATTATTTGATATGTGCACGTGGTACGTATCTGTAGATTTTAACTTATCAGTTTTCACAATATTTTCTAGAAATTAGTGTAAACTGTGTGAAAAAATAATTTATATTTCATAGAAATTGCAAATTTTATTAAATTATTTTATTATTTAAGGAGTACAGTTCATAATAATTGCAATTTAATTAAAAAACAACATTTTTCTTAAAAGTGACAAGAACTCTATTATACCGACCACACACGGTAAAATTGCACGAATATGAATGCACATGGTCTTCTGGCGGGAAAATTCAAATTGTTAATTACAACTATCTCATTATTTTCTTAATTTCATTAATTAAAATTATTTAATTCACCATAAAAAAATCAATTTATAAAAATTTCCTCAGAAATGCAAAAAAAAGTGTACACAGACATATGGCACGACAAATAATGTTAATTTAAAAAATTAAATATTTTCTTAATTTTAAAATTTTAGACCACGAGCAGACATTTTTCTATCTGTAAAGGGGAAGAGTTTAAATCTTAAGTTTTAATGCAAAAAAACTATACTTTTTACATAGGAAAAGGGACTAAATAGTGTCAAAATAAAAAATGTACTTTTTTCTTCATTTTTGATTTTTGACGACACGAATAGAAATCTTTCATTCTGTAGAGGGGAGGAGTTTAAATTTTAATTTCTATTGGCAAAACTTCATTTTTTATTAAGAGGATGGGAATAAATATTGTTTAATTAAAAATTTTATTTTCTCTTCATTTTAAATTTTTGAATCCACGAATAGAAAACTTTCTTTCTGTAGAGAGGAGGAATTTAAATCCGAATTTTTTATTGGCAAAAAATTTTTATTAAATTTTTTAAATTTACAATACTTAATCCCATCCTCTCAATAAAAAATGGAGATTTTTTGCCAATAAAAAATAAGATTTTAACTCTTCCTTTCTGCAGAAAGAATGATTTCTACTCGTGGATTCAAAGATTCAAAATAGAAAAAAAAAAAAATTTTTAATTAAACAATATTTAGTTCCATCCTATTAATAAAAAATAGAGATTTCTTTTAATAATAATTAAGATTTACACTTCTCCCTTATACAGCGAGAGAGTGAGGGGGAGAGTGATTTCTATTCGTGACTTCAGGAAACAAAAATAGAGAAAAATTTAATTTTTTTATTTTACAATGCTCAGTTCCATCCCCTTAAAAAATAATTGAGATTTTTTGGCAATAAAAATTAGGATTTAAACTACTCCTCTCTGCAGAAAGAAAGATTTCTACTCTTGGATTCAAAAATTTAAAATGAAGAAAAAATAAAATTTTTAATTAAACAATATTTAATCCCATCCTCTTAATAAAAAATGGAGAAGTTTTATCAATAAAAATTAAAATTTAAACTCCTTCCCTCTATAGAAAGAAAGATTTCTATTCTGCTGTACGATGTAAAAACTTAGTTAAGTCATATTTTTGACAAAAATGAGTTTTTGGTATCAATGGATTCGCAAGAAAAAACTGCGTCTGATTACGTTATTAAAAATTTTTTATTTTAATTATTTATTGCAAAAAATAGTTATTAAAAATCTACAAAAACCCAGAAAATGAAAGAATACTTGATAAAAACTCAGTTAACTCGAGTTGAGTAGTCCAAAAATCGTAGGAAGCGTTGAGATCGAGCATAAGATACGAAATAAAAACTTAGTTAACTCGACTTGAGGGTTTCCTCTTTCGAAAAGTGGCATGAGCCGGACACTGCATTTCGATGGGAGCAAGCGTAAGTCAACTTCGTTAAAGTTCGGATTTTCGTCGGGTGAATTCAGAATCCCATGCATTTAGCTTGAGTTAACTAAGTTCTTACTTCTGAACGAAGGCTCGCGCTCGCCTACCTTTTCGAAAAGCACTACGTAACTCGAGTTAACCAAGTTTTGCTTTTAAAAAATAAAACGTAAGTCAATTATTTAATATAATTTGTTTAAATAATTAACTTTTGACTCCAAAATTAAAAAGAACTCTATCAAATTACCTAGGAAGTGAAGTTAGATTAAAGAATTATTTATATTACATTAGGTTTTTAAATACCAACAATATTTCGGCATTTTCTCCGTTCGAACAAAATATGACTTAACTAAGTTTTTATTTCGCACGGCAGTATTCGTGTCGTCAAAAATCAAAAAATCGGACAAGTGCGAGTTACACTCGCATTAAAACCGAGGGTTCCGTACCCTTAAACCTGAAATTTAAGGGGGTTAAAGTGTGAAGGCAGGTGGAAAAATTCCAGTTTTGCTTAATTTTTCCTGTAATGTGAGCATAAAAACACATAGATAGACACAGTCACATATAACGAAAATTTTCAGTTTTTCCTTGAAAACGCTATGATAATCAACTCCAATCGTTCTCGCTTTTTTATTTGTAATCTACACATAAAAATACGTAAAAATATATAAATTTGAAAATCTTAAGATAAAATTTCCTTCTTTTTTTATTCGAAAAATCCATGATTTTTTCTAAAAATATGAGTTTTCCTTAAAAACAATATGATCAGCAACTCCAATCGTTCTCGCTATATTTTTTCTGTAATCTATACACAAAAATACGTATGTATACCAAATATGAACTGTCTTGGTCAAATAGTGTGTGCGCTAAGAGGATTAAACGCTTTTTTTCAAAATTTTTGATTTTTCCTAGACAACGCTATGTAAATCGGTCCGAATCATGTTCGCTATATTTTTCCTGTAATTTTCACGTAAAAATACATAAATGTAATAAATGTGAGATCTCTATGTGAAAAAATGTGGCCACCAGGGGGGGGGTACATAGTCATTTTTAGGGATTTTTGGTAAAAATGCATGGTTTTTCCTTGACAACGCTATAATAATCAATTCCTATGAGATTCGTTATATTTTTCCTGTAATCTACACGCCAAAATACATATGTGTACCAAATTTCCGCCCTCTATATAAATTCGTGTGGTCGCTAGGAGGGGGGTACATGCCTTGTTTCACTAGTCTCATTAATAGGGTTCCCCCTTCGGGTACGGCACCCTAAAAATGAAGAAAATTTTAATTTTTTTTAGTTTTTACAATATTTAGTTCCATCCCTTCAATAAAAAATGGAGATTTTTTGCCAATAAAAATTAACGTTTAAACTTCTCCCCTCTACAGAAAGAAAAATGTCTGCTCGTGGTGTGAAAAATTTAAAATTGAGAAAATATTTAATTTTTTAAATTGACATTATTTGATTGTCGTGCCATATATCTGCCCTGGCGGATTCGATTTACCTAAAATCGACCCAGCTGGGTCGAATCTAAGTCGAATCTAAGTCGAATTTAGGTAATTATCAAAAAAAAGCTTTAAATTGATGAAAATTTATAAAAATTAGTATTGTGAGGTTAAATGAACATTCATAGAGTTAATTTTTGTAAGAATTTTAATTATTAACGTGATAAATAATAAATAATTACTTGATATGTGCAAGTGGTAACTGTAGATTTTAACTCGTTGTCAGTTTTCATAATATTTTCAGAAATTAATGTAAAATGTGTGAAAAAATAATTTATATTTAATAGAAATTGCAAATTTTATTAAATTATTTTATTATTTAACAATCACATTTCATAATAATTGCAATTTAATTAAAAAATAACAGTTTTCTTAAAAGTGACAAGAACTTTACTATACCGACCACACACGGTAAAAGTGCGCGAATATGAATGCACATGATCTTCTGGCGGGAAAATTCAAATTGTTAATTACAACTATTTCATTATTATCTTAATTTCATTAATTAAATATATTTGATTAACCATAAAAGATAATCATTTTATAAAAATTTTCTCAGAAATGCCGAATTAATCATTTATTTATACCAATTTACTTATATTAATACTAATAATCACTATTTCTTTACTTTTAACTATCGCCCTATATTAGTTGCAGACGCCGTTAGATGGCAGCAGCATGCAGGGAGCACAAATTTCCAGCTATCCTATTACTTAAAATTAGTGATTATTAGCATTAGTATAAATAAATGATTAATTTTTTTATAACTTGTATTAAAAAACAATTTCATTAAAGAATTGTGAATATGAAATAAAAAATCTGCAACTTTTTTTTAAAAAAAAAAAGAATTTTGTTAAAAAAATGTAATTGTTAAATAAGTTTTAATGTAAATTTTTCTTATTTTTATGTCTAAAAAATTATATTTTTGTTAAAAAATTATGATGGCAAAATACAAATTTAACTAAATTTTTTGATCTTTTATTTAAGAATTTTTTAAAAAGTTATAAGTAAAAATTTAAGAAAAATATATCAGCTTAATTTTTATTATTTTAACAAAATTCTAAAGTTTTTTTTATAAATAAAGAAAAAAATTGCATATTTTCTATTTAATGAATGTTTAAAATTTGTAACTCTTTTCAAATCTTGGCGCGCGTTCCGCTGTTTCGTGTGTGGTCGGTATAATAGAGTTCTTGTCACTTTTAAGAAAACTGTTATTTTTTAATTAAATTGCAATTATTATGAAATGTGATTGTTAAATAATAAAATAATTTAATAAAATTTGCAATTTCTATTAAATATAAATTATTTTTTCACACATTTTACACTAATTTCTGAAAATATTATGAAAACTGACAACGAGTTAAAATCTACAGTTACCACTTGCACATATCAAGTAATTATTTATTATTTATCACGTTAATAATTAAAATTCTTACAAAAATTAACTCTATGAATGTTCATTTAACCTCACAATACTAATTTTTATAAATTTTCATCAATTTAAAGCTTTTTTTTGATAATTACCTAAATTCGACTTAGATTCGACCCAGCTGGGTCGATTTTAGGTAAATCGAATCCGCCAGGGTGTGTGCACCTTTTTCGGCATTTCTGAGAAAATTTTTATAAATTGATTTTTTTTGGTGAATTAAATAAATTAAATCAATGAAATTAAGGAAATTATGAGATAGTTGTAGTTAACAATTTGAATTTCCCCGCCAGAAGATCATGCGCATTCATATTCGCGCAGTTTTATCGTGTGTGGTCTGTATTGTGGAGTTCTTGTCACTTTTAAGAAAAATGTTTTTTAAGGGGTTGTATACAGTCAGGCGATCGAAAAAATGCAGTTTTTCGGGATTTTTTTTTGTAAGGAATATTTATTTATTGAAGCGGAAGTTTTCCTATATTCTTTTATTTACATCTTTTAAAGTTTGAAAAAATATATTTAATTCGTAAAAATATTATTCCTTTTGGAATAACGGTGAACATGATGACAATTGACAGAATCATCTATAATCAAAAAGTTAAATAGATTCTGTTAGTGTATGAAAAAATGAAGTCCTTAATCGAAGGAATTAAAAAAATATCACTTTTTGACAAAATGGCAGCTTCTAAAAAAAGTCATTTTTATGAAAAAAATGGACTTTAAATGTTCATTAAAATTATAGTTTTAATTTTATTTAAAAGATCTTCGATTAAGGACAGCAAAAAAGTAGTTATTGAGCGTGTGTGAAAATTAGAGCTAAATCGGTTCAGTGGTTTTCGAGAAATCGTGTTCACCGACTTGAAAAACATAGTTTTGAGAAAAACGAGTTTAAAGTTTCACAAACAGTTTATATTGAGTTGAAATTTTTTTATTCAAACTTACATTTAATCATCAATTCAAGTATATATTCGTCTAGAATATATACTCAGGTATACGAAAATTGTACTGTAGAATATAGAAGACGGGACAAAAAGAATCAGATTTCTATAAGTACTTGTTACAGACGCCGTACCTGCTCTACACCCCACGGTGCGTCTTTCTAGTTTTGTCTGTAACTTCGAAAATATTTCTCGAATCTTAATAAAATTTTTTTTAACAGCAGGCAAATATAGGTATATACATTAAGAAAATGAAAAAAATCGATTTTTTTAAAATTGTGACTGCATATAACCCCTTAATTAAATTGCAATTATTATGAACTGCACTCCTTAAATAATAAAATAATTTAATAAATCTTGCAATTTCTATGAAATATAAATTATTTTTTCACCCAGTTTACACTAATTTCTTGAAAATATGGTGAAAATTGAATTTAAAATCTACAGATACGTACCACTTGCACATATCAAGTAATTATTTATTATTTATCACTTAAATAATTGAAATTCTTGCAAAAATTAACTCAGTAAATGTTCATGTACCCTCCCAATACTTATTTTTAAAAATTTTCATCAATAATCAAAAGCTTTTTTTGATAATTTCTCAAATTCGATTTAGATTCGCCCTAGCTGGGTCGAACTTAGGTAAATCAAATCAGCCAGGGTGGGTGTAATGAACCAATAGTTCGTTATTAATTTATATAAATAAACCCCATAAAAAGGTGCCATACACGATTATTGCAAATAGACTAAAATAAATTATGTGTATGTGTATACACATATATATATATATCAATTTTTTTTGTTAATTATTAAAATTATAATTAATTTCGACAACCATGTGTCGAAATAGGTTTATGACCTGCAATTACACCATTTCCTTTTATTTCTTCCTAAAATATTATTTCGAAAATTACACTTGAATTAATGCACCCTCAATATATTGTGCAAGAAATTTCAAGTTACCTCGACAAAAGTAAAGATTATTAACCTCTGAATTCAGAGGTTAGCCACGCAAACCTTCGTGTTAAATTAACAATAATTGTTGCTTAACAGTGATTGTTATAAATAATTGCAAGCTCTGCAATTAACAACAATTATAATGTATAAAATGTACTCCTCACTCTTTCTAGAGCGAGTATAACAAAATTGCAATGACAGCTAAAGTATCATCGCCGAGTCGCACAGGTCATACACCTAGCAAACATATATATTATTTAGAAATAATAAAATTTCCGTTTAATCCCCTCCTAACTTGGCATAATTGTGGTGCATAAAACTTACAGAGACACTCCCAAAATTCACAGTCTTACGATATTATCGCGAGCGGTAATTATCGTTTGAGAGATTCTCATACGTAGAATTGTGAAAATTGTTGTGAAAATTTTTACAATCGGATTGAATCTCCCGGCGAATAATTCCGCAGAAGTATCGAGTATAATCGGATTTGTTTTACCGGCTGTCATGTAAACTTTCTTAATTTCTACAATAAAATTTTAAGTTACAACGGGACTATTTTTGCGTTAGAATCATCATTGATGATCGTATAATAGTCTTAAATTTAAAATCGGTAAAAATAAGAAATAAATAAACCAAGAATTCTACACTCGCGTAGAATTACGTGAGTAATCGCAGTGTGGATTCAACAAAAATCAACGCAAGTGTTCTTGTATTGAACGAAAGACTTTTATAATTTGCTGCCCGCTTTATTGTTAAGGCGGTAAATTAAGTTTCGACTAGTTTGGGTGAGTTTTATTATGTACAATTCTATCTAAACTAGTGTTGCATGTCAACCAAAACAATCGAGAAATTAACGATCTCAAGAAAGGTGATTGTTTAATTTTATTCAATATATTGATTGGTTCGTGTCATAGAGACAAGCTTCCCGTTAAGTAAATCGATCGAGATTTGCTTGATTCCGTTTTAACTTAACCTATGTATATATACAGAAATGCAGTGAAGATTTCAATGAATTTATTATATATAAACTATAAATTTTTTATAAAATTCTTTAATAAAATATAGTTTATGAAATTGTTTATTCAATTATAATAATAAATTGACATCAGAAGAATGTAACCCCATCAAAAATAAACAGTATACATAAATATTATGTATATAATAAATATTTTGTGCCTACATTTCATATTTAAAGTGCATTTTTGATGCGTCAAGCACATAGTATACGCTCATTATTTATTTAAAAATTATACAGAACTGTAGTATTTCTATATAAAATATATTTAACATTATACAGAACGGTTAATAACCTATGTTATTGTAAATAATATTTTTTCTATGTATCGTAATTAAATATATAGTTTTTATTGAAGAAATTAAAAATATTTCGAGTGATTACTATTATTATTATCTAACCTATTTAAATTTTTTAAGCAATTGAAATTTCTAATGTCTAAAATTTCTCTTAAAAACAATCACTATTAGTATAATTTAAATATTGTAATTTTTTAAAAATTATATATAATTTTTAAAATATTCTTTTCTCATTAAAATAAATACAAAATCATATAAATTAAATAATTTATTATTTTTTCTTTATTCAACGAAGTAATATTTAACATAATACATTAGAGAACAACTCATCCACGAATTCAAGCACATAAGATATTTTACAGAATCATTTTCCAATCTGTTCTTGTGTTTTCTGATGGTCAAAGATTTTTCATTTTAATAATTTTAATAATTTTATAATTGTCAATAAAATTAGTTAAATATTTGATAAAACTAAAATTTGTAAACTAATAAAAATATTAAATTAGGAAAAAAGTATGTAAAATTTGACATTCAAATTGAAACATTTTTATAAAATACTTTTGAGAAGCTCCTTTTGCTTACTCATCATCTAAATCTATCTGATCATGTATTCTTTTCCTGCTTTCGGTTTTGTTCGTATCTTCTGCCATTTTACTTTTCACAATTAACTTCCTTTTTTATTTTAAAAAATCCATGAAAAACAGGTATTTTATTATTATAATAAAAAATATATACGTTTGATCGAGATTTCGAAATAACATTCGAACGATCAAAGTCAATCATAAACAAAAGAAAATCACGCTTCTTGGCTTGATAAAATGTATCAATATTCAAGCATATGCAGTCGATATCGAGCAATTATTGGATTGACATGCAACACTAATCTAAACATTTTTATTGTTCTTGTTGCAAATGAAAGTGTAAGAATCTGAAAGAATAAATATGTCAATTATGCTACCTTACCTATTTTTCTTTTAATTGAAAGATATACCGTAGAAAAAACCATGAATTTTTACGAAAAATGCCTAAAAATGACTATGTACCCCCCTAGCGGCCACATCTTTTGACATAAAGAGTTTAAATTTGGTACACTTACATTTTTTTACGTAAAAATTAATGAAAAGTATAGCGAACTTGATTCGGATCAATTTACATAGCGTTGTCAAGGAAAAATAAAAAATTTCGAAAAAATGGTTTAATCTCCCCAGCGCACAAAACTTTCAACCCAGACTGTTCATATTTGCTGTATAAATGTATTTTTGCGTGAAAATTATAGCGAAAAAATGTAAAGAATAGACCCTTTGTGAGTTTGTTAATGAGATTAACCCTGAGGACCCAGGTAATAATTAAAATTTTTTTTAATAAAATTTTCTGGAGCTCTAATACAGGTATATACATATATACAGATATATATTTATTTTTATTTTCAAAACAAAAAGGAAGAAGATTAAGATTTTAGACGAAGATATTCTTATGCCATTTTGAATAGCCTAGATAAAGAAACGAAATATTAAACGAAGAAGGGCTTATGTTATATTCCTTGGTGTAAGAAATAAAGATATGCGTTACCCTATTCAGTTTTAGATTTTCTTTATAACTTTTCCACGTGATAAATGGAGTACGAAATTATTACCTGGGTCCTCAGAGTTATTATTTAATCCTCTTTAACAGATTGCAGGTCAAGCAAACCCTCATTTGCAAAATAAAGATATATCTTTCTCTCTCCATAACTTGTTCTTCTCTCTGTCACCGAAAACACAGCACGGGTGCGGACGGAATGAATGAATGAACTGGTAAATTATTACATATATATAATAGTAGAATTACAAGATTCTGTAACTTTCGTTACAGAATTATGTGATTTTACTGCACTCAGTTTGACAATATTAATGATTTTGAGGGTAGAAATACAAGATTCGTAAACTTACAGTACAGTATAGAGCGATTTTAAATGGCGATTGTAAAATTCCAGTCCCAATATAAATTTGCCCTACTGTGTCATGGTTTTTTTCCTCGCATACACTATATGTAATTTTATGGACGAATGTAAAGTTACATTTTTTAGTTAATTTACATTTTGAAAATGTGAATATCATGAATTTTGTAAAATTACTAAATAAAAAGTAAAAAAGCAATTTTTTTATTGTAAAATCACATATTAATAGAAAAATACATCGACAATTAAATTTTCTTTAAATTTAAAAATTTGTTTACTTTTGCATTTTTTTGCCTGATTTCGTTAACTATACAACTATTTTAATAATCTGTTATAATTAATTAATTTCGTTTCGTATGTCGTTTTGTTACATCGGGTACTTCGAATCACAATTATTAGTTAAATTTATTAAATTTACAACTTTTAGTAATTTTACAGGCGCTAGTGAATCCACATATGTACATATGAATCGACCTCAATGTACAGTTACTAGATCCCACAGTGGGCCAGGAGACCAAAAAATTTGGCCAAAAGTCATTATCAGATTTTTAAAAAGGATTATTGTGATATCAAATAGAGAAGTTAAAGTAGTTAATGTAGAAGTTTTTTAACTTTTATTGAAATATTGAAGCTTGTGGAGTAAGTTCATTTTAAAATAAGGCTTAAACAATGTCCGTATGATTATTGCTCTGAAATGACAATTTTTACGAAAAATTATTACTTCGCATTGGTTATAATGCATTTTCTCATTAGTTTGAAGCATATAATTTGTAAAAATAGTATATAAGTGTAAAAATAAATTGTATATTAGAAATACTGCGAACAAATTGAGACAAATTATGTTTTTTAATACTACATGTCAATACGCCGATTGAGAGCTCCTCAAAACTTCACGCGATATGAACTGTTGTGATGCCTAAAAGTTTTCAGTAGTTCATGCGTAATAGGCTCCAGGTGCGATCTGCTGCGAAAATTAATTCAGTTTTTAAAAAAATTAGTTTTTACGGTTGTATGCACGGTTTGGTTATGTACAGTAGTAACTCTTTGCGACACCAAAGCTATTTTTGAATGGCTTCTTATGACGTTGCATATGTAAATGTTTTTGGGGTCACTAATTCCTAATTTGAAGACAGATTTTCAAAAAATGCTACTTGGTCTCTACAGATTTAGTACTCAGCGAGCCCGAAAACTCCCGAGTAACAAGTTTCAAATAAATTCGTTTGATTTTTACAATGTAATATGCGATATTGGATTCGCCATCTTCAACTTTGAAAATCTGCCGTCAGGTTTGAAATCTATGACACCGAAAACCCCCGAGTAACAAATTTCAAGCGAATTAATTGAATTTCCAAAAATTCACACGCCATAATGGATCAACCATTTTGAATTTTTAAAATCTGATATCAGATTCGTAATCAGCGACAGCGAAGACCCCCGAGTAACAAATTTCAAGTGAATTTATTGAATTTTTAAAAATTCGTCCGCCATATTGAATCCGCCATTTTGAATTTTGAAAATTTGATGTCATATTCGTAATCAGCGATCCCAAAAACCCCCGAGTAACAATTTTCACGCGAATCCTATTAATTTTTTTTTGTCGTCCGCCATATTGGATTCGCCATTTTGAATTTTTAAAATCTGACTTCAGATTCATAATCAGCGACCCCAAAAACTATAAATACGCCCCTGAAAATTTAAAGATTCTTTGTTTTTTGGGAAATATGATTTTTGGCCAATTATAAGGGTCTCCTGGCCCAACGTGGATCCTGTAAAAATGTCTCACACATTGTAGGTTTTTTTCCTCGCATACTCTGTATGTAAAATTACAGAGAATTTTTTTTACAGTGTAGGAATTGGATACAAACACAATTCAAAAAATTGATAATTTATCCTTTTTAATGGAAAGTTAAAATTTTTCAATTCTTTTGAATTTCTCACTTCTTACTAAGTGTATACATCTCCTCTAATTATTACTATTAACTATTTTTACTACAATCTCAGCTCCTGTTTTTCCGTGTAGTAAAGATTAATAAAACTTAGTTTTTTTGAAAATTTTCGGTTATTTCTCAACACCATATGATTATCGGCTCTAGTCGTATTTGCTATATTTTTCCTGTATATAGGTTTTTATAAAGTTATTATTATGAATCCTATTTACATGATAATTTCTATTTTTTTTCCTTTCCAAATTCCTATTCCAAATACGTATACGATTATATAGAAAATCAGCTCATTAGATGTCCTGACCACGAATGAAACTCCTATTATTATAAAATGAAGATTTTACTTGAATTAAATAAACAATACTTATTTTTAAAATATAAACAGCTTAAGAATAATATTATATTTACAGGCAATTGCTGATGTACTAAAGTCGTTGAGTTGGAAATCATTTACAGTAATTTATGACACAGATGATGCTTTAATTCGAATACAAGATGTTCTTCAACTACATGGGCCGCTAGATTCTCCTATTACAATTCGTCATATAAGCGAAGATCATGATTATTTGCCTCTATTGAAAGAAATTTCGAATTCTACTGACTGGAATCTTTTACTAGATCTAAATCCAACAAATTTAGAGAAAGTTTTGATTGAAGGGAAGAAATTTGGAATGCTTAAGGATTATTATAAATATCTAATTTGTTATTTGGTAAGGTTTCTAAAACGTATAACCCCGGTAAGAAGGCTGGAACCCTAATGAAAATTCCTGTACAAGATCTTGTACCTGTTCTGATGAGAACATGTACAAGAATAGAATGACATTTAAATTATCATATATATTTTCTCTTTAAAATTTTGCCATTCCATTTATTTAATCTGAAATATTCCCTCTTTTTTTAATCCCTGTAAAATGGGATAGAATATTGGAAAAAGTAATTCTTTTTTATTCCAAAATACAATTGTATTCAATTAATGGAATACATTTCATAAAGTTTTAATTTCAAAAAGTTTTGTTAAATTATGTTTGAACTAGAAGACTTTTTAATCATCAAACGGGAATAGAAACTGAAAAAATTTAATCCCAAACAATTTCTCTGTGTTCAGTAGAAAGTATAATGTTTCTATTTATGTTAGGTTATATGTATGTATTGTTAATATTATAATATGTTATCGTTGAATGTTACTACTGAAGAAGTGTAGATAAAGTAGAATATCTCGATTTCTGCACGGAGAGAAGATCGGGAGCTAAGACTTCCCGTGCCAGCCTTGAGAAGTATTTTTCGTGGTTAGTAGTTTGCGAGCTATACGGGAGCAATGTTTGACAACGCAATTAGGGCGTCTCAGCTCCCGACTACGAGACGACTCTAGCGCATAAACAGAGTAGCGCAGTGCTACGTCTATAGCGGGAGGTCTTAGATCATGTACTTTTCTCCGTGTGCATGACTTAAATTTATAAATTTGTATTCTATGCGTAGAATTAAAAAGAGCAAATTTTCCTAATCAAATGGAATAACATTTTTCAATTCCAGACTTCTTACTGGGGCAATTGTTTTGATTGTATAACCAACTGAACTCAGAAATGACTTGTAACACAATGGGAAAAAACCATGTTCGTTCAAAATCGTTCTTAAAACGTTTTTAAAAGGTTTCCTGTCCGCCAATTAATGTTCTAAAACATTTTAAGAAAATGGATGTTTAAATAATGTTCTGGAACATTTTTTGGCTGACATGAAACGTTCTCAAAACGTTTTAAAAACGGTTTTGGAACGAATATGTTTTTTGTTAACTGGGAATTAGTGCGTCTCACTACTATACTTCAAACAAAGTTACTACTTACATTGAAATAACCATTTTCCTAGAAACTATACTTGGTCAATCAAGTAGACTTTTGCTCAATATGAGCTTTCGAAATACAGTCAGGTCTCACAAAGTGTCCGAGCTCGGGACCTGGCGTCTCGGTAAGTGTCTTTCCAGCTAAACCACGTCCTAGTGGTATGGTGGTGGGAAATTCAGTGTAGTATACTAAATATGAACCTCCAGTAAAGAATTTTTTTTCTTTCATATTTTATTTATAATTTTTATAAAAGATCATGTTACAACTGAATAATTATCATAAAATTATTGTTTATTAGTATTAATTTAATAAATTATTTTTATAAAAGGTCGATGGACTTATCGCCTTATACCGACACTCGCCACCTAGTTAAGTAGGAACAATAGAGAGATCTCCTACTATTTGAATTAAGCTCTGACAGGTCACGGGTGTTTTAACTCGTACCTGCAGCGTTTTAAGAAAAAGGATAATGAGGAGCGTGCTTACTGCCAGTTTCCTGTGGACAACGCAGAGCACACCCTCTTTGCCTGCAGCAGATGGGACTTAGAGAGGTAGGCCATGTTCACCGGTGTAAACGCTACAGTTTCACCAGAGAACATGGTAGCGCTGATGATCCAGTCCCTTGAAAACTGGTGGCTCATGGAGACCTTTATTATCTCTTTTATGATGAGAAAGGATCTCGATGGCCGTAGAAAGGCGTAATGAACTGTCTCCACGTACTATTTTTTTTATTTATTTGTTCTATTTGTTTATTTTTTTATTTATTTTGTTTTTTATTGTCTTTTTGCAGTTTCATATTATATTTTATGTGTTCATTTGTCTTTTTACAATTTTATTTTTGACTTTATTTATTTTATTTTATATATTGACTTTTAATTGTTTTTCTTTTCTGGTGTGCTGTTAATTCTGCTTTTACATTAAAAAAGGTTTATTATTTTAAAATTGATAACGCAGGATATCCGCAGGAATGGACTAAGTCATTTCGCGATAGAGTAGGAGCGCCACCCTCGAAGGCAAAAGTCTTTCTGACAGTTCCGAGGGTGGATTAAGGGCTCTCAAGAAGGGTTGACGGGTTTTAGTGGGTCGGGACTGGTAGTAGTTCGCCAGCTTATTTTGTTTATTGTTCACTTTTTTAACAACCCCACATAACCTTGGCATGCTGAAACCAAGGTATCTGTATACAGATTTCCCAAAAATCCCTAAGCAAAAAAGAATATATAATATAATATAAGTGGCCTGGGGCCTTTCTTATTTTATGAGCCGGCTCTGGTGGGACTTGTCTTCATTAATGGAGAAGGGATATAGACCCTTTGTGGATTTAGAAAAGGATAGAATTTGATCAGTTTATGAGACTAGACAGTTTGCGAGACCTGACTTTAAATGTTCTCATGATGAGACCCGGAAAAAAGTTTATGCCCCATGTGGTAAACAAATTGAGTTTGGTGACCACGTATAGATTCTAGGAAAAATTGTTATTTCAATGTAATTAGTGTCTTTGTTTTGAAGTATAGTAGGGAGACGCATCAATGACAAACCTGCTACTTATAAAGTATCAAGAAGAAGATAAAAAATTGATCGAAGAGTGAAATAGAGCTAATATTAAATTCTTGAAATTAAGATTTACTTGATAAAATCAAATGAATGAATTGCAAACCGTTAATTCACATTTAAAACACAAAAATGTCAATTTCTCGAAAAAGGGAGCAGCTAGGATTACAAGTTTTGCATATTCTGATCCTACAAGGGATCTAGAAAAACCCCCCACAACCCGATTTTGGATCTATTTTCATTGCATTTCTTTTTGACAGAAATTCATTTTGGCGTTGTCAGCACAAGTCATGACAGATTCATCAGAAATTAAAAAACCAACATCTTCTGTTAGTAGATGCCTGTAGCTTGTACTTGAAAGAAGAAAAAAGACAAAAAATTTAAATTTTTGGCAGAGTTTTGAAAAAATGCCATTTTATGGTGAAATTTTCACCACTTTCCCTACTGGAAAATTTTACATAGGTCTCTACAAGGAATCCTAAAAGGATTTCATGTAAATCCTTATATGATTCTTTATAGAAACATATTTAGGTTCCCACAAGGAAAAATCCTATAGGATTCCTTATGTCTTCTTATAGGCCTCCTATAGAAGTTTTCCTATAGGATTAATTATATCTGCCTATTTAGGAATCCTATAGGAATTCATAGTTTCCTACGTAGGAAGATATAATAAATACAAAAGGAAAACTCTTGTAGGATTTACTCTTTGGAGAACCTACATAGGTTCCTAAAAAGAATCCTATATGAATTTACATGAAATCCTTGTAGGATTCCTTGTTGGGACTTATGCAAGATTTTCCAGTAGGGTTTTGCCATGTAGAATTAGTTGTGATTTGAAAAAAACCTTCATTTAAGCACGAGATAATGTTATCTTGAAAAAGTGTGGTAATGGTAATTATATGTAATTTATAAATTATTTTCAATGTTAAATACATTAATTCACATATAAGTCAACATTTTTAATTTGATTAAAACTCAGAAACATAACTTAAAAACATCTTCGTCGGGCCAACTTTCACCCAGAGTTTGTCAAACCAAAAATTTTTAGTCGATTAAACAACATTCCCCGAAGTTTTGGCAACCGTCAGGCCAACTTTCACCCAGAGTTTGTCCAACCAAAAATTTTAAGTCGTTTAAAATACGTTCGCCGAAGTTTTACCAACTGTCGGGCCAACCATCACCCAGAGTTTGGCCAACCAAAAGTTTTAAGTCGTTTAAACTATGTGCCCCGATGTTTTGCCAACCGGCGGGCCAGCCATCACCCAGAGATTGGCCAACCAAAAATTTTGAGTCGTTTAAACTATGTGCCCCGATGTTTTGCCAACCGGCGGGCCAACCATCACCCAGAGTTTGGCCAACCAAAAATTTTAAATCGTTTAGACTACGTTTCCCAAAGTTTTGCCAACTTTAGACTAAAGTTGGCCTTAGTTTCGCTAAGGTTGGCGAAATCCCCTTGCCATAATTGGCTTGCAAAGTCCAGCCAACTATGGCCACATGTAACTGACAAAGTTGGGCAGGCTTTGGCAACTGTAACTCCAGATGCCAAAGTTAGGCCAACTTTGGGCCATCCTTCAAACTCTGGCGGCCTGGGATGTTTCGTTGCGTCGCTAGTATAGGAAATGAAACATGGGCATCGTGCTTCTAAAGACACATATGTGGATATACTTTTAAGTAACCTAATAATAAGATAATTTCTCATATATAAATCATTTATAGTTGTAGACAGATCATCTCGTATGCTTTGCTGGAGATTGCTCAACATGTTCAATCATAGAATTTTTACGGACTATGTCATATTTCACTTTGCCTTCCTGATGCATTTATTTTGTTGTCGGCATTTGTAAATTGTAAATTTGACATCAAATTTGTGGTCAGCGACCCTAAAAATACATTTACTTTCATTTTTATAAAATCAAATTACTTTTTATCAAAGTTGACAGTTAATTTGACAACATATTCGTGATTAGTGACGACAAAAACCTTTATAACGGTGTATTGTTTATTTATACGTACTTTCAATTTGTTCGAGTGTTAGAAAGTTAGATGAGCCAAACTTGGTAGACTCCTTTAATCATGTAATATAAGAGTTGTCTTTTTTTTCAAAAACAAAATTTTTTCAATTGATTATTTAAAAATCGGACAAGTGCGAGTTACACTCGCATTAAAACAGAGGGTTCCGTACCCTTAAACCTAAAATTTAAGGGGTTTCAAGTGTGAAGGCAGGTAAAAAAATTCCAATTTTGCTAAATTTTTCCTGTAATGTGAGCATAAAAACACATAGATAAACACATAGTAACATATAAAATTATTATAAATTAAACATTAAATAAAAAGTTATTAATGTTTAAAGAGATGTCGATAAAGTGTCAGTTTAAGTGTGTTTTCTTTTATTAATTTTGAAGAGAAATATGTGAAATGTGATTAAAATGATAACTTTTGTCAATAAATTATTACTTATAATATTAATTGTAGTAATTTTCGCCCTTATTTAGTGTTAAAAAAGCTTATAATTGTTTAATTTTTCATAGTGTATTTTACAATGTGTGATTTTACCGGTTATGTAGCTGTGTTGTGAAATGAGGATCGATATTACCTGCAACACGATTGCCGCGCGAAAGTTGCGATAGATGTCGGGCCACAATTTAGTCCTATAGCTTTATTGATATCAGCATTTCATTAGATTATATACGAGAATAAATGATAAATTAATTTTATAAATGATTAACGCATTATAATCAATAAATAATTTTTAAAAAATTAAAAAACAACTTTTCCGTTTTTTTAATTAATAAAAAAAATATTTTTACCTATTCAAAATTAATGAACTTGCAGAAAAATTTTTTTTAGTAAATAATCAATTTGTTAAATTTACAAAATTAATTTATTAATTTTCAATAGAAGGAGGAGCCATTAATCAGTAAGTATTTATTAATAATTTATTAATTAATTAATAATTAACTATTAATATCAAAATTATTATTTAAATAACTTAAATAAGTTAATTATTACTATTAATTAATAAATACTTACTGATTAATGGCTCCTTCTTCTATTGAAAATTAATAAATTAATTTTGTAATTTTAAAAAATGTTTATTTACTAAAAAAAATTTTTCTGCAAGTTCATTAATTTTCAATAGGTAAAAACATTTTTTTTATTAATTAAAAAAACGGAAAAGTTGTTTTTTAATTTTTTAAAAATTATTTATTAATTATAATGCGGTAATCATTTACAAAATTCATTTATCATTTATTCACGTATAATCTAATGAAATGCTGATATCAATAAAGCTATAGGACTAAATTGTGGCCCGACATCTATCGGAACTTTCGCGCGGCAATCATGTTGCAGATAATATCGATCCCCATTTCACAACACAGCTACATAACCGGTAAAATCACACATTGTAAAATACACTATGAAAAATTAAACAATTATAAGCTTTTTTAACACTAAATAAGGGCAAAAATTACTACAATTAATATTATAAGTAATAATTTATTGACAAAAGTTATCATTTTTATCACATTTCACATATTTCTCTTCAAAATTAATAAAAGAAAACGCACTTAAACTGACACTTTATCGACATCTCTTTAAACATTAATAACTTTTTATTTAATGTTTAATTTATAATAATTTTTCCATAAATCATCTACAAAAACACTAATTTATCTTTATTTTTCACTTTTATATCATTTTTTTTAGCAATTTATCAATAAATTTTCACTCTAAGCGAATTTAAGCGATTTCTGAGCGAAATCACTCAAAATGTAAGCTTGAACCAATCCGCCAGGGTGTATAAATTTGAAGCCCTTTAGATAAAATTTTCTTCGTTTTTTGAAGAAAATTCATGATTTTTATCGAAAATTATCAGTTTTTCCTTGAAAACGCTATAATATTCAACTCCAATCGTTCTCGCTATATTTTTTTTGTAATCTACACGTAAAAATACGTAAAAATGTATAAATTTGAATCCCTTAAGATAAAATTTTCTATACTAAATAATACGTATAATTATACGTAAAATTATACTTGTCATTATTTTATAATATTATAATTTATTATAATATTATATTTTAATTATACGTGTTTTTTTCACTAGGGTAATATTAGAACTTATCTTCCACTTAAGTCACTCAAAACTATTCACATATGTTTCTATAGAAGTACAGTGCCCATGTTTCATTTCCTATTAGCGTCGTCAGTTCATACGTGCTTTTGGAACATTGGGACACAATCGGCGATACCAGCTCCATACATAGTTCCTTCTTCGGTTTCTAAAAGATCATTTTCAAGTTATCCAATGCCACTCTAGTAGCAGTGAGTGCCTTGGGCCATTTACTGCTACCCGACTAGTATAAACGCGTGACTTCACACTCTCGGCGAGTTGTTGTATGTAGTTACTCAATAATTCAATTTTTTGGAAAAAAATCACCGTAATCTCCCCTTAAGGGAAGTTCCTAGTTTAGAAGGCGGTGCACATCTGGTCTTAAAAAACGGCAGGCACGATAGAGACCGCAATTTTTGTTTGAAACATAAAATCAAAGAAAAAATTTTAAAGTTTAGATATGTAGTTTCTATTCGAACCAAGAAACTTCCAAAAAAATGATGAAATTCTATAATTTTGAGTGATAAAAACAAAAAATAATTTTAAAAAAATGACTTTAACTGGTTCTCAAAAGTGTAAGAAGTGTAAAAAATTCGGAATAGACAATAAAATAGAGGAAGAGGGGCGCCTCCGAGTTTAGACAGGCGCTTTAACACCAACCCGACTCCTCGATGCGTTAGTCTCGCAATTTAAGGGGTTTCCTAAATTTTTTTGCCCTAAAATAGAAGGTTTATAAAAGATCGTGTACTCATAAGTTTTAAAATATAATTGATCAAAAGTTTTTACATGTTACTATATACGTCAAGAACTATTTAAAAAAAAATTGCGATCTTAAAAAATATTATTATGCTCCTTCTACAGAGGTCGCTATGTACACTGGTCAAAATCAAAGTCCTTTACGGTAACCACTGTAGCTCATCGCAGAATCATCTAAAATAAAAAAATCAAACGTGATTTTAAAGTTTAAGACCTAATACAGGTCCTAAACCTCGAGATATTAAAAAAAATCAAAAATTAAAAAAATGGCAAGCTTTGGAACCCAAAAAACTGAAAAAACACCATTTTTTTGACAATCAATCACTCACAAAAACCTGATTATTGAATATTTTAAATATATTAGAGGTTTAGGGCCTGCAAAAACTTCCACTGAATCGAATGCAACTTGAATTTTTGAAATCGGTCAAACGGTTTTTGAGTTCTACTGGTTACCATTTTTAAATATAGTGTTTTGAGAAAAAAGCGTTTAAAGTTTTGATATCAAAAGGTTATAATTAGTCAAGCAGAAGTAACTAAATCAGCTTGAAAATTCTTACTCAGGGGTTTTTGGGGTCGCTGATTACGAATATGATGTCAGTTTTTAAAAATTCGAAATGGCGGATCCAATATGGCGGACATGAAAGTTAAAAATCAATTGCATTTACTCGAAACTTGGTACTCGGGGGTTTTTGGGGTCGCTGATTACGAATATGATGTCAGAATTTAAAAATTCAAAATGGCGGATCCAATATGGCGGACGAAAAATTTTAAAACTAATCGGATTTGCTCGAAAATGATGAAATGATATGAATATGATGAATTGTCCGTACTGGGTCCATGACCATGTCGGGTTTATTATCAGCAAACCAAAAAACCTTTTTTATATTTGAATGTTACGAACCGAAAAATATTAATTATAAAAATTATTATTCTTTATGTCCTGGAGGCACCAAGCTGCCGAAATTAAAAATTCCGTTTATTTTTATGGGATCGTGTATCCTATTTTAAAAGAAACTGCCAAGTTACGTTATTCGAAAATTGAATTTAAGGGATAAGACACAATGAAACAATTAAGACCCTTTTATACATTTATTTTATAAAAGAAATCTCGACTTTAAAATGTTGAAATAATACAATAAGATAAGAAGATGGAACGATACATGTTTAAAAACTTACTCTACTGCTTATTATACCATCGCAAGCTAACGAGGGCGAGGCTTCGAGCTGCTTTCCGACGGGCGAAAAAAATACACACACTTATCAAAGCGCGAAAATGTCATTTGGTAGCGCACAAGAATGCACTTACGGGTCCACCGAATTTAAACAGCGCAGGCACCACACGTGCGGACTGGCCGGTCAAAAAGACAAAAATTCAATAATTTGATTTTATTCAAATTATTGGATTTTTATTAAAGACGACTTCCGTTGGACTTCGTCGGCGTGAAGTATTCATTTTAACTTTACGTCCGTCCAATTTTAATCACTATCTATGTAGTGGATTGTAAAAATTGGAAATCCGACTCACGGACGGGCTTAGTCCCGGCGTCTCAAAATCGTTTTTACGCCTCTGAAGAATTTCAGAGCTGACTCGCGAATGAGAGTTGTACAGCAATTAATTGATTTCCGCGATGCACTTTTATATGAACGTTTAGAGACTTCAGGTGGGAAAATTTTGTGGACTAAGGGTTTTTAACACGTGAACAAGGCGTGAGCTCTGGGCCTGTTACTATGCCAATAATGCTGAGTTTTCGTTTTCTGTTAACAGTTATAGCCAAATATAATAATAGTCACTTAATAAAAATCAAGCATAAATTATTATTGAAAGACTTGTTTTTTTTTTCTTTTATTATATATATATTTTTTTTTTTTTTGGATTTATATTATGAATTTTCCTTGTTGGAAAATGTTTTGATTTTGGGTATTTTTATCCCTTTTTCATTTGCGACAATTACAACTTTGATGTTGTGTTGTCGTGGGCATGTAAGATTGTTAGGCCCAGAATACGTAATAAAAAGGGGTGAAGTAAGAAAGGATCGGAAACTGAAGAATTACGTTCATGGAAAAAGCTCATCGCGTAGATTTGTTCTAAATATCATTTCCCATAATTCGTGAGAAGTCCAATTTCTAATGTGGTTTCTACGCCTATCTATACTCATTTAAGACCCGCAAGCAATAATAGTACATGAGTAAAACACTTATTGTCGTTATTTGTAATCATTAGCTTCCATATTTTTATCTTGAGAACGTTAGTCTAAGAGAAAAAGATTCGCTGGTACAATGTATCTCCTTTTCTCTTAGAACGGCTGTTAGGTGAAAAGAGACGCACGCTCTATAGTGAATACAAGCGAGAACACTATGCGGTTGAGAGAGAACGCATCAATAATGTATCAGAGAGAGAAAGATTCCTATGTATAGCATATCTTCTTTCTCACTCGCGCAATGCCGAGGGATGCGCGGGGAGCTTCCACTGACCGCGTTCAGCGGTGGCCCCCACCCGTCGATGCGAAGACATTATTTTAATTTCGAATACTTTAATTTTTTTTTTTTTTTTTTTTTTTTTTTAATTAGGTACTTATTTATAACAATAATAATACTAGCAGAATATATTTATCTACACACAAATAGCAACAAAAATAATAATAATAATAATACATACATACAATTGAGAGAGGAGAAAATGATATAAATTATAATTAAAATATATGTTGAGCATTTCCTGAAAATCATTGAAATCATAATAAAATAATTTTAGGTTGCTGGAATTATATTTTCAAGCAGAAAAAAAATAATTTACTGTCGAGGCCCGAGTTCATTTTCGCGCGATAATCAGCTGCTGACGTACTCATTTTACAGCAGTTTTTGGTGCCTTTATAATTATAAATATTATAAAAATAAAATGAATGGAATTAATTAATTTTGAATTTCATTTTAGGACTAAAAATTTAAAAAAAAAAAAATATATGTTACGTACTTGCGTAACAAACCACCGTGGAAATTCCTGTTTTCGTCCCCGAAAACTTGTCGCAATGGAAATGAACTTGGGGTATGACTGAAAATTTCATGTTTTTCAAGAATGCAGAAAAGAATATTATATGTCAAACATTTAATTTGAATTTTAGAAATTATGTTTCGCAGTTTACATATGTATACATTGATTCTTCATAATGATCGGGTTAAATTAAATAAAATAATTATCGTTATATTTGACATATAATTATCTTTATATTTACTATTGATTCTATAATAATAATATATTTTGTAAATATTTACCATTATACAACCAGTTGGAACTATTAAGTATTCTTGTTTTGAAAGATTTGTCTAAGTATATTTAAAAGTTATTATTATTATTTTAAAGTTTTGGAAAATTTAAAAAAAAATTTTTTTTTTTTTTTTTTTAAACAAAATTTTAGAGAAAATGATCAAATCATCCTGTGTCAAGAACCATCCGTGACCAGAATGTTAACCATGCGAGTGCACCTGCACATATGCAATTCGATTCGATACACATATACGCATACATTATAACGTTTAAGAAAATAATCGAAATTGAGGGGCTATAAAAGAAGGAAAACGCACTCTAGAATAATTGAGATTAAATAGGCGGTGTTAGTAAGTAGTCGATAATATAAATCGGAAGTAACATTCTGATTATAATCTCATTTTATTTGTAAAATAAATGAGATCATGAATGACTAAAGTTGATCTGCTTGAGGAGCATTGTCAAGTCCTATGAGCTAGTACAAACAATACTCTATTATGTTGATTTAATTTTCTGAGGTTTTCAAATGGGATTAATTTTTGACAGCGGTGACAAACGAATGTTAAGAGAGAGTAATGAGGTTACAACTCATCGGTGTCGATCGCAGTTATTAGTAGATGGAAGTTGACATCAAATTTCCGACGTGGATCTTCTATGGAGCGGTACGTTAACGATTTCGGATATCACAATCGTCCTTGTCGATTTCTGAAATTTGATGATGGCTTTCTGACGGAAGACAAGATGTAGCAGTTTAATGACTTTGATATCTCTTAAAGTCCAATTGCAGGGTATTCCAAAATTGTTGATAACTAGGACCGGTTGCACAAATTTCTGGTTACTCGATAACTCGTATCGTGGTATGAATGACATTCCACTACAGGCTTCAGAAAAATGGACCATAAGAATGACCCTCGGCTAACCAAATTGGCTGGGTAAGAACGCCATGGCTACGATAGTTAACTCCTCCCTTCAACCTTATTTTATCGGTGAGATGACAGTTGTCTTCAGAAGATCCAGATGTTGGTTGACGTTGAAATTTTGGATGGAGTTCTACTAGTGGTGACATCGTTGTAACATGAGTCCAAAGTAACTCTTGCCGTTATGATGTGGCAGGATTGTAGGCTCGCCTAATCAAGGCCGATTTGCGGTTGACTGACCTTGATTTTGGTCGAGGTTAGGTTTGATGACAGTTTAACCTCGATTACCGTATAGGATCGTATAGGATCTAAAATGCAGTTGGTGGCATTTTAGATTATGATGTTGACCCAACAACTTCCTGGAGCCAAGCGAGCCCTTTTCTGAAGACAGAAAACATTCTGCCAGGCTTAACCCTAAGTGTGGCACCCTCAGTCCGACATCATGAGAATTAGCTCCTGGTTCTAAGGTAAAGCATAGGAAATTGGGGGTCATCTCTCAGTGATCTAAAAACAAAGGTATGTTAATTTCAATTTGGTTGTAGACAATGGCTAGGTGCTTAACCATTATCTCATTTTCATGGTGGTAGCGTTACAAACCTTGTATCGCCACCATGGAATATTCCTGCTCATGTTCGGGAATATTGAAATAAAAATTTTGTTTTCAAACAGTAATACATAAATAAATAAAACAATTTAATAATCGAAAAGATCCATTTTATTCAATTGAATACGATAAAATTTTGAAGATAAAAATTTTTTTTTTTTAGTTATAATCTTACTTAACAAAATAAATTTCACACAAAAAAAATGTTTGAATAAACGAGTATTAAAGAATTTTGATATTTCTATTTTTTTTTTTTTTTTTTTTTGAAGAAAATATCTTTATTTATTGATTCATTTATTTATGTTAGGTTGGTAGTCGAAGGAGAAGAAATTAAAATATAGGTTTTAATTTAGTGGATAGGAAGATTGAGAATTCTTAATAAGTGGGACAATCTCAATATAAAAAAAAATTCCATCCTTCTTAACAATAAAATTAAATTAAACGAAAATAAAAGATTCTGAAAACAATTAGTTAGCAAAAGAACCCTTTCATGTTTGCAAGTTCACAGGGATGATTCATGGTATTCATCGGAGAAACAAAAATAATTTTGAAACAACAGTTTTGTTTTTATGAAAAATAGTCATTTTATACTTTGCTTTCCACCATACAAAAGGAAACAAAAAGAGGACAGTCTTTTCCTAGAGTCACTCTTCCTCCTGTAGGCACACTTGTATTTACGGTACTTTGTGCGGGGATGATTATGATGCAACACCACGTAACCTTTACCTGCCTTCCCGTAAACGTCGCCCAGTTATCAAAATGACCGTCAGGGTGACTGATCCTCGATTGTCCCAACTGCATGATAAATCACAATGCATTTAAAATGAGTAAAATATATACTACTTTTTACGTATGAAAAGTATTGAATTGAAGAGGAAAATTATACGGGAAAAATTTAGAAATTTTGTATTAACAGATTTTAAATTTCTATATAAAAATTTAAAAAAAGGAAACGAAAGAAATGTCATTATTTTTAATGAATTATTTAAAATTCAAACTGCATAAAACATCTTAAATAATTTTTCCATTTATTCTGCCGCCCTGTGCGATGCTTTACGCAGGGGCGCAGCAAGGAGAAAAATATTTCGAATGAAAATATTATCTTTATTCAGAGTTCCTCTGTTTTTCTTGCTCAAATTTAAAAATTATTTTTTTTTTGAATTATTACGCAAAAATAAAATGGTTTGGTTGCTGTAATCAAATAAGTTCGATTGGGATTTTTTTTTTTTTTTTTTTTTTTAGACTTAGTAAAAATCTTAGTTCAAATCTTAAATTATGTTTTACTATAGCATATTATAGTAACAAATATTATTACAATAAAATGTAGAGATTAGTTAATATAAATTTTTTACAAATAACCTATAAATAATTCGTTACTAATATTAGTGAATTATAGTAAATTATAATTATAATTCTAATAATATAATAATAATATAAATAAATATATAAATTAATACTATTATTATTAGAATCTAATTAATATGTAATTATATACATTAATAGTAATAGATTATAAATTAATTAAAATTATTAATTTAATTTAATTAATTAAAACAATAGTAATAATAAAGTAATAACATAAAAAAATAAAGTAAAATTAATTTAATTAAGTAAAGGAAATTAATTTACTAATAAACAAATTAAACAATTGTTTATTGATTATTAATTGATAAATTAGATTAGATACATTAATAAATAGGTTTATTAAAATTAACTAATTACAAATACTCATTAGTTTTCTAATTTCTAATTCTAAGTTATTTTATGGAATAAAATAATGGGATAATTTTTGACCGAACCTTTCGATTAAAACAACCAAATCAGCCTAGTTAAAGTTACTAAACTAAATGTAACAATGTTAGAATTTATTGGTAAAAATAAATTTTAATTTTGAAAATAAAGAGTTTAATCATTAATACAAGGTAGTTCAGATACACAAAAGCATTGTCAACAAGACGTCTCTTGAGGAATGCGGAAAGACTCTAATTTCGAAGACATTGACCGTGATTTCATAAACTCGCATTTAATGAGTCAAGGCCACTGATCGTAACCTAATATGCAAGGAAATAACAGAAGACACTCTGAGACAATTTTGCACATATAATTTATGTTCTATTTTAATGTATAAAAGCCAGGTGAGAAATTCTTGCATTTCTCTTTAAATAAAAGCATATTGAATTAAATTAAATTATATTATATATTATATCCGCTTTTGAATTTAAGGGAAAACAAAGAAAACGGAGTATTAGATTTTCTTAATTTTGGAAAAGATTGGAAAATTTGAAAAATTATTTCAGAATAAAAATTATTAAAAAGATCTTTAACTTTCAGAATTTAGAAAACAAAGAAAATAGGAAAAAATTTTAGAAAGAAAATTATTTTCTTTACCTTAGAAAAACAAAATTCATTTTAGAAATGATTTTCGCCACCATGGAATATTCCTGCTAACTTGCATGCAAATTTTCCGATGTACAAAATTATGAAGGCGAATGGGGAATAATTTTGGATACAAACTTTTCAGATTCTACACCTAAAACATTGCGCCAATTGTAACGTTCCATAACTAGGGCTCTGTACTAAAAGCTGCGCAACTAGTGTAAAAAAAAATTCGGAAAGATAAGCGATAAAGCTTTCTTTTAAAATTCGAAATTTTCCTCGAGTTTTTCCACTGACAATGAGGAAAATTCCTGTTTGAAAGATATTTTCTTCGATCTTCCACCCTTTTTTTTTTTTTTTTTTTTTTTTTTTTTAAATTATTTACGATGATGATGATATGATAATATAAGGATGCACATAAAAATTAGAAAAATGCAATTTTAATTATGAGAAAATAGTCCGCAAAAGTATTACATTTTCATTTTAATTCAAAATATTTATTCATTGAACCGAAACTGGGTTTTCTATTGTCTGTCATGTGAATATTTTTGGAGGTCTTCTGCGCGAAGGGCATGTTCGCAGGCCTCTTCTAAGTCCACGGGGTTTCTAGTGTCAACAAAAATTGACATTTCTTCTGGTAGTCCGCGAATGAAAGATTCGAGGGCACAATCTATAATCGGTTGTATCAGGAGTTCACTTTCAGGAAGCACACGAGTACGCGCGTTGGGGACATCGGCTTCGCGAAATCGTCTATTGTACTTTGCTTCGAGGGCATGTTTTGCACCACTTAGAAGTCCGCGCAACCTATCGTTATAGTCCCGAACAGTTTCGGTTTGTTTCATCCTTATTGTCATTATATTTTCGAAATACCATTGGTATTTTTTTGTAGATGCAAATCGTTTATGCAAATGAGCGACAAGCTCGTCCACTCTATTAAAATGTTTATCTCTAACACTTTCCCTAGCTGCGCCCTTTAACTTACTAAGGACTGCTTTAAGGAAACCCGGTTCTGTGGCATCGGTGGTGAATACGACACCATTTGCTACATCTTGTAGAAATTCTCTTAAGGGTGGATTCTTTCCATCAAAGAAAGGGATGTGGTATGTACTCTGTTGTAGGGTCATACATTCGAGGACAGAAGCCATGGCGGCCGTAGTGTCCTGGTTAATTTGTCGAAGTGTTATGTTGGCATGTTCTGTCTCTAATAAAGAGTGATTATTCCCGCCCCTTGCGCCGGGGTTGTCTTCGGGATGGTCCGGCATTTTTGCCAAAAGGGTCTTAATTGACAAAAGGAATTAAAAAAAATTGAATTGTTACAAGGGGTGATGATATGCGTGTTTAAATATACATGCATATATTATATATATATATATATATATATATATACATACATATATATGCCCACGAACACATACACATATACTTATGTGCCCTTTTTTTTATACGCAAACTTGGCAGTCTCTTCTTTTCGAGAGGGGAACAAACTATCTCTCTTATTTTCTTTTCTCTTACGCCACCGCGGAATATTCCTGCAAACTTGCTTCAAGGAAATAGTCGATGTAGAATCGGTTATTCGCTTTCTTAAAAAAAACCAGTACTGAGGGAATGTTACAAGGCAACGTCGGCGTAGGTGTTAAATCTTTGAGTGTTTTGTCAGTCAGAATAGGTGAAACCATTTTAGAAAAATTATTAATTATTTTCAATCCAAAATCATTACGTCACTGTCATATGCCGTAGTCTCGTCAGAGTCGTTTGAACTATCGTCTAAGTGTTGTTGTAAGAGTTCTATTCTGCGACGAGCCAATTCCTCCTCTCTTTCAAGGTCAATTACTCGAGCTTGTGGAGGGGGAACCTGGGGGTTACTTGGACCTGCTATGGGGAGGACAACTGGGGACAAAGGTTTCACTTTATTAATGGGTTTGATTTTTAATGTCGGTTCGGTAAGGTTATAATAAATTTCCGAACTCGGAACTCTTGTCGCTGGTTGTTTTTCTGTAATTGTGGGTGCACTCTTTTTTCCTGCAATTTTTCCCCACCTTTTTCCTGCTCTTTTTCCTCTAGGGTTTTTATTGAGCAAAAATCCGTTTATACTGGACATTTTAAAGTATTCATTATCGAAAATTTTCCTTTCTTTTCGCTGATTTTCATTAATTCCACGTCAGGAATTCGTTACATTTATATCAACTCAGCAAGAAGCTTTCCTCACGGGGAGATCGTACTGAAACCAGCGCTTTTGAATATTACGAGATGCGAAAGAGAATTTGATTTTCTTCCTATCTCGCTTTTCTTTTCGGAAAATTATTCAAATGCAGCATAGGAATTTCCGATCTCGCGGTGTCGTACTGGCAACAGCGATGGAGAGTAACTGGTTTTATAATCAATTTAATGATTCTAAAACTTCGTTTTGTAACGGTTTTTCTGCATGGATATTAAGGAAATTCTCAGGATTCAGATTTTCTTTTAAGTTTTTCCGTATTAGAGAATTTTCGCAGTGTAACAACTCAGCAAGAAGCTTTCCTCACGGGGAGATCGTACTGAAACCAGCGCTTTTGAATATTACGAGATGCGAAAGAGAATTTGATTTTCTTCCTATCTCGCTTTTCTTTTCGGAAAAGTATTCAAATGCAGCATAGGAATTTCCGATCTCGCGGTGTCGTACCGGCAACAGCGATGTAGAGTAACTAGTTTTATAATTAATTTAATGATTAGAAAACTTCGTTTTGCTACAATTCTTTTAAAGGGAAAACCTTAAGTGAAAAATTTTTTTTTTTTTTTAAAGAAAATTTTAAACAGTATTTATAAATTTTGGGATGATAGTAATCCCAATTCAATGGCGCTTTGTCTGCCAATTATTCCCGTTGTAATGTGACAATCTTGTGAGAAGAAAGAGTCCACTACACAAAAACAGATCTCGATTCCATTTACTGGTAGAAAAACAATGCCTAAGATTTCTGCATATTCGTCGTTTATGCAGTCTCCGGACGGGAACCAAGAATCGCGCAGTCTGTCTTAAGTTGTGTCTCACAAATATAATTAAGTTTGGTATCGTTATTGACAAGGATTTCTAACTATTCCAGAGATGTTCCGAATATACTGTCACACTCAAAAAAAAAATTTGTTTGATACAACAAAAACTTGGTTGAATACTTTTATTTGAATCAACCAAATGGGTTATTTCATTTGAAAAAAAAGTTTGTTCTTCACAAGAAAAGAAATATGTTTGATTCAAAAAAAAAAATTGTTTTGTTAAACTTATTTGTTTGGTTTGAATAAATATTTTGGTTGAATTAATTTCTATTCAATGTGATCTATAATATTAAATGTTCTTAATGTATAATAACTGTCATTATGAATTACAAAAATTTTCGTTTGCTGATAATCAAATGAAATCCAAGTATTTATTACAATCAACCAAATATTTATTTGAATCAACAAAACTTTTTTTTTTCTTGATTCAAACAAATTAGGTTAAATATATTGTACTCGAATAGTCATGGTAACTTAATCATGAAAAAAAATATTTGTTTATGATAAAATTATTTTTCCGTTCAGTCTTTTAAACGAGAAACTGACCGATTCTATTCTTCAAACTCTAAGGTCTTGTTTAGTCGTATTAGGCCACGGGGCCTAATTTTATTTGGCCTAATTTGAATAATTCATAACAAAAAAAATAAAAAAAATCAATAGTTTTCAATTACTTCTTTAACAGAGTAAAGTGGCCCTTAAACAGAAAAGTTGAAATAAGATTCCTAATAATTCCGTAATTAGAGAGAGCGAAAAGGTGACGATAAGTAACACGAAAGTAAATAAAAGAAAAATTTCTATTAAAGACATGTTAAGTATAGAAGAAAAAAAAATAGGTTTCTTTCTTTTGCAATGAGAATTTTTCTTATTTCAAAATGAAACAAATTTTTAGGATTCGCTGTTATGAATTTTGATTAGTCATCATCAACGACATAGTCGGAGAGCCAGAATCAAAAATTGGGAATGAGTCATCATCAATGACCAAGGTCAGAGAGCCAAATTCACAATTTTTCGCAATTCAAACAGGTTGTCACTTAAATCTTTGAATACATTAGGAAATTGAAAATTTTCCTTTTGAAAATTTTTCTCTTCTGAATTCTCAAAGTAAAGTATAAAGAATGGAGGAAAATATTAGGCAGTTAAAGAAAATATCACTTCTTTCTGTTTTTCTCGATGAGAATTTTTTTTTTTTTTTTTCAAAAGATACAAATTTCCAGAGTTACTGTTATGAATTTCGATTAGTCATCATCAACGACATAGTCGGAGAGCCAAAATCAAAATTGTGAATGAGTCATCATCAACGACCAAGGTCGGAGAGCCAAAATCACAATTTTTCGCAATTCAAACAGGTCGTCATGTACTTTTTGAATGCATTAAGAAATTGAAAATTTTCCTTTCAAAAATTTTCTCTTCTGAATTTTCAAAATAAAGTATAAAGAATGGAGGAAAATATTAGACAGTTAAAGAAAATATTACTTCTTTTGGTTTTCTCGATGAGAATTTTGTCTTTATTTCAAAAGATACAAATTTCCAGAGTTACTGTTATGAATTTCGATTAGTCATCATCAACGACATAGTCGGAGAGCCAAAATCAAAATTGTGAATGAGTCATCATCAACGACCAAGGTCGGAGAGCCAAAATCACAATTTTTCGCAATTCAAACAGGTCGTCATGTACTTTTTGAATGCATTAGAAATTGAAAGGTTTTTCCTCGGAAAAATCCTCCCTTACACAATTCTCAAAAAGAAGTTTGAAATTAGTTGATTAAAGTTTTTAACTATTCTTTTCTTTTAATTGAAAGAATTTTCGGAACCAATGTCTCAGATAATGTCATCATCAACGACCAAGGTCGGAGAGCCAAAATCATAAATTAGGATTGCGTCATCATCAACAACATAAGTTGGAGAGCCATAATCCAGAATTTATTTTTAAGACAAAGTCATTATGTACTTTTCTTTCAATACAAGGAAAAGAAAATCAATCACTCAATAAATTAGAATGATTGATTTTTAGTTTTGAAATGTTAGTAAGGTATAAGTATAAGAATTTTAAATTAAAAGTAGACGTGAAATTTTTTTGTCAAAATTAAATTTTTTGAAAAACTATAAAGTGACAATTGATGAAAATTAATTGTTCCGATAACGTAGCTGGCAGCAACGTAAGGAAAAATCCCACCGCTGCCACCATCAGCTTGTTACGAACCGAAAAATATTAATTATAAAAATTATTATTCTTTATGTCCTGGAGGCACCAAGCTGCCGAAATTAAAAATTCCGTTTATTTTTATGGGATCGTGTATCCTATTTTAAAAGAAACTGCCAAGTTACGTTATTCGAAAATTGAATTTAAGGGATAAGACACAATGAAACAATTAAGACCCTTTTATACATTTATTTTATAAAAGAAATCTCGACTTTAAAATGTTGAAATAATACAATAAGATAAGAAGATGGAACGATACATGTTTAAAAACTTACTCTACTGCTTATTATACCATCGCAAGCTAACGAGGGCGAGGCTTCGAGCTGCTTTCCGACGGGCGAAAAAAATACACACACTTATCAAAGCGCGAAAATGTCATTTGGTAGCGCACAAGAATGCACTTACGGGTCCACCGAATTTAAACAGCGCAGGCACCACACGTGCGGACTGGCCGGTCAAAAAGACAAAAATTCAATAATTTGATTTTATTCAAATTATTGGATTTTTATTAAAGACGACTTCCGTTGGACTTCGTCGGCGTGAAGTATTCATTTTAACTTTACGTCCGTCCAATTTTAATCACTATCTATGTAGTGGATTGTAAAAATTGGAAATCCGACTCACGGACGGGCTTAGTCCCGGCGTCTCAAAATCGTTTTTACGCCTCTGAAGAATTTCAGAGCTGACTCGCGAATGAGAGTTGTACAGCAATTAATTGATTTCCGCGATGCACTTTTATATGAACGTTTAGAGACTTCAGGTGGGAAAATTTTGTGGACTAAGGGTTTTTAACACGTGAACAAGGCGTGAGCTCTGGGCCTGTTACTATGCCAATAATGCTGAGTTTTCGTTTTCTGTTAACAGTTATAGCCAAATATAATAATAGTCACTTAATAAAAATCAAGCATAAATTATTATTGAAAGACTTGTTTTTTTTTTCTTTTATTATATATATATTTTTTTTTTTTTTGGATTTATATTATGAATTTTCCTTGTTGGAAAATGTTTTGATTTTGGGTATTTTTATCCCTTTTTCATTTGCGACAATTACAACTTTGATGTTGTGTTGTCGTGGGCATGTAAGATTGTTAGGCCCAGAATACGTAATAAAAAGGGGTGAAGTAAGAAAGGATCGGAAACTGAAGAATTACGTTCATGGAAAAAGCTCATCGCGTAGATTTGTTCTAAATATCATTTCCCATAATTCGTGAGAAGTCCAATTTCTAATGTGGTTTCTACGCCTATCTATACTCATTTAAGACCCGCAAGCAATAATAGTACATGAGTAAAACACTTATTGTCGTTATTTGTAATCATTAGCTTCCATATTTTTATCTTGAGAACGTTAGTCTAAGAGAAAAAGATTCGCTGGTACAATGTATCTCCTTTTCTCTTAGAACGGCTGTTAGGTGAAAAGAGACGCACGCTCTATAGTGAATACAAGCGAGAACACTATGCGGTTGAGAGAGAACGCATCAATAATGTATCAGAGAGAGAAAGATTCCTATGTATAGCATATCTTCTTTCTCACTCGCGCAATGCCGAGGGATGCGCGGGGAGCTTCCACTGACCGCGTTCAGCGGTGGCCCCCACCCGTCGATGCGAAGACATTATTTTAATTTCGAATACTTTAATTTTTTTTTTTTTTTTTTTTTTTTTTTAATTAGGTACTTATTTATAACAATAATAATACTAGCAGAATATATTTATCTACACACAAATAGCAACAAAAATAATAATAATAATAATACATACATACAATTGAGAGAGGAGAAAATGATATAAATTATAATTAAAATATATGTTGAGCATTTCCTGAAAATCATTGAAATCATAATAAAATAATTTTAGGTTGCTGGAATTATATTTTCAAGCAGAAAAAAAATAATTTACTGTCGAGGCCCGAGTTCATTTTCGCGCGATAATCAGCTGCTGACGTACTCATTTTACAGCAGTTTTTGGTGCCTTTATAATTATAAATATTATAAAAATAAAATGAATGGAATTAATTAATTTTGAATTTCATTTTAGGACTAAAAATTTAAAAAAAAAAAAATATATGTTACGTACTTGCGTAACATTGAATTTTCGAATTCTGTCATCATATTCAATCCAAGCATTTTTTAAATTTGTCCGACATCTTGGATCCGCCATTTTGAATTTTTAAAATATGACTTCAGATTTGTAATCATCGACCTCAAAAACCCCCAAGTAGTAAATTTCAAGCAAATCCAAGCATTTTTTAAAAACTCGTCCGCCATATTGGATCCGCCATTTTGAAATTTGAAAAATGGACACCGGATTCGTAATCAGCGACCCCATAAACCCCCGAGTAGGACATTTCGAGCCAATCTAAACACTTTTTAAAAAACTTGTCAGCCATATTGGATCCGCCATTTTGAATTTTTAAAATCTGACATTAAATTCGTAATCAGAGACCCCAATAACACCCCGAGTAACGAATTTCAAGCAAATCCATTCGCTCGGTTTATCGTGGACACGAAAGGGTTAATTATACGATCTGTAGACGCATATATATATATGTATTTTGTTAAATAACTTAAGATTTTGAGCGAATTACGATCTAATGATTTAACCACACATTCTTAACATACTTTCCTATCAAAAAATGAAGAAAAATAAATTCGATTTTTTTGACCAAAAAAATTTAGGAAACCCCTTAAAAAATACTTTATTTTGGCCTCTAAAACTTTAGGTACATATTCTTAGATGTATTACCTAAAGGTTTATTCTACAAAACTTTTTTTGATTTTTTTGACTGTGTAAAGAAGGATCCTTCCTTAAGGCCAGGTCCATGTCGAGTCAGCTATTCCTTTGAAGTTTCAATGGAACAGTTGACACGACTTGGACCTGGCCTTAATTACATTATTGATCATCGGTTTGTCTACACAGTTCACATTTTTATTCTGCCCTACAACGGAAAAAAACACATAAGCGCCATTGTCGCTTAGGTTGATTTTCTCATGTTTATACTATAGTCATTATGACCTAAACGACAATGGCGTTTATGTGTCTTCTTCCATTGTAGGGCAGTAATATTAGCTTTGTTTAAGAAAACAAGGCTAATTTAATTAAGTTTATTATAAGAAATAAACTGTGTTTATACTTTTCGAAAAGCTTTCGTTCCCGTCCAAAAGTGAAATACTAGTTAACGAAAGTTTTGCTAACTTATTTTTTTCGTGTAGAATCTTGAACAACTGAATCTTTCAAAATCTCATTTTCATATGTATCAATAATTTATTAATTTAAATACAATGCACAGATTTAAAAAATGAGAATAAAATTTGCCCTTTATTGCTACAGCACTTAAAAGGGGAGGGCACGGGATTTTATTGTTTTTCAAAATGTGCCTTTCGTTATTTTGTAGCCTTATTATCTGTCTTTAAGTTGTGCTTAAACAAACAATTTAACATTTGTGTAGTTTTAACTTTTTTGTTGACATACAAGAAAAAAGCGACCGAGGAGGAAAGTAACACGCTACTTTTCTCCTGTTGTCGATATTGTCCATGTTTTAACTAATGATTGAAGCAAATCGTATTTAATTTTACGAATAACAGAGATTTATTTAAGAAAAACCTGTGATCTAGGTAAGCATAAAATATCTTTAAGAAAAAAAATGAGCTAAATTCATAAAATGTTCGAAATATGTGCTAAATATGTGCCAAATAAGTATAAAGTGTACTTAAACTTTTATGTGTTCTTAATAAAAATATTTCTAATTAAAAATAGTCATTAGTCTAAAGAATTTTACATAATTTTATACTGTTACTTTCCTCCTAGGAGCTTGTTACTTTCCTCCTCGGGGGTCCGGAGGAAAGTAACAGATGAAGAGCTTGCGTAAAAGTTATACTGTGAACTGTCAATTTATTATAAATGTTTAATTCAAATTTTATTTAAAAGGTGAATGTCCAAGCTTTCATTTAATATATTGGACAAATTTATCCGACAAATATTTTTAATGCTAGCATAAAAAAACTGATTTTTGTTACTTTCCTCCTCGGTCTCCCCTACTTCTCTACGCATTCAGATTCAATTTAGAGGTTCCAATTTTGACACAGGTATTTTTTCAGGGTGTCTACTAGTCCTGGAATTTTAATTTTTAAGTTTTTAATCATTTGGTTCAAATAACGCAGTAATCGAATATACTTATTGTTAGTTAAATTTATTTTATTATTTCTTAAAGGGACAGTAACACATTTAGCCCGAAAAAAAATCGATTTTTTTTGTTTCTTAAACGATACTTTATCATGCACAGTGGGGCAGAATGTTAAAAAAGTTGTCATTAAATGTATTTTTCATTGAAAATTATTGACATTAAAGATTTTAAAGTTTTTTGGGTCACTGATTACGAATATGAAGTCAGTTTTTAAAAATTCAAAATGGCGCATATATTTTTTAAATTTCAACGAAATCGTTTGAAACTAGATATTCGTGTGTTTTTAGGATCGCTGATTACGAATATGAAGTCAGTTTTTAAAAATTCAAAACGGCGGATCCAATATGGCGGACAATTTTTTAAAAAATTAGTTTGATTTCTATAAAATTTGGTATCTAGGGGTTTTTGGGGTTGCTGATTACGAATATGAAGTCAATTTTTTAAAACTACAAAAAGCAGATACAAAATGGCAGACATTTTTTGAAAAAATCAACGAAATTGCCTGAAATCAGATTTTGAGGTCACTGGTTACGAATGTGAAGTAAGTTCTCTAAAATACAAAATGGTAGATTCATTATGGCGAATATTTTTTGAAGACTAATTTACCTGACCAAATTTTATAAATTAAATATGTAAAACATTTACTTAAATTAAAAATACTTATGCGACAAAGAAATTCGAAAATTGTAAGAATATTTATTTATCCCATTTTATAAATTTCAATTATAAACTTTTAAATATAAAATTAATAATATGGAACATTTTAAAATCAAAATCTTATTAAGATTAATTTTTAAAGGTTAACAAATTTTCTTAAAACAAAGTACACTCATTATTGAAAATACATATTTCTGTATTTTGCAATGTGTCCAATAAAATCACTTTTTCTCGAAAAATCGCAAAAATTTCAAGCAGATTCAGAAACCTGGAATCAAAACATAATAAAAAATTCAAGAATTAACGCTTCCCTGGCGGATTCGATTTACCTAAAATCGACCCAGCTGGGTCGAATCTAAGTCGAATCTAAGTCGAATTTAGGTAATTATCAAAAAAAAGCTTTAAATTGATGAAAATTTATAAAAATTAGTATTGTGAGGTTAAATGAACATTCATAGAGTTAATTTTTGTAAGAATTTTAATTATTAACGTGATAAATAATAAATAATTACTTGATATGTGCAAGTGGTAACTGTAGATTTTAACTCGTTGTCAGTTTTCATAATATTTTCAGAAATTAGTGTAAAATGTGTGAAAAAATAATTTATATTTAATAGAAATTGCAAATTTTATTAAATTATTTTATTATTTAACAATCACATTTCATAATAATTGCAATTTAATTAAAAAATAACAGTTTTCTTAAAAGTGACAAGAACTCTATTATACCGACCACACACGGTAAAAGTGCGCGAATATGAATGCACATGATCTTCTGGCGGGAAAATTCAAATTGTTAATTACAACTATTTCATTATTATCTTAATTTCATTAATTAAATATATTTGATTAACCATAAAAGATAATCATTTTATAAAAATTTTCTCAGAAATGCCGAATTAATCATTTATTTATACCAATTTACTTATATTAATACTAATAATCACTATTTCTTTACTTTTAACTATCGCCCTATATTAGTTGCAGACGCCGTTAGATGGCAGCAGCATGCAGGGAGCACAAATTTTCAGCTATCCTATTACTTAAAATTAGTGATTATTAGCATTAGTATAAATAAATGATTAATTTTTTTATAACTTGTATTAAAAAACAATTTCATTAAAGAATTGTGAATATGAAATAAAAAATCTGCAACTTTTTTTTTAAAAAAAAAAGAATTTTGTTAAAAAAATGTAATTGTTAAATAAGTTTTAATGTAAATTTTTCTTATTTTTATGTCTAAAAAATTATATTTTTGTTAAAAAATTATGATGGCAAAATACAAATTTAACTAAATTTTTTGATCTTTTATTTAAGAATTTTTTAAAAAGTTATAAGTAAAAATTTAAGAAAAATATATCAGCTTAATTTTTATTATTTTAACAAAATTCTAAAGTTTTTTTTATAAATAAAGAAAAAAATTGCATATTTTCTATTTAATGAATGTTTAAAATTTGTAACTCTTTTCAAATCTTGGCGCGCGTTCCGCTGTTTCGTGTGTGGTCGGTATAATAGAGTTCTTGTCACTTTTAAGAAAACTGTTATTTTTTAATTAAATTGCAATTATTATGAAATGTGATTGTTAAATAATAAAATAATTTAATAAAATTTGCAATTTCTATTAAATATAAATTATTTTTTCACACATTTTACACTAATTTCTGAAAATATTATGAAAACTGACAACGAGTTAAAATCTACAGTTACCACTTGCACATATCAAGTAATTATTTATTATTTATCACGTTAATAATTAAAATTCTTACAAAAATTAACTCTATGAATGTTCATTTAACCTCACAATACTAATTTTTATAAATTTTCATCAATTTAAAGCTTTTTTTTGATAATTACCTAAATTCGACTTAGATTCGACTTAGATTCGACCCAGCTGGGTCGATTTTAGGTAAATCGAATCCGCCAGGGTTGGACTAGCTTGGAACATAACTAAAAGGATTAATGTTTACAAAAAATTTTTTCAATTTTTGAATTTCAGAAGCTCGTTTCTTTTAAGAATTTTAATAATTAAAATATTATAAAATACGATTTTATCTTTTCATTAATATAATTAAATACCTGAATTTCAAGATTCCATAATAAATAATTCAATATCTGTCACATTGTACGTTTTAATCAGGTTACAAACCTTACCTTGATAAAAAAACAAAAAAGCGCGAACATAACCGTTGAAAATAGGTCGACATTAAAACATATTTCTATGAAAATCAGCAGTTAAAAAGAGCTAAAAATTATATTTCATCAAACATTGACTTATTGTTTATTGAAATAATGTAATTAAAAGTTGGAATTGAATTTTTCAATTTTTCATTTTTTGCCAACTTTTTATGCATTCTGCCCCACTGTGTGATGTGTAGGATAGAAATTATATCATTAAAAGCGATTTCGAAGTTATTTTGTGTGAAAAAAATCGAAATCTGCAGGTGTCCAAGAGTTCTTCGAATGCTTGTTAGCGCTATCGGCTATTTTCTCTTTTACCGCGGTAACAATTGCGTTCTTTTACGATCACAGCCGCTCAAAAGGCTGAAGTTAAACACAATATTAATGTAGAAGGCCAATTATACGATCTAGGGTGTCGATTATGTAATTTGATTTAATTTTGACGTCAAATTTAAATTTATTTTGACGTCTAAGTCAAATTTAATTAGAGAAATTTATTTTTTGATTTGATTTTTACGTCAAAATAAATTTGAATTTGACGTCAAAATCAAATAAAAAAATGAATTTATCGAATTAAATTTGACGTTGACGTCAAAATAAATAAAACCTTACTTTTGTAATCTATAAATAATTTATCTCTTTGGCTCATCTGACTCGTTTTCATCTGATTGTGAGTGGTAATTGAAATGTGATCTTGAATTATAATTAGACTTTTCATCATCATTTAATTCATCATGTAAAGTGAGCTTATCAGATGTAATGAATTTTCTTTTAACTAGCATATCTATCGTTCTACGATAAAGTTCATCGCCTACTTTCAAAGCATCCTCAGTGATAACTTCAGAGGTTTCTTCTACGATAAGATTATTTATAAGCAGCAAATTTAAAAAATATGTGACCGCATCTTTTAATTGTTGCTTTGAAACATTATTATATATTGAATTTTCACTGATCTCTTCTTCCTCCATAACACATGAAGCAATGATAGATAACTCTGTCATTTTCACTTTTTTAATAAATATCTCATCTCAAATAGCACGTAATATTACTATTAACAACAACGTTAATATTTAAAAGACAGGGTGTCTACTGAAAACATAATTTGAAATTCCAGGACATTCCGGGACAGATTTCTTATTTCCAGGACATTTAATTAAATAATATTACATTTTTATTTCACGTAAAACATATACTTTAAAACAGAATTTGAACCAAAAAAAGAAATTTGTGATGCTTTTGAGGGGAGTGACACCTTTGAGGTTTATTTTGAACCTATTTTTCATGAATTTTTTTAAGACACTGGAATAAAATAAACAAAATTTGGTTTCGAGAACTTTATTTGTTAACTTTTTTAGTTTACGAAAAGATATTTATACTTTAAAAAAGTTTCAATTTGTTGCCTATAGAGGCCGCTAAAGTTGTTCTCGTTTCTCTACACGGCAAATCAGTGGTGAGTAGGATATTTTAAAAATATTGATTTTTGTGGATTTGGCAGCTTTTTAAAGGAAAAAGTCGATTTTTAGGACATTTTTTCAAAAAATCTATTGCCAAAATAAATCCGCTACGTACTCTAAAGCATTAGTAAATGACGATCAAAAAAACTTTGGCCGAAGTCAATCTGATCAAAACTGTTCGTGCTAGACTGTCCACCTTTTTGAAAAATGTCATTTCGTCGTTACTTCATCAAACTCGGGAAAATTGTCACGAGTTTTGTACAAAAAGTTTTTGGAGAAAAACTTGCGTCCTTACGTTAAAGAGGAGAAATTTCAACTTCTTATTGATTCCTGGGGAGGACAAACAGATATTTAAATGACCTCATTTAAATCTACCTCATTATATGACGAGGTTTGCAAAGATGATGATGGTCTGCCCACCTGCTCGATAAAAGTTATTCCTCCAAAGTGTACTCCACTAGTTCAACCCTGCGATGTTGACTTCTATCGACAGGTAAAAAATTACATTAAAAAATTTCAAAACTATGCATTTTTAATAGAAAATAATAGAGAAATTACAAGCTGTGAAGATTGTATTAAAATACAATTAATTATACAACATCAACTGTCATCTCCGATTTTTGAAAAAATGATAAAGTACGCCTGGTATGCGTCAAAGCTAATAGACGATCGCGAAGTATGTAATAACGTGAATCAGGTATGTTTTTCTGTGGAACTTTCAAAACCTCCTTGTGCTTGTAAATCTTCAGCCTTTGTTCGATGCGCTAGATGTTTAAAAACATTCTGTTTTAAGTGTTTTTACGACAATTACCATCCTGATACTTGTCAATCACAGTAAGGTAATTATGATTAAATTGTCATTCAAAATTTCATGTTTTCTTATAAATGTGGGGACTAGCCTTAAGCTATCCCCCGAATGTGGACGAGTGTGAACGCGACCGTAGAGAGCACCTGTAAACAAGAGAGTGATCGCAAGCTAGATTCGTCGTCAGATCATTGTGAAGAGAACACGTGAGTGGAAAGTCGTGGGACGCGGTGTTGAACATTCCCTAGAAAAAAATTATTATTATTACACGTGTAGATTTCACACATGTGATTTCACGTGTAATTTGTACTTTGAAACTTTTTTGAAATTTTATGGTTTTTGGTACACGTGTAATTTATACTTTGATATTTTTTGAATATTTTGTTTCTTACCGTGATTTCTTTTCTCTTGAACATTTGAATTGGCATTTGTTTATTCGAGTTTGCTTTATAAATGAATAGAATAAATGTTTCGAATTGTAAGAAAAAAATAATTCACCGTAACGTTCTAATTCGGTTTGTTTACCAAACTGAATTTAGCTTAAGTTACCACCAATTCTTTTCGCTTACTCCCAATTCTTTCTTTTACTGCCCAGGTGAAACTATTCGACGGAAATCACTCCGCGGAAATTCCATACGGAATTCCGCAAAATTTTGAAAGTATTCCTTTCGTAATTTTGCGAATTTTTTTGGACGAATTCCATACAGAATTGCACAAAATTTTCAATAAAATTCCACAACTTTATTTTTTGCTGATTTTTTTGTGATTTTAAAATAACTGCTGCTACTATAACTATATTTGATTCTAAACCTTTGAGCATCCATTTAGAGGTCATTTTTCTCGTTAAAAGTGTTCGGTTGACACTTTGATTCCTATACATCAGATCATAACGTAAATTTTATTTTATACACTGTAAAAAGGCTATTAGATTTTACTACTTGTTAACAACCTTGCGTTATTCAATACGTCCTCAACGAAATTTAAAAAGTTGTATTGAGTACCAAGAAGTAGTTAAAAGAACTAAGAATTTAGTTGGGTCAAGGAGATTTTGTAATTGTTCTAATTTTTGAAGTAGATTTAACTACTTTTGTTAAGTACAATTAACTACTAATTCTTAACTCCATAAAAAATAGTTAAATTGACTACACGCACATAGTTAAAATTACCAAAAAAGTAGTTACTTTTACTACTTTCAAGTCAGTTAACTAAAGGTAGTTGAGGATTTCAGCTAAATTTTTTTCAGTGTACAGTTGTGAAATTCTAACAAAAATTTTGTGCAATTCCAACAAAAATTTTGTGCAATTCTGTATAGAGATTATGTGTGTAATTCTTATAAAAAATTCGCAAAATTACAAAAGAACTTTTTTCAAAAATTTTGCGGAAATTTTTGCGGAATTCCGTATATAATTTTTACGGAATTCCGTGTGGAATTTCCGTACGGAATTTCCGTCGAGTAGTTTTCGTAGAATCGTTTCACCTGGGTGGATAAAGAACAATATTTAAATTGCATAAAACATTATAATTATTTATAAATAATGCAAAATGAAAATATAGAGTGCGTATTAGAATAAAAACTGTTAAATATGATGTTAGTCACAACTCTCCATTTTTTACAGTTTTAAAATAGTCATATAATAATTAATACATCGAAGGTTTATGAGATTTTTATTTATTTATACGTCGAAAGTTTTAATGACAGCTAATTTTATGCATTAAACCTTTTGATGACTTTGAAAAAATTAGTGGAACCTTATTTAATAAAAAATTTTGAAAATTTATATCTCCAAAACAAAGCAAAACACCTTCGTGAGATTTTAATGTAAAGTAAAGAATATTATTAAATATCTATGTGCAAAACTTTATATTTTTCGGAGCACCAATAAAAAAGTTATAACCGCCTTTTTTAAAAATGCGCTAAAAATCCCAATTCGGAAGCAGTTACGGAGAAACAAAGGGGCCGTTTTCGAATTGAGTTTTTTAGCGTATTTTTGATAAAGTTTCTTTCTTCAATAGCTGCCTAAATGTTTGTGTTGCGTGACTGACGCGTTGGTTCGCAAGCGCAGTGACGTCATCAAACATTCATACCAATCGCGAATAAAAACTTTTGTTTATGTTTCTCATATTATCCCTGTTTTCCAAATTTACAATTTTTAATGCACATGTTTCTCGACGGCTTTTAATAAATTTAATTTAATTAAAGAAAAATTAATAAACAAAATATTTATAGTGAGGATGATAATTTTGTTTTGAATTTAATATTGTAGTTACGATGGTAAATAGGTTTCTCCTACTAAGTATTTCATTAACCTAATCATATATCTGATAAGGTAGAAATTTTATTGACCAACAGTCAAATTTGTATGTACGAAACTCGTACAAATATTTTCTTGCATGGTTTCTGAAAAAAGTGGATCGCCTCTCGCTGCTGGGGTATGATCCCAGAACCTTTTTATTGCCGGTAAGATGCTCTACCAATTGAGCTACAGAGAGACCCGATTCCACTCAATTCAGAAACCATGCACACGACTTTTCAACGTCAATATTAACAACTTAGAAAATATCTAGTGAGGATGGTAATTTTGTTTTGAATTAAATATTGTAGTTACGATGGTAAATAGGTTTCTCCTATTAAGTGGAATTGAGTGGAATCGAGTCTCTCTGTAGCTCAATTGGTAAGCATCTTACCGGCAATAAGAAGGTTCTGGGATCATACCCCAGCAGCGAGAGGTGATCCACATTTTTCAGAAACCATGCACGAAAATATTTGTACAAGTTTCGTACATACAAATTTGACTGTTGGTCAATAAAATTTCTACCTTATCAGATATGATTAGTTACCCTATTGAAAAAAAACACGTATAATTGTACGTATAATAATACGTATAATTATACGTATTATTATACGTATAATTATACGTATAATTATACGCATAATTATACGTATTATCATACGTATAATTATACGTATTATTATATGTACAATTATACGTATAATAAGACATACGAATTTGAAACAAGAATTATACGTATAATTATACGTATAATAATACGTATAATTAATTATACGTATAATAATACGTATAATTATACGTATTATTATACGTATAATTGTACGTATAATAATACGTATAATTATGCGTATAATTATACGTATAATTATACGTATAATAATACGTATAATTATACGTATAATAATACGTATTATTATACGTACAATTATACGTGTTTTTTTTCAATAGGGTAATGAAATACTTAGTAGGAGAAACCTATTTACCATCGTAACCAAAATATTTATAATTAAAAAATTCAAAGTCTTAAGGGGGGGAACCACAGCTAATGTATTCAAAAGTATGTTGAAAAAGTTTTACAGCGAAATTCGGTGTCCTCTCTGTGCTGCAGGCAATGAATGAAGCTTGCTCCGAGTAGCGAAGCAGGTTGGTAAAGGCGTCGCTGAGGAAGTCCCTTTGTAAATTTATGATTTGGCTTTTGAAGAAGAGAAAGGACTAATGTATGCTCAAAATGTTATCGATATCAAAACCGATATCAAAAAAGAAAATTGCAAATTGTTCGTGATTAAATTTATTATTAAGTGAACTAAACGTTAGAAAGAAAAAAAATTTTAAAACCTTCTTTTTTAATCTTAAAGACGCAAAAAAATATGCCAAAAATCAAACATTAACTTAAAAGTATTGTCAATTTTCAATATTTTCATTTAAAAGTTAGTTCAATTAATAATAAAATTTGTATAAAATGTGAATAACGTTTATTTTTTGCTATTAGATCAAATTTGTGGACTCCACCTTGCACAGCAATAATAAACTCAGACGGCACAGCTCCAGGTTTAATGGTTGCTAACTTGGAATTTTTTAATAAAAATGCTTAAAAAATTGTGAGACACAGATAAATATATGTGCAACATAATGTCATTCTTGCATTTCATTTAAAAAATTTTATCCCTTTTGAAAAAATCCCGAAAAACGGCTAAAAAACAGCGTCGTAATGTGGTTTTCCCCCTTAAAATCGTAAACCAAACTTTTCGTTCGCGATTGGCATTATGGTTATTTTATTGGTTAGTCCATTGATAAATCGTGACTATCGGAAGGGCGTAGACCAGGTTAATGAAAAAGGGACAGATCCTTGTATTCGAATTAGGAAGAACGCACTACTCGCCTCTTTCCTCTGACCCCACGCACCTCACCACGTGTTGCCAAGTCGACAGCCGAAAAGCTAATAATAATCGTCTCTCATGCTCATACATGCACATCGACATACAGCTGATCAAGGGGGAAAGTGGGGTGACCTCAAGGCGCACCCACACACTCCCCCCCGAGTGTCAACTATATAACATTTCAAATTTTATTTTAGTGTAATGTGCGAGTTTAAATTTTATATAAAAATTACAATTATTTAATTGAGGAGAAATTTCGCACATAGAATTGATAAACAACGTCGATTTTAACGATATAATTAATACTTTTATCCTAATCAGTCTTATCCCTTTGCGTCACAGTGTTACTTATAAGTAACACCTTCAACTCTTACGTGTATTTAAGATAAACATTAAATTCCAATACTTTGTAACATAAATTTTCACATCCTCATTCCAAGCAGAGGACCCCTTAATATTAAAAGTAGATATTAAACTTCTACCTTCCATAAATAAATAATTGTTAACAAATGAAGTTGAAAAATGTTGATTATGTTAAAAAAAATCGTTGGTGGGAATTGTTCAGTTATAAAGAGGTCCTAGCTACTCTTGAATTTATTATTTTCAGAGTCGCTGATTACGAATATGAAGTCAGATTTCAAAAATTCAAAATGGCGGATCCAATATGGCGGACAATAAAATATAAAAATCCATCGAATTCGCTAGAAAATTGTTACTCAGGGGTTTTTGGGGTTGCTGATTACGAATATGAAGTCAGATTTTGAAAATTCAAAATAGTCGATCCAATATGGCGGACGCAAAATTTCAAATCCATCGAATTCGACAGATAATCTTTACTCGGGGGTTTTCGGGGTCGCTGATTACGAATCTGATGTTAGTTTTTTAAAATTCATAATGGGTGATTTAATATGGCGGACGCAAAATTTAAAATCAATCAAATTCCCTTGAAAATTGTTACTCGGTTGGATATTAGATTGCTTGCTCTCTGTGTTACCCGAAACTAACAACGAGGATGTGGCAAGCATTTAGTTCCATCTTTTTTTTATTTTTTTAAAATTTTTTTTTAATTTTTTATGCTTTTTTTAATTTTTTATACTTTTTTTAATTTTTTATACTTTTTAACATTTTTTGCTTCCTCGTGGAGGAAGCTTTGTAGTCCTTTCGTTTATAAAACTTTTCAAAGTGTCGGAAACAAATTTTTTTCTTTATAGAAACATGTTATATGAGATCCTGATCAATTGTCCGGATGTATGTATGTGTGTGTGTGGATCCCTTTTTTGTTTAGAAGATAATTTTAACAGGTTTTAATGGATTTAGAAAAAATTTTGTAGGCTCATTTATCATATTAACATCTCAAATCTGACCAAAGGATTTTGAAAAATACCCCAAAAAAAAAATTTTATCGTCTTTTTTCCAAAAATTTTTTTTTAATCGAAAAAATTTTTAAATAGAAAAAATTAAGGTTATATATCATAAAATCGTATTCCTTACGTCAAGACGAATCGATTGATATATATAAAGTATACATTTGAGGTAAATTTAAAGAATTAATGAAAGTTAAAAAATCAAAAATTCACATTTTGGCTATAAAATTTTGTAATTTTTTAAATTGAAGTTTATATATGAAATAATTGTATTCTTTACATCAAGACGAATCGATCGATATATATAAAGTATACATTTGAGGTAAATTTAAAGAATTAATGAAAGTTAAAAAATCAAAATCACATTTTGGCAATAAAATTTTGCTTTCTCCACGAGGAAGCAAATTTTTTTGCTGATCGTAAAGAGGAAGCAAAATGTTCATGTAATGAACATCTGAATTAACAACTTGTTTATACTTTTTCCTAATTTAAAAAATTTTTTTAAATCTTGTTATTTATGTTTTGTAAAATTTATAAATATTTTAATTTATTGGTGTTTCATATATAAAGAAATACCTATTTGTGGTAAGGTATAAAACAATTGGACTTAGTAGACAAACAAAGAGGCACATTACAAGTTTTGCAAATCCAGTTACTAAATTTTGGTGTTTTTTTTGTGCTACAATGAGCACATCGTCTATGTCCCTCAATCCGTAGAAGCATGTGATTTACGATTTATGGAATACGTTGACCTCATCTGATCAGCCTTGTCCACAAACCCCATATTCTTGTTGTAATCATAAACCATCAATGGACAATTTACAAGTTCCAATGTGTCATTTTTTTGTCTCCTATTTACTGCACTTAAAATTTCTGGATCATGGGAATTAGACAAAAATTGGACGGTACAATTATCTTTCCACTTGACCCAGCTAATCCCTGTATACGATGTGCGATATTCGCTGTCTCCTCTTTTCATCGTTTTGTCACTTATTTGATTTTTTGGAAAATTTTTGCGATTTTTTCGAATACTTCCACACGCGAAAATATTATCTTTTTTCAAGGATTGCATAAGGTTGACACTCGTAAAAAAAATTATCGAAATAGACGTGGTAATTTCCACCGACTAACTCTCTTGTTAAATCAATAACGACTCGTTCGCCTAGTCCTAATGAATCATTGCGATCAGATTTTCCAATATAAATTTGGAACTCGCAAACAAACCCTTTCTGCTCAGCACGAACCCATACTTTATACCCACGTTTTACAGGCTTAGCAGGCATATATTGCTTTATGGAACTTCTGCCTTTGAATTTAACCATAGTCTCATTAATAGATTGATTTTTGTAAGGTTTCCATAATGTTTTGAACTTTTCATTTAATTCATCTATGACTACACGTAATTTATACAGTTTATCATAAGATTGTTCCCCTTTTTTTGGCTCCTTTAAATTATCATTTAAATGAAAATTTCCCAACAAGAAACTGAACCGATTTAAAGACATCAAACTGCTAATATATGGATCCTTCAATTGAATATTATTTGACCAAAAATCTTTATAAGAAGGTAAGCGTTTGATTCCCATCATTATATTAATTCCTAAGAATGTTCTTATCTCAGTCTCAGTTACAGGCTTAGTCTGTAAACAGTATAAATTTGTTTGATCAACAATATGTATAATCAAAATTTCAGGAAGAATATATCATGAGGTGATAAAATGTCTGCAGTAACATTCGCACCTTCAGATTTCGTAAAATTAACATCAGATATTCTTCTACCGTATGATTCCCAAATTTGATCCATATTCTCTAAACGTTGACTATAAGGTACATTCTCATAATCATCCTCCGCGGTACTCAAATTACCTTCAAAATAATCCAAAACAATCAAACTTCTTTTAGAATGATACACATTAGAACCTTCATCTGTGTCACTGATACCTTCGCAAAGATCGTCATTTGATTCACAATCACTTGGTATGTCTACCAACTCTGCATCACTATCCATTTTTAATAGCAATGCCTAAAACGAAAGAATTGGGTTAACCACAAACACTAAATGTTTACTAACAGCAGTAGTTAAAAAACAACAATGAAGCAACCACTGAAGGTGGTAGTAACTTCGGTAGCTGAAAACAATATGAAGAAATCGTAATTAGCAGTAACCCTAATAATTCAAAACACAACAGTGCAGCAAGCCGTAGTAGTAGTAATCTCAGTATTTGAAAACAACAGAAAAGCAAGTAGTGGTGGTTGTAACACCAGTGAAACAGACAGTATTGGTATGTAGCGACAACACCTTTTGATACATTCCTTTTCGTATTTACTCAGAGCTTGTTCAAACTTATTACTGTTTAAGCAAATTTATATTTTTCACAAAAAACACGGGTAATTAAAGAAAATGTGTCGTCGTTGTTCTGGCAAGGGAATCAGTAGGCAACGAACCACGTATATTGGCATAATTCATTTCTTTGTGTCAACACTCTTCATATATTTGGAGGTTTAATATTTGCATCAACATATCGAATTTTCTAAACTCGAATTTATATTCATAGAGCGTGTGTATAAGCGAATCTTGAAACCTTTCACTACCATTTTGAATTTTCAAAATCTGACTTCATATTTGTAATAAGTGACCACAAAAACCCCCGAGTAATGATTTTCTAGCAAATTCGAAGGATTTTAAATTTTTTCGTTCGCAATATTGGTTCCGCCATTTTGAATTTCTAAACTCTGACATCCTATTCGTAATCAGCAACTCCAAAAACCCCCGAGTAACAATTTTCTAGCGAATTCGACGAATTGTAAATTTTGAGTCCGCCATATTGGGTCCGCACTTTTGAATTTTTAAAATCTGACTTCATATTCATAATCAGCAACCCCAAAAACCCCCGAGTAACGATTTTCTAGCGAATTCGACGAATTTTAAATTTTCAGTCCGCCATATTGGGTCCGCACTTTTGAATTTTTAAAATCTGTCTTCATATTCGTAATCAGCAACCCCAAAAACCCCCAAATAACAATTTTCCAGCGAATTCGATGGATTTTATATTTTATTGTCCGCCATATTGGATCCGCCATTTTGAATTTTGAAAATCTGACATCATATTCGTAAACATATTCGTAAAATACTTCATATAGGGCTCGTTGGATGCGGAATTACCTTAACTTTCAATTGGTAAGTTCAGAATTACCATAACTTTATTTGTTTGTAAAATATTTTATTTTTTACTAACAACAAGCATCCAAAAGCCCTATATGAAGTATTTTTGTTCAATTTTAGTTAAATAACAATAAAAAATGAAATATCTTACAAACAAATAAAGTTACCGTAAATCTAAACTAACCAATTGAAAGTTAAGCTAATTCCGCATCCAACGAGCCCTATATGAAGTATTTTGGATAAGTAGATTGTTAATAAACAATTGCAATGTTAACTAATTGTTTATTAACAATCTACTTATCCAAAATATTTCATACAAGGCTCGTTGGATGCGGAATTACGTTAAGTTTCAATTGCTAACTTCAGAATTACGGTAACTTTATTCGTTTGTAAAATATTTGATTTGTTATAAACATTAATTAATTAATTAATTAATATCTCAAAAACTTTAAAAGATCCCACTCTGAAAATTACATGTTTAGTAGGAAATTAGTCAAGCTTTCCATTGAAATTGTTAAAAATAATTTTAAAAAATCCGATTTTGAGATAAACGTAAATTAACATTTTGACCTTGAATTTCAAGGTCAAATGTTATTTAAAAAAAAAAAAATTTATTAACAGCGTGTAGCCCGTCAAAAAAGCTTTAAAAATCATTACATATATGTTATCTTTTATGCATTCTACTTATAAATATTGTACATTGAAAAAATTTTTTTTTTCAAAAGTCAAAAATTAAAAACGTTGTAATTCAAAAATTATTTTATTAAATTCAATAATAATTGATTTTTAGACTTTCACCAACAATAACAACATTTTAGAAAAGTATGGATTAAATTCGAGAACTTTTAATTTTTTGTTCGGACATTTCAGGAATTTTGCCTCATATATCGAAATAAATTCTTTGTTTTATACAATTCGTCGTTATATACGTATGTATCATTCGTTACACTCATTCATAATTTATTAATTTTTTCATTAAAATACACAGCATTGGCATCAAGAGATTTAGCTACGGCAATGTATTTTTATTTATTCTCTTTTCTATTGTCACGCGTCTTAAATTTTAATTTAATTATACCATTGTTTACATTATTTTTTACTTCTTCCTCTCTTCTCGCTATTATTATGAGATCGTCAAAAGAATGCAAGGTGATCAGTCTCGCGATTCGGGAGGAAATACAATTTTTATGATTTTAATTTATGTATAATTATTTTTCGTAATATTATTTATGCAAAATGTAACTTTTTTAGAACCTCTACGTAGGATTGATAGAATAAATTTTTCTTTTTTAGTAGGAATTCCGGGAAAGGTTGAATTGTCGACCACAGCTTGTTCAACCGGAGTTCTATTAAAATTTTTCGCGACGATGACATTTTCGTTTGTCATTTTTTTACGAAGTATCGATGGAACAATTTTTTGTTTTTTACCGATAATGTTCCCATTCAAACTTGTTTCAGTTTGTAACGTTACGGATTTCTCTGGTATTTTACTTGCGGAAATTGAATTTTTTTGATTAACTATTGGTGAAGCGCCCTCCACTTTAGTTTCGGAATTTTTCGTGTCGCTAACTAATTTACCAGGAATTTTCTTTTCAAGCGAATTTTTATTTAGATTTTTCGGAATTTTGATTTCAGTTTTTTTAGAATCCTGATCTATCAAAAAATGAGCCGGTTTAAGATTTTCGATTGATATTCTTTTTCGCGTACCATTTACGTCGATTTCGTAAACTCTGTCCTCAATGCGAGAAATTATTTTAAATGGACCATTGTAAGGTCTCTGAAGAGATCTTTTACTACCTCCGACTCTAACGAAAACATGCGTACAATCGCTCAATTCTCGATGAACGAATACTTTTCGATTATCATTGTGTACCACTGGAACTGGTCTGACTTTTGTGATATGTTGCTTATATTCGGTTAAGAAATTGTCTTTAATTTCGGGTTCACTAGTAGGAAGAACAAAGTCACCCGGAATTTGAAGTGTGGTAGGGGAATAGTGTCAGGGTTGGACACAGTTTTGATTTTTTGTTTATAAATATTTTGTTTAGATAAATTCAGTCAATTGTGGTATATGGGTGGAAAGATCTACAAAAGAGGAACACTTTTGCTGTGGGCCGTAAATTGATTGGTCCAAAATTAAAAAAGTTATAAACATTTAAAAAAAAAAAAAAATCTAGTCAGGGTTGGACTTTTCAGTTAGGGTTGGACACTTTTTGAAAATCGAAACGCATTATTGGTAAAAACGTAAAATAACATTTGTAAGGTTTTTTATTCTTATTCTTTCATATTTATCTTTACTTATTGTTTACAAATTGTAAAGCTTCATGGGTTTAAAAAAGGAATGAACTCAAATTACAAAAAATAACGCTTTATTGTTCCAAATAACTCAATGAAATGATGAACGAAATTTATACAATTTAAGTATTATTTTTCTAATATCTTTGGCACAATTTTGCACTGAAATATCAATAAAATAAAATTTATAATTATTTATTTATAAATTGTGTCAAATTCATAATTAATATGGGTGTCCAACCCTAACTAGAAGCATCATTTTCGAATTGTGCTAACCATAACCAGACATGTGTCGCGATTCGATTTTTCACTTTTTTTCTTCTTAAATTATGTACCCCACAATACATTCAAAAAGCTTATCTTGCCGAATTCTTGCTTTTTTTACACATTTTTTAGGTTTATTCACAAGTCAAACAAAACTTTTTTTGTCTCTTCGATTGCACCGAAGTCACAGGAGACGCTACTTTTGATTCTCCAAAAATGTAATGCCACAAAAAGTTAGGTTACACTACTAGAAGATTCGTCACGTACGCACACAGGTGGCGCTAGTGTTCTTATTTAAAAAAAGCCAAGTGTCCAACCTTGACAAGTGTCCAACCCTGACACTATTCCCCTACCATAAAGGTACTCGGCAGATGAAGAGCCACACTTCATGACGTTTGTCCTCAATCCGAGCAAAACTGTCGATAGAGTTCGAGTGATCATTGTCAAGAAATATGAAAAACCGTCTCTCTGAGGCAACGGACCAACTAAGTCAATATGTACGTGGCGAAAACGAGCTTGTGGTTCAACAAAATGAGCAGGTTTTAGATGATTATGACGCGTAACCTTCGATGATTGGCAATCTAAACAAGTTCTGGCCCAATTGGCGATATCTTTATTCATAAAAGGCCAAACGAATTTTTTAATATTAATTTTTGAGTTGACTTAATTCCAGGATGTGATGGATTGTGAAATGTATCGAAGATTTGTTTTCGCAAGGATGTTGGAATATAAGGACGAAAGATATCAACGTACGTATCGCAAAAAATGCCAACATCGTCGGGACCGAAACCGATTTTTCTTAATTTTAACCCGGTTATCTTTGATTTTAAAAATTCCGTTAATTCGCGATCTTGGACTTGAGCTTCCGCTAAATCTTGAATATTGAAAGATGTCCGAGTAATAATTGATTCTATTCGAGAAAGAGCATCAGCTACTAAATTGTTTTCACCGGAAATATGCTCAATCCAAGTTGTATATTGTGAAATAAACGATATTGAACGTTGTTGTCTTTTTTTAATTTTATCTTTCTTTTGAATGAACATGTAGACAAGCGGTTTATGATCGGTTAGAATTTTGAAATTTCCGTTTCCTAGATAATGATCGAAATATTTTATCGCTTCATGAATGGCAAGAAGTTCCCTATCATAAGTACTATAGTTTTTCTGAGTTGGAGTTAATTTACGAGAAAAGAACGCGAGAGTTTTTCCATGAATTTTTATCACGTTGTTCAATAAGTTTTTTTTTTTTTTGCTTACTGCAAGGGTGACTGCCATTACCTTTACAGCCGAATGACTAATCATTTGACTAGAAAGGTTATGACAGCTTAAAATCCTTTATGGAGAAACAATTCATGTGAAGCATAAATTGAATCATGTAGGACTCGACTGATGGCCTTGCATTGAATGCGAAGGACTTATGTCAGCTATACCATACTAAAAACCCTTTGTATTTTTGAACCCTTACAGATGTTGTTGAAGATCGATCCACGGAACTGCTGTTAAGCTTCTGTCTTCATGGATGAGGTTCCCTTTCGTCGCGCGAGCGACCCTTGCTTTCCCGATCTTCCTGGCCTATTTGCTCTTGGTTCGTGTGAGAGTCTTCTTTGCTTCCTCGAGGGCCGTTCTAAAGACTCCGCATGCGCCGCTGCCTGGGACGTGGGTGGTATTCACCTTGTCACCTACCTTCGCCTTGCATAAGAAGCAGCTTGGGCTCTCCTTACATTCTGTGAACTTGTGACCAGCTTCTCCGCACTTGAAGCACGCAGCCGATCTGTCCTCTTCCGTGCAGTTCCTTCCTATATGGCCGTAACCCAGGCATCGATGGCACCTGACGACCATAACTCTTCTTTTAATTGGGCACGACATGAACCCAATTTTAACTCGTGCTATTTCCTCCAGGCTGTCCGCCTCGTTTTGGTCAGTGACTACCACTGCGAGCTTCATCCCTCGCTTATTGGGTCCAAGGACCGTCACGTTCCTGCTTCCTGGCTTCCCGAGTACTTCATCGAGTGTAACCCTTCGATCCACCGTCTGCACCCTACCCATGTTTCCTACCGCTTTGATGACCTCCGCGGTGAAGAACTCCCTATTAGAGTCGCCTCCGATTTTAATCAGGAGGTCTCCCCTTTTTGTAGCTCTAGCTGCTACCACCCTCGTATGACAGATGTCCGGATTGACGTCCTTGCGGAGTTTCTTCAGAACATCTGAGTACGTCTTGTCTGAAGCGACCTTGATCAGCATCGTTGATCCTTTCGTCGTCTTCTTCGCCTTCGTAGAACGCGTTGTTTTCGGTGCTTCCGTTGACATTGCGTTCTTATGTGCTAGAGGTGCCTCCTCTTGCTTGTTCTTCTTTAAATTGGTTTCGGGCTCTTCTAGGTTGCCCGAGCCGCGCTTCCGTTTCTGAGCCTCCATGACACTGCGATGTATCCGCTTCTCATGGATACGCTTCCTTCTTGCGTTCCTCCTTTCCCGATTTTCTTCTGCTGCACTGCAGAATTTCATCCGTACGATCCGCTTCCTGATGTTTCGCCTTAGCTTCCTCGATAATGGTTTGAAGGCTTACTAAGCCATCCTTTATCGTTCGGTTCACGTTTTTTGAACCTCGCAAGACTCAGCCATCTTCGTTACTAGGTCTTCGATCTTTTTAAGCATTTCAGCTTCCTCGGATCTTAACTTCGCGCAGCTTTTGCGCTCTTCGTTGATGGCTTCAGCGTCGATTTCCGATGTCACCAGACTAGTAGCACTTATGCTGCTGCTGATACTACGAAGACTCGACGTACTGCCTCTTCTGCTCCTCTCCCCTTCCACGATGATCTGTGAAACTATCAATGCGTTGTTGCCCCCCTGCATCCCAGGGCCACCAGCCACCGCCCCAACGTTAGACGCTTGACGATCGGAACTGGTGAGAGATTTAGCCGTAGCATTACTCCGCAGGTACACTTCGGAATTTTTACAATCGCTCATCATGTTGTCTTATTTTCTTGCTTTTGCTGATGTTTGGTTCGCGCCGGCTATTTGATTTCACTGGTACCACCTATATCTAGGAGGCGTGCCCTTATCCACCACCTAGGGACGCGCCCGATGGGGGACCAGCAACCCCGCGCTAGGGACCAGGCCCTGTCGCGCTCCAGTTGGAAGCGAGTTCCAAAAGGACACGGGACGTTGTTCAATAACTGCACCAATGCCAGTGTCCGATGCATCGGTTACTAAACGGATTTCAGCATTAACAGAAGGATGTGCTATTAATGTAGCGTTGGAAAGTTGTTTTTTTATTGACTCGAAAGCATTCTCTGTCACTTCATCCCATTTTATAATTCTTTGATCATTTTTCTTCGAATTGTGGAGAAATTCTAACAGAGGTGCTTGAGTATGTGCGGCTTTAAGTAACGAACGACGGTAAAAGTTCACCATTCCCAAAAAGCGACGTAGGTCAGAGACCGTTTTTGGTTTAGGGAAATTGTTAATTTCTTTTACCTTTTCTTTAGTGGGTTTGATACCATTTTTGTTAATTTCGTAACCTAAAAATTCTACTCCTTTTTGACCGAACTGGCATTTTTTACTACTCAAACGTAATTTATATTCTTTGAGACGACCAAATATTTCCCGTAAATGTTCTTCATGTTCAATAGGGTTCGAGAATGCGATCAATATATCATCGATATAGGTGAAAACGTAGTCTAAACCGTCAAGAGCTTTATTAATGTATCTTTGGAAGGTATATCCGGCATTTCTCAACCAAAAAGTGGTAGCAGTATATTCAAATAAACCAAAAGGTGTTATTACGGCCGTTTTGGGAATATCTTCCAGGGCAATGGGAATCTGATGATAGGCTAGATGAAGATCGAGTTTAGAAAAAATCTTTTTTCAATGGAGAATAGAAGACATATCATGTAAATGAGGAATTGGGTATTGATCGGGAATCGTTTGCGCATTCAATCTACGAAAATCTCCGCATATACGCCAATTTCCGTCTTTTTTCTTTTTCAAAAAAATGGGCGTAGCCCAACTACTACTCGAAGGTCTACATATACCACGACGAACCATCTCTTGTAATTGTTTTTTAGCGATTAGTAATTTATCAGGGGGTAACCGTCTGGCCCTTTGCGCTGCAGGGGGCCGAAGGTATTTATGTTATGATAAACGCCACATGCCGGAGCAAACATTTCCTGATTAAGGCTAGTTACTTCAGAAAAATCGGACAGTATTTTAGTATAAGGCTCATTGATTAGAATAATACTGACGCCTGAGAGAGGTGGAATTCTCAATTCTCCCCTAGTTGTTAAATTAGTTTTAGAGTCAATTAATCTATGATTTTTAAGATCAACGATTAATTCGAAATTTAAGAGAAAGTCAGCTCCCAATATAGGGCGAGGAACGTCAGCGACACAAAATACCCAAAAAAATCCTTCCTTAGACCTAAATTAAGATTCATTCGCTCTTCTCCGTAAGTCGAGATTTGTGTGTTATTACCAGCGTGTAAAATCAATTCGGTCTTTTTGAGGTTATGTAAATATTTCGCGGGTATAATGGATAAATCTGATCCTGTATCAATAAGAAAAATCTGTCTAGAATTCCGATCGCGTATATGGAGACGGTGAGAACCCATGCCGACAAAGCTCGTCCCCATGCAATAACGGCTTGCTATTTTCCCGAATCCTCCTAGTCGCAATGATTACTGTTAGAACTTGAACAGCGAGATTCCGACATCGGCTTTGAGAATTGGAGTCGTGGGGACTCGAATGCCTGAATCTATCTCGAGAAAAACTTCTATTAAAATCATTGCAACGAGGGTTAAAATCTCTTCTGAAACCATTACCACGATAACCTCCACCACGAAAACGCCCCCTATAATTGTTATATCCTCGATTATATGGACGGCCACGACTTCTGCCACGATTATGAACATTATTATTAGAGTTACCATTATTAATATTACTACTTCCTTGTTCGTTACGCCTAAAGTCACGGGATTTTCGATTTGAGGATTTTTCAAATTCCGCCTTTAATTACGCTATTTCAGCTGCCAAACTTTCGACTTTGTCAGGTATTGGGCGGGAGTAACCTCTTTTTCGACGGCCGCACTATGAATCGTAGCTACTCTATCGATATCCGCCATGCTGTCGGCTATTTCGGCTAATTCATTTAGTGGCAATTGATTTCATGAAGCAAGAGCTAACTGATGTTGGTGAGGAAGTTTCGCAATAAAAATTTCTTTTAATACCTCATCAGTACATTCTCCAGTATTTAAGCTCCTAAGTCTACTCAGCATTTGTGAAGGCTTCCCACTAACAATTACATCTCCCCTAATCATTTGTAAAACCCGAGATTCTCTGGAAATTGTGAAATTAATTCATTTTTTATCTGAGTATATGCATTTTCTGGTTTTGGATTCGCCATAACAATATGCCGTACACAGAGAAGTGATTCAAAATCGACTTGAGCTATGATGATTTGTGCTTTCCCTAATTCGGTTTATATTTTATGTCTTTCAAAGACAGCTTCGGCTTGAGCGAACCACATTTCAGTGTCTGCAGAACTAAAAGGGGGAAGTCGAATATGATAATGATTCCCAAAATTAACTTGCCTAACGTTATTCTCATTATTAACAATTGCACCAGTACGCGCGTTTTGTTGTAAATCCTCAGGATTTATTTGTTGATTTTGGACGTTTTGTTGTTGATTTGGAGGGGCTTGATGATTTTGATCAACTCGAGCATCGAATTCGCGTTCGCGACGAGTTATTTGTTCAACACGCCTATTCAACTCTATTTCACGTTCGTCCAAATTTGTGATTCTGAGAGCCATTTGGCGATCTGCAGCGATTTGATAATTATCATGATAAGGAATAACAGGAGAAGCATTTGAGGGTCCCGGATTATTTGGGAAAGGTTCATTAATTGGATTATTACCTGGATTATTTAAAGGAGAATTTCTGGTTTGTTGAGGGTTTTCATTACCAGGATTTGGACGTGGTGGCGTTCTCTGTAGAGTGGAGCCATTTGGGATGTCTGCTTGGGCTTGGCCTCGCGTTATTACCATTTTGAAAAAATTTTTATAATCAAATTGAAAAAACCGCTGCCAAGTTGAAGTATGTATTTTTGTGTTCATTCCATGAACACTTTGCTTCCTCATGGAGATATTTTGTGATCAGTTTACGATTTTTTATTTATATTTATTTATATAATAATAAGTAAAAAATTAAACTAAAAATTAAAATAAAATAAAAAGCTTTCTAATCTAATTATAATGATTTTACAGATACATAAAGATTTTTGAACAAAAAATGCAAACAGGTTTTTATCAATATTATTTATTTTTAAAATGTCAATAACTTTGGATAAAGTAATCGTAAAATGTTCGTTAATAGGTCAAAAGATGCGTCTTGAAAATCTCTACAAAATGAGACTAAGAAAACTGTAGGTGTCATAACATTTTTTTAAAGTTATAAGCAAAAAACGATTTTTTATGATTTTTAAAATGTCAATAACTTTGGATAAAATGATAGCAGATTGTTCGTCAATAGCTCAAAAAATGCGTCTTAAAAAACTCTACAAAATTAAGTAAAAACATCCCAACTTTCAAAACATGTGTTTCAAGTTATGGGCAAAAAACGATTTTTCAAAAATTTTAAAAGTCAAAAAAAATATAGTTAATATGTATTAATCTGTCCCAAAGTTTTCTCATTTTATGTCCCCAAGTGAGATCTACAATTTAAAAAAAAATTCAGCCCTAAAGCTCTTATAGAATTTGAGATATTTATGAAAATGTAATGTATATACACACACACACACACACATACGGAATGACATTTTCTAAAAATGTCATTTTTGGATTCCTGAGGTCAAAAAACATAAAGATATGTCAAAAAAATGAGTTCGAAAAATTTCGCGAAAACAATACTTCCTCCATGAGGAAGCAATTAAATTAAATATGTCCAATCAAATTCTAAATAAATTGCTTATATTTTTTTATATAAAAAGAAACTGATAAAAATATTCAATGTCCAACCGAATCGAGAGACCGAAAACCGAACTCTTCTAATTAATTTATTTCCATTAATTCGAAAAGAGAAATAGGCAGATAATAATGTGAGAAAATCAAATTGATTTCTTTGTGTTGCTCAACGCTGTGCACTTTTCGATTTTTATTAAAAATATATTTTTCATACTTTCACGAAGTTCATAATGGGAAAGCATGTATTAATTCAAAAATGATGAATTATCAAAAATCACAATCACCTAAAACAAAGTTTTCAAAAATAAATTGCAGAATACGGACGATAAATATCAATTTATAAAATTGTAGACAATATACAACAATTAAGTGACAGATCATGGGGCAGGACCAGCAAACAAAAAATATTTAAAAGTAAAAATTGTAAATTTTTATAAATTTTGGTTTCTTTTTTTTGTAAATAATAATTAATGCTTATTGAAGTAATTTGTCAAAACTATTCGAGATATAAATATACACAATCATTTGATGTCAGATGAGAATCAACTGTCATAAACACGAAATTTAATTATTTAATATTATTAAATTCGAAAATTTGTAAACAAAAATTTTAAAAGATAATTACTCAAAGCATTTTTCCAAATTACCTCGTGTTTACAATTCCGTATTTCGTTATCCACTTTCCTTTCTATATCTTGAGATGTATTAATCGTTTTATTTATCAAAAGGTTACGAAATTATTTTTCTTCAATTTCGAAATTTCGAAAGAATAATTGTATTAAATTTTTGTGTATTTTTTTCTAAACAAAATGCATTGGATTTACGAATTTTTAAACTCACGAAACAAACCGCGCTCAAATTTTCCTCGTATCAGCTATTTGAATACGAATAAAAATGTTGATCCCGAAAACATTTGAATCATTTGCTAAATTTATTCAATTAAATATATCGGCTTATTTAATTAATCGAATGCATTTTATTATTTATTTTCACACATAAATTATTTCAAATAACACGATATCATACTTAAACGAACATAACAACACAGCCACACAAAAAAAAAGTACCCGGGCCGGGGAATGAGACCACCATTTCTTGATGTATTTTGATGCGCTGAACACGAATCTGAAGTCCGTTTAGCTCCATCACGTCAGGATTTTGACATAACCTCAAAAAACATAGCTGATTTTAAATGACAGGAGAAATTTTTTAAATAATGGCAGATTTGTTTGAATCTTGTTACTCGGGGGTTTTTGGGGTCGCTGATTACAAATTTATCGTCAGATTATTCAAATTCAAAATGGCGGATCCAATATGGCGGACGAGTTTTTAAAAAATAGTTGAATATTTATGTAACTTGGCCGATACTGGGGTTCCGAGTCCCTGCATCGTAATACGTTTCTTACGTGTGTCTGCCATGACGGCATCAAAGCCATTATCCAGGGACTTAGCCGGATAGCGGACAAACTCCGTTGTCCACCGTCACCGCGTGGAGGTACCCTGGATGCAGACACATGTAGAAACATAAAGATATTTGACCACCGTACTATATCTGCCATTTTACATTCGAATAATCTGACGTTAAATTCGTAATCAGCGACTCCAAAAAACCCCATGATACCAATTTTTGTAAAAATCCAACTACTTTTTAAAAATTTGTCCGCCATATTGGATCCGCCATTTTGAATTTGAATAATCTGACGATAAATTTGTAATCAGCGACTCCCAAAACCCCTAGATACCAATTTTCGTAAAAATCCAACTACTTTTTAAAAATTCGTCCGCCATATTGGATCCGCCATTTTGAATTTATTAAATCTGACGTTAAATTCGTAATCAGCGACCCCAAAAACCCCCGAGTAACAAGATTCAAGAAAATCTGCCATTATTTAAAAAATTTCTCCTGTCATATAAAATCAGCTATGTTTTTTGAGGTTATGTCAAAATCCTGACGTGATGGAGCTAAACGGACTTCAGATTCGTGTTCAGCGCATCAAAATACATCAAGAAATGATGGTCTCATTTCCCGGCCCGGGTACTTTTTTTTGTTGTGTGGCTGTGCAATCTGAAATACCAAATTTGACATGTTCATTATTATTGACATAACACTATGTAATTTTTCTGTAAATTGAATTGTATATAAAATTATTTATAATAATCCATTACAATTACATCAAAAATTTTGAGAAAATGTATTGGAAAGAAATTAATACATATATTTTTTAATAAAAAAATCATCGTTTTCTACCTATTGGAATAATTTAAAGACTTTTTCATTTAATGTTTTTTTACCACCGACATAGTACTGATTCGTTGTGAATTTCAGTGTACTGCTAGTACTGGTTTTAATACTTTTTTACCTCCGATATAATACTGAATAGGTGTATAAGTCAGTACACTGATAGTACCTACTGAAAGTCAATACCGACGGCCAGTATTGGATCAGTGCCATGCCGTTGTTTAATTACGGCGAGCTACGGACATTTCTACTTGGGGTCTTTTATTTGAAATAATATGTTTTTAAGTGTTGTCTATCTACCCCCTGCACAAATTTTTTTTACATTTGTTAATATTTTACAACTCTTATATCTAATTATTTTGCACAGAAAAATAAAATATAAAGCAAGGAATTATATAATTTTTAACGAAAAGTTCATTTTTGGGGGTGTTTACCCCTTAAATCATAAGGGTTGGTGGTGAAAATGTTACTGTTTAATTCCATTTTTCGTGCTAAATTATTATTGAGCAAAAAAAAATTATTTTTTATTAAATTTTTCTTTATATTGTGAAATTTCTATATTTCCATAAAAACATTAGGGGTGGTTTTCACTTCTTAAATGTTCTCCATTGCCGAGAAAAAAAAGTGTTGATTAATTTTTCGAGTACTACAACATATATCAAGATGAACGAAATCGAAGGGGGATACCTACCTAGTGTTCCTTGTAAGTGAAAAAAAAGTTGATCGGATAGGGCTGTAACTTGCACATAGTTTAGCCCTAGGGGTAACCCTCTCAACAAAAGGATATCCCTTGGATATCCTGTTTGATGATGGGATATCGCAGGGACATCCCTAGTATATCTGGGATATTTCAGGGATATCCCTGGAATATCCAAATTTCCATCCCGTGGGATTCCCCATGGGATATGTGGGATATTCTTTAGAATGGAATACTAACTACAGTAAGAAAAAAGCGACAATGAATTTTTATGTATTAAAAGAACAGCTATTTCCAAAAATATATTTGTTGCAGAAAATATTTTAATATGATTTTTTAGTTTATAAATTAATAACAGTACCATTTTTATGAAAGAACAAAACATCTCACAACCTAACCTGAAACTTTCTTATTGCTTATAAAAAACTTGGTGGTCAGCATATATAAAATAACTGTTTGAAAACTATATCAATACACAAAACAAAGGTTGATTTTATTTATTAATTTTTCACGGAAAGAACTTGCTATTTAAAAATCATGACTAAAAATATATACATGAACACTATTGCGTCACTTTAATTGTACACTTGATACTATGACATCCCGGGGATGTCCACGGGATATCCCTGGGACATCCAAATTTCCGTCCCGTGGGATATCTCATGGGATATCCCTGGTATGTCTCAGAGATATCGCGGGATGAAAATTGGACATCTACGGGATATCCCATGCTGTGAGGGAAGTACTTTAACCACGAAGTATTGTTAAGTTATTTCAAAATCTGTAGGAGAGAGAGGGGGTTGAATTTTTTTGTAAAATTTAAACATTGAATTTTTGAAGACTTGTTACTTTTAAACAGAAAGATGAAAAAAATTTGACCCATATGTTGTTGAAAGGTATTTTCCTGCACTTTCGAATGGTGCAAAATTTGTTTGCAGAAATTCCAAATTTGACCCTTTTTTAAAAATCAAAAATATTTTTGAGTTTTTTTTTTAATTTCGGTCTTTTTTTTATTTTTTTTTTTTGAAAGATAAAAATGTGTATTTTTACTACAAAAAATATTGAGATGTCCTTTTTTGTTATTTTCGAGATATTAATTAATTAATTAATGTTAATAAAAAATGAAATATTTTACAAATAAATAAAGTTATTACAATTCTGAAGCTATCAATTGAAAGCTGACGTAAATCCGCATCCAACGAGCCTTATAGGAACTATTTTGGATTAGAAGATTTTTTATAAACAATGTTAACCAATTATTTATTAACAACCCAAGAAGCACGTAATATATCCTCAATATCAAGGTAATATTACACGTGAGATTCGTAATATAACGCTGTAATATTACAGTAATCTTACAGTGATCTTAAAATGTCCGCCTCAAGGTAATATTACCGGGAATATTACTGTAATATTAACGGTAATATTACAGTAATATTACAGACTGATTTGAGTTATTCATAAAGCATAAAAAACGTAAATATATTATAAGTCAATTTGGCTTGTTGGTAAAACTCTGGCCTCCTGTGCTTTGAGTTCGGGGTATATTACGGTATAATATTACTGCAATATTACTGTAATATTACCTTAATATTAGCGCGTAACATTAACATTAACATTACCGGTAATATTACCTTGAGGCGGACATTTTAAGATCACTGTAAGATTACTTTAATATTACAACGTTATATTACGAATTTTACATGTAATATTACCTTGATATTGAGGTTATATTACTTGCTTCTTGGGAACCCACTAATCCAAAGTACTTCATATAGGTCTCGTTGGATATGGAATTATGTCAACTTTCATTCAGTAACATCAGAATTACGATAACTTTATTTGTTTATAAAATATATCATTTTTTATTAACTTTAATAATTAATTAATTAACTAAAAATTTTAAATGAGCAATTCCACGTGAGATTGAGGGGTCTATCCTCCGATTCCTTGTATACTACGTTTTTGGGTAGAGGTTATGGGTCTTACTGAGTAAAAAAATTTTGAAAAAGAATATTTATTATTTTTCGAGATATTTGCATTAAAAAATTAGTGCAACTTTTTTTTCAGTTATTCATAACTTTTTTACTTTCAGCTCTAGCAAAAAGTTTCTTAAACGTTTTTTGCTCAGAAAATATTGAAGTTTAAGAGAAAAAAATTAATTTTAAATAATTAAATTTTTTTAATTCATTTATTTAAATTTGTTTTTAATTTTTAGGGTTCCGTACCCGAAGGGGGAACCCTATTAATGAGACTAGTGAAGCAAGTCATGTACCTCCCCCCTAGCGGCCACACGAATTTATCTAGAGAGCTGAAATTTGGTATACATATGTATTTTGGCGTGTAGATTACAGGTAAAATATAGCGAATCTCATAGGAATTAATTATCATAGCGTTGTCAAGGAAAAACCATGAATTTTTACGAAAAATCCCTAAAAATGACTATGTACCCCCCCCCCTGGTTGCCACATCTTTTTACATAGAGAGCTCAAATTTGGTACACTTATGTATTTTTACGTGAAAATTACAGGAAAAATATAGCGAACATGATTCGGATTAATTTACATAGCGTTGTCAAGGAAAAATCAAAAATTTTGAAAAAAAGCGAATAATCCTCCTAGCGCACACAATATTTGACGAAGGCAGTTCATATTTGGTATACTTACGTATTTTTGCGTGTAGATTACAGGAAAAATATAGCGAGCACAATTGGAGTTGATATTCATATTGTTTTTAAGGAAAACTCATATTTTTAGAAAAAATCATGGATTTTTCGAATAAAAAAAGAAGAAAATTTTATCCTAAGGGATCCAAATTTATACTTTTTCATGTATTTTTACGTGTAGATTACAAAAAAAATATATCGAGAACGATTGGAGTTAATTATCATAGTGTTTTCAAGGAAAAACTGATAATTTTCGATAAAAATCATGATTTTTCCCCAAAAAACGAAGAATATTTTATCTAAAGAGTTTCAAATTTATACACTTTTACGTATTTTTGCGTGTATATTACAAAAAAAATATAGCGAGAACTCCAATTGTGCTTGCTATATTTTTTTGTAGTGTTTTGCCATTCTTTATAATTTGCCATTTTTGCCATTTTCTTTTTTTTACCATTTGCTATTTTTTATTTGTTGATATTTTTATTATTTGGTGAAATCTAAAAAAAATCATAAAATTGAAAATGTTAAATGATAAAAAAATATTTAAAAACTTATGATATGTATTTCCATGCTCACATTACAGGAAAAATTAAGCAAAATTGGAATTTTTCTATCGGCCTTCACACTTTAAACCCCTGAAATTTTAGGATTAGGGGTACGGAACCCTCGGTTTTAATGCGAGTGTAACTCGCAATTGTCCGATTTTTAAACTTGTTATCTGGCGAATACCCTATTTTTTGTTTTCAACAGCCCTAGATGCAGCCAGGAGAAAAGTACCCGAACCTGAGAAAGGAATCCCTAAATATATATAATGGTCTACTACTTCAATGATTTGTGTGTCGTACTTGAACGCTCTAAATTTTTTGGCTTTAGCGTTTGACGATCTTGTAAAAATAACAATTTTTGTTTTTCCTGAGTTTACCCTTAAACTATTAGCCTTACAATAGTTACTCAAAGAATTCAATTTATTAGATACTTCCAACGGAGAATCACAAAGAAAAACATAATCATCTGCATACCCAATAGTCGCAATTTCATTTTTACAATCAATAGATATACCTCTGCAATTATCTTGGAATAGGTATCGCTCAAGGTCGTGAACATATAGCAGAAACAAGTACGGACTTAGTACTTCACTCTGTAAAATGCCTCTAGAGATCTTAACATAATCCGTATGGCCTTCCAATTTTTTAATACACGCAAAAGCGGATTCGTAGAAGTCTTTGATAATATTAATTAATTTGGTACTTAATCCGAGTTTGTGTAGCTTAAAATCTTGAATTTGTATAAGGGTGAACCGTAATCGAAGGGTTTCAATTCAACCATGTTGGTAGTCCAATAACCGAAGTCTGAGGGCTTCTCGGTCTAGATTTATTTATAATACTCCAAAATTGTTTGGATTGATTACAAATTGCTAAATTATCTATTAATTTTTTACAGTAGGTATCTTTTTTTGAATTTAAGAGTTTTCTTAGAGCACGTTTCTCATTAGTAAGAATAATTTTGAAAGAATTGGAAAAACTGTTTTTTTTTGCATTTTTAAGGGCATAAGAGACACTTTTTTTAGCAACTTTACATTCAGAATCGAATCACGGTTTCTGCCTGATACCACCAGACCGAGAGGAATTCTTCAACATATTTAAATCGGATGCGACATCTGAGATACAAGAAATAAGCGTAGCATTCATAGAGTCAATATCAATTTTCAGATCCGCCACTTCCCCTCTCCATACCATATTAGACGAAAATTTTTCAGAAGAATTTATATCAAAAACGAATTTACTAGAATTTTTATTTATATTATGTTTATTATTCTTAGAAGAAATATTTAGATTAAGTAGAATAGGAAGGTGGTCAGATAGAGTAGGCATATCTAGGACCTGCAAATCGTCGCACACAAAAAGCCCATGCAGGGTACACCACACCAAATCAATCACACTAAAACCCTGCTTTCCAACAAATGTGAAGTCAGCCGGAGAATCACTCCTAGAACGCACGTTTAACAAAATAAGATTACAGGATTCCATTGAGCTTACAAATCGTTTACCTCTGGCATTAGAAATTAAATCTCTGGAAGTTCTCTCCTTACTGAAAAAATCTTGATCATATAAAGTCATCGGGTCAAGTTGGTTGAGGGATGCAACTCTACAGTTAAAATCACCACCCATAATAACGGGAAGGTCTGGGAAGTCTTCCATAAATGAGTTTACAATTAAAATTAAATTGTCCAAAAAATTAATAAAATCGATATCGTCTGGAATATAGCTACGCCAAGAATAAAAGAAAATTGATTAACTGTAACATTAACAAATATATAAAAAGGGTTCTTAATCAACTCGGAGACCTTTTAAATTGCTGGGTTGAAAGCGATTAAAAGACCTCCTTTTGCCCTTCCATAGTCGCTGGTTCTCACTCCTGGAGAGGTAATAGCGTCAAAATGGGGGAAACGGCAGTATTTCCATTTATCTTTAACCAACCAGGTTTCGCAAATACACAAAATATCCCACTCTGAACATACCTCGTCTATATCTGAGATGTTCGCTAGGCCGTGCACATTCCAGAAAATAATTCTCGATCGAGGATTGGGGACTAATTTCATATGGGAATCAGCAGTAGTAGAAGGGATGAGAGGAACATCTAGCTATTTCCCGGGCTCCAAATCCAAGTCGGTTATTATTAAGAGAAACAATGTTGCCATCGATCAACATATTATTTCCTTTTAGCACAGCGTTGAATCCAACCTCTTTCAATTGATGAATAAGGTTCAAAATTTCACGTCGTTTTTCTCTTTCCTCCTTAGAACCGTCATTAGTGATAAAGATATTCAAATTTTTAAGCTCTTTGACTTTACCAAAAATCAGCTTTACCCATCTGGCCGCTATAAATTTGATTATAACTGGACGATTTCCAACTTCTTTACCCATACGAAAAACATCGTCGATAGCAATATCGGGGATTGACAATTCAACTTGTTTGAAAATTTCTTGAAATATTTGTAACAAGTTACAATTGACTTTTTCAGAATCTTCCAGTTTATAAATAATTATATTCTTTTGTCGGTTATGCTTTTCCAAGAAACAGAGAATTATCCAATTGAGATAACTTAATTTAAAATTCCGCGTTTGTAGAGAAAAGGGAATCAACACGATTATTAAATTCTTTAATTTCCTCACGAAGAACTTTGTGAGAAGTTGTGAGATCTTGATTGAAGGGAGGTCATCAAATCTGACCATCTCTTTTCATCAGACAGAGACATTTCTTCCAAACAAAAGACAGTTCGATACAAACAATAAACCGAACAGACTATGAAACTAACGGACAAATTGAATATTCGCAGAGGTTCAAACACATTTAGAATACACAATTTAAACGATTTTATCCGTTTTATAAAACAGAGTGGCACTATAAACACAAAACAAATTGTATGCAATCAAAGGTGCAACACTCTGATAGATTAAAACACAGCAAAGTTATAAGACAAAACCAGTAATTTGCAAAAACCAATTGAGACCGACTGTTATAAGACAAGAGAAGGATAAATAAATAAAAACACTTAAAAAGTATGTAAAAATAGTTCAGATCCGCCTAAGAAACTTAATAACACACTCGTAAATTATGTAATCAGGAAGATTTTGTACTGAATAACAGAATAAGAAAAATACAATAAACAGCGAGACAGACTCCTCGCGAAAACGACCGTACTTGATGAAAGCTCGTACGAGACTCCATAAAAAATGAAATATTTTACAAACAAATAAAATTAGAATAATTTTAAAAACACCATTTTAATTCTTATGAAAATCCGCATCCAACGAGCCCTATATGAACTATTTCATATAAACGGATTTTAAATTAATAATTAATAACATTTGAAAGAGTGACGATAAACAGTTAATTTTTTTTTGTTTGGAAGATCATCTAATTCTGTATCTAAAAAAGAATATTAAGTATTATTAAGAATCGAAAATTAATTCTAAAATGTTATTTAGAGAAAGACCGAAAAATCGTACCTCGAGTTGCATTTGAATACCGTTTAATTAATAATTTATTTTGGTCAATAAACGTACCCTTTAGACTTGCAGTGTATGCTTCTCTCCTTAAAGTGGCGCCAATACTATCATACCCGCTTTTACCATGTGCGTTATAATGACATTATGCATCCAAACCAAAATCCTCTTTATGGTTAGCAAGATTTGCTATTTGGTACCTGTTTTTAAAATGCTGTTTTACACCGTCTGTTTCGTAGATCAATTTTTTTATACCTTTGACTCTTTTTTTTATTTTTGGAAGTAGTAATTTCTGTATTGTCAATACACTAGCAGTGTCGTGGTTAACACTATCTGAGAGGAAAACGCAACTTTTATTATTTATTTCTGACTTGTCTTTAAAATAATAGATGACCGGAAAGACGGTACATTGGTCATTGTTAAAGTGGAATGCTTGGGAAACATCTTGAGCAGTGTATTTATAGTTTTCGGAAAAGTCCATCATTACAATTACTTCATCTTTGCGCAAGTCAATCTTCTTTTGAAAAATGAATTGAGATTGTTGTTTGTCAATAAGTGAATGAGGTTTCAATATTTGTAGTTTATTACATAGATCGTTAATAAAGTCATCCACAATTGTGGTAATCGTTTGCATTGTCGATCTGTCTGTTCCCGTCCATGTTGTTTATTCCACTTGTTCAATGGCTTGAGATCTAAAAGCCGTTGTTAATAATTATGAAATCTGAGAGGTACCTAGACAGTGTTTACATTCGTTTAAATAACAATCAGATGAAGAAGACCTGCAGACTATCAAATTTACACAATCTTTGTAGCTACATATTGGAAAAATTGAGTTTTTCGTCAGCTCTGCAACATTTATTGCATCTAATATAAGTTTACAATTTTGGTGGATGATGCAAACACACGCTGAATGAGTTCCACTTGGTCCAGGTAAGATTCAATTCTTTGGACGAAGTTTTGCAAAAGCGCTGAGGCTAATAGGTACATCCGGATAAGATTCTTTAAAGAATGCATGTAGCTCTTTAAGATTCAAAAATAGAAGACGCTTTTGCACTTTTAAACGATTCTTACAAGTTCTTACTGATACAGAATCTTTTACTCCAGGTATTATTCTACTAATACTGTCATCATTAAAAAACCCATCCACTTTTACCAATGTTGTCTTCGGTAAACTTTTACCTACTGCTTTATTCACTTCAGCTAAAACTCCGCCACTCTCTCTTAATTCCTTAGATTTTTGGGGTAAATAAATTGATGTATTGAACTCTTTACTGATCTTTTTGCTAGTCCAGGACTTGAGGTCAATCGTAAGGATTCTCACTTTCATAGGATCATTCCCTTTTAAACTTGTAAATAAATCCTTCAAATCTTGTAGAAGTTCTTCCAGAAAGTTCACCAGAATTTGGTGATAATTGAGGTTTTAGTTCCAAGAGAGATTTAGAAATTTTTCTTAAATTAGAACCAATATGATTTGGTACACCATTTTCTTTAAAAGGATTGTTACATCTATCATTCCTTGCTTTTTCCGACATTTTGATTTTATTGACTTCAGAAAGTAATTAAAAAATTTTTCGAGAAAGTGTATTTTTTGGTTAACTATTAGCTAACTATAAAAAAATCTGTTTAATTAATTTCTATCAAGAATGGTTTTTTTTAATATTTTGAAGAAAAACACTTAAGAAGAATGACGTTTTATATAGTTTTCAAAAAAACTGATTGAATTTATCGATACTATTTAGTATCTCAATAAGTTGTAATTTCTTTCTTAAAGATTTAAAAGAAAATCTTTAAGAAAAGAGACTTTTCTTACAGTTTTGAAAAAAACTGTTTGGTAGAAAGATACAAATGAACTAAACAATTGTAATAAGTAATAAGTTGTAATTTTTTTCTTAAAGATTTAAAAAAAAATCTTTAAGAAAAGAGACTTTTCTTACAGTTTTGAAAAAAACTGTTTGGTAGAAACATACAAATAAACTAAACAGTTTTTAATTGAAAATTAAAATTTCAAAGTTTTAATAAAAAAAACAGTATATAATTTTGGTGTAGAAAATACTACACCAAAATAATGCAATTATCTAAGACTAATGACAGCAGAAAAGAAAATAATATCTCTAATTATCAACTCTAATTATCAAAAACCCCCGAGTAACAAGTTTCAAGCAAAATTAGTTAATTAATTAATATCTCGATAACAAAAAATAATGTCTTCTCAAAATTTTAACCATCAATTTATTACGACTTAAATAATATTCATGATTCTTTCGCGTTTCAAAAAGAAGGAAAACATGTTTAAAAGTTATAAACAAATTTTATTTTTTAAACAAATTGTTTAAAAATTAATATTTTTAAAAAATAATTTTTATCAAAAAGTTTAAGGTCTTCTGCGTAAAAAACATTCTTAACATTTTTTTCTATTTTTAGTAGGGAAAAAGTTATAAGTAAAGCAAAAAAATATTATTCAAATTTGTTATTTTAAGAATCTCCAAAAAATATTAAAAAATTAAAAATTTTGTACACTTATTTTTGTACACTTTAGCACTACTACAACTACCATTTACCGAATTTTGACAAAAATCCGAGACATGACCCCGTCATTTCATATGTAACACAGAAGCAATAAAGCCACGGTTGCGCGACAAGAGTTCAACGTCATGCATAGTTTTGCACAGTTACAGTTATTATTTAATATCTATTTTCGTAATTGACGTACATTATTTTTCTCAACGGTTTTCGACTCAGGGATATGTGAGAAATAAGAGACAATTTCTTTTTTTCTCTAAGACACGCAGAACATAAGTTTTTATCAACAATTTATAAACAAATAATGTAAATAATTATTAAAAATAGAAATTAAAAAAAAATTATTTTCAAAAACTGCATTTCATGACGAAGAAAATCCATTTTTTATGTTTAAATCGGTCAGATGGAACTCGAGAAATTTTTTTTTTATTTAAGATTACTTAAATATTAAATTGTTAATAACAATAACAAAAAAATTTTTTTTGTCTGAAAATGTCAGGATACTTTTTTTGACCCTATAAGGAGTAAAAAAATCATTTTCGAAGAAAAAATAAAAATTTTTTAAGTGATTCGTTTCAGAAATTCTGGCGCATTGTCTTTTCATAAATCGACTTAAATAACTTCAAAATGGTGGACTAAACCCTTAATATTTTTGTAAGGTTATTTCCAGTAATAATGACAACAGAGTTCTATCAGAATGCACAACAGAAAACAATGAGAGTGAATAGGACAGGGATATGTCACTATCCCTTTCACTCTTATTATTTTTGGTTTTGCATTCTGTATTTACGTCAACATGTAAATCCATTCTGGGGATGAAAAGAAAATACACAAAGAAAAAAGTTTGTCAAGTAAGAGGAAGAAATTATGTATAGAAAAGGAAGATGAATAGAAAGTGCGTCAAGTACAGAATTTGGCATGTAAAAACGATAAAAAAAATTAAAAAATGTTAGACAGTGTTGTAATTGCAATTCAATCCGTTGAAGCTTTCAATGAAAGTAAAGTTCCACATAATTATTTAGGTTCGATGATGTATAATGCATGTAAGTTTTATATTGCGTTACATTTTTGTGTAAAAAGCGTCAGATAGATTATTTAATAGTTGCTGTCACAAGGGAAAATTACATTTAAAAGTTTTAAATCCTTATCCGTTTTATTTCAAACTTAAAGATTAAAGAATAAATCTAATAAGAAATGGTTATCATCATTAATAAAAAAATTGATAAATTATTAAGGGAAATTAGTCCTTATGCTAAAGCTTTAAAAATTATGAGAGGAGTAGAATTAGATGATGAAACACTAGCAAAATCTAAAAATGAGCCTATTAAGAATATTCAAATGTGGAATAAACGTGACAGTTCATTGAATCATTGAATCATTGAAGTAGTACTTGTATTTATTAGCGAAGATGGTGAACTGTTAAGATATATGGGACTGGAAAAGAAATAACTTGAGACACAAGAAGTATATAAGGAAATCAAAAGTATATTCTGTGATAACGACCTACAGTAAACTAACTGTTTACAAAGAGTGGGGACATTTCGGCTAATCCCTTCTTATTAATTTGCGCAGACGTGTTACTTATAGAGATAATAAGTATAGAGTGAAATTCAAAACTCGTTTTTCCTTGACATCCTCCCTAGAACTCTATACGATTAAATTTTTAATTTCTTTTTTACTAACGAGTCCTAGATTTGACCTTAATTTAACAAACTGCGGCTTCGGTAAAGCCTTCTTAAAAATGTCGGCAATTTGATCATCCGTTCGAACATAAGACACATTAATTAAACCGTCACGATACAAATTTCTTACAAAATGATATCGAACATCAATGTGTTTGCTTCTTTGATGTAGTTCAGGATTTTTAATTAATCTAATCGCACTGACATTATCTACATACAAATTATATTCATCGCAATAATTTTCACACCCATTTAACAATCTTTTGATCCAAATCATTTCTTTCGCGGCTGCGGCTGCACTTATGTACTCCGCCTCGGTTGTGGTCAGAGCCACGCAATTTTGTCGTTTACTCTGCCACGTGATCGCCGCGTTCGAATAAATACACACAACGCCGGTTGTTGATTTTCTCGTTTCTGTGTCACCCGCAAAATCCGCGTCGCAATAGGTTTCGAATACGCCTGATTTGCTATACAATAACCCCTTATCAGAAGTTCCCTTTACATAACGTAAAATTCTTTTGACCAAAGACCAAGTTTCATTCGTCGGATTGTCTAACTTTCTCGATGCGATATTTACTGCGAAACTAATATCTGCAGTGGGATTACTATTAGCGCTAGTCGCTATGTAGCGCTTTTTGTTATTTAGAATTGAAAACTTACATATTTTTAGTGAAATTTGTTCCAATTCATGACCAAAATAAAATACCGTTGACAGTTTCTTTAAAACTTAAACTACAATATGGTAATTTAGAAGACAATATAAACATAACCCCTCTAGATAAAGACATTGACATAGAATTCATGTCAATTTCCTAAAATATTTTATCTACGTAGCAAACAAATACAACATGAAGGTGGAATCAATTCTCTAACTTCATGTTTGCCAACTGTTAGTTTTAAATAAAATAATTAACTATAGTGACGAAATAAATTATACTTTAATTTAATTTAAAAATAATTTATAAAGGAAATAAATTTTTTTAATTTAATTTAATAAATAAAAATTAAGAAAATTAATCTTATTGCAAGTGTTGTCGCCGTAAGAAACAACTAATAATATTATTTTTGTGAGTTGGTTACTCAACTGAGAACAAACTCTACTTTATTTATTTAACAAGCAAAGTACAAAAACTTGGAGATAATCAATCCTTCCAAAGCTTCACTGAGTCTTTTTGGAAGACAATTTACTAACCGTGCTATCACTTTGAGTAGCGACTAATTAATCTGACCACACCTGCTTATGCATTAGTTTTAAAGGACTGTGCAATAGTCCCCACTCTTTACAATACACACTCATACTTCATACTGTCGACACCTCCCCCCTTTAAACTATCGATGATTTTCAAATTAACATTTATTTAAAAATTCGATGCAGGTTTCCTTCTAGGAGGTTTCGAATGTAATTCAAAATTTAATCCTGGTAGATTTTTCTCAGTAGCTACAAACTGCGTTGGACCTGTATTGTTAAAACTACGATTTGTATAACAGTTCCCAATACAATATCTTATTAAATTTAAAATACACTGTATAATTCCCGTTTTAAACATTATATAGAAGATTATAATTACCATACTTGCATATCCTATGTACTCTAAATACGTCAAAGACTTTTCTGTCCAACTCTTAAATCTTTCATGTGTCTTTAATTTATCTAGCATCGCTTCGGTATCTTCCATACTAATTTTCGCTTCTTTTATTCTATCTAAATTAAGAAATCTTGGTAATTTTGGTAATTTATCATTAATTAATTTTAAATCGTCTTTCTCAAAATCTAATTCTATTGTGATTTTATCCTCAAAGTATCTACTTATATTTTTCATCGGTTTATTAAGATCTAGCTTTATTTCATTCGTATATAGCTTACATCTATTCCCTGTTATTAGATAAGTACCCAATTTTTTACCATTATAATTATTATTTTCGCATACTATATCTATAACTGTTTCTTTTACAAATATACATATATAACCTGTTTCTGTTTTCATAAATGTTTCATCGCTGAGTAGTAATGGAGATTTTAGACAATTTTTGTTAGACATTTTTATTAAATCCGCGTCACAATTTTCTGTTTGATATATTAAATAATTCGGTTGATTTCTCTTACAAATTTTATAGTCTTCTATATTACTACATTTTTCTAAATCTGTCTTGTCAATCGGTACGTATTCAGTTTTCGTTTGCAAAATATATTCGTGGTTTGGTAAAAACACCATAGCTTGACCATTAATTATTCGTTCTGGAATTGGTAAACTTCTTACTATTGTCATTTCTTTTTCATCTAAAATCGGAATTTTAATTATGTATACTAAGTGATGATTTTTTATAATTGTAGTAATTTCACTAATGTCTATAATATGTTGATAGTTTCTTTCATCGCTTTCGATGTGATATTTAGTCCTAAATTCCTTTTCAAATCCATCAATTGTTTCATGCAACATTCTAGGCGTTAAAATTTGGGGGTTTATAATTCCATGCTTCCCTAAATTAATTGAACTTATTGCTAAATCTATGTCGTCGTTCATTTCTTCTATTAACGTTTCAGCTATTAATAATTTTTGTTGAATAAACAAACTCTTTTTGTTATTATTTATTTCTGCTTTCATTTGGTTTAGTATATCGTAGTCTGCTACAAGTTTATTTTCTAAGAACTTATAATCTTGAGATGATGAATCTAAGATCATTTTTATTACTTTAGTATTGTTTTTAATTGCTTCATTTAAGACCTTATTATCGTTATATAATTGATCGAATTCTTTATTAATTATATTTAAATCTGAATCGCTTAATGTGCCAAATAATATTTTTGATGCGTCTCCTATTACATTTAAAAGTCCTCTTTTAACTCTTTGTTTACCCATTATGTTATATAATAGTGATTCCTTTTTTCTTAAACGACTAAATCTAGAAGAGATAGTTTTAATTTCGTAATTTTCTTGACATTTAGTCATGCAAAGATGACTAACCTGCGTTAACACTTTTTGAATAACAACTATTCTATCTTCGGTTCTTGTAATGTTTATCATAATCATAAATTTCCATTCCTCTGAATATAAATACACTTTTCCTATTTCTTCTTTATATATTGCCTTTTAATTCCGTTATATTATAATCAGTTTCTGCTACAACCAGCCCGAGGCTCATTATCAAAATCTTCATCAAGATCGCCATTATTGTCGTCATCCAAATCGTCTTCTTCACTATCTAAAACAAAATATTTCTTAATATCTTCCCTATGAACCTTTCGATTATTTTCTATTGTATATGTATTTCCAATTTTATGTAAAACTATAAATGGTCCTAACCACAAAGGGTCTCCCTTTTTTCTCATATGATTTCTTATCAATATTTGCTCCCTAACTGAAATTGTCTTTTTATCAGTCAGTATTTGTTTTCTTTGAGATTCACTGATTTTTCTTCTTGCAACATGTAATTTGTTTTCGTGTTCTAATTGTTTTAATTCGTTTTTCTTTACGAGATTTGTTATTTTGTTTAATGTTTCAAATGCTTCTCTTGCTTTTCTGCCATTTTGTAGTTCAAATGGAGAAAATCCTGTAATCCTATTTATTGTCATATTGTATGTTAACATTGCTTTAGGTAACTCTTTATCCCATTCATCTTTTTGCGCATAAATACTTAAATATTCATTAATCTTCTTGTGTGATCTTTCATTCTTTCCATTACTTTGTGGGTGATAAACTGAAGTCTTTACATGTTTTATTTTTAATTCGGTCATTAGATCTGAAAATTCGTTATTAATAAATTCTTTCCCATTGTCTGTTAGTATTTCTAAAGGTTTACCGTTCGTTTTTAAATATCCTTTCTACATAGCATCTATGACTAAAGTTGCTGATTTGTCCTTCAATGATTCTAAATGCACATATCTAGTTAAAAAATCTTGAATCACCAAAATATATTTATTTCCGCTGGTAGTTTCATTTAATGGTCCCACTATATCTATTGATATTTTATCATTTGGTCCTTCTGGTATGTCTGATTCTTCATAATATTCTTGTTTTCTTTCATTTTGTTTAAATCGTTGACATAAATCACATGTTTTGATGAAGTCTTCAACATCTTTTGTAATGTTGGGCCAGTTTGTCATATTTCTTATCTTTTGTACTGTAATATCTTTAGAATAGTGTCCTCCTAATATTCCTTCATGTGCTTCTGCTATAATTTTTCTTCTATTCGTTTCAATGTGTTTCTTTATTAAATATATTTCCTTGTCACCTCCTTTCCATATTTTAAAAAGAATCCTCGATATTTTCCTTTCATCTATATCCTCGTAAATAATTCTTAATCTTTCATCTTTAGTTTCTTTTTCTAAAAATTCTGATAATTGATCATCTGTCACCTGAGGACTAATTTTTATTTTGTCATTTTCTTCTGTTTCTTCGTTAGTGATCCAAATTTCTTTTATCCTTGTCGGTCCAAATTCTCGTTTTATAATTAACTGTCCTGTTTGTTCTATTTTGTTTCTTTTTAATCGTATTTTATTCGCGTCATCATTATCTATTTGAGGTATATCTCTGATCCATTGTACTTCTGCTTCCTCGTTAAAATCTCTTACTACTTTGTATATAGCTCTTTCTTTAGGTATTGTTTTTCTTCCATAAACTAATATTTTCCAAATATAATTTGTGTCTCTTATAGGTTTAAGTATATCTCTCAAGTTACTTATCGGTTCCAAAAGAGAATAATTTGCATACCCTTGCCTTTTTTCTTTAGTACCTGTAATCAATTTTATAGTTTTTATTACCTTGAATTCGTCTTTAATTATTGATTGATCACTTTCTTCTGTCTGTGAATCTATTTCCATATTTTCGTATTTATCTTCGTCATCAATGATTGAGTTGTCGTCTTCTGTTTGCGTATCTACTTCCATGTTCTCATTTTCCTCGTTTACACCTGTAGTACGCGCGTTTTGCTGTTGTAACGTATCATATGTACCGTCTGTTGTCATCTGAACCCTTGGAATGCGCGATAAGGCGTCAGCGTTTGTGTTGGCAATTCCTTTTTTGTAAATAATTTCATAATCGTATTCTTCTAATTTTAGTCTCCATCTCATTAATCTGCTTGTCGGATCTTTTACATTAAATAACCAAACTAAGGGTTTGTGATCTGTTACAATTTTAAATCTTCGTCCAAAAAGATGGTGTCTAAAATGTTTAACTGCCCATACTATTGCTAATAATTCTTTTTCAGTAGTCGTGTAATTTATTTCTGCCTTATTTAAAGTTCTTGAAGCAAATGCTATTGGTTTATCTTCTCCGATGTGTCCTTGTGATAAAATTGCTCCTAATCCTTCATTTGATGCATCAGTTGTTAGAACAAAAACTTGATTCCAATTTGGAAATTGTAGTATCGGTGCTGTTATTAATTTATCTCTTAATTCGGAAAACGCGTTTTCTTCTTTCTGTGTCCACTCAAATGTAGTTTCCTTTCGTAGTAATTTAGTTAGTGGATTTGCTATTTTAGAGAAGTTTTTTATGAACTTCCTGTAATAACCAATAAGTCCTAAGAATTGCTTAATCTGTTTTTGAGTTTTTGGTCTTGGATAATTTTTTACTTTGTCAATTCTATCTGGGTTTGGCTTTATACCTTCTTTTGTAATAACATGCCCTAAATATTCCAGTTCTGGACGCAGATATTCGCATTTATCTGGCTGTAATTTGAGTCCAACTTGTCGTAGTCTTATAAATAAATTCTTCAAATTTTTATTATGTTCTTCCAACGTTCTTCCGTAAACAATAATATCGTCAATATATGCAAAACATCCATTACCTATTAGTCCTTTTAATCCATTATTTATCATTCTTTGAAATGTTGGAGGGGCATTTTTTAAACCAAAAGGCATTCTATTATATTCATAATGACCTTCGTTTGTGCTAAAAGCTGTTTTTTCTTTGTCCTTGGGATTCATTCCTATTTGATGAAATCCGGAAGCAAGATCAAAACAAGAAAAGAATTTAGAATTTCCTAACTGCTGAATTATCTCATCAATACACGGTAAAGGATATTTGTCTAAAATGGTTTTTTCATTTAGTTTTCGATAATCTATAACAATTCGCCATTTTAATTTGCCTGAAGCGTCTTTCTTTTTTGGGACTATCCATAACGGTGAATTGAAAGGAGACATACTTTCTCGAAGTATATTTTTCTTTAACATTTCTTTAATTTGTTGGTAAACTTCTTCTTGTAACATAGGTGGATATCTATATTGTTTTGTATTTACAGGTTGATCGTCTGTTGTTCTAATTGTATGCTCAGTTAATTTAGTTAAAGGTAAAGGATCATTTCCTAATGGGAAAATGTCGTGAAATTCTGTTATGATTCTTAGTAAGTCTTCTTTTCCTTCTTTGATATGGTCTAGTCGTGTTTTAGATAATAATTCTTTAATTCTTTCATTATTGCTGAATTGGTACATTTTTTCGTCAGTCAGTTTTTTTATAGAATCTATCCATAAGTCTTCATAAGCATCATACATACTTTCAATTTTTGCTGTATTAGGTGGTAAAATTGGATTTCCTTGATAATCATATTTTGTGACTGCTGAATATCCTCCTTCAAAGTTAATAAAACAGATTTTATCTTTCTTATCTGCACTAGGTTGTGGATGAAGTATTTTAGGTCCTAAGTTTAAAATACCTTTTTCTAAGTTAATTTTAAAATTTTGATCGTAAAGTAAATTCATTCCAATTAAACCATTTTCTCTAAATGCATTTTCATCTTTCGTAACTTGAAAAACTGATTCTTTACCATAAAGTTTTAAACAAATAGAATATTCAAATGTTACGGGATTGTTTCCTATTGTTAAAACATTATGAGGTGCGTATTTTTTAAAGTTTTTTCCTTCTAACATACTGTTTTTTATGATTGATATATTCGATCCTGTATCAACTACAAATTTTCCCGATTTTATTTATCAAATTTTAAAGCCACAATAGGTGTGTTGTGTCTTCTTCGTTCTCTCGGGATCGGTGGAAGGTTGTTCTTAGCGGGTTCTCCGATAAAGAAAATTCTTCGCTTAGCTGCACTCGGTCTGGTGGTTTGCTGTTGATCGATCGTGACTGAAAATTTTGAGTTTTCTCTTGACGTGGTGGTAAACCTCTCAATTTTCCTCTACAGACATCTTCTGTATGTCCTACATTTTTGCAATGGTTGCATTTTTCTATATTTGTCTGTTTACTAAATCTTGGTTTTGGAACTGGGTTCTCATTTCTTGGGTTTCTTGTAAAATTTTCTATTCTTCTTTTATCTTTTATATTCACGTTAATTTCTGAGGCAATATTAAAACATTCATTCAGAGTTTTCGGTTTCTGAGGACGGATTCTAATTTCAAATTCTTCACGTATATTTCTTAAGAATGTGCTGACGCTTGCACTTGTTTCTATTTCCTGTCTTACGAAAGTTTCTTCAGGTGTTATATTCATACTATCTATAGACTGCCTGATTTTGTCCTGACACTGCATAAATCTTGAGGTGAATGACTCTAAACCTTCATTTTTGCCCATTATACATGAATCGCGAGCCCTTTGAAGTGATTCTAAACTATCCTTTTCTCCAAATAAAATTCGTAATCTTTCATAAAAATCAGCAAATGTTTTAACTGCATCGGCTCTAATTGTGTTTGCCGCTTTTCCTACTAATTTTTGTGCAATTATTGCATGAAGTAATGTTAGTCTTTCATTTCTTTTTGTTTTCTTTTTGGACAATCTTATTAAATGAATGAAGTTTTCTAAACCGCTCCCGTTAAATTCTGGTATTAATTTTATACTTTTTCCAAAATCATATTCTGTAACTTCTTCTAATTCTTCATGATCGCTGTTTAATTCATTCTCATTTAAGGGTAAACCTAACTCTCTTCTAACTGGTTGTTCCATAGCTAACAATCTTGTTTCAAATCTTTCCAATTTTGCAAGAATTGTTTGAAAAAGGTCATTTGAACTTGTTGATGTTTCTGGCATGATTTTTAGAATATTGTCTAATTTAAGTCTGTCAGTCAGTGATATTGAAGGGGATGAACTGTCTGTGTCTATAGTTTCGTTTTCCCTACTTTCTCTAAATGAATTTAAATCCAGTTTGATTTAATAAATTTCCTATATCGTTTCGTACAATTTTATTTTATAACCGTTCGCGTTTTCTAATTTAAAATTTCATTTCTTGCAATCCTGCTACAAGGAGTACACAAGAATATGAAATTTGTTTTTTTTTGTTTATTGACGATGGAAATACTGATAAAATCACGGAGTATACCAACGCTGTAAAACAAACTTAGCCACACCCTATGAAGGTCGCCGTTCAACGTACGTAAAGTGGACTTATACTCTTGTTCTAAAGATTCGTAGTTTTGTTTTATATACCTTACTTCAATGTTGCTTTTGAATGTTGGTCTGGATCGTAGTACTGGAAAATCTCGAATTCTGTTTCGTATACTTGGATAACTCTCTGGATACCTCTCTGTAGACCTGGATATCTGTATCGCTGCTTGGCTAACACTCTAGATAACACTTCGTAGATATGGATATCTGGATCGCTGCTTGGTTAATACTCTGGATAACACTTCGTAGAACTGGATAACTCTCTGGATACGTCTTTGTAGATCTGGATAACTCTCTGGATATCTCTTTTGTTGATTCTCTCGTTCACTTTGAATTATCACTTTGTTTATCTGGAACTAGTTCTTGGTTCTGGATATTTAAAACTTAGATGAACTTCCAAATAATTTTAAATATTTCACCGCTGCCACCAATTATGTTGTCGCCGTAAGAAACAACTAATAATATTATTTTTGTGAGTTGGTTACTCAACTGAGAACAAACTCTACTTTATTTATTTAACAAGCAAAGTACAAAAACTTGGAGATAATCAATCCTTCCAAAGCTTCACTGAGTCTTTTTGGAAGACAATTTACTAACCGTGCTATCACTTTGAGTAGCGACTAATTAATCTGACCACACCTGCTTATGCATTAGTTTTAAAGGACTGTGCAATAGTCCCCACTCTTTACAATACACACTCATACTTCATACTGTCGACACAAGAATTAAAAATAATAATTGCATGAGGTTTTAAATTAGGATATTCTTTACAAGCCTAAATTTAAAAATTGATAAATTTTTTAATTAAATTGATTTAAATTTTCATTTCTTGAAAAACTCTTTAACTTACACAAAATGCCCTATACATTTTTTTAGTGAAACCTTGCGTAAGAACAAAAATTCTATTTCCGAGGTTATATCTTCAAAATTTTTTTAATTAATTTTTTTTCCCATTTTAGACAATGTCTAATAGAAACGTTAAATCCTATGAAAAAGATAATAAATATAAATGCAATAAATATTTAATTATTAATATAAAAAAGAAAAGTAAATAGTTTATTATTATTGGATAAAGTTGAATTATTTTCTTGATTTTTTGTAAGAATAGAAATTTGTAAAATAAATGTTTTCTTTATTTCTTTATTATTATTATGTTTTATTTGTTTATAATTATTAATTATAAAAAAATGTAAGGTTAAAATTTAGAAATAAAAGTGTTAATATAATAATATTAATAATTATCGTTGCCTCAAATTGCTTTTTTTATAACTTTTGAGATTTGAAGTGTTACACTTGAGAAATTTGTCAGGCTTTTAGATATTTCTTTTAATTGCTTCATTTCTTCATCGTAGAAAATCCTTATGAATTTGACACATTCTTGATTCTAAAAAAATTGTTAAATTATAAAATAAAGCAAATATGAAAAAAAGAAATACACAGAAAAACAATTGTACCAACCTAAATCCATCAAAATGATAGAATTTTTTTTAGTCACCCGATAGCAAGAAAATTTTTTAAAGTGAATGTAGCTTTGAATCGCTACGTAGCGAAATCTTCGTAGCGCTATCGCTATTTGTAATCCCACTCCTGGGCGACTAACAACCTGCAAAAAAGTAAGATTTCCAACTGCTTCGCGATAAGGAACTTCGTTATTTTTCTCATCCGAACTTGTCTGAATCCATCCGGTTTCTATCGGCGTAGAAACTGGATTTGCATTTTCCATGCCAAATCTTTGCAATATTTTCTCAACATATTTTTCTTGGTTAAAAAAATCGAATTATTTTTCAAACGATAAATTTCAAGACCAAGGAAACTTCTTACTTCTTTGGTAGTTGTCGACTCGAATTCTTTGTTTAGACTTTCAAAAAATAAATCTAATAAACTTTCGTGTGAAGCTGCTAGTAAACCATTATCGACATAGATGGCTAAAAGCAATTTTTGGCCGTCTTTGAAATAAACGTACAAACATGGATCAGCTTCACTTTCTTTGAAACCAAAATTTTTAACAAAATTTGCGAAATGTTCGGTCCAGCACCTCGGTGCCTGTTTTAGGCCGTACAGACTTTTTACAAATTTACAAATTTATTTCGAGCCATCGTTGACTCCATCGGGTTGTTTCATATATATATTCTCTTTTAATGTTGCATGCAAAAAGGCTGTCTTTATATCGAATTGACCCAATGATAAATCATCTTTTACCGCGATACTAATCATTGTTCTTACTGTATCGAACCGAACAACTGGACTGAACGTTTCGGTATAATCTATACCCTCAACTTGCAAGCATCCTTTTATAACTAATCTCGCTTTATAACGCTTGGTACCATCCGGATTAATTTTAATTTTAAAAATACAGCGACTATTTAGAATTTTTTGGTTTTCCGGTTTATCTACTAAAACCCAAATATTATTTTTGTTTAACGACTTTATCTCATCATGCATGGCCTCTTTCTATTTTTCTCTATCTTCTGATTTAATCACATCATTATAATTCAAGGGTAAAGCTTCTGCATGAAAAGAAATAGGACAACCAAAAAAATCTGTTCGTCTGAGACTTTTTCTGTCTCTCAACTGTCTCGTATTTGTTTCGTTCGAAGACTGTGTATTTTGTTCCGCATCGACACTTTCGTCTTCCATTGCGCATTCAAAAGAATCATCATCGCTTTTAATTAACAATTCAGTATTTTCCTTTTTAACAATTTCCTTTTTAATCGATGAATCATCTTTTTCTTCCGTAGTATTGTTTTTCGATTCGACATTTGTTTCAATCGGAGCTATTTTTTCCGCTTTAAATATTACGTCTCTACTCAAAACAATATCTTGTTTACTCGTATCTTTAAATACGGTACCCTTTACAATTTTCAACGTACCCCACCATGATACCTTTTATCGCCTTTTTATCGAATTTTTTTCTTTTTTCCCCCGGAAAGTAAATAAAGCACTCAGTCCCAAAAATTTTTAATTGATCAACATTTGCGGTTTTGTTACTCCACAACTCATACGGAGTTTTCTTTACAACTTTTGTGGGACCTGTAATATTAATTACATACGCAACTGTGTACATGGCTTCGGCCCACAACGACAACGGTAAATTGGATTTCGAATATATCATTGATCGCGCAGCTTCGACAACAATTCTATTTTCGCGTTCGGCTACACCGTTTTGTTGAGGACTGTACGCAATACTAATTGTGTGCTTTATTCCATTAGCTTTTAAAAATGATTCGACCTCTTTATTTACGTATTCTTTCCCCTCATCGGTATGCAGTTCCTTAATATTTTGACCAAACTGATTTTTTACCTCAATACAAAAATCATTTATTATTTCTGCAACTTCAGATTTTTCCCTTACAAAATAAACTTTACGATGTCCCGAAAACTCATCTTTGAAAACAACTGCATATTTCTTACGACCCAATGACTCCACTTGCATGGGTCCACATACATGGGAGTGTATAATTTCTCGCGGTTCTTTAGCTCGATCGACTCTTTCATTAAAACAAGACTTGTGATGTTTGCCGTAAGCACAACCGTCACAAAAATCGGTATTTAAATTAACATCAATTCATAATTTTGATAGAAAATGTTTAACGTGACGCTTGTTTTGTTGGCAGAGCCGCTCGTGCCACAATTGTAGATTATCTAATTTGTCCATTATCAAACACATTTTTGGAGGTATGACACAAGCTACCTACATCCGACCCTGTAGCAACGACTTTATCATTAAAGGTAAACAAACATTTTTCACCTTGATCAGTAATCGTAAAATTAACATTCTTTTTCGCGACAGTTTTAACTGAAAATAAATTCTGGTTCAAGCTCGGAACGAACAATGCATTATTAATTACACCCGGAATCCAATTTTTATCAACAAGAGTTTCAATTTCTATGTTACCTTTTCCCAGCGCTTCGATTTGCTCACCGTTACCAATCTTGATGTAGACTGGTACCTTGAACTCCGTGTACTCGCAGAACCACTCCTTCCGGTGTGTCATATGGTCTGACGCCCCCGAATCTATCAACCAGCAATCTCGATCAGTAGATGAACTGGTACCCACAAAAAGCATCTTTTCAGCTGAATTGGAACACCTTGGATTTCCCCCTTGACTCGATGTTGGTTTTTCACTATTTTTCGGACAGTCGCGTTTTGAATGATTTTTCGATCCACAATTAAAACAACCTTCACAGTCTTTTCGCTTGTGATCAAAATTTCCACACGTGTAACAACGGAGTCTCTTATTTTTGTTTTGATGACTTGTGTTTTTCCACGAGTTAGGCTTGAATTTCTGGTTACCCATCTTGTTGGTAAACAAGGCACTTGCCGCTTCTTCCGTCTTTTCCTGGCTATTTAGTCTTAACTTTTCGGACATTAATCTCGTCGTCAGAGTTTCGAAAGTTTTCTTGCTATCTTCCATTGACTCCAACGCGGTGTGGAAATAATTAAATTTTGTCGGTAAACTTGTAAGCACTCTTGATAAATCATCGAACTTGGCAATTCACTACCTAGTGCTTTTAGCTTTGCTGACAATTGTTCCATCTTGGAAAGATTATGCACTACACTTTCACCACAGTCCCAGGAAAAATCGTAAAATTGTTTCTGAACGAGCGACAGATTCTCTTCCGACTTCATATCAAAAACAGCATTTAATTTTGTCCACATTTCTATAGCACTTGTACAACTGAGTAGGAGTTCTAACGGCTTCTTCTCCACACTTGTCACTATCAATTTCCTAGCAGCTTTATCTGCTTTATCGTACTTCTTCTTTTTATTTGCAAATCCTTCTTCTCCAGCTACAGGAGCAACCAAAGATCCTTCACAGACGTCAAGCAAATCCTGATCCTCCTCCAACAAGGTACGCACCACAAACCGCCATAGAGGCCAGTTCTCCTGGTCACGCAACTTTTCTATTCTGGAGTTCGTCGATTCCATTTTTGCAACTTATTTGCAGCACCACAATTTTCACACAAGAAAATTCACAAGAGAAGATTTTTACTTTTTATACTTTTAGTCCTGGGCCCATAACCTGTTAAGATATATGGGACTGGAAAAGAAATAACTTGAGACACAAGAAGTATATAAGGAAATCAAAAGTATATTCTGTGACAACGACCTACAGTCAACTGACTGTTTACAAAGAGTGGGGCAATTTCGGCTAATCCCTTCTTATTAATTTGCGCAGACGTGTTACTTATAGAGATAATAAGTATAGAGTGAAATTTAAAACTCGGTTTTCCTTGACATGAACCTCTAATGAAACGTGATATAGAAATACACCCAAAGAATTGAAAGAGTTTTCCAATTTCTAGTCCTAGTGAAAATGTTGATCCTATTACATATTCTTTAATGTTACCTTATGGTGATCCTGGATGGACTGTTAAGCTTAAGCATACTTAAAGTACTTGTAATTTTACACCCGTAAAATTTTATATGTATCTTCCCACACAGCACCGATAATTCCCCGAAAATTCATTGAATGTTTTAAGGTAAACTTGGGAGTGTTGCATCGCCGCGTTCAGATCAGATTACTTAAATATTAAAATTTTCGCATGTAAACAAATTTTTAACGGGAAAGTTGACTGAATATGTAAATTACATTTTCGATAAAGGTTCAAAATGAAACTAGACTTAATATACATTTGTTCACAAGCGGACATTTTAAGATGTAAATAATCTATTCTGAACCCGGCGATGCAACACTTCCAAGTTAATCTTAAAACATTAAATGAATCTTTGGGGAATTATCGGTGCTGTGTGGGCTCCGGGAATACAGAACTTTTTATCATTTTAAAAAAATTTCAAGTTCATGAGTCTTGCGGAAAACAAAATAGGATTTCACCTTGCGTGGATCCTGAGAAGAAACTTTGTACAAAATAATATCCAAGGTCATTTTGTTCTGAAACAACTTATAGTTCTAAAAATTATGCGGAACTCAGGCGAAGAAATTATGGTAAAAAAATATTGCAATATTGGGTCGTCCATGTACCACGTGGACAATTTTTAATCACTTTTTGACCTTCCCTCCCCCCCTCGTGGACAACCGTGGACTTTTGGAGAACCCCCCTACCCCCTAAATGTCTACGTGGACTTCTTTTGGTCAAAAATAATAGTTTTGCTATGTTATGAAAAATTATAACTATTCAGTCGGATTCTTATCTTAAAATGGCAAATAAATAAATATTTAATATTTATAAAATCAGATTTTCAAAATTCAAAATCGCAGACAACTTTTTAAAAATCGATTTAATCCGACATATTGGATCTGCCATTTTTAATTTTAAAAATCTGACGTCATATCCGTAATCCGCGACACCCAAAAACCCTCAAGTGACGAATTGTCACGAGCTGGTTACGAATTGCGTACTGCGATATCGGTGCCGCAAAAAACCTCCAAATTGTCAATTCACATTTAATTTACATTTGTCAATACTACTCACGAGTGTGAAAAATAAAAAATGGTCTTATTAGGCAAAATTAGATATTTAAACAACATAATATTTCTTCACTGAAATCGAAGAAATAGAGAAAATCCTGATGTAACTTGCATTAAATCTAATTTTCATTTAACGATAACTTTTTGAGCAATCGTTTTTAATGCTTGGGGTTTTCTGACATTCATTTATGGATTCTTAAAGATTAAAAAATGTGTATTAGACAAGTGTGCCACTTGTGATATGCGAGATAATAAGCTATTCATAAGTGTAATTACATTTTTGAAAATCATCAATTTTCTTATAATACTTTTTGAGCGATCATTATTTAACATTCGCCCATATAAAATTTATATTTTCAGCTATCCAAGAAAAGAAATCTGGGTGGTAGAACATTGTACCACTTAACATTTCTATGTAATCGTTCTGGGAAAACGCGCAACGAGTGCGTAACTCGTTCCCAAAAAATGGTTTTCCGACGAGCACAACAAATTATACGTAAAAAAATGTACATATCCTTTTGTAATTTGTTGTTTTAGTATAAATAAATATGTGTGAAAAATGCTCACCACTAAAATTAACATTAAGGGTTGATATTGAACAATTTTTCACGCGAAAATTGGTTTATATAGTCTGTTTAAAGTCCCCTTGAAGAAAAAAATATATTTGAACGATCCCGGATGGAATTTTAATGAATGTAAGTTTAGGCAAATGTAAGGGGGTGTTTTTTAAAGGGTTGTAAAGTATTGTAAATTTTCGAAAATTAAGGAGATAAGTAAAATTGCCCTAAAATATCAAAAAAATGGAAAATTTGTTGCTTTTATAAATATGTACATGTGTTTGGTCTTAAACAAGTATTATTTAAAAATGAATTATCTATAAAGTCACCGATAGGGTGATATCTACTCCTATTTAGAAAAATTATATCAAATCCATGAAGTTTCATTATTATTATAATTATAATTTACATCTTGTCAGGTACTAATAAAAATTTTGAAATTTATATGAAATTGTTAATTTCGATATTTTTTCCAATTATGATTTTCGTCCTTCTTTCACCACAGAGATGATTTCTTTCTTGGAGTAGCTTTTCTGAGTATAAAACGATTGATATCAATAAGGATATCATCACAGTAAAAATAAAATCTTCTATAAAGATGACTCGTAAGTTTAATCAGTCTTAAAAATCAAGATAGTTTTAATTTGAATGGAAATTAGTGTGTATCTTAAAATAAAACTCATTTTTCTCCTTGAAATAAAATTCTATTTTAATTGTGAACATGTTTTTATGTTTAAGATTAAGGAAAATGGAGTTAGGAACTTTGTTTGAAAACATTTTATACATATAATAAACAAATTGTTAATTTAGGCAATGATTTCAATTAACTTAAATAAACTGATTACTCGGGGGTTTTCGGCGTCGCTGATCACGAATTCGATGTCAGTTTTTCAAAATTCAAAATGTCGGACAAAATTTTAAAAATCGCTTAAATTTGCTTGAATCTGGTTACTCGGGGGTTTTTGTGGTCTCTGATCAAGAATTCGATGTCAGTTTTTCAAAATTCAAATTTTTTTTAAAAAGACTGACGTATAATTTATATACAGTAACAAAAAGACCTAAATAACAATTTTCAATCGAATTTAATTTTTACAAAATTGTCTACCTTATTGGATATGCTATTCGATTTTGATTTTTTGAAAAACTAACATCGAATTCGTGATCAGCGATGCCAAAAACCCCTGGGTCACTATAAAATCGATCAAAGTAATTATCTATAATTAAAATATGTTTATATAATTTGTTTATAACAATTTATAATCTTTTCCTAATATTGATTTTTTCATATCTTTAATACAAATCTCGAAAGTTATAAATTTTTTCAAATTTATAATTATTTAATTTTTTCAAATTTAACTTCAATTTTATATTATTTATAAATAATATTCATGATTATTATTAATTAACGTTTAAAAAAATAACTTTTTTGTTATTTGTTATTAATTAATTGTAAACGTTAATTATTATTATTAATTAACTATAATAATTTCCGTATTCATTCATTCATTCCATATGTCCACACTTGAAGTTAGTCGTATTTTGTTCCTTTTTGTTTTTCTAAAATTTTGACAATTCTTGATTTCGTAATATTTTATGGTTAACGCGATGGATATTTTTATTCATCGTCATTAATTAAGTCACATATTAAGTGACAGTTTAAAGCAAAAAAAAAATATTGTTCATTGTGTGCAGCACCAGTATATTTCCTACTTGGTATTTATAGAAAAAAAAGTTTCAATTATAATATAATTTTTATTATTATTCATAAATTTATTATATTATATATACATTTTTTTATATAATGATTATTACAGATAATTAGAACATTTTAACTTATAATTATTATATTATTATATATTGTTATTCATAAATTTATTATTATTAATTTGTTTTTATTATTAATTATTAAATTGTTATATTTTTTATCTGTAAACAATATAAAAATAGTTTGCTTTTTTAAAAAATTTTCAATTTGATTTTAATTTTCAATTTAAGTTTAAAGTTTAAAACATTAAAGTTTTTTTAGGTTTTATTTTTTCAAAATTTTTAAATATTTTTTAATTGCTTAATACTTTTTAAAATATAATTAATAATTTTCAGTTAATTTAATTTTCTTTTTGATTACCATAAGTTTTTAATATTTATTAATTATCAATTAATTAAAATAATTTGAAAAAAAACCTAAATTTAAAATTTTCATTTGCAACGAAATATTTATAGAAAATACAAAAAAATATTTAGCAAAACTAATTTTTTGTAATTTCAAAGATTATAAAAAATCATCGAACATTGACTTTATCAAAAATATTTATTTCTAAAATTTTAATATTTACATTTTAAAATTTTTACTTAAAAATCTTATTTTTTTACTATCAATTCACAAAAAAATGATCTTACTCGTTATATACATTCTGTCAATAAGAAAATCCATTCGTCAGTAATATCTTTTATCCCAACAATCTCTGCCTTTTCGTATACAGTATACATAAGTGACGAAGAATATTTTAATCAAACTGTTTTATCGATCATACAGTATACACGTGTTTTCGATTGTCTCGCGTTAAATATTGATATGTACTGATATTTTTAACATTGCATATTGTTGTTGTGTTAACTTTAACTTGTTTAAATATTGTGTTTCACTGGACTATTGTGTTTTGCAAAGTTGGTGACCCCTTGTACTGGATTTTTGACATTTTTGATATCCTTCTAAATTTTGACATGGGTCTTTGTCCGGTGTGCACACTAGTAGTGGGTAGAGGTGATAAAGACACAATAGCTTGAGTAAAATTTGGCAGACTGGCTCATTACAAATGTACGGTCACAAAATCTGGTGATAGTGAATCTGATAAAATTAAAAAAGGCTTTAGTGGGTTTATTTGCAAGAATTGTAAAAAATCTAAAAACAATGACATCTCTGATCTACGCAGTGAAACTTCAACTAGTAACGATGGTAAAGATTCATTAAAACCAAGTGCGATTGATCTCTCACCAACAGTCTGCGAAGCAATACGGGTTGCAGTGCAAGAGGGGCAGCAATCTGCTTTTGACCGGTTTGAAATGATGTTCACACGGTTCCAGGAAAAACACCTTGCATCTTTGGGACAACTCAATGATACTATTCAAGGTATGAAATCTGACATTCAAGAGAACTCTTCTAAAATTGTACACCTCGAAATCGATGCCAGTAATCAAAGCAAGGAACTACAAGCAGAAAAGAAAAAATCTCAAGAACTGGAGATGAGGGTGTCACTACTTGAACGTGATTTGAACACTCAAGAACAACTACAGTTACAAACTTCACTAGAGATCCTTGGATTACCTTTCAAGCCCAATGAAAATTTAATCACATTATTTTGCGAAGTCTCAAATGCGCTAAAAGTTACAGTTCAATATTTAATAATGGGAATCCGTCATATCTTTATAACTTTTTTGAGTTCATAAATCGCAATGAAACAATTCACAGCAGGCTTCGAGAAAGGAAATTCATTTTAAATGTTCCGAAACATAGAACTTGCAAAATGCAAAGGTCATTTATTATTAGAGGTGCGAGACTGTGGAATAAGCTTCCTGATGAGATTAGGAATGCATCTAATAGATTTATTTTTAAAAGAGTATTTTTTGAATTACTTTTTCAATGCGATAATGAGATATTTAATGTTACCTATTGGTAAATTAATATTTGTTGATTATTATATTTTTATTATTGTTGTTATCTTTAATATTTTTTATACGGATATAAAATTTTTCACTTTTTTCTTGTTTTTATTAGTATTATCTTTATGTTAGATTAATAGGTTTTTTCACATGAATTATAGCACAGCGTTATTATTTCTGTCATTTACATTTGTAACGTAATTATTTACTTTTATATTAGCCATATTCTATTTTGATATATACTCACACATATATACTATAAAATTAAATCTAATTAGTGTGATTGAAATTTAATTATATGTAATAGTTTCTTAGAGGGCTTACTAGCCCTAGGAACTTTTTTCTGAATAAATAAATAAATAAATAATTGACACAACATAATTAATTTTTCTCGGCATTTCAAGTGGCGGCGGTTAAGTTGGCGATACTAGAATTGATTTATCAACATTTACACCGCCAATTGTAACCATTGGTTTTAATTTATGTTTTTCGTAATATCACTTTTTCGATAGGTTTTTTCTTGGGTTTTCATTGTTGTTACCGTCAACAATCGAACTAATAGTTTTATAAGTTTATTAAATTTAAAAATTAGCTTAGCTAAATTATTGTTGCTGTATTAACTAATTATGAGCTGGCTTAACTAAAAAAATCACTATTTATATAACATCAAACTCATTTTTTCTGTGTATAAATAAATGATAACGTCAAAATTAGAAATATACCTATTATTAATTTATTACTCCACTGATGCAGAATTATTATTATTAATATTATTATTTTAAAACAACAATTGCATTGGAAGTTGGATGCGCGCTTGCGCGCGTGTAATTTTGCTAGTTAATAATAATCATGAATATTAATTATAAATAATATAAAATTAAAGTTAAAATAATTATAAATTTTAAAAATTTATAACTTTATAACTTTCGAGATTTGTATTAAAGATATGAAAAAATCAATATTAGGAAAAAATTATAAATTTATTTATTTATTTATTTATTTACGGGACTTCAAAAGTAAAGTGCCCTTTAAATACAAATTGTATAATACATATGTATAACGCTGCTATTTATAAAATAAAGAAACTAATTACTAAATAATAGATTACGCAGTGCTGTATTAAATGCTTCTAACTTAATATTAAAAAAGTCAATGTCATTAGCAACCGTATTAGCCTTTATAGATAATCTGTTAATGACAGAATTAATTCCGTAATTTGTACGATGGTATGGTATTTGAAACAGTACATAATGTCTGGAGTGACGTTTTGGAATAGAAAATTTACTTAGTGATAGTAAGGGGGGACAATCAATGTATCCCTTTAAAATTTTAAAAAAGAAAAGTAAATCAAAATAGTCAAATCTAGATGTAAGTCTGGGTATGTTCGCCAATGAACGTAAACTGTCATATTCATGTGAAAATCTATCAAAACGAACATTAGTTTGTCTAGCAAAGAACCGAAGGAAACGATTTTGAACTCGTTCGATTCTAACAAGATAATGAGCATAATATGGTCTCCATGACACAGAACAGTGTTCAATTTGTGATCTAACAAATGAAAAGTAAAGCGATTTCAGAGTTCGTGGGTTATGGAATGCTAAAGCATTTCTAATAACAAATCCTAGTGACTTGAGAGCACAGTTAACGATATTGGAAATGTGATAACTAAAAGATAACGAGTCATCAAGTGTTATCCCAAGATCCCGCACCTGGTTTACTCTATTAAGCTCCCCATTGCCAACAAAGTATGAATATCTTTGAATGGTATTAGATTTACTAAAAGAAATGATACAACATTTATTAACATTAAGATCCAAGTGATTGATTCTACACCATTCAGTGAGTCTATTTAAATCACGCTGAAGAAGATGGGAATCATCCTCAGAACGTATTATTTTATAAAGTTTTAAATTGTCAGCAAAGAGAAGAATAAGAGAGAATTTAATAAAATCTTTAACATCATTAATATGTAACAAAAAAAGTAAAGGACCCAGATGCAAGCCCTGAGGTACACTAAATCGAGGTGAACACAATAAGCCCGAAATACTATCAAAATTCCAATTTATAAAAGGTAAATTAAAATCTCCCAAAAAATAAAAAATAGCACGCAGAAATGAAATAGAAATATCTTCAAATAATTGAAAAACGTTTGAATATATATCTAAATTTGAGGTCGGTGGTATATAGAAGCATCCTATGATAAATGTAGTAGAGTAAAAGTTTAATTTTATACAAAGATGTTCAACAGTGTCTAAATTTGTATTGATTAATATGCAATTAATATCTTTTTTGACAGCGATCAACACTCCACCACCACGTTGAACATTACTCGTAGCAGTATTCCTGTCAAATCTATATACATTATAATCAGTAAAACCCAACTCAGACGAATTTATAGAATCCGTTAACCATGTTTCACTTAGTACAATGAGATCATAATTTGATAATGAGATAGATATTCGCAAAGAATCAATTTTAGTTCTTACGCCCCTGACGTTCTGATAGTAGAGTGTTAAATGATGTTCATTGCTTAAAGCAGAATGCGAGACACTAGCAAGGCGATCACACTGAACTGAACGATGGGGAGGGATAGGAGAAGTTAATTGATAGTTATAGCACTCGTATGAGGAGTGGGAGAGAATTCCTCTGGAACAGTTGTGTCTATTATAACAGGTCTTCCCTGACGAAACACTAGTTTCACATTTGATTCTCCATTCGAACGACGAGTAGCTATTGCCCTTTTCACTTCTCTTATTTCGTCTAATTGGATCTTTGTTCGGTCCAGTGCCATCCAAATTTTCGCCAAGTGAGGATGATCCGTACCCTTTTTGGCAGCTACAAATGTTTGATACAGCACTCGTGCCCTCTCCTCCGTCACACATACAATCCTCACCGGGCGGGGTTTCTGAGACGCCTGCGTAAGAGAACCAAGTCTTTGAACTTTTAGAATGTCAGAATTACATGATGGCACAATAGGTGCGAGAACATTAAAAACTGACTCATTTAGAATTTCAACCGTGGACCCCGAAGTGACAGATTCAGCATGCTCAGGAATGTTAAAAAGAATAAGATTTTTTTTCTTCCTTTCACGAGATTCAAATTCAGCCATGCATATATTTACAACACCGGTAGTTGAACTAGATTTGACATTTAATTTGACAGTACCTTCGAGAGTAGAAACACGAGAAACTATATCATCTATCCTAATGTCCATGTTATCGACACGAGTCAATGTATTATCCAGCTTCAAATTAATTTCATCCAACTTGAGTGTGATAAGAGTCTTCCATACCAGTCAAATTAGGTTGAAGCATTTCAAATGTTTTCTTGACGATAATTTCAATGTCTTTAACAGTGATGGGGGCAGAGGAAGGAGACGGAGAACGTGGTTTGCAGCACTTAGAAAGAGAGCCATTCGCAAGAGTTGGACAACGCGATTTACAGCCAGGGTGATAAGACGAATTGCAACCGGGGCAAAAAACAGGATCCACTACCGGTTTATTGCACCACACACAATCAGATTTAACTGATAATTTCGGAGGCATTATGAGTTATTTATAAAAAAATTGTTATCACAAGAATAAAAAGTATTTATCACCCACGTGTTTATAGGTTAGTTTTATGAATAATAAGAATTCAGCACTTAAGTATGATAAAGAATTCAAGTAAAATTAACAAAACACTATAACCTATCAAAAACACCTGTAATACAGTCAAGCCGACAAAAAATTCCACGAAAAAACACTAAAAAAGCAAAAAAAAACTAAGAGCGATAGATAAACAGCACTGTAACTAGCAGCCCCCTAGCGGGAAAAATTGCTATAAACAAATTATATAAACAAATTTTAATTTTAGATAATTACTTTGATCGATTTTATAGTGACCCAGGGGTTTTTGGCTTCGCTGATCACGAATTCGATGTTAGTTTTTCAAAAAATCAAAATCGAATAGCATATCCAATAAGGTAGACAATTTTGTAAAAATTAAATTCGATTGAAAATTGTTATTTAGGTCTCTTTGTTACTGTATATAAATTATACGTCAGTCTTTTTAAAAATTTTAAATGTCTTCTAAGAAAACTTTTTTAAGCGAATCCAATGAATTTGTAAAAATTTGTAAAAATTTGTAAAAACTGACATCGAATTCGTGATCAGAGACCACAAAAACTCCCGAGTAACCAGATTCAAGCAAATTTAAGCGATTTTTAAAATTTTGTCCGACATTTTGAATTTTGAAAAACTGACATCGAATTCGTGATCAGCTACGCCGAAAACCCCCGAGTAATCAGTTTTATTTAAGTTAATTGAAATCATTGCCTAAATTAACAATTTGTTTATATGATTTGTTTATAACAATTTACTAATGGGTCTATATCATCATTCCAGAATTCAAAGATCCAGTGGAGTAAATTTAAATACCTAACCATAAAAACTTTACATATTTTTTGAAAATAAGAGTAATATGTAAAAAAGTACGTTTTTTTATTTGTTTATATTAATATAATTATTTATGCAAATTGAAAATCAAAAATCGGGCTCGAGGGATCTCTTACAATTTTATTAAAGATTATTTTTAAAAAAAAATTCAAAAATCGGTTGCGATTTGTAGGCTCTAGACTGTTTTGAACCTTACTTTTTGATTTCAAACCACTGTTAGGGAGAGTAAATAAAGTACTATATATATGGGGGAAAATTCCTGAAGTGAACCGATATAAAAAAAAAGTTTTTGGATCGGGCTAAAATTTTTCCTAAATTTAGTACTATGGGTGAGTACTTCACCCACCAAATATTATTAAGTTTTATCAAAAACTGTAGAGGGGGGAGGGGGTTGTAGTTTTCAGTCAAGCGTCAACATTGAGTTTTTCTAATAATGGTAGCTATTATATACAGAAATGAAAAAAATTTTGACATGTATGTTTTCGAAAGGTTTTTTCCTGCTCTTTCGAATGGTTTTAAAAATTTTTGAAAAAATTCAAAATTTGACCCGTTTTTTTGAAAATTAAAAATATTTTTGACTGTATCTCAAAATCGGCATTTTTTTGAATTTTTTTTTTTTTGAAATAAAGCTTAAAATATGTACTTTTAGTAAAAAAATTTTGGAAATGTCCTTTTTTTTGTTTTCCAGATATAAATAAATTTATTAACAAAAATTATTAAAAAATGAAATATTTCACAAAGGAATAAGTTTAAGGTAACTCTGAGATTAATATTTCAAAGCTTATGAAATTCCGCATCTAATGAGCTATGTGTGAAGTATTTTGAATTAACAGATTGTTAATAAATAATTATCAATGACTGCTAGTAAATTAATTAATTAATTAAAATCTATTAATCCAAAATGCTTCATATAGGGCTCATTGGATGCGGAATTTAACCATCTTTAAGCTGATAATTTCAAATTCACTCTAACTTTATTTGCTTTTGAAATATTTCACTTTTTATAAATTTTTATTAATTTATTAGTTTATATCTCCGAAACAAGAAACAAGGACATTTTCATAATACATTATTTTCTCAACTGTTCTCTATAATGCATTTTATTAACGAAAAATTGAAAAAACTTTTTTGACTGAATTTTATTGGTTTTAAAATATAACACTTATTTACAGTAATTTGAATTTTGGCGCCTACCGTAAGTAGTTCAAATACTTGACACAAGATGTCTTGGTTCTTCTTTTGGTAGCAGACATTCATGTTACAATTCATTATATGAGCTCAAGATCAATCTTTTTTTCAATTTTTAGAGAATACACTAAGTTCAGGTTTGTACTTATTTTTTATCTTTTCTCGTGTTATATTTGCGTTAACAAGCACAATTTTTAATTTTCTCAAAGTAATTTTTTTACGTTGAGTATAATTTAATTATATTGTTCGAAGGTTTGCGTTGAGTATAATTTTTTTATTTATTTCTTTTTCTTATACTTACTGTTTGCAGGCTGTTTCTTGTTTCGGAGATATAAACTAATAAATTAATAAAAATTTATAAAAAGTGAAATATTTCAAAAGCAAATAAAGTTAGAGTGAATTTGAAATAATCAGCTTAAAGATGGTTAAATTCCGCATCCAATGAGCCCTATATGAAGCATTTTGGATTAATAGATTTTAATTAATTAATTAATTTACTAGCAGTCATTGATAATTATTTATTAACAATCTGTTAATTCAAAATACTTCACACATAGCTCATTAGATGCGGAATTTCATAAGCTTTGAAATATTAATCTCAGAGTTACCTTAAACTTATTCCTTTGTGAAATATTTCATTTTTTAATAATTTTTGTTAATAAATTTATTTATATCTGTAAAACAAAAAAAGGACATTTCCAAAATTTTTTTACTAAAAGTACATATTTTAAGCTTTATTTCAAAAAAAAATTCAAAAAAATGTCGATTTTGAGATACAGTCAAAAATATTTTTAATTTTCAAAAAAACGGGTCAAATTTTGAATTTTTTTAAAAAATTTTTAAAACCATTCGAAAGAGCAGGAAAAAACCTTTCGAAAGCATACATGTCAAAATTTTTTTCATTTCTGTATATAATAGCTACCATTATTAGAAAAACTCAATGTTGACGCTTGACTGAAAACTACAACCCCCTCCCCCCTCTACAGTTTTTGATAAAACTTAATAATATTTGGTGGGTGAAGTACTCACCCATAGTACTAAATTTAGGAAAAATTTTAGCCCGATCCAAAAACTTTTTTTTTATATCGGTTCACTTCAGGAATTTTCCCCCATATATATATTATTTAAAATCGATTTTTTGAAGACAGGTGAGTAAAACACATGTACTGACAAGGTTTCGGAGGCACGGTTCGCCATTATCATCAGGTCACTTTATTACAATCAAAACAAATTCAATACAAACGGAAAAAACAAAAAAATTCTTTTTTTAAAATTTTAAACAATATATCTACCAAATTAAAAGAAATAACACCAACATTTCGTCAAAGGAGTAAAAAATTAAATATATAGAAAAAATGAATAAAAAATTGTAAACGTTTTTTAACAATTTTATTAATTATCTCATCAATATCACTGGAATATTCCCTCAATATCAAAGGAATATTACCTCAATATCACAGGAATATTCTACATAATGTCACAGAGATATCCCCTGAATATCACACAAATTTCACAGGAATATTCTCTCAGTATCATACGAATATCACAGGAAAATCAGATGTGGAATATCCCCGTAAAGCGGACATTATGATATCGCCTGAATGTCACAAGAATACTCCCACTTGATATCACCGTGCCATTCAACCAATATTTCGTATTACTTGGGCTGCTTTATTACACATAGATACAATCATTCAAAAATATTGATTTAATGACCAATTTTTCTAACATGTTAATTATATTACAGTTAAAAAATATTTTAACATGTTGGTTTAGACACATGGAGTAATTTAAAGATGGTTAAAAAATGAAATATAACGCAATATGTATTAGGAAGGCTGCAGATTCAAGAACGAAAATAAAATGTTCGATCGAAGTATCTGTGTGTCTGAAACTTCATTTTCCTAAGAATTTGCAGCAACCGTAAAAAGTTGGATAATCGCTAACAAAGTTACGCTATATTTTCTTATTTAATGTATTTTTATTATTGATTCCTTAGGATATGAAGTTGCTACCAATTTTTGATGAGTTGAATGGAACATACGTAAACATAACTGGATTTCAAATGCTCCAACATGAAAAACTTTCTGCAGAAATCACCACTGTAAGTATAAATAATTTTTAAAAAATGTTTAATTTTTTATAATCTGATAAAATTTTAAAAAATAATAACATTACTGTCTACTTTTTTGATCCAGTATACTAAAAGCAGGCCTCAAACTACCTTTGGCACTGAAAATTATGTACTTTACGGACCAAAAAATTAGGGACCAATATACAGATCAAGATTTATTGTTTTTTCATTTAAAATGTTGATTTTTAATATAAAAATGGAATGATATAGTTATAAACAATGACAAAAATTTGAATTAGGATATTTTTATTAATTTAGAATTAATAAAAAAAATCTAAACCATATCTGCTTCCATTCTTTGGTTATCAGCTTCTCTTCTTGCATGCTTGACTCCATCCAACAAAGCTTTGGCAACTTCCACTTCTGCTAAGTCTTTTTTCTCTATTTTAGTCTTTAGTTTTCTACTTGCTTCTTCAAAAAGTTTGTTTTCTGTTTTCCTTTAATTTGAATACTCATTTTTTTCAATTCCTTAACCTTAACCTTAACATTACTGAGCCTATCTTTTTGTTCTTGGAGAAATCTCCATTCATCCCGTACTATTTCGTTGTCAGAATCCATTGGTAAAACTCGAGCAAGTTTTACTATCTGCCAATAATAACAAACCTGTGTAGCATGCGTCAATATGCATCCCAAAAATTCCGAGTGGGTACAGCTGTAATGTCCTGACTGTCAATGGCAAAGGACGGTGGCATCGGCACAGGTGCTGCTGTTCTTGACCTGAAGTAGTTCCGAATTCTTCGGAAGTCACTACCTTCCGGTTGGTCAAGACATGTATGTGGTGCATGTCGTCGTATTTAAACGGTAACCGACCGCCAGTATGGCCTCCGGTTCCCCGGATACTGGGGTGCTATTCTGTAACTTCACTTCACTTCCACTTCACATTTACTTTACTTTCACTTCACATTCACTTCTATTTCATTTCACTCTAGTTTCACTTTAATTTCATTTCGCTTTCACTTCAATTTCATTTCACTTCCACACTAGTTTCACTTCACATTCATTTCGCTTTCATTCTGGTTTCACTTCACTTACACTTCGCTTACACTACACTTTCATTTCGCTTTCACTTTAGTTTCATTTCACTTACACTTCGCTTATACTACAATTTCATTTCACTTTCATTTCACTTCACTTACACTTCGCTTATCCTACACTTTCATTTCGCTTTTACTCTAGTTTCCTTTCCACTTTTTGTAGTAAAAGTGAGGTGAAATGAAAGTGTAAATGAAAATGAAGCGAAAGCGAAGTAAAAGTGAAGTTACAGAATAGCACCCCTGGAAAGTGTTACTCATATCTGAGTAAAATTGTACCAGGGACGAACCTGGAGCCCAGGAGGCCTTCGGGATTACACCAGGCGTTGGACATGGATTCGTAGTGGTAGTGGTTACAGCTTACATCGTTTGAGGTTAGTGTGCGTTAGCACGTTGTGCACACATCTTTCGCATTCGGTGTGTGAGTTAACTCAACTCGGTTGATAACCTGCAGAGTTTCCAGGGATTAGAAATGTCCCGGCCCTATTGAAAATTTACACGTGTACGTCCACGTGTAAAGATACGTATATTCAGGACTTTATTTTTTTTAAATATTTCGCCCATTCCTCTACGAGTATATAGGGTGTAAAATTCCTGTAGCGAACTAAGTGAAAAAAAATTGATCGGATCGGGCAATCCTGAAGGTACCAATTGAAAGCTGACGTTATTCCGCATCCAACGAGCCCTATATGGACTATTTTGGATTAGAGGATTTTCTATAAACAATCGCCATGTTAGCCAATTGTTTTTTAACAATCCACTAACCCAAAGTACTTCATATAGGACTCGTTGGATGCGAAATTATATCAACTTTTATTAAGTAACGTCAGAATTACGATACCTTTATTCGTTCATAAAATATATAAATTTTTATTAACATTAATTAATTAATTAACTAATAGCTCGAAAACAACAAAAAAGGACATCTCAATATTTTTTGAGGTAAAAATGCACATTTTTACCTTCAAAAAAATAAATTTAAAAAAAGACCGAACTTAAAAAAAAGTTAAAAAAAATTCTTGATTTTCAGAAAAAAGGGTCAAATTTTGTATTTTTTGAAATTTTTTTCTCACCAATCGCAAACGCACAAAAAAAATTTAGAAAACATATATGTCAACATTTTTTTTGCTTACTTACATACTATTTACAATTTTTAGTTAATTAATTAACTACACAGGCACACAAAAAATAAAAAGCTGTTTGGCCGAGCCACTACACTAGTCTATTGCCATGTATTTTTTCACGCAGAATCCGAATCCGAAGTCAGAATTATCAGATTGGCTTTTATTTTTGAGATAAACTCAAAAAACTGCTCAGAAAGAAAAATAAAATAAAAAAATTTAAAAATTTTTGAATGTCACTGCGATAGTGTAATTCCATGTATTTTTTGTCGCTGAATCCGAATCCAGAGTCAGAATTGTTAGATTCGCTCAAATTTTTGAGACAATTGCAAAAGAACGCAAGTAACAAAAAACTCAAAATCAGTTTTTTGGAATTATCTTCAAAATTTGAGCCAATCTGTCAATTCTGACTTCGAATTCGAATTCAGCGTGAAAAAATACATGAAAATGCACTATCGTAGTGTTTCGGAAAAAAAAATTATCTGTGCCCCTAATTCAGAATTTTTATCAGTTTTTGGCGATTTTAGCTCAAAGAAATTTTTTTTTGCCGAAACACTACGATAGTGCATTTTCATGTATTTTTTCACGCTGAATTCGAATTCGAAGTCAGAATTGCCAGATTGGCTCAAGTTTTGAAGATAATTCCAAAAAACTGATTTTGAGTATTTTGAGTTTTTTGTTACTTGTGTTTTTTTGCAATTGTCTCAAAAATTTGAGCGAATCTAACAATTCTGACTTTGGATTCGGATTCAGCGACAAAAAATACATAGAATTAAACTATCGCAGTTACATTCAAAAATTTTTTAATTTTATTTTTCTTTCTGAGCAGTTTTTTGAGTTTATCTCAAAAATAAAAGCCAATCTGATAATTCTGACTTCGGATTCGGATTCAGCGTGAAAAAATACATGGAAATAGACTAGTGTAGTGTCTCGGCCAAACCACAGTTTACTTTTTGTGTGCCTGTGCTATTAAGGTTAATAAAAAATGATATATTTTACAAACAAATAAAGTTATCGTAATTCTCACGTTAGTAAACTAAAAATGACAATTATTTATAGAAAATCATCTAATCCAAAAAAGTGCATATAGGGCTCGTTGGATGCGGAATAACGTCAGCTTTCAATTGGTTCCTTCAGGATTGCAATAACTTTATTTATTTGTGAAATATTTCATTTTTTATTAACATTAATTAATTAATATCTCGAAAATAACAAAAAAGGACATCTCAATATTTTTTGTTGTGAAAATACACATTTTTTGTTTTCAAAAAAAATAAATAAAAAAAATAAAAAGGACCGAACTCAACAAAATTTTTTTAAATGTTTAATTTTCAAAAAAGGGTCAAAATTTGAATTTTTTGAAAATTTTTATTGCACCATTTGAAAGAGCAGGAAAAAACCTTTCAAAAACGTATAAGACAAATTTTTCTTCTTCTTTCTGTTTAAAAGTTACAAGTCTTCAAATATGCACTGTTTTAATTTTTCAAAAAAGTTCAACCTTCTCCCTCTTCGACAGTGTTTGAAAAAACCTAACAATACTTCGTGGTTAAATTACTCACCCGTAGGGCAAGTTACAGGAATTTTACCCCATAGGTATATATACACGTGTAGTCAAGACTTAATTTTTTTCACAGATATTTTGCCATATTCTCCACGTGGATGTACACGTGTATTTGATATTTTAATATTTCTTGAATATTTCCTAAACTTTCTACACAAGTAATTACAGGTGTAATGGATACTTTGAAACTTTTTTGAAATTTAATAATTTGTTACACGTGGAGCTACACGTGTATTTAATACTTTAATATTTCTCGAATATTTTATAAACTTTGTGACGTAATTTTTACAATGTCACAAACACTATCTTTTCTAGAATTATTGCCCACAACTTGTCAATTTCCGAATTTATTCAAAAATAATAACAGTTGCCTGGAGAACGTGATATACGACGAAATAACACTCCACAACTAATGTTATATTACGAAGAGAAAATTGTTTAATATTTTGTAGTAGATTCTGCCTTTGTTTTGTTTTTTTATTAAGATTTACCGATCAACTCAGGAAGATGACATCACAGAAATTTCCGAAAATCCATTATTTTGTGGCTGACAAAGAACCCCGCACCATATACATGGGAATTTGGGGTCCGGTGAAATTTCTTGAACTTTGTAGTTTTTTACCTCCTGAACAAAAAAATATAAATTGTAAAATTAAAAAAAATAAACAGATTTTTTGATATTTAAGGTTTAAGTTTAAAAAAAAGTGTTAAAAACTAAAAAAATTCAAAAATGAGTAAAACCAAAAAAACTAAATAAACTTTCTTAAAACTCGTTACACGGAGGTTTTCGGGGTCGCTGATTATAAATTCGATGTCAATTTTTGAAAATCCAAAATGGCGGATACAAAATGGCTGACCAATTTTTTTAAAATTTATCGAATTCTTCAATTTCGTAACTTTCAAAGATCTTAATCAGCGAAAAATATAGTATTCCTATATAAAATATATCTAACTTTATCGAATTCAGTTGAATCTAGTTATTCAGGGGTTTTTGGGGTCGCTGATTATGAATTCGACAAAAGTTTTTAAAAATCCAAAATACCGGATGCAAAAAAAAATTATTTTTATTTACTTAAAATTTGTTACTAGATGACTTTTTAAGCCTCGGTGATTAAAAATTCGGTTTTGGTTTGTTCAATAGTTTGTAGCTGGGTATAATATTTTTATTATCTTTTATCATGTATTTTTCAACTGTATAACAAGGGTTTTTCTTCATCCTACTTGTTTGTATCAACTCACTGAGCACGCAAACGCACGCGTTTATTCAGGTCGGGTAGCAGTAAACGGCTCAGAGACACTCACTGCTACTTGACTGGCAATAGATTACTTAAAAATGATCTTTTAGGAGCCAAAGAAGGATCTATGTATGTAGCTGGTATCGCCGATTGAGTAAGAATCACTTTTTTCCTAATTTCTACTTAAAAATCTTTCAACGCGTTTTTCTCAAAACTGCATATTTTCAACTTTGTCACACTCTCATTTTAAAACTATTTAACTAATTAACTTCAAATTTAGACAGTATGTTCCTTGCATGTGTAGTTTTCGTGTAAAGTAGGATTTTTAAAGTTTATTAATATTTTTAAAAGTTAAGAACAATTTAAGATGCAAAATTGTTGTCGAAAAATGAAAATAAGTCTGCCAATCGTTTTTTAATGAATATTTTTCATTCCAGTTTACACGATAGCCAAAATAGTACAGATTGAGAAAAATTTTGGTTTTTTTATTTTAGATTAACTGTTTCAGAGAAAAAGTGTGACAAACTTTTAAAATGTACCACTTTCGACAGCAATTTTTTATTAGATTGTTTAAATAAAAAAAAAACAAAAATTGTTTTCGACTCTTTAAAATGTATATTTTATCATAAGAAAATTGTAACTAATAAATATTTTTCTTACTATAAAAAACCTCAAAATCACTGTAATCTCCCCTTAATAACACAGGTCTAAAAGATTTTTTTGATATCAAAGTTGTTTCCCATGTATTTTTGTGTCCTGAACACGATCATGGTTTCGAAAATTGCGTATCACATCAGGATTTTGAGCAAAGTGGGGGATCGAGTCCACTTATCGAGGGTGTATTGGATCCAGGTTATCCTTGACGCTCGGAAATAAAAATAATTATGGCCGTACGTCGCATCAGGCTCGTGCACAAAAGTCCGCTCCTTTATCGTTCGCGCGCATGCGTCACACTTGTCTTTCTGCTTTACTAGGTTCTGTCACTTGTGATGTCATAGTCGATTCTAGGTTTGACGTCCGATAGCTGGAGGGAGAACAGACGACACAATGTCATTCTTATAAGAAAAAGACATGTTTCCAGTTTTAGCAATTTTACTCATGTTGTAAAATTCCTGTAGCGTACTAAGTGAAAAAAATTGATCGGATCGGACTGCAACTTGCACTAGTGTTTATAAAAATTGAAATATTTCACAAATAAATAAAGTTAATACAATTCTGAAGCTACCAATTATTGAAAGCTGACGTAATTTCGCAGCCAACGAGCCCTATATGAACTATTTTGGATTAGAGGATTTTTTATAAACAATTGCAATGTTAGTCAATTGTTTATAAAAAAAATGCTCTAATCCAAAATAGTTCATAATATACTGCTCGTTGGATGCGGAATTACGTCAGCTTTCAATTTGTTGCTTCAGAATTGCAATAACTTTATTTATTTGTGAAATATTTCAATTTTTATTAACATTAATTAATTAAATAATTTATATTTCGAAAATAACAAAAGAAACAATGGTAATTTTCAACACACATTTTAATTTTATTTATTCTCTGAATCGTAGAATCGATTTCTAGAATCGATTTCAAAGAATCGATTTTTTATAGGAATCGGTTGTTGATATGCAGGTGTTAGTGTCATGTGTAACATGTCGTTGGTGTAAATTGTTAATATAATGTTCAGATTTGAAGTTGTCGCCTCCTATTGTCTTCTAATTAAAGTAAAAGTAAGTAAATAAACTATTTAATTCATAAATGTTTTGCTACTTATTACACTTATGCTTCTTGTAAGAGACAATTAACAAAATAGTGAATATAAATTTGCTGCTTTTTAGAAGCAACTGAACCTTAAAGTTTGTGAAAAAAATATACAATTTTGTAATGATTTTAGATCGATGAATTCCTAAGAAGAAAGAACGAAGTTTAAAAGTATTTTAACCCGTGATGGATACTTTTTACTTATGAGAGCTTTGGAAACCGTTAAATATTGTAAGTAAAAATTACGTACAATATATAGATCGATTATTGAATTTGTTTTTTTAATTTTATTAAATTAATTAAGTTTTAAATGACAAAATTTCTTTATTTAGGGCAGTGTAAAAATTATCTGTTTAGAAAAAACTTACAAACTTTTTCCGCTTTTTATATATTATATATCATTAGTGAAAAATGTAGTAAACTTAAATAAAATATACTAAAATCAATTTAAAATAAAAGTAAATTCTTTAGATTGTGATAATTTTTTAAAATCTTGATGTATCAAATTTTATTAACAGAAACCACTTGTAATTTTCCTGTTTTAATAATTTGTCTTTTTAATAAGTCCCAAAATTTGTTTTGAAAATTATTTTTCAAAAAGCCTTTTTGCGTCATAATTAGGTACAACTGTTGAGCGAAATCAGCACAACTTTCATTTTTTTTATTTTTATCTCCTTTTAGTTTTCTTGTTTATTTACTATATAGGCGTGCTTATAAAAGGTAAAACAAACTTTTGTAAAAATGCACTACGTAACTATTATCAATTATATCAATAGATAAGGATGTCCTTTTCAAATTTTTTTTTTAAAAGTCCATTCTAGCACAATTATTTATTATTCATTTATACAAAATGTCTTTTCTTAAATTAATTTTTATAATTGAATTGTGGATTACACTCGCATCGTTTCCAAAAACCTTTTAATAATTTAGTAGACTCAAAAATCAAGTGCGTTGATAAACCTAAAATTACTTTAATTAATAAAATTCAAAATTAATCACAAATTTATATTTCTGATGCATGTTAATAATATTACTTGAAATATACAAATAATTTATTTTTTTCTAGAGCTTTAAAAATGACCAAAGAAAAAAAATCCTCGTATCGTGCAATCTTTGAACAAGAGTACACTTAGGTGAAACCAGTATTAACAGATAAATATTCTGCTTTTTGTTCGTTATGCAAGACTGTGATATACTTACGTGTAATGGGCAGAAGTGCACTAGAAAGCCATGCCAAAGGGAAAAAGCACAAACAATTAATTCATGCCGAAAATACATTTCCAATTCGTTTTAATTCGTCTACTCTTCAAGACACACCATCTTCAAGCAAAGAGAAAAGTGCTTCAAATTCGTCTAATCTTCACGATACACCATCTTGTAACAAAGAGAAAAGTGTTTTAAATCCATCCACTCTTCAGAACACTACATCTACAAGCAAAGAAAAAAATGATTCTGCATCTGACGAAATCAAAAACTCATCCTCAACTGCGCCTGTGATTTGTAGCAACGACAATACGTTGGTAAAGCCGAAACCGAAAAACATTCAAGGTTATCCTTTGAAAGATGAGGTAACAAAAGCTGAAATATTGTGGTGCCTTAATGGAGTTTTACGGCATAATTCACTTCGCGACATTGAATCTTGCATTGATGTTCTAAAAGCTGCACTTCCGGCTAGCGATATAGGCAAAAAAATACAATTAAAAAAATCCAAAATTTCTTATATAATTGTCTACTAAATAAAATTAGCTAAAAGCAACCAAAGGGACCTCGTGGTTCGTTTTTGGAATGAAAAAACAAATGAGGTTTCAACCCGATATTTTACATCCTGCTCTTTAGGCCACACTACAGCGAACGATTTATTAATTGCGTTTCAAAATAATGTTCCTGTAGAGTTACAGAAAAAATTGATTCAAATATCAATGGATGGCCCTAATGTGAATATTAGTTTTTTAAAAAAATTACAAAATGAATTAAAAGAAAATTAAGAAACAGAAGGACGTCAATTATTAGATGTAGGTTCTTGCGGTTTACATGGTGTCAATGGAGCCTTTAAAACTGGAATGAAAAATACTGGTTGGAATCTTAAAGAATTCTTTATGGCTTGTTATAATTTGTTTAAAAATGTACCTGCGCCTCGAGCGGACTATTTTGCTGCATCAGATTCTACATTATATCCCGGAAAATTCTGTTCTATTCGCTGGCTTGAGAATGTTTCTGTTGCAGAACGTACGCGTTTGATTTTGCCAAACTGACAGAAATATGTAGACTTTGTGAACAAAGAAAAGCGAGTTCCAGATTGTAAAAGTTTCAAGATTATTCAAGATGCGTTAAGGGACAAATTGTTATTAGCGAAAATAGCGTTTTTTGAAAGTTTAGCAAGCAGTTTACAAACTTTTCTTACAGATTTTCAATCAGATAAGCCTTTGATTTCATTTCCGTTTAATGATTTACTATTAATATGTAAACATATTTTGTCAAAATTTGTAAAAGAAGACGTTTTCAAAAAGTAGATATCGTAAAATTAGATTTGAAGAATTTAAATAATTTGATAGAATTAAAAAACATCAAACTTGACCATTCGACAAAACGTGTTTTAAGTCAAACTAAACATGTTTCTTCTTTGGATTCTATGAGATTTAAAAAAGACTGCCGTGAATGTTTAATAACCTTCATTACAAAACTCTTGCAGAAATGAGAAATCTCCTTTAAAATATCCTCTTGTAAAAGCTGTGTCCTTCTTGGATCCAGAAGTAGCAGTAGATAAAAGTATAGCACAAAAGCGTTTGTCAAAAGCACTAGAAATATTCGTTTCTAATGAATTAATTTCAGGAATTACAGCTGACAATGTAGAGTTACAGTTCAAAGAAATGTGTTTATCAAATAGCACCAACCTATTGTTTAAAGATTTTCGAAGAAAACCCAGTCGAAAATCGTAAGTTTCCCTGAAGGGTTCACATGGCCTTCAGGTAACTGTTATGAAGGTTTCAAAAGCTTCATGGCAACTATTTATACATTAGACCTAAAATTCTGTGATATTTGCTTTCTGACTTCTTAACCGGAAGCTTTTTCTACAGCTTGTTGAATATCTGTGGACAGCTTCTAGCAAAAGGTCTACCAGTTTGCTTGGTGAATGCTTTCCTAATGCCTGGTTTAATGTGTAAGAAAGCAATTCTATTTGCTTTTCACAAGTTGCAAATTAATATGTAATTTAATTACCTTTTTTACACTTCCTGAAAACTAGAATAATTTCATTAAATTAAACTAAATCGAAAAATTATAAAAATTCTATAGTAATTTGTAAATCCGTTTTATACAATTAATAATTATTCTTTATATATTATATAAAAATTACTTTTCAAAGAAAACGTTTATTTTTAATCACTTAAATTATATACGAAAAAAATTATATATAACTTGAGCAAAATTTGGGGTTAGGAATACGAACACGGTGAAAACCTTTTATATTGAATAATGAATACAATTTCTTAAAAAAAGACAAAATATTTAATATTTAAAAAAAAGATTATTATTTTTATACTTGATATTTATGAATATTTTTTATAAATAATATATTCTTTATTCTTTTAGAATTTCATAATTTATGAAAATGAATTTAACAGCGTATTTTTATTTACAAATTTTGGTTAACAACAATGTACTAAAAGTTAAAATACCGAGTCTGACGTAAATAATTTTTCTTTAATTCTTCAATATTTAAATATAATAATCTAATACATAATATTTTTACGAGATAAATAAAGATGGAAAGAAAGGTTAAATTTAATTTTTGATCATTGTCATTTTCCGCTGTTTCCTGAAACATCCATGACGCTTCATTTAATTTTCGCCACCTGAACGCTTTCTTTTTATATATGCAAAATCCTGCAACTCTTTGATAACTCTCTCAAAGCTACTTGAATGCTTTGTTTAAAACGTACAAAATTTGTTATTTTCAAGCTTTCCGTGGAAGCGAAAAATCGGCCATAACAGGCTTCCTGAAAGTTTTCTATAGCTAGTTATCTACTGTCTCACAATTCTCTAATGGTTATCTCAATACTTCAAAACAACTTTTTGTTCAGCTTAACATAGCGTAGGATTTTCGACTGGGAAGATCAACGTTTAGATACTTTCTGGACTGATTCAATTGTACTCAATGGATTAGAAAAATACGTTGATCTATTTAATTTTATTAAAAGTGTTCTTATTTTTTTCCATGGAAATGCTGCACTCGAAAGAGTTTTTTCGGTTAATAAAAACATTTTAGTTGAAAATCAAAAAGAATAAAGTCTTTGGTGGCGCAAAGATTAACTTACGATGCAATAAAAGATTATGACGGAAAAATTGAAAATTTTGTAATCACTAAGTCGCTTATTAATGCTGCACGTAATTCTCACTCGTTGTACGAAGAAGATAGTTTAAAACAGAAAAAAGAAACAGAAGAAGAACAAAGATTGAAAAAAGATGAACGTGTGAAAGCGAACGCTTTAAAAGAGTTAGAAAATAAGAGAAAAGAAGTCATGTGTCACGTCCCGAGCAATGGTAGACTTTATTTATTGTTAAATAAATAATTGAGAAGCAAGTTTAGCTGATTAACAGATTGGTAAGATCTGCATTTATTTTTAATGTAGGATCGCGTCACTTTGAAAGAACTAAGGGTTCTCGTTAAATAAATTATATGCACATTCCCTTTTTAAAACGATTTATTGTTTAAATATTTCATAGAATAACAATTAGATATACTTACAGTTATTATCTTAGATTCAACTGACAATTAATAAGCTGCAACCGGCTGAACACGGCTGCCACACAGATTGCAATTATAAGATTTCAGTTCGTTAATATTCACTCATATACACGACTTTTACACATTATTACAATTATTAATTTTTTTCTAAATGTTGCATTCACGTTACAGTACCTTGATACAAAAGAAACTCGTTTCTTTATAACGGAATCAACTTGCACCGAATTGGAAAGAGAAGCAATTAATATAAAGAAATTATACGACAATTATGTAGTATCGAAATTAGATTCAATTATACAATTTTATTCCGTACTTTCAGTAAAGAAACGAATTTCCTATGATAATTACACTGACTCTAACTGCAATATACACGATTGAAGGACCGAACTTAACAATGAACGTATTACAAGAACGCGTCGAAGTTAATGACATTTGTTCTTCACAATTCAGGGGTTTATATATTAGCTAATTGCATAGAATTTAATGGGGGTAAAACACGTGCAAGAGCCAAAAAGTAGAAGTCACGTTTTTGAGCTAAAAGATAGAAAGCACGTATTTGAGCTAAAAGATAGAAAGCACATACAAAGTATCAGATTTCAGTAATAACTAATACATTTTCAACTCATGAACAAAGGTTGATTTATAACATTTGAATTTATGTAACTATCTTATCGACGGTAAACTTAAGACAACTACTCGTTGGGTACTTATCATTTGTCTGAGTAATAAAGTTTAGAAGCGCGACAATCGGACAATTATCATATGCTTAGATAATTTACCGACCGCTGCTCTAATACCTACATGTCGCTAGATTTAAATTGAATTTTAGTCGGATCTATAATCAATAATAAGGTTTTATACTTTATAATTATTAATTATACTATATAGTTGTATTTAATTAGGTATTAAGTGTTTTATTAATTAAATTATATATTTATGATAATTATTTTGCATAAATGAAAAGAGCAATTAAATAGAAAATTTGTTACCTGGATGTAACAGTCCTCCCTCCTTAGATTTTTTATCGTCCCGATAAAATAAAATTTAAATTTTTAACGAGAAGTTGTAGTCATAGAAAGAAAAAGGATGAGTTTCTAAATTTTGTTGATTTTTGCTTCTGATTTAATGAGTGCATGCGTATGTTTTGTCTTCGCGTTGAAACGTGCCTTGTTACGTTTATCCGTTTTTCTGAGGTAAGTAAATTCCTTGAGATGCATAGAATCTTTGCTCTTGAATCCTTGTGTGGTTCGTGTGCAAACTTGTTTATTGTCATCATTTTTGACATCATGTGCTTAGGTGATGAGCTTCTGGGGGTGTGGAGCATCGTCAGTTTCTTTATAGAGATCCGCGATGGAGGATTCCAACGATACTGTAATTTATGTTGATTCTTTGCAAGAAGTTTCTTCGGATATAATAGGAGAGTCTTCTAGAAATGGTAAGTAGTAATGATTTATCTATTGTGATAGAATGAGTGATTTAGAAGAAATTCTTGAATTGGTGGATAGTTTGGAGGAAGAATCGGCTTCTCAAGCCCTTGAGAATTTTGATCTCTCAGTTTTTGAAAATTCGACAATAAGTGATAATTCGGAAATTTTAAATCTTGAAACTTCTTGTACAAAAGTAGAATTACTTAGTTTTAGCTTACGTCAAGTGGGAGAACGCTTAGGATTTTTTTATTTAGCTTTTTGGAAAGCAAAGCGAGAAAGTGCCGTGAATATTTTGACAAGTATTTGTCGAAATAGATTTAAATGGGAAGTTTCTTTTGAGGATTTTAAAATAGTCAAACCCTTAGATTGCAAAAGGGCAGGATTTTTGCTTCAAGTTTCATCGATTATTTGGCGGGATAAGATTTTGTCAAATAAGCAACAATTTCTTCTTGAAGGTTTTCATGTGGCATATGAGTGTAATTTTATATTTAATTATTTATTTATTTATTTATTATTTATTATTATTATTTTTTTTTTTTTTAGAATTTTGTTAAACAGGTGTATTTTTATGTTTTCAGAAGAAAACATTGTCTGTTTCGCTCAGCCTCGTCGTTTTGCCGAATTTATGGTAAACATCAAGGATTTAACAGCATCCATTTCGCACGAGTTGTACGTGATGCAAAATCTTCATTTCGAAATGGATGAAATAGATAAAAAAAAGGGACAAAAGGAAGGCCAAAATTCAATTCCGGATACATCTCTAAACCTTCGCTAAAAAAATTGTATCGTCAGCAGTTAGCGAGCACGGAATTAAAATGTTTAAAAACGGTGGAAAATATGGCCGAAGTAATAAGAAATTTGAAATGGTCCAGCGCCGAAATACCGAGTCCTGTCTCGGACATGTAAGTTTTCTTTTATTATTGTTCTCTTGAAATTCTTGATTAATTTATTTGATGTATTTTTCATTAATATTTTTTTTTTGTTTCAGTATACAGTCTTCTTGTTCCCGATTCTGTGGTCGACGCATCTTAGATTTTAGTGAAGACGAATGATTTGGCATACGCACTTCATAAAATTTGATAAAATTTTGAAATATTTTTGTAATTTTTTTTAATAATAAAATATATTGACTTTCTTTCATCCTTATTCCTGTCTATTTTATTTCGTTCAATTGTTTAATAATTATTCAATTCTTTGTGATTTAATAAAAGATTTTTTGTTAATATATAAGTTAAAGTTTAAAATATTATTGATTTTTGATAAAAATTGCTTTTGCTTGATAAAAACTTATGTAAATGCATCATAATTTTAGCTAGATGCCTTTCATTGCTGTTTTGATTGAAATTGCTTGGAATTTCAATATTCAATGACCTAAATAAGAATTTTATTTTGTAATTATTAATTATTTTTATTATTTTTACTATTAATTGTGAATATCGCCGATAACAAGAATGTTACCGGAAAGCATAATACAATTTAATGTTTTTTTTTTTTTTTTAATTCTCATAAAGAGATATTACCGTGATTTTTCTGGTTATTTTGTCCAATGTTATATTCTTGAAAGCTTATTTAATACTAATTATTAATTTATAAGTCATTAAACATTGAAATCTGTTGCGAAATCATCTGTATTTTGATTTGAAGTGACAGCTGTACAATTTCCTATAACAAGGTTGCTCTAGAGGCATGCACACTCTGGTCGTTGTGCGCGCGTCCAGTGCAGCCATGTTGATGCGCGGTTAAGTTTGAATTACATAGCATACTTGCAGTTGACGGATACATTGATCGATGTCCGCGGTCGATGTTGTGAGCTGGTGAAGTTGTTGTTTTGTCCATTTGAAGAGTGGCGCTTATGTAGTATTAGGATCGATAGGTAATTTTTTTATGTAATTATTGATAATTATGGAAATTTTGGAGTAGGGTGATGCTGAGTTTTGTTTAAAATTGGTTAAGTCTTCCCTCCTTAGAACTTGCATTGTCCTCAATGCAATAGACAATGTTACATGACGTTAGTGTTGGTGTTACGTTGTCGTCTATGAGTGATGACTTTATAGCATATATATATATTTTTTAGTACTATTATTGCTATTAATAGCAGTAAGATTTTAAATGCTATGGATATATAGTTGGCGGCTTCAGATAGGTGACCAATAAATGGAATTTCCATCTGTAAACATTGTATTAATAAATATTTAAGATTTAAAAATTTTTTTTTTTTTTTTTTTTTGGGGGGGGGTATTAATTTTTTAGGTGTAATTGTTTTTGCTGTTACTTTCAGGTTGTTGTGTATCATTAAACTTGTGGCGCTCTGGCATGGTTGCTTCGCGTGAGTCGCGCGGTAGAGAGAGAGAGAGTGTTGCGTATTGTATCTCTGTCCTTGTATACGTTGTACGGTTAACTTTACTGTTTACGTTGTGTTTTGATTTTGGTTAATTAACTTGTTGATTGTTTTCTAGTTAATTTTATTAAAAGAAAGAGGAAAGAAGAAGGCGACCACCATATCCCCTTCCTTCTTTTCTTTCGTTTTACTTTTTTTTTTTTTTATAGTGGTCTGAAACAATTTTCTTTTAAATGATTGCGCCTATAGCATGATTCGCAACTGTTGGTCCATTTGTATAGCTTAATTTTTAAGATTGAGGGACTGTTTAGACAAAACACATATGTGATTTGTTTTGTCTTTATTTCTTGCACTTCTTCTGAGAAATAGTATATTTTGTTTAGGATTTTAAGAATTTGTCGCGCCGCTAAATGTTCAGCGTCTTTAATTTTTCGTTGATTTTGACCAACAGTTGTGAATTTATTGCCATTGTTTAAGTCTTTGACAATGCATTTTATGTCGTATCGACGGTTGTTAGGGGGACCGGTAACTTTGACGACATTGTAATTTGGTTTAGTAAAATCGTATTCGATGGTGAGCTCCTCTAATTTTCTTTTAGGGAATTCTATTTCTTTAATATTTCCTTTAGGGAATTTGTCGTCATCAATGACCTCCGCTTGTAGAGGTGGTGTTTGAAGAACCACAAGGGCCATCTATAATACATAAAATCATGTTAGTATTTTATTCGTATGCAAGTTTTAGTTTATCAATATGTTTTTGAAACCTTTGACCTTAATTTGTAATTAAAATTGCAGTATGTTTATCTAGGATATCCACGATTTCGTAAGGTCCATGATAGTAAGCGTCAAATTTCCCTATTTTGACTTCTTTTAGAACGTAAGCTTTATCACCTATTTTTCCAAGGAAAGGTTTGGAATGTTTGTCGTAATTTTGTTTTGATTTATATTTTGACTTAATGAGATTTTTAGCTGCTAGATTTTTAATTTCGGTTAATCGATAGATTAATTCTGTTAGATATGAACCATAAGTTTCTAGTTTTTCCTCTGAAGGAAAAGAACTTGGGGTTCGAGCGGTTTTTCCGAATACAAGTTCGAAAGGTGTAAAATTAGTTGATTCGTGTATTGAGGTATTGTACGCGAACATTGCGAAGGGTAATAATTTGTCCCAATCATCGTAGTTTTCCGAATATTGTTTGAGGAAATCTACTAATACTATGTGGCTTCTTTCTAAACTACCATTTGTTTGTGGTCTATATCCTGATGTTGTTACTTGTTGTACTCCGAAAATTTTAGATAATTTTCTCATTAATTTACTTATAAAACTGGTGCCTTTATCAGTTAAAATGGTTTTTGGGGCTCCGTATTTGGAAAATAATTCTGTAGCAACAGCATGAGCTATCGTGGTGGTAGAAATATCGGGAATTGGTATTGCTATGCAATACTTTGATAGGTGGTCTTGCATAGTTAGTATATGGCAATTGCCATCAGGAGTTGTAGGTAATTTTCCTACTGTATCTAGTGAAACTTTGTCAAAAACATCGAGGGGCGTGTCTGTTATTAACATGGGTTCTCTTGTTTTTGCTCTTACTAATTTTAACTCTTGACAAGTTGGGCATTTTCTAACAAATTCAGTTACTTGTTCTTTAATTCCTGGCCAACAGAATTTTTCTCTTATTCTACGATAAGTTTTTAATATTCCTTTATGACCTCCTATTTTGCTGTTATGGTATTCTGTAATTATATTTTCTCGAATGTCTTCCCTTGGAACTTCAACTTGTCCGTAACAGATTGTGATTTTGATGTTGCTATTTTGGAAGGTTGAATTTAGTATTTTTAGAAATTCTCTTTTCATTAATTTGTCAGTGAAATCGCCTTTTCTTGATATTCTTATTTCTTTCACTTTGTTTTGTTGTAAAGTGATTTTTAAATTTTTAAAAGCTATTTCAACATCTTCTTTTATTAGGGGGTAGAAATGATTGCTTTTTATAATTAATAAATATATATTATATCGTCCACGAGGGGTTATTAACATTTGTCCTTTTTTAGGGTTTTTAATTTTTATTTCTTTAGGGTCGATTGCGCCTATGTCGATGAGTAATCGACCAATAGGGGTTACAAATTCAGAGTCAGCTGATAGAAAATGTACATAATTATTTCTGTAGTATGTTAGGTTTTCTCTACATCCTATAATGTTAGAAATTTCTTTTTGTAAGTATGAAATTTCTGGGAGTTTTGGAGGTATGAAAATTGGTGGAAGTTTTAGTTTTTCTTTAGCATAATTATTTTCTTTAAAGGCTTTTTCGATGATTTCTTCCTCTTCCTCTAATTCTGTGGTTGATTCATCTGTTAGTTCTTCTGGAATAGTAGGGTGTGGCGTAGATATTGCTAAAGGCCTATCGAAATTGATTGGTGTTACTGCTCTTATTGATATGTTATCAAAAGTTACAGTCTTGCTCTTATTTGAACTTGATTGCGGTTTATTAATTATAATTTCCTTTTCTGGGGTTTTTGTTTTTGTGGGACTACTTATTATTTCATTTACATTTCTTTGAATATTTTGTAGAATTTCGTTTATTTTCTCGGAAAATTCTTTATTGGTTCCTAGTATGTGATCATTGGCGGCTTCATGAAGTTGAGGATCGTCAGCTCCTAATGAAGTGTTTGGCCAATCTCGTAGGGGTAATTCTTTTTCCTGTAACCAGTCTTTATGTTGGGCTAAAGATTGGTTAAATTGAGAGATTGATTTTTCTAATTCGTTAGCAATTTCTTCGCTTGTCTTATTATGAGGTGTTTCTAGTGTATTTTCTAATTTTTCTGGATTTTCTTCTGTTTGTTTATCCTGTAAATTGTCTTCTTCGGCAGAACTATCTTCACTTCCACTTAATGGTGGACTTACTGATATAACTATTTCCTCTTCTCTCATTATTGGTTCTGAAATCAGTTTGTTATTTTCGAAAGGTATTTCAGGTGGTGCGTTTCTTGGTGCATGTGGGTCGTATAGGGGTGGTGTGGGTATTTTTAGACTGGGTAGTACGCTTGTACTCTTTTTGCGTATTGGAGGTTTTGATTTTTCTACTTCTGAATCTGAGCTAGATGAAGAATCTTCGTTTTTTGACGTAGAGGGTTTGTTTGATATTGAGGGTTTGGGAATTATTGTTTTTGGGGGAATTATTGTCTTTTTTGTGTGTGTAGAAGTGCTAGGGCCTGCAGTGTCGGTAGTACGTGTACCTGTTGTTTTTGAACGTGTGGATATACCTGCAAGTAATTTGCTTTTTGTTGTTTGTCTAGCTTGCATTAAAATTCTAGTTCCGCTTTTTTGTATAGGATTTTCGATTGGATTTCTAGACAGGGCATCTGCGTTGTGATTTAATTTTCCTGGCTTGTATTTAAATTCATATTCATAGTCTCTTAGTTTTAGTCTCCATCTTACTAACCTTTGTCCAGGATCTTTTATTGAATCGATCCATTTTAATGGTTCGTGATCGCTAACTAGAGTGAATTTCTCACCATAAATGTACGGTCGAAAATGATGTACTGCATATAGAACGGCTAAACATTCTTTTTCTGTGGTGGAGTAGTTTTGTTTTGCAGAATTTAAAACTCGAGAGAGATAAGCTATAGGTAAATCGATTCCTTCTTTTTCTTGACTAAGGACAGCGCCTATTGCAAAATCTGATGCATCAGTGGTTATAGTAAACGGTTTGTCGAATTCGGGGTATTGTAAAATAGGACTTGTGCATAAAGCTGTTCTTAATTCTTTGAAACTTTTGTCTTCCTCTTTGCCCCAAACAAATTTGATATCTTTTTTTAACAAATTTGTTAAAGGTTTGGCCTTGGCTGAAAAGTCCTTAATGAATCTTCTATAGTATCCTGCTAATCCGAGAAATTGTTTTACATTTCTGGCAGTTTTGGGAACTGGAAAATGTTCTACGGCTTCTATTTTTTTTGGGTTCGGTTTTACACCATCACTACTGATAATATGACCTAAATAGGCCACTTCTTTAAAGAGAAATTCACACTTCTCTGGTTGTAGTTTTAAATCTGCTTCTTTTAGTCTTTGTAATAATCTTCTTACCTTTTTACCGTGTTCTTCCAAATTTTCTGCATATATTACAATATCGTCTAAATAGACAAATAGTTCAACTCCTTGTAGACCTATTAGTACTTGATCCATTAATCTTTGGAAAGTAGCTGGGGAGTTTTTTAAGCCCATGGGCATTCTTATGTACTCATAATGTCCGTGTACGGTCGAGAACGCTGTTTTTTGTCTGTCCGAAGGTTCTAGTTCTATATGGTGAAATCCACTAGCTAAATCAAACACCGAGAAGTATGCCGCACGGCCGTGATTATCGATGATCGATAATATATTGGGAAGGGGGTAGGAATCACCAACTGTCTTTTCGTTCAGGGCTCGGAAGTCAATTACTATTCTCCACTTCTTTTTTCCGGTTCCGTCCATCTTTTTTGGTATTCTAAGTAATGGGGAGTTATAAGGTGATGAGGAGGGGGCAATAGCTCCTTCTGAAGTCATTCTATCGATAACTTTGTCAATTTCTTCTTTTTGGGCAGGTGAAAATCTATATGGTCTAGTATGTATAGGGATTTCGTCCACTGTTATTATTTTATGTCTCACGCGATTTGTAGGAGTTAAATGTTCACCTGCGAGGTAAAAGCTTTCGGGATATTCGTATTTTCATCATCCGAGGACTCGTCTTCTGATTCTTCTCCTGGTAATTGATAATATTCAAAGGGAATTAATTCTTGAGGCGGAATTTCCACTTCTATGTTATCTGTAGTGGTATTTATTGCTAAAATATGGCAAATTCCGTTTTTGTTAGTAACAACACCTTCACCTATTATCAATCCATCTTGAGTTCTAATTAGGGGTAAATAACCTTCTTTGATGTCTGTATTTGAAACTTCTATGGGGATTACTTGGCGCGATCTAGCTTGTATTACTAAATCTTTGTTTTTATTTTCCTTAGTGCTAACTAAAATGTCTCTAGCTTGTCTAGATTCATTATCTATGAATAATATAGGTTTTACAGGGTTAGATACTGTCACGATGGTATTGTGCCAAAATGAAATGGCTGCCTTCTCTTGTCTGAGGTAGTCTCTTCCTAAAATCCCGTCAGATTGTATAGGAAAATCTGAGGGTACTACTTGAAAAGTTACTAACTTTTTATCTAGTAATATTTAAGTTGAACCTAGTGTCGATATTTTTGTTGGGGTTATGCTTGTGATTTGAATGGATTTGTCTTGTTGGACAATTAATTCAGGCTGTAAGACGCATAATTTAATGAGACTTATATCTGCTCCGGTATCTATTAGTAGTGAGGCAGATAAATCGATGAAGTTAGGAGATTTTAGAGTAATTACTGGGGATACTTTGTGTGTTCTGGTTTGCAATATAGTTCTTGTTTGCGAAGCATCATTACATTGGATTGACGCTCTGGTTCTTCTGTGCTCGTCGTTGCGTCTAATCGTCGAGCTACTTTGAAGTTTAAATTCTTTTCTACAAATGGAGTAGGAGATTGTGAACGAGGAGGTGTTCTAACACCGCCATATTGATTTTGATTATATCCGTCAGCTCTTGGAGGAGGTGGATAAAATGAATAAGGGTTAAATTGCATATAAGGATAGGGGTTAAAATGAGGGGGATATTGAGGGACTGAAGGGTAATAATTTGAAGATGAAGATTGAGGGTTATAAGGAAGTTTTAATATTCCTTGGGGAATAGGAGATTGTGAGCGAGGTTTAGGAGATTCCTAGGGAGGATCAAAATGTACCTTTGGGCTGGGACTTCTGTCCCTTGATTCATAATTCATGTTTCTCAAACGATAATCATTTGAACGTGAATAGTGATAGTTATTACTGTAATTATACAATTGTTGTTGGTGTCTAGCTTCGTATTGAAGAGCAGCTTTAAAAGCATCATCGAGTCTTTTTAAATCTCTAGCCTCTATTACACTAGAAATTTCGTCAGGAAGTCCTTTAATAAAGGCATCTAATGCACAATCATTTAAGGGTTCTGTCATGTTATCTATTTTGTCGGCGGCATAGTTTTCTTCCAGAGCATTCTTTGCTCCGGCTAATAAAAGTGTTAGCCTGTCATAGAACTCGCTTACTTTTTCATTACGACCCATACGAATCGTAGAAATTTCGTGTAGGTACCATGAATAGGTTTGTCTGGGGGCGAATCTTTGCTTTAAATGTTTTATTAAAGCGTCAATGGTTTCAAAATTTCTACCTTGAGTACTATCACGTGCAGCACCTTTTAATTTTGCCATTACAGCTTTTACATATTGATCTTCGCAATTAACAGGGATACTTGTTGCCCCGCTAATTATGTCTTGAATGAAGTCCCTTACAGGAGTGCTTTTACCATCGTAAAAGGGAATGTGCATAGTACCTTGTTGTATCGCGAAACATTCCGCCATTGACGTCACCATGGCGTCATTTAAGGTACGGTTAAATGTTGGTTCGTCTGTCATTTTGATAATTTTCATAGAATTTTAATATTCGTTTATGATATCTATATTAAAAGGAAGTCCTAGGATACCTATTACACTTGTGAAACCTTGATAATTTACAACTTGAAATTCGAGAACACTTTTATTTATGCAAATTTGAGTTTGACCTTCTGTTATTAGAGTTCTGTCCCTAAGGGAATATGTTATGGAACGATTTATTCCGAAAAATGAATTTAATTCTTACTCTTTTATTATATTTATAGGCAAAGACGGGTCAATAATAAATAATCCTTCAAATTCTTTAAAGAATCGAGATTTTATTAAAATTTGAGGGTATAATTCTTTATATCTTTCGAAAAAATAGAAGTATGAACTCATAGAATTTCTGTGTGGTAGGACCTTTAGAACCTTAGGTTCGTTTCTTCTCCCAAAGTGGTATGTCTGACGCGACGCGCTTTGAACTACTGTATCCCGGCTTAAAAAGTGGTTTAAGTCAATGTTGTCGATCAGGCTTCTCTTTAGGGCGGTTAACTTTGAATTTAATTACGCGGACTATTACTTTATTTTGAATTATTATTTTTAATCAAATATAATTTTAGATATATGATCGAATTGATTCTTATAACGGTAATATATGATTGACCAATAGAATATAGAATAGAATATTACAATAATTATTACAGTTACTATTATACAACAATACATTAATAATTAATTATTAAGATTAAATAATTTAATGCGAACGATTATTGAATTTATTTATTACTTTTCAATAGGTTATATATGTGTTAATATAAGTTAATATGATTAAAATTTTAATTACAAGAACATTTATAATAATGCTTTATGTACTTGATTAATTGCAACGTATGCAATAGTTAATGGAATTAAAGTTTTGAATATAATTTGGATAATTTTTGATCTCAATTTCTGGTTTTTTGGAAATTTTGACCTTTGAATTGAAATTGAAGGTTTAGAAGATTCAGCTTCAATAAATGTGCGAGTGAAAAATTTTGTTTTAAATAAGCTATTTAAATATGGAGCTCCTAAAATACCAGCAATACCAAATTTGCTTGAGTAGGACACAAGATGAAATTCAATGTTGCTTTTACTGCAATTTAATTTTACTTGTCCTTTGGTTAAAAGGGACCCTTTTTTTAAGGAATAATACGTAGGTTCAATTGGTAAATAAGGTACTATAGCTGATTCTTTTATTATATTAATTTCTAAAGAAGGATAAAGAATAAAATTACTTTCAAAATTATTAAAATCCTTGGATTTTAACGAAACAATTGGATATTTTAACCTATACTTTTCGTGATTTGCAAAGTAAGACATTAATAATATTTTAGCTGTATGTAATAAGGATTATTGAGTTGTGACAATGACAAGTTAAATTTTAATCCAAAGGTTTATAATTACGTTTATAGATATAACTTATTAATTTTTATGTGAATTATGTTACAAATGAAATTCTCTAGGGTTAAGATTTAGGAAATCTTGACCTAAAACACCGGCTAAATCAGGTTGAGTGTCACAGGCGATTGTGCTAAATTTTACTAATTTTTTAGCAATTAATATATGTACTGTTCCTGTGGTGAAAATATATTCTGGGGTTAAAATGTAAGTTTCAGAGCGATCGATAATCGTTTCTGAATTTATGTGAGTTTCTTTAATTAAATTAATATCTATGGCCTTATTTATGATGAATAGACCTCTCGAGTTTTTTATATTACTTGACGAAATATGAATTTTTGGATAAATTTCAGTATTAAAAATAATATTGTTAGTTTGATAGTTCATGAGTTTAACAATTTAACGAGGGAGACTGTAAAAGCGATGGTTGCGAAAAAATTGAGTAATGCGTCTCGTAATTCTCTGTCGAATTGTTTCGTCTTGTCTCTAAATGGTCCTTTCGTGATCGATTGCCCAATTCAGAAAATACTCTGTTTTAAACAGTTGATTTAAAATGGTGCCCCCAAAATACCAGTAATTTCGGTGTTACTTTGATAATCAATAACTCCAAAATCTAATAAAAATTCTGAAAATTGAATTTTAACCTCTCCTCTCATACGTATCGATTTTTGGAAATATATTGATATTATGTTTCTATCAATGATTGTAAAGGGTGAGATTTGAGATTCTTTGATTAAATTTGTCGTTAAAGTTAAATCGATAAGAAAATTTCCGCGGTTTAATAACCTATGATTTTGCTATTTTATTTTCAGAATGAATTTTGCTTTTATCATTTAATCTATTTGAGTTTTTAGACTTTTTCGCTGGTTTAAAGAAAATGGAGATATCTTCTTCTATTTTTAATTGTACGTTAAAAACATTCAATGGGGTTCCTATTAATTCTATAGATTCCTCATTTACTTTGCTTTTCTTACAAAGCTTTGCACAATTAATTAAATTTATTTTCAGAATATTTAGACAACAATTATTATTCATTTAGAAACAATATTAAGGGTTGAAATTTAAAATATTGTGTCCACAAAATACAGATATATATATACTATGCACAAATGAAAAGAAAACACATTAGTTTGATGTAAAATTTTCAGTTTAAAAGGCTTATGAATTTTTAGGAAAATGAAATGATTGCAGAGCAGTGATATTTAATTACTCTTGTTCTAAGTATTGAAAATCGTCAACTTGCACCTTTTAAGGAAAGAATTAAATTTTCGAGAACTCCGAACTGCGAGGGGAAAATAAAAATTCTAAGTGTCAACAATAAACAATTTGCACGATAATCGAGTACAATTCGGACCGTATTGCCGATTAAAGAAAGAACAATTGTTAATTTTTATTACTGGAATTATTTAACAAAAGTGGCAATCCCACCGCTGCTACCAAATCAGCTGTCACGTCCCGAGCAATGGTAGACTTTATTTATTGTTAAATAAATAATTGAGAAGCAAGTTTAGCTGATTAACAGATTGGTAAGATCTGCATTTATTTTTAATGTAGGATCGCGTCACTTTGAAAGAACTAAGGGTTCTCGTTAAATAAATTATATGCACATTCCCTTTTTAAAACGATTTATTGTTTAAATATTTCATAGAATAACAATTAGATATACTTACAGTTATTATCTTAGATTCAACTGACAATTAATAAGCTGCAACCGGCTGAACACGGCTGCCACACAGATTGCAATTATAAGATTTCAGTTCGTTAATATTCACTCATATACACGACTTTTACACATTATTACAATTATTAATTTTTTTCTAAATGTTGCATTCACGTTACAGTACCTTGATACAAAAGAAACTCGTTTCTTTATAACGGAATCAACTTGCACCAAATTGGAAAGAGAAACAATTAATATAAAGAAATTATACGACAATTATGTAGTATCGAAATTAGATCCAATTATACAATTTTATTCCGTACTTTAAGTAAAGAAACGAATTTCCTATGATAATTACACTGACTCTAACTGCAATATACACGATTGAAGGGCCGAACTTAACAATGAACGTATTACAAGAACGCGTCGAAGTTAATGACATTTGTTCTTCACAATTCAGGGGTTTATATATTAGCTAACTGCATAGAATTTAATGGGGGTAAAACACGTGCAAGAGCCAAAAAGTAGAAGTCACGTTTTTGAGCTAAAAGATAGAAAGCACGTACAAAGTATCAGATATCAGTAATAACTAATACATTTTCAACTCTTGAACAAAGGTTGATTTATAACATTTGAATTTATGTAACTATCTTATCGACGGTAAACTTAAGACAACTACTCGTTGGGTACTTATCATTTGTCTGAGTAATAAAGTTTAGAAGCGCGACAATCGGACAATTATCATATGCTTAGATAATTTACCGACCGCTGCTCTAATACCTACATGTCGCTAGATTTAAATTGAATTTTAGTCGGATCTATAATCAATAATAAGGTTTTATACTTTATAATTATTAATTATACTATATAGTTGTATTTAATTAGGTATTAAGTGTTTTATTAATTAAATTATATATTTATGATAATTGTTTTGCATAAATGAAAAGAGAAATTAAATAGAAAATTTGTTACCGGGATGTAACATCATGAGAGAAGCAATAAAGGAAAGCACTAGGTTAGACGAAGAAATACAGTCATTAAAACGTTCTTAAATAAAATCATTTATCTGTTGCCTTAAATTAAATTTAATTTTAATAATGTTAATCGCATAAGCTTTTTTTTAAAATGGTGTTTATTATTTGCTTTATATTTTTATGCATAAATTAAAAATATTTGCAGAAAACTTAAAAATTTTGTTAGCAATATGTCGTGTATACAATATTGTATTATAATTATAACAGAATTATTATTTACTAGCAAAATTACACGCGCGCAAGCGCGCGTCCAACTTTAATTGCCATGGTTATTTTAAAATAATAATAATATTAATAATAATAATAATAATAATAATAATAATAATAATAATAATAATAATTCTGCATCAGTGGAGTATTAAATTAATAATAGGTATATTTCTAATTTTCACGTTATCATTTATTTATACACAGAAAAAAATGAGTTTGATGTTATATAAATAAATAAATTTAAGTAAAAATTTTAAAATATAAATATTAAAATTATAGAAATAAATATTTTTGATAAACTCAATGTTCGATGAATTTTTTATAATCTTTCAAATTACAAAAAATTAGTTATGCTAAATATTTTTTTGTATTTTCTATAAATATTTCGTTGCAAATGAAAATTTTAAATTTATGTTTTTTTTTCAAAAAATTTAATTAACTGATAATTAATAAATATTAAAAAATTATGTAATCAAAAAGAAATTTAAATTAACAGAAAATTATTAATTATATTTTAAAAAGTATTAAGCAATTAAAAAATATTTAAAAATTTTGAAAAAATAAAACCTAAAAAAAATTTGTAATGTTTTAAACTTTAAACTTAAATTAAAAATTAAAATTAAATTGAAAATTTTTTTAAAAAGCAAACTATTTTTATATTGTTTATAGATAAAAAAATATAAAAATTTAATAATTAATAATAAAAACAAATTAATAATAATAAATTTATGAATAATAATATATAATAAATAATAATGAATAATGAAAAAATAATGAAAGAAATAATAATTATAAGTTAAAATGTTCTAATTATCTGTAATAATCATTATATTTAAAAAAATGTATATATAATATAATAAATTTATAAATAATAATAAAAATTATATTATAATTGAAACTTTTTTTTCTATAAATACCAAGTAGGGAATATACTGGTGCTGCACACAATGAACAATATTTTTTTTTTACTTTAAACTGTCACTTAGTATATGACTTAATTAATGACGATGAATAAAAATATCCGTCTCATTAACCATAAAATATTACGAAATCAAGAAATGTCAAAATTTTAGAAAAACAAATGAACAAAATACGACTAACTTCAAGTGTGGACAGACGGAATGAATGAATGAATACGGAAATTATTATAGTTAATTGTTCGAAGATCGTTTAAAAGAGAAAAAGTATGCAGAACAAAGACTGAATATATAAAAAGGTATTATTGTTAAAAGTTTCTTAAAAAAATAATTTATCTATTGTTTTAAATTTAATTTAACTTTAAGTACATAAATCGTATAATAAGATGTTTTTAAAACGATGTTCATGATTTGTCTTACATTTTATAAATAAATTGCAAACAACGGTATTTATAAATAAATGGTCCACGTAAAAAAAATCATAAAAATGTTTGTGCTTATTTTTTTCATGTTACATTAACTAGGAAAAGTTTATATAAACAGACATCCATTCTTGATCTGAATTAGTGAAGTCGTCCATTAATTTAAATTAGTAAGAGTTTTCAATAACTTTTTAAAAAATTATACTATTTGAATTAGTAGTTTTTATTTTTTGTACCAAAGTTTCATTACAGAATAATTAAAAATTAGTACAATTTTGACTAATTTGAATTGTTACATGACACTTTACTAATTAAAATTTAGAGAGTCATAAATAGTAAAATATTTTCAAAGTTCTTATGTTAAAAGTGCACCTTGAAAAACATTATTTTGGGCCTTGAAAACCTTGAAAAATCCTTGAATTCTTTTTTCAAGAACCGCTAGACACCCTGTATATGTCAACAAGCGTTTTCCATGTTTAAAATATGAGTAAAATTGAGGAAAGTGGAAACAAATTTTCTTCCCTATAAGAATAACATTGTGTCGTCTGTTTGTTTTCCCTCCAGCTATCTGACGTCATACTTGATTTCGAAATATCTCGATGAAATGACACAGCGTAACTCGCATCACCATCAATTAAAAAAATAAAGAAAAAGTTATTTCGCATCGATCCAGTTTCCAATGTAAAACATGTTTTTAGATGTAATTTGCCAAATCAATATACGATTTTTTCTCAGAATATAAAAAGTTTTAAATTTACAAAAAAATGTATTTAAAAACACTATGTTAAAGTTAAACGAAAATTTTTCAGATTGAAGAAACTATCATATACGACGCCGTTCAACACTTTAAAGAAGCTTTGTACGTATTAAGCACCAAAGATGTAAATATTCAACCAAAACCACTCTCCTGTGACAAGAATGAAAAATATCATGCTGGTACGGATATTGCAACATTGTTACGTGAGGTAAAAATTATTTTAAATATTCATCACCTTTTCGTAAGTAGAAAATAATCGTTTCAAATTTTTTTGTAATAGCGACTAAATAAGTGGTTAAGGGGGAGTAACACCTTTGACCCGGAAAAAAAATCAATTTTTATTCGTTTTCTTAAACGATACTTTATGATATGTAGAATAGAAATTATATCAGCAATTATATCAGCAAATTTTAAATTTTGTTTACTTTATTCCTGTGACTTAAAAAAATTCATGAAAAACAGGTTTAAAAGAGAATACTCCCACTGAATTGACCAAAAAATCGAATTTTATTTTGTAATGGTTTCAGTAGTAGTAAATTGAAAGAAAAAGGTCTGAACCTTCCGTCGGCGCACGGTTTTTCCAGTAAGAAGCGAAAAATTAAAAAGAATTGAAAATTTCTACCTTCCATAGAAAATGATATCTTAATTAACTTTTTGAATTCTATTTCTGTTAAATTCGTTTGTATTCTTTTTAGGGCTAAAGAGCGGATCCAAAAATGGTAGAAGAAATGTCTAAAAATCGACCAGATTAGCTTGAAACTTGTTACTCGAGGGTTTATGGGGTTGCTAAATACGAATCTAGAATCAGTTTTCAAAATTTCAAAATAGCGGATCCAAAATGGCCGACAATATTTCTAAAAATAACTCAGATCAGGATAAAACTTGTAACTTGGGGGTTTTTGTGGTGACTATGATTCTGGCGATTTCTGGGATCGCTGATTACGAATATGTAGTTGGATTTTCAAAATTCACAAAATTTAAAATGACCGATCCAATATGGAGAAGCGTGCAATAAGGATTTTAAAGTTGCTATTAATTTGACCTAAAATACCATTATTTTATGTAAGTCTTACGTATAAAAATTTGTATCTCCTAAACTTTTGAGAATACTATTTTGCCCTTATAGGTTTTTGTAGTAAAAAATACTTAAATAAACTTTTCGAAGCCTATGAGCACCATTTTTTTCAATTCTTATTTTTTCAAACGAAAGGTTTTCGGGACGATAATTAGAAATCTTACACAAGAAGCACGTAATATATCCTCAATATCAAGGTAATATTACACGTGAGATTCGTAATATAATGCTGTAATATTACAGTAATCTTACAGTAATATTACAGACTGATTTGAGTTATTCATAAAGCATAAAAAACGTAAATATATTATAAGTCAATTTGGCTTGTTGGTAAAACTCTGGACTCGTGTGCTTTCAGTTCGGGGTTCGATTCCCTGGATGGGTAGATTTTTTTCGTAAAGAAATGTTCCCATAATATTACTGTAATATTCTCTTGTAATATTACATTAATATTACGGTATAATATTACTGTAATATTACCTTAATATTAGCGCGTAATATTACAGTAACATTACCGGTAATATTACCTTGAGGCGGACATTTTAAGATCACTGTAAGATTACTGTAATATTACAACGTTATATTACGAAGCTTACATGTAATATTACCTTGATATTGAGGTTATATTACGTGCTTCTTGGGTACCCGCACACGGTGTTCTAGAAGCGAAGATAGGTTTCACAAAAATTCGAATAAAAACGGTTTGTGTAGCGTGTTTTGTACATATTTATAGGTTAAAAATCCATTTTAAATAAAGTCCTACCTGTTCCCGTTTTGGAGAAATCCATTAAAAACGTTTTTTTCACAGAATATTGTAGGGTATTATTTTAATCCTAAAATAGAGTGAAATAAGATAAGATACAAATAAGATCAAGGGGTCGGTGTCCTTTTTGGAAATTTGTTAACTTAATATAACAGAAGATGTTTCGTTTTAAAATAAGAAATGTTAAAATTATTAAGTTAAAAACAATTGATTTCAATGACACTTCAAATTAGGCACAATATTATAGGTTCCGCAATAAAAATTTAAAAAACAACAATAAATAATTTTAAAAAACCATAAAAAATTAAAAGAAATTGTTTATATGTAACTTTTTAAAAAAAGAGTAATTTTAAAGGTATATATCCAAAAATTCGTAAAAAATTGCATAAAATTGCAAAATAACCCTTTTTCGGGTTAAAATTAAAAAAACATGTTACAAAAAAAAGTATGTAAGATTTTCTAAAAGCATATGGCAAAGTATTTTAATTTATTTGAAAATAAGTGAAAATAGATTTTCCAAGGACGGTGTTGAGGTCACAGGGTCGGTGCCGTTTTTGGAAATTTGTTAACTTAATATAATAGAAGATGTTTCGTTTTAAAATAAGAAATGTTAAAATTATTAAGTTAAAAACAATTGATTTCAATGACCCTTAAAATTAGGCACAGTATTATAGGTTCCTAACTAAAAATTTAAAAAATAACAATAAATAATTTAAAAAAACCATAAAAAATTGAAAAAAATTGTTTATATGCAACTTTTTAAAAATAGAGTAATTTTAAAGGTGTATATCCAAAAATTCGTAAAAAATTGCATAAAATTGCAAAATAACCCTTTATTTCAAATGAAAATGCAAAATATCCCTTTTTCAGGTTAAAATTTGAAAAACATGTTACAAAAAAAAGTATTTTATATTTTCTAAAAGCATATGGCAAAGTATTTTAATTTATTTGAAAATAAGTGAAAATAGATTTTCCAAGGACGGTGTCGAGGTCACGGGGTCAGTGTCGTTTTTGAAAATTTGTTAACTTAATATAATAGAAGATGTTTCGTTTTAAAATAAGAAATGTTAAAATTATTAAGTTAAAAACAATTGATTTCAATGACACTTCAAATTAGGCACAATATTATATGTTCCTAACTGAAAATATAAGAAACAACAATAAAGAATTAAAAAAAAACATAAAAAATTGAAAAAAATTGTTCATATGTAACTTTTTATAAATAGAGTAATTTTAAAGGTGTATATCCAAAAATTCGTAAAAAATTGCATAAAATTGGAAAATAACCCTTTATTTGAAATGAAAATGCAAAATAACCCTTTTTCGGGTTACAATTAAAAAAACATGTTACAAGAAAAAAGTATGTAAGATTTTTTAAAAGCATATAGCAAAGTATTTTAATTTATTTGAAAATAAGTGAAAAAAGATTTTCCAAGGACGGTGTCGAGGTCACGGGGTCGGTGTCGTTTTTAGAAATTTGTTAACTTAATATAATAGAAGATGTTTCGTTTTAAAATAAGATATGTTAAATTATTAAGTTAAAAACAATTGATTTCAATGACTCTTAAAATTATGCACAATATTATAGGTTCCTAACTAAAAATTTAAAAAATAACAATAAATAATTTAAAAAAACCATTAAAAATTGAAAAAAATTGTTTATATGCAACTTTTTAAAAATAGAGTAATTTTAAAGGTATATATCCAAAAATTCGTAAAAAATTGCATAAAATTGGAAAATAACCCTTTATTTGAAATGAAAATGCAAAATAACCCTTTTTCGGGTTAAAATTTAAAAAACATGTTACAAAAAAAAGTATGTAAGATTTTCTAAAAGCATATGGCAAAAAATTTTGATTTATTTGAAAATAATTGAAAAAAGTTTTTCCAAGAACGGTGTCGAGGTCACGTGGTCGGTGTCGTTTTTGGAAATTTGTTAACTTAATATAATATAGAAGATGTTTCGTTTTAACATAAGAAATGTTAAAATTATTAAGTTAAAAACAATTGATTTCAATGACACTTCAAATTAGGCACAATATTATAGGTTCCGCAATAAAAATTTAAAAAACAACAATAAATAATTTTAAAAAACCATAAAAAATTAAAAGAAATTGTTTATATGTAACTTTTTAAAAATAGAGTAATTTTAAAGGTATATATCCAAAAATTCGTAAAAAATTGCATAAAATTGCAAAATAACCCTTTTTCGGGTTAAAATTAAAAAAACATGTTACAAAAAAAAGTATGTAAGATTTTCTAAAAGCATATGGCAAAGTATTTTAATTTATTTGAAAATAAGTGAAAATAGATTTTCCAAGGACGGTGTTGAGGTCACAGGGTCGGTGCCGTTTTTGGAAATTTGTTAACTTAATATAATAGAAGATGTTTCGTTTTAAAATAAGAAATGTTAAAATTATTAAGTTAAAAACAATTGATTTCAATGACCCTTAAAATTAGGCACAGTATTATAGGTTCCTAACTAAAAATTTAAAAAATAACAATAAATAATTTAAAAAACCATAAAAAATTGAAAAAAATTGTTTATATGCAACTTTTTAAAAATAGAGTAATTTTAAAGGTGTATATCCAAAAATTCGTAAAAAATTGCATAAAATTGCAAAATAACCCTTTATTTCAAATGAAAATGCAAAATATCCCTTTTTCAGGTTAAAATTTGAAAAACATGTTACAAAAAAAAGTATTTTATATTTTCTAAAAGCATATGGCAAAGTATTTTAATTTATTTGAAAATAAGTGAAAATAGATTTTCCAAGGACGGTGTCGAGGTCACGGGGTCAGTGTCGTTTTTGAAAATTTGTTAACTTAATATAATAGAAGATGTTTCGTTTTAAAATAAGAAATGTTAAAATTATTAAGTTAAAAACAATTGATTTCAATGACACTTCAAATTAGGCACAATATTATATGTTCCTAACTGAAAATATAAGAAACAACAATAAAGAATTAAAAAAAAAACATAAAAAATTGAAAAAAATTGTTCATATGTAACTTTTTATAAATAGAGTAATTTTAAAGGTGTATATCCAAAAATTCGTAAAAAATTGCATAAAATTGGAAAATAACCCTTTATTTGAAATGAAAATGCAAAATAACCCTTTTTCGGGTTACAATTAAAAAAACATGTTACAAGAAAAAAGTATGTAAGATTTTTTAAAAGCATATAGCAAAGTATTTTAATTTATTTGAAAATAAGTGAAAAAAGATTTTCCAAGGACGGTGTCGAGGTCACGGGGTCGGTGTCGTTTTTAGAAATTTGTTAACTTAATATAATAGAAGATGTTTCGTTTTAAAATAAGATATGTTAAATTATTAAGTTAAAAACAATTGATTTCAATGACTCTTAAAATTATGCACAATATTATAGGTTCCTAACTAAAAATTTAAAAAATAACAATAAATAATTTAAAAAAACCATTAAAAATTGAAAAAAATTGTTTATATGCAACTTTTTAAAAATAGAGTAATTTTAAAGGTATATATCCAAAAATTCGTAAAAAATTGCATAAAATTGGAAAATAACCCTTTATTTGAAATGAAAATGCAAAATAACCCTTTTTCGGGTTAAAATTTAAAAAACATGTTACAAAAAAAAGTATGTAAGATTTTCTAAAAGCATATGGCAAAAAATTTTGATTTATTTGAAAATAATTGAAAAAAGTTTTTCCAAGAACGGTGTCGAGGTCACGTGGTCGGTGTCGTTTTTGGAAATTTGTTAACTTAATATAATATAGAAGATGTTTCGTTTTAAAATAAGAAATGTTAAAATTATTAAGTTAAAAACAATTGATTTCTATGACTCTTAAAATTATGCACAATATTATAGGTTCCTAACTAAAAATTTAAAAAACAACTATAAATAATTTAAAAAACCATAAAAAGTTGAAAAAAATTGTTTATATGCAAGTTTTTAAAAATAGAGTATTTTTAAAGGTATATATCCAAATATTCGTAAAAAATTGCATAAAATTGGAAATTAACCCTTTATTTGAAATGAAAATGCAAAATAACCCTTTTTCGGGTTACAATTAAAAAAACATGTTACAAGAAAAAAGTATGTAAGATTTTCTAAAAGCATATGCCAAAGTATTTTTATTTATTTGAAAATAAGTGAAAAAAGATTTTCCATGGACTGTGTCGAGGTCAGGGGGTCGGTGTCGTTTTTGGAAATTCGTTAACTTAATATAATAGAAGATGTTTCGTTTTAAAATAAGAAATGTTAAAATTATTAAGTTAAAAACAATTGATTTCAATGACACTTCAAATTAGGCACATTATTATATGTTCCTAACTGAAAATATAAGAAACAACAATAAATAATTAAAAAAAAACATAAAAAATTGAAAAAAATTGTTCATATGTAACTTTTTATAAATAGAGTAATTTTAAAGGTGTATATCTAAAAATTCGTAAAAAATTGCATAAAATTGCAAAATAACCCTTTATTTGAAATGAAAATGCAAAATATCCCTTTTTCGGGTTAAAATTTAAAAAACATGTTACCAAAAAAAGTATGTAAGATTTTCTAAAAGCATATGGCAAAGTATTTTGATTTATTTGAAAATAAGAGATAGAAGATTTTCCAAGGACGGTGTCGAGGTCACGGGGTCGGTGTCGATTTTGAAAATTTGTTAACTTAATATAATAGAAGATTTTGGTATTATTTTAATCTGCAACGTTTTTTAATACCTTTTAGTTTAATGTGTTTTTTGATAAGGAATAAAATTCTTATAAGAAAGAAAGACAAATTGTATGAAAATTATATTTATATTCTTAAATAATATTTTTTTTAATTTTTATATATAATCTTTTTATGTTTTTCTTCTTCTTTCTTCTTAAACTTATAGGTTTCAAACCTTCGTTGTAGGTAACTCTACTTTACCCTTGGTGGATGTTACCGACCGTTGTCGCGAGATGGCGCTGTAGGCGCGCTGGAATTTTTGAAATTTTTAACCCGTTTGATCACCTTCCTTACCACCCACTTTCCACCCTCTTGGTCAGACACCACACCCTTATTTGCATATGTCTTTTTAAAATTTAACCCTTTTGGTCGCCTACCCACCCCCCTAATTTGCATTTGTCTTCCCTATGTATAAACATACGGTTCCAAAAAATCAGAAATCATAATTAGAACCTCGAGGAATAAAGGGTTCGCGAGATACCGCGCGGGACTGTGGGTTGTGCATAGTGGATGACTCAAAAGTAAAAGGTGCGCGGCAGATGAACACGTACGGTCACCGGCCCCGTTGGTAGTCCATGCGTCAAGTGGGGATGGAGTTCAGTGGTGGGATGTTGTGAATGGTGGGGACTACATGTACCTCAGGCGATTCCCGTAGCAAGGAAAGTCATTCTTTATCAGCTTCCAGTATCAGCAGCAGGAGCAGACCTTCAGCACTCGCAGCAGTAGAATTAAAATCGAGAATCCCACCCACATTCCTCCCAATTGGTCACCCACTCATGTCTTCTTAAGCTTCCCTCCCACTTTCCACCCACTAATTTGCATGCCGATATTATTTTCCCTGGTATGTATCTATTTTACCATATACTAATCTTGTTTTTCAAAAGAGGGTGGCACTTTTTATCGCAAGATTGCGCTGTTGCTCGCGGGAATTTTATAAATTTTAACCCGTTTGCATATGCATTTTTTGAAAATTCTACCCACTTTCCTCCCACTTGGTCACCCGCTGCCAACAAAAACGCTTGCTGATTTGACTCCAAATGCTATATATACTGTAACTAAAATAAAGAGGGTGCAGACAAAATGCGGAGGTAGGATTGTAGCAGAACTAGATACTACATTCAACACTTTCCTCCTAGCGAGGTTCGCGGAGCTGTTCGAAGCTGAACCTGCATCTTTCACAATGATTGAAGAAGCCGCGCAATCTCAAGAATTACAATTGAAATATATCGGCGGAAAGTTTAATGTAATCAAATTTGAATATAAGTAATATTTAAAAAAATTATTAGACTATAAAATCAAAAAATAATTGTAATATAAAATTGTAAATATTTAAAATGTGAGAAAAAATAAATGTATAAATTTACATAAAAAATTGTTTCTTTTCTTATTTTACCTTCATTATTAGTCTTAATACTAAGGGTATAGGTTCAAGTAATAAATAGGCGTTTTTTATTTTTTAAAAACTAATAAATTAATTTATTCAGATAAAGTATTTAAAATTTATTATACATACGATTCAGAATTTTTGTAAAAAGATTTTAAAGTAGTATAAGTACAATCCACTTCATTGACACCATCTGAAAAATTTCTCAATTCATTCGATACATTTAGAAACCAATTTCGAAGAATCATAACAATGTTTACAGCACAATGGTTAGTTTGTGTAATATGATACGTACATGTAGTTAACAATGATTCAGTTTTAATATTTTTAATCTCTGGACAGTATATATCTTCTAAATTTTGTACATTTAACAAATATTTTTCTAACCACTGCTTTTTTTCAACACCTTTCGTGTAGATAATTTTTGCACCTCGTAATGTTTCTTGTATAATAGTACGCAGTTCATCGTAAGATACATCTTCAGACATCCAGTGGATTCCACGATAATTGTTTGTTAGTCAGAGATTTTCACTTTTATAACGTTCAGGTAGTGAATTCCAAGCACTTGGAGGTTCAAAGAGGTAAACTCGAGGTTGAGCATCAGCTTCAAGAGAAAGTATAGCCAACTCTTTGAAAATGAAATCGTTGCAGGGTTTCTTGAAGCCTTAAACGTCTACGATGAACTCCATCCTGGAATAGAAATAAATTTCTATCCCAAGAATGTGAGTTCAACCCCCCCACTACTTTCATTTTACCCCCTCCACTGCTTTACATCTTCTTAACTTAACTATAATTCCAGATTCAAAAATCCAGTATTTTTAGCGCGATTAAGTTGAGGCGGTGTTAATGAAACAAAGCTTTTTCATTTTCCAATCATACCACTTGGTATGATTTTTAGCTTTGATGAATATTATAAAAAATTGTTATGAACGCTTAACATGAACTGATTTTAATAAGATCACGTAGTGATTTAAATTCTATTATTCAAATGGGTGAAGGTGCAGATGAGCAGTTCAAAATACAAATTACTAAAGTGGAATGGTTAGTGCCATATGTTTTACCATCTGATAATAATAAAATAAAATTATTGAAATTTATCGAGAAAGATCCACTAATTTCTATGAGTTTTCGATCGTGGGAAATGTTTGAATATCCTTTAATTCCGTCAACTACAAGAGTCATGTGGCAAATAAAATCGTCAACGCTGTTACGAACTATCGTAACGAAACTATAAATTAAAAGTAAATAAAATGATAATAAATAATTTTCAAGAATAATTGAAAATTATTTAAGAATAAAATCCCCAAGTCGATGCCACAATGTATATAGGCATGTAATTTGAATCCCCGATAATCGCGCGCGTTGAGTGATACTCCACACATACAGACTTATATTCTCGTTGCTTCTAAAAGTGTATCTATGGCTATGATATTGTAATATAACTTTGTTAAACTGTTATATTATAATGTATTATTTTATTCTATCTTATGTTATAATATTCTATATTATTATTTATACTATGTTATATTATGCTATATTATAAATTATATTAATTATCTAACACCAATATTCAAGCTTGAATATTATAAAATATGCATGGAAAATATAATATGGTGTACTTACCTTATATAGAGATACTAAAATATTATTGTTATAAATAAAACAATTGTATTTTACTTATTTTCATTAATAATTTGCATTAATTAATTAATTAATAATATGCAAATTATTGTTATTTTATAATTTTTTTTATATAATAATGATAAATCGTATCATTATTATTATTATTATTAACATGTACACAAGAAGCACGTAATATATCCTCAATATCAAGGTAATATTACACGTGAGATTCGTAATATAATGCTGTAATATTACAGTAATCTTACAGTAATATTACAGACTGATTTGAGTTATTCATAAAGCATAAAAAACGTAAATATATTATAAGTCAATTTGGCTTGTTGGTAAAACTCTGGACTCGTGTGCTTTCAGTTCGGGGTTCGATTCCCTGGATGGGTAGATTTTTTTCGTAAAGAAATGTTCCCATAATATTACTGTAATATTCTCTTGTAATATTACATTAATATTACGGTATAATATTACTGTAATATTACCTTAATATTAGCGCGTAATATTACAGTAACATTACCGGTAATATTACCTTGAGGCGGACATTTTAAGATCACTGTAAGATTACTGTAATATTACAACGTTATATTACGAAGCTTACATGTAATATTACCTTGATATTGAGGTTATATTACGTGCTTCTTGGGTACCCGCACACGGTGTTCTAGAAGCGAAGATAGGTTTCACAAAAATTCGAATAAAAACGGTTTGTGTAGCGTGTTTTGTACATATTTATAGGTTAAAAATCCATTTTAAATAAAGTCCTACCTGTTCCCGTTTTGGAGAAATCCATTAAAAACGTTTTTTTCACAGAATATTGTAGGGTATTATTTTAATCCTAAAATAGAGTGAAATAAGATAAGATACAAATAAGATCAAGGGGTCGGTGTCCTTTTTGGAAATTTGTTAACTTAATATAACAGAAGATGTTTCGTTTTAAAATAAGAAATGTTAAAATTATTAAGTTAAAAACAATTGATTTCAATGACACTTCAAATTAGGCACAATATTATAGGTTCCGCAATAAAAATTTAAAAAACAACAATAAATAATTTTAAAAAACCATAAAAAATTAAAAGAAATTGTTTATATGTAACTTTTTAAAAATAGAGTAATTTTAAAGGTATATATCCAAAAATTCGTAAAAAATTGCATAAAATTGCAAAATAACCCTTTTTCGGGTTAAAATTAAAAAAACATGTTACAAAAAAAAGTATGTAAGATTTTCTAAAAGCATATGGCAAAGTATTTTAATTTATTTGAAAATAAGTGAAAATAGATTTTCCAAGGACGGTGTTGAGGTCACAGGGTCGGTGCCGTTTTTGGAAATTTGTTAACTTAATATAATAGAAGATGTTTCGTTTTAAAATAAGAAATGTTAAAATTATTAAGTTAAAAACAATTGATTTCAATGACCCTTAAAATTAGGCACAGTATTATAGGTTCCTAACTAAAAATTTAAAAAATAACAATAAATAATTTAAAAAAACCATAAAAAATTGAAAAAAATTGTTTATATGCAACTTTTTAAAAATAGAGTAATTTTAAAGGTGTATATCCAAAAATTCGTAAAAAATTGCATAAAATTGCAAAATAACCCTTTATTTCAAATGAAAATGCAAAATATCCCTTTTTCAGGTTAAAATTTGAAAAACATGTTACAAAAAAAAGTATTTTATATTTTCTAAAAGCATATGGCAAAGTATTTTAATTTATTTGAAAATAAGTGAAAATAGATTTTCCAAGGACGGTGTCGAGGTCACGGGGTCAGTGTCGTTTTTGAAAATTTGTTAACTTAATATAATAGAAGATGTTTCGTTTTAAAATAAGAAATGTTAAAATTATTAAGTTAAAAACAATTGATTTCAATGACACTTCAAATTAGGCACAATATTATATGTTCCTAACTGAAAATATAAGAAACAACAATAAAGAATTAAAAAAAAACATAAAAAATTGAAAAAAATTGTTCATATGTAACTTTTTATAAATAGAGTAATTTTAAAGGTGTATATCCAAAAATTCGTAAAAAATTGCATAAAATTGGAAAATAACCCTTTATTTGAAATGAAAATGCAAAATAACCCTTTTTCGGGTTACAATTAAAAAAACATGTTACAAGAAAAAAGTATGTAAGATTTTTTAAAAGCATATAGCAAAGTATTTTAATTTATTTGAAAATAAGTGAAAAAAGATTTTCCAAGGACGGTGTCGAGGTCACGGGGTCGGTGTCGTTTTTAGAAATTTGTTAACTTAATATAATAGAAGATGTTTCGTTTTAAAATAAGATATGTTAAATTATTAAGTTAAAAACAATTGATTTCAATGACTCTTAAAATTATGCACAATATTATAGGTTCCTAACTAAAAATTTAAAAAATAACAATAAATAATTTAAAAAAACCATTAAAAATTGAAAAAAATTGTTTATATGCAACTTTTTAAAAATAGAGTAATTTTAAAGGTATATATCCAAAAATTCGTAAAAAATTGCATAAAATTGGAAAATAACCCTTTATTTGAAATGAAAATGCAAAATAACCCTTTTTCGGGTTAAAATTTAAAAAACATGTTACAAAAAAAAGTATGTAAGATTTTCTAAAAGCATATGGCAAAAAATTTTGATTTATTTGAAAATAATTGAAAAAAGTTTTTCCAAGAACGGTGTCGAGGTCACGTGGTCGGTGTCGTTTTTGGAAATTTGTTAACTTAATATAATATAGAAGATGTTTCGTTTTAAAATAAGAAATGTTAAAATTATTAAGTTAAAAACAATTGATTTCAATGACACTTCAAATTAGGCACAATATTATAGGTTCCGCAATAAAAATTTAAAAAACAACAATAAATAATTTTAAAAAACCATAAAAAATTAAAAGAAATTGTTTATATGTAACTTTTTAAAAATAGAGTAATTTTAAAGGTATATATCCAAAAATTCGTAAAAAATTGCATAAAATTGCAAAATAACCCTTTTTCGGGTTAAAATTAAAAAAACATGTTACAAAAAAAAGTATGTAAGATTTTCTAAAAGCATATGGCAAAGTATTTTAATTTATTTGAAAATAAGTGAAAATAGATTTTCCAAGGACGGTGTTGAGGTCACAGGGTCGGTGCCGTTTTTGGAAATTTGTTAACTTAATATAATAGAAGATGTTTCGTTTTAAAATAAGAAATGTTAAAATTATTAAGTTAAAAACAATTGATTTCAATGACCCTTAAAATTAGGCACAGTATTATAGGTTCCTAACTAAAAATTTAAAAAATAACAATAAATAATTTAAAAAAACCATAAAAAATTGAAAAAAATTGTTTATATGCAACTTTTTAAAAATAGAGTAATTTTAAAGGTGTATATCCAAAAATTCGTAAAAAATTGCATAAAATTGCAAAATAACCCTTTATTTCAAATGAAAATGCAAAATATCCCTTTTTCAGGTTAAAATTTGAAAAACATGTTACAAAAAAAAGTATTTTATATTTTCTAAAAGCATATGGCAAAGTATTTTAATTTATTTGAAAATAAGTGAAAATAGATTTTCCAAGGACGGTGTCGAGGTCACGGGGTCAGTGTCGTTTTTGAAAATTTGTTAACTTAATATAATAGAAGATGTTTCGTTTTAAAATAAGAAATGTTAAAATTATTAAGTTAAAAACAATTGATTTCAATGACACTTCAAATTAGGCACAATATTATATGTTCCTAACTGGGTGAAAATTTCTCAACTGGGCCACCTACAACTGACTTTTCAAATTTAAAATATATTTTTTCATAATCTATGGCAGGAAGCCGAATTAAAAACATACCTGAAATGCGTTTTTAAAAAAATTAATTTTTTAATTATTTATTAATAATTGAATATTTTGTTACCTTTCAACTAAATTTGCAATTACTCCGTTGCTTGTTAATGAAATTTAATAACATTTGGTGAGTATATAGAAATTTATGTCTCTTTGAAATGCAATAGAAATTTCAATTAACCTTTATTGATTATGCAAAAAAAATTGTTTATTTAATAAACAAATGAATATTTAAACTATTTCTCATATTTTTAGGAAAAAATTTCAAAAACGACATAAATCTACACTTTCTCAACTTTAATGAAGAAAACAAAAATTTTAGTACCTTTAAAAAATGAGTGAATTACGCGAATTTGAAGAGCGACATGCAAGCGCTGGAACAGCCACCACTGCCACGCGTAGCGCGCTACTACGCGTCGAAACCTATTCTCTGTTATCTAATTATGACTAGAATTCTTGAATATCAAATTTTTCCTTTATTTTATTATTTAACAATCATATAACTTTTTATTAGAACTGGTTGCTGAGAATTTTTTCAAAACACGAATATTCATTGAATTATTTTCAAGTAAAAGAATTAGTATCACTAGAGAAAATTTTACATTCCAATGTAAAATTTTCTCTAGTGATACTATTTTATACACTACCGTCCGAAATTGTGCGAACTCTGCTTTTTCAACAACTATAAAACTGTTCAAATCTTCAAAAATATTAAAACTAAAATTTTGTCCTCTTTATTTTATTAAAGTTAATAAAATTCTGAAAGAAATGACACCTTGACAAAGAGAATATGTTAATTTTTCAATTAGATATCTAAGAAAAACCCAATTTTCAATGTTTTTACTATTTTTTTTATTTCTTTGTCAAAAATTAATATTTTTAAACGTTCTTAGGCTCATTGAAATCGTATTTTGTTATGCAATTCAAATTATATAAAACAATTCATGTACACATTCTTCCCTAGCGTATGCAAACCGTGAAAGTTGGCTCATAAAATGTCAAAAAATTTAATTCTACAATAAAATATAATGTTTAAAAATCAAGTAAATATATCATTCTAAACTTCTCTGATTTATGTAAGTAAATTTAAGATTTATACATTTTACTGATCATTTTTTGTCATATAAATATTAATCACAATTTTTTGACATTTTATGAGCCAACTTTCACGGTTTGCATACGCTAGGGAAGAATGTGTACATGAATTGTTTTATATAATTTGAATTGCATAACAAAATACGATTTCAATGAGCCTAAGAACGTTTAAAAATATTAATTTTTGCCAGAGAAATAAAAAAAATAGTAAAAACATTGAAAATTGGGTTTTTCTTAGATATCTAATTGAAAAATTAACATATTCTCTTTGTCAAGGTGTAATTTCTTTCAGAATTTTATTAACTTTAATAAAATAAAGAGGAAAAAATTTTAGTTTTAATATTTTTGAAGATTTGAACAGTTTTATAGTTGTTGAAAAAGCAGAGTTCGCACAATTTCGGACGGTAGTGTACTAATACTAATTTGGCTAAATAAAAATTTGGTTTAGCGGAAATTTAATTAAAAAAGAATTTGGTTAAATAAAAATTAGGTTTTAATGAAAAATCTATTAAAAAAATTCGGTTATATAAAAATTAGGTTTTAATAAAAATTCTATTAAAAAATTGGTTATATAAAAATTCGGTTAAATAAAAATTCTGCTATAAAAAAATTTGGTTCTACGTTAAATTAATTTTCTAAACTTCAAACTTAGTACACATTGAGCGTCCAAATTAAAATCTTTTCGATGATATAACGAATTCATAAATTAATTAATTTTAATAATTAATAATTAATTTATAATTTTAAAAAATTAATTTTTATTTCTTATAAATATCAGAACAAATTTAGTTTTATGAATTTGTTATTTCATTGAAAAGATTTTAATTTGGACGCTTAATGTGTACTAAGTTTGAATTTTAGAAAATTATTTTAACGTAGAACCACGTTTTTCAATAGCAGGATTTTTATTTAACCGAATTTTTATTTAAGCGTAATTTTTATTTAACCAAATTCTTATTTAATTAAATTTTCTCTAAACCAAATTTTTATTTAGCCAATTTAGTATTAGTATAAATTATGTTAGTATAAATTAGTATCGTTCGATAACAGAGAATAGGCTTCGACGCGTAGTAGCGCGCGGCAGTGGTGGCTGTTCCAGCGCTTGCATGTCGCTCTTCAAATTCGCGTAATTCACTCATTTTTTAAAGGTACTAAAATTTTTGTTTTCTTCATTAAAGTTGAGAAAGTGTAGATTTATGTCGTTTTTGAAATTTTTTCCTAAACATATGAGAAATAGTTTAAATATTCATTTGTTTATTAAATAAACAATTTTTTTTGCATAATCAATAAAGGTTAATTGAAATTTCTATTGCATTTCAAAGAGACATAAATTTCTATATACTCACCAAATGTTATTAAATTTCATTAACAAGCAACGGAGTAATTGCAAATTTAGTTGAAAGGTAACAAAATATTCAATTGTTAATAAATAATTAAAAAATTAATTTTTTTAAAAACGCATTTCAGGTATGTTTTTAATTCGGCTTCCTGCAATAGATTATGAAAAAAAATATTTTAAATTTGAAAAGTCAGTTGTAGGTGGCCCAGTTGGGAAATTTTCACCCAACTGAAAATATAAGAAACAACAATAAAGAATTAAAAAAAAAACATAAAAAATTGAAAAAAATTGTTCATATGTAACTTTTTATAAATAGAGTAATTTTAAAGGTGTATATCCAAAAATTCGTAAAAAATTGCATAAAATTGGAAAATAACCCTTTATTTGAAATGAAAATGCAAAATAACCCTTTTTCGGGTTACAATTAAAAAAACATGTTACAAGAAAAAAGTATGTAAGATTTTTTAAAAGCATATAGCAAAGTATTTTAATTTATTTGAAAATAAGTGAAAAAAGATTTTCCAAGGACGGTGTCGAGGTCACGGGGTCGGTGTCGTTTTTAGAAATTTGTTAACTTAATATAATAGAAGATGTTTCGTTTTAAAATAAGATATGTTAAATTATTAAGTTAAAAACAATTGATTTCAATGACTCTTAAAATTATGCACAATATTATAGGTTCCTAACTAAAAATTTAAAAAATAACAATAAATAATTTAAAAAAACCATTAAAAATTGAAAAAAATTGTTTATATGCAACTTTTTAAAAATAGAGTAATTTTAAAGGTATATATCCAAAAATTCGTAAAAAATTGCATAAAATTGGAAAATAACCCTTTATTTGAAATGAAAATGCAAAATAACCCTTTTTCGGGTTAAAATTTAAAAAACATGTTACAAAAAAAAGTATGTAAGATTTTCTAAAAGCATATGGCAAAAAATTTTGATTTATTTGAAAATAATTGAAAAAAGTTTTTCCAAGAACGGTGTCGAGGTCACGTGGTCGGTGTCGTTTTTGGAAATTTGTTAACTTAATATAATATAGAAGATGTTTCGTTTTAAAATAAGAAATGTTAAAATTATTAAGTTAAAAACAATTGATTTCTATGACTCTTAAAATTATGCACAATATTATAGGTTCCTAACTCAAAATTTAAAAAACAACTATAAATAATTTAAAAAACCATAAAAAGTTGAAAAAAATTGTTTATATGCAAGTTTTTAAAAATAGAGTATTTTTAAAGGTATATATCCAAATATTCGTAAAAAATTGCATAAAATTGGAAATTAACCCTTTATTTGAAATGAAAATGCAAAATAACCCTTTTTCGGGTTACAATTAAAAAAACATGTTACAAGAAAAAAGTATGTAAGATTTTCTAAAAGCATATGGCAAAGTATTTTTGTTTATTTGAAAATAAGTGAAAAAAGATTTTCCATGGACTGTGTCGAGGTCAGGGGGTCGGTGTCGTTTTTGGAAATTCGTTAACTTAATATAATAGAAGATGTTTCGTTTTAAAATAAGAAATGTTAAAATTATTAAGTTAAAAACAATTGATTTCAATGACACTTCAAATTAGGCACATTATTATATGTTCCTAACTGAAAATATAAGAAACAACAATAAATAATTAAAAAAAAACATAAAAAATTGAAAAAAATTGTTCATATGTAACTTTTTATAAATAGAGTAATTTTAAAGGTGTATATCTAAAAATTCGTAAAAAATTGCATAAAATTGCAAAATAACCCTTTATTTGAAATGAAAATGCAAAATATCCCTTTTTCGGGTTAAAATTTAAAAAACATGTTACCAAAAAAAGTATGTAAGATTTTCTAAAAGCATATGGCAAAGTATTTTGATTTATTTGAAAATAAGAGATAGAAGATTTTCCAAGGACGGTGTCGAGGTCACGGGGTCGGTGTCGATTTTGAAAATTTGTTAACTTAATATAATAGAAGATTTTGGTATTATTTTAATCTGCAACGTTTTTTAATACCTTTTAGTTTAATGTGTTTTTTGATAAGGAATAAAATTCTTATAAGAAAGAAAGACAAATTGTATGAAAATTATATTTATATTCTTAAATAATATTTTTTTTAATTTTTATATATAATCTTTTTATGTTTTTCTTCTTCTTTCTTCTTAAACTTATAGGTTTCAAACCTTCGTTGTAGGTAACTCTACTTTACCCTTGGTGGATGTTACCGACCGTTGTCGCGAGATGGCGCTGTAGGCGCGCTGGAATTTTTGAAATTTTTAACCCGTTTGATCACCTTCCTTACCACCTACTTTCCACCCTCTTGGTCAGACACCACACCCTTATTTGCATATGTCTTTTTAAAATTTAACCCTTTTGGTCGCCTACCCACCCCCCTAATTTGCATTTGTCTTCCCTATGTATAAACATACGGTTCCAAAAAATCAGAAATCATAATTAGAACCTCGAGGAATAAAGGGTTCGCGAGATACCGCGCGGGACTGTGGGTTGTGCATAGTGGATGACTCAAAAGTAAAAGGTGCGCGGCAGATGAACACGTACGGTCACCGGCCCCGTTGGTAGTCCATGCGTCAAGTGGGGATGGAGTTCAGTGGTGGGATGTTGTGAATGGTGGGGACTACATGTACCTCAGGCGATTCCCGTAGCAAGGAAAGTCATTCTTTATCAGCTTCCAGTATCAGCAGCAGGAGCAGACCTTCAGCACTCGCAGCAGTAGAATTAAAATCGAGAATCCCACCCACATTCCTCCCAATTGGTCACCCACTCATGTCTTCTTAAGCTTCCCTCCCACTTTCCACCCACTAATTTGCATGCCGATATTATTTTCCCTGGTATGTATCTATTTTACCATATACTAATCTTGTTTTTCAAAAGAGGGTGGCACTTTTTATCGCAAGATTGCGCTGTTGCTCGCGGGAATTTTATAAATTTTAACCCGTTTGCATATGCATTTTTTGAAAATTCTACCCACTTTCCTCCCACTTGGTCACCCGCTGCCAACAAAAACGCTTGCTGATTTGACTCCAAATGCTATATATACTGTAACTAAAATAAAGAGGGTGCAGACAAAATGCGGAGGTAGGATTGTAGCAGAACTAGATACTACATTCAACACTTTCCTCCTAGCGAGGTTCGCGGAGCTGTTCGAAGCTGAACCTGCATCTTTCACAATGATTGAAGAAGCCGCGCAATCTCAAGAATTACAATTGAAATATATCGGCGGAAAGTTTAATGTAATCAAATTTGAATATAAGTAATATTTAAAAAAATTATTAGACTATAAAATCAAAAAATAATTGTAATATAAAATTGTAAATATTTAAAATGTGAGAAAAAATAAATGTATAAATTTACATAAAAAATTGTTTCTTTTCTTATTTTACCTTCATTATTAGTCTTAATACTAAGGGTATAGGTTCAAGTAATAAATAGGCGTTTTTTATTTTTTAAAAACTAATAAATTAATTTATTCAGATAAAGTATTTAAAATTTATTATACATACGATTCAGAATTTTTGTAAAAAGATTTTAAAGTAGTATAAGTACAATCCACTTCATTGACACCATCTGAAAAATTTCTCAATTCATTCGATACATTTAGAAACCAATTTCGAAGAATCATAACAATGTTTACAGCACAATGGTTAGTTTGTGTAATATGATACGTACATGTAGTTAACAATGATTCAGTTTTAATATTTTTAATCTCTGGACAGTATATATCTTCTAAATTTTGTACATTTAACAAATATTTTTCTAACCACTGCTTTTTTTCAACACCTTTCGTGTAGATAATTTTTGCACCTCGTAATGTTTCTTGTATAATAGTACGCAGTTCATCGTAAGATACATCTTCAGACATCCAGTGGATTCCACGATAATTGTTTGTTAGTCAGAGATTTTCACTTTTATAACGTTCAGGTAGTGAATTCCAAGCACTTGGAGGTTCAAAGAGGTAAACTCGAGGTTGAGCATCAGCTTCAAGAGAAAGTATAGCCAACTCTTTGAAAATGAAATCGTTGCAGGGTTTCTTGAAGCCTTAAACGTCTACGATGAACTCCATCCTGGAATAGAAATAAATTTCTATCCCAAGAATGTGAGTTCAACCCCCCCACTACTTTCATTTTACCCCCTCCACTGCTTTACATCTTCTTAACTTAACTATAATTCCAGATTCAAAAATCCAGTATTTTTAGCGCGATTAAGTTGAGGCGGTGTTAATGAAACAAAGCTTTTTCATTTTCCAATCATACCACTTGGTATGATTTTTAGCTTTGATGAATATTATAAAAAATTGTTATGAACGCTTAACATGAACTGATTTTAATAAGATCACGTAGTGATTTAAATTCTATTATTCAAATGGGTGAAGGTGCAGATGAGCAGTTCAAAATACAAATTACTAAAGTGGAATGGTTAGTGCCATATGTTTTACCATCTGATAATAATAAAATAAAATTATTGAAATTTATCGAGAAAGATCCACTAATTTCTATGAGTTTTCGATCGTGGGAAATGTTTGAATATCCTTTAATTCCGTCAACTACAAGAGTCATGTGGCAAATAAAATCGTCAACGCTGTTACGAACTATCGTAACGAAACTATAAATTAAAAGTAAATAAAATGATAATAAATAATTTTCAAGAATAATTGAAAATTATTTAAGAATAAAATCCCCAAGTCGATGCCACAATGTATATAGGCATGTAATTTGAATCCCCGATAATCGCGCGCGTTGAGTGATACTCCACACATACAGACTTATATTCTCGTTGCTTCTAAAAGTGTATCTATGGCTATGATATTGTAATATAACTTTGTTAAACTGTTATATTATAATGTATTATTTTATTCTATCTTATGTTATAATATTCTATATTATTATTTATACTATGTTATATTATGCTATATTATAAATTATATTAATTATCTAACACCAATATTCAAGCTTGAATATTATAAAATATGCATGGAAAATATAATATGGTGTACTTACCTTATATAGAGATACTAAAATATTATTGTTATAAATAAAACAATTGTATTTTACTTATTTTCATTAATAATTTGCATTAATTAATTAATTAATAATATGCAAATTATTGTTATTTTATAATTTTTTTTATATAATAATGATAAATCGTATCATTATTATTATTATTATTAACATGTATTAAAATTAATATTAATTATAAAATTATTAATTATTATTATCATTATAAACAATTGGTTATGTTACTAATATACTATCTTAATTATTAGAATATCATCCTTATCAAATATCATTTCAAGGAATATGCATTGTATATGCACGTATGCGTGTGCATTATTTTTATCGTATGTGCGTGTGTGCATAGCATGCCGAGGTACCACGGATAGATATGTGCATACATTGTGTGGGATATTTTTACGCATATTATAATAATTAATATTAATAATTATTATATTGCAATTTTCATATTTAAGAAAAATGTATCATTTTAAGAAGGGAGGAGATTCGCATACGTCAATTCTATCTATCTTTCTCTCTCTTTCTCACGCGTTCAGGTGCAATGAGTCTCGCAGCGTGGATGCGGTACACACAGACACGGACTCCCCATAGCCTGCGTAACGCATATGTGTGAGGCGCTTGAGGAGTATCGCGCGATGCAAACACTGCCTTCCTTCCCCTATTCTTTTCCTTATAATACCTTCAAATTAAAAAAAAGGGAAATAAAGATACAATAATTGTTGATAGCTTAAATTGGAACATGTCACATTTTCCAAGCACATATAAACTCGCAACAATTAAGATTTTATTTTAAGAGGGTCAATTTTGTAAAAAAAAAAAAAACAAAATGCATATAAAAAAAAAAAAAAAAAGAGAAGAAAATTTTTGAGACATGTATGTCGTGCATATATGCATGTGTACTAAGGTAAATGTACGTGTGTATGCGTAGAATGTATATGCATATATAAAAAGGAAAATAGTTTCATTTTTAATATGAAAACGATAATCTGTGCAGAACTATGACCGCTCTGGAATTCAACAAAGGTTGCGAGTTATACTTTATTAAAAACACACATATACACTTACACATATGGAGATGTGCAGTTCCAATAGTGTCAACAAAGAAAAGAATAACAAGAATCATGGGTTCTGAGAATATCGATGGACGATGATCTAAGTTTTCTTATCGATACCCCTGAAACCCCCAGAATCCTTCTACCCCTGATTCACTAATCCCACTAAGTACATCTCGCGATGCTCCTTATAAGCAGAAGCTCATAGGGCCTCATTGCCTATTCGTCTTCAGTCAATCACTTAGTACGTGTTACTGATTTTTGCATTATTTCTTTAAAAAGTGAACTTAGAGTTTAAACTGTGGAGAAAGCTCAATAATATACCTGCTGAATCACGATAGATTTTCGTTGAGCCAGGTAAATTAACAGCAGTGCTTAAATTTCTAAAATTAAAATTGCTGAATCACGATAGATTTTCGTTGAGCCAATTTTTAATTTTAAGAATAAGGCCGTCTGCGAGCTGGCTCCAATTTAAATTCTATTTTCTTTGGGCGGACGTAAAATTAAATCGAACCTTGAACCGGCTGAGTCCCAATCGGTTGATCAGTACAGTGAGAAATTATTTAATAAATTATTTATAATTTATTAAATAATTTTTTGTTCTTAAAACCGGCCAGTCCGTACGGATTGTACCTGCGCCGCTTGTGTCTGATAGGGTACCGGTACCGCGTTTCGAGACGCGGAAATACGCATAACACCTTTCTTTCGTTTTGCCCGTTGATTGTGTGACGAGATCGCGAGAATTCTCCCTTCTCAACAAGCTCTCTCGACGGTAGTGTGTAAGAGAAATCTAGCCGTAAGTAATAAAAAAACTGTATCGTTCCAAAAACATTATTCTTTACAAAAGAAAGCATATAATGTGTAATTTTTGCAATTTTTACTTTGATTTTTAATAAATTTTTGTAAACTAAAATTCCAATTGTTCTATTCAATCAAATAGACCTTTTTATTTATGCTGTCAAAAATAGTGTGGATTTTCATCTCAAAGCTAAGAAACATTATTTACGATCTAAAGATTAAATTGGCAGTTTCGTCTTCTATCGGCGATATAATTAATCGAACCCACATAAAAATAAACATTATTAAGTTAAATGTTCATTTTGACTTTTAATGGCAACTTGGTTCCTCCGGCGAATAGAAAATTTTAAGTAATTGTTTAAAATTATAAAAATTAAATAATTAATTTTTCTCGTTCGTAACAAGTTGATGGTGGCAGCGGTGGGATTCAATTAAAAATAAAATCAGTGGAATTTTTATTTTCAATAATTTGGATTAAATTTAAAAAAAAAAAAAATTTTTTTTATTTTTTTTTAAATTTCTAATTAAAGATAAATGCTTTCTCTTTAAAAACCCTGCCTACTCTTTCTACCTTATTTAAACTATTTTCAAGGCAGTGCTTATTGTTTGCACGCCTGACTTCTATACTATTTTAGAAACTAGCAGTGCTTATTGTTTGCACGCTTGTTTCAACTATCTCTACTCTAATATTTCAAGGCAGTGCTTATTGTTTGCACGCCTGACTTCTATACTATTTTAGAAACTAGCAGTGCTTATTGTTTGCACGCTTGTTTCAACTATCTCTACTCTAATATTTCAGGGCAGTGCTTATTGTTTGCACGCCTGACTTCTATACTATTTTAGAAACTAGCAGTGCTTATTGTTTGCACGCTTGTTTCAACTATTTCTACTCTAATATTTCAGGGCAGTGCTTATTGTTTGCACGCCTGACCTCTTTACTATTTTAGAAACTAGCAGTGCTTATTGTTTGCACGCTTGTTTCAACTATTTCTACTCTAATATTTCAGGGCAGTGCTTATTGTTTGCACGCCTGACCTCTTTACTATTTTAGAAACTAGCAGTGCTTATTGTTTGCACGCTTGTTTCAACTATTTCTACTCTAATATTTCTTAAAAAATGAACTTTGATAAAAATAAATAAATCTTTATGATAGAAGAATGGTCAAATCTAACTTTTAGTCATCTAAACCATACGACCATAGTAACAATAAATTCAGATTGTTTAAGGGAAAATTCTGGAGATTTTGTTTACGATCCTACTGTTAATTTCAATTTAATATAAAGGAAAAATTTAGCATCATTCGTTCAGATTAATTATACAAATTTTACGGAAAATGAAATATTAAGTATATTAGGATCGGTAAAAATTCCAATACTATGGAAAGAAATTAAATTCTGTATTGTTGACACAGGACTAAATTCAAAAGCTATCGGTATTGTAGGCAAATCGTTTATGAGTGAACTTAGTTTACCTATTCCGGAAAATCAGTAGCTTTCAAAAAAAAAAAATGTATTAAAATGAATTCTTCAAAAGGTAGACGTGGTGGTAAAAAACAAAAAAATTTTCGCGACGAGAAAACTCTCTCAGAAGAATTCGGTATAACAAAAATTGAACGCGATGACCTTCAAATCCGTGAAATAAAAAGTTTTGAAGAATTTTCGAAATTATTTGATTTTGTTCTTGAAAAAGCTGAGCAGATTATAAATAAGAAAATTTGTTGAATTTCTTCTCTTTCCAAATCCTATAAAGAAGTCACAGAATCTTAATTGATTTTTACCTGTAATCTTGCCGCTCGAGGTTTATTCCTTTGAGAGCTTGATTGTGTACTTCTTTCCTGAAATTTTTAAAGTTGTCAAAAGTGTCAAATTATATTAGAGCAATATAATTGCTCTAAAATATTCATCGTTCATAAGCGCAAAAATATTTACTTTGATGCTTTAGCTCGAGTAAGTATTCTGCAGCATTGAATATTTTGACGTTTAAAAATAAAAACCACATATTAAAAAGAAAACAAACATTTCTGTAAAATTGGTTCTTTATTTAAAATTTCTGCAAAAAGTAGATATTGAAGATGGAGTCTTAATTTTCAAGAATTAGTTTTCTTTCTCCAATATTCCAAATCCTAAAAAACCTCAAAAAGAAGACGCGGAAATCTTAGTTGATTTACCTGCGACCTTGCCGCTCGAGGTTTATACCTTTGAGAGATTGGTTTTGTTCTTCTTTCCTGGTGCCCTTTTAATGTGCAAGAGTGCTAAAATTATATTAAAATAATGTAAATTGTTTTAAAATAATTATCGCTTAAACGCGCAAAAATAATTACTTTGCTGCTTAAAGCGCAAGTGATTATGCTGCAGCTTTGAGCATCTTGCTATGTTAAAAGAAATAAAAACAAAAATAAATTTCTTAAAGTAAGATATTACTTATTTTAGAATTTATTTTGTAAAACTTTAATCGTATAAAGTTTTCCACTTTTCCTCAATGCCAAAAAACGGTAAAAATCAACAACCATCCTCTTCAAGGAATTCGAAAAGAGGTAAACGCGGATCCAGAAAACTAAAGCTCGTTACAAAACCATCTCTTTACCAAAATTTAGTAAACTCACAAATTGTAAATAGACCAGTAGTAAAAGTTAAACCAACTGTTAGAAATATACCAGAGCCGGTACTCGTTAATAACAACAATGAAAACAAAGAACAAAGAATTTTATCTCAGCAAGAGGAAATCAGACAAATTGAATTTGGAAATAATGATATCGACATAATAAATTAATGAATTCTTAATGGCGCCTTTACTTGATGATATACGAGTTTTATTTGGTCGTCCTACCGGAATTATATTTCAATCGCCACATTTAACCGGAAATAGAGTTAGATTATCGATTTTTCCAGGAACACCATACAATTATATTTCGGAAGAAGATTTGCAAGTAGAATTTCTTCATTTTACACAACCAGAAGATCACATAGTTAATAATACTCACTATAGAATATTCGGTCAAATGAATGTAGTTGCTTTCGGAACAACTGTGACTTTTCTGGTAATATCAAAAGATACACCCTTCAACCATCCTATAGTTACCGGTGTTATAGGAAATATAACAGGTCAAGTTTTAGGATTATTGCCCTAAAAATAATATACAAAAAGGGCAAATGTTTCCTAGACTAACTAGGGTAGCTTCCGGACTATCTAGCGATCAATGGTCAGTGATAAACGAGCGATTAGAGAACTTAGAACATCACAATCAACAGTTAGCTATTTATTGCAAATCCGTCTATTGTCATTTAGAAAAAATTGAAAGACGAATTAAATTTTTATCTTCATGGTTACATGCTCTTAGTGATTCGAACACAGCATTGGTAGATTCGGCTATTGAAATAAGAGAAAATTTAACAGAACAAGAGAATGTGATAAGAGATCTAATTGACGAATTTAAATCTCTAAGTATTAAAAAGGGCATTTAGATGATAGAATGAATCCTTTCTGGAAAAATTTAACATTCAATAATTCTGAAGAACAATTGACAATAATAGACAATAGGATTCAATCTTTTCTTGACGATTACCTTAGGATAGCACAGTATGCGTTCTACTTAAGAACTCAGTTGGAAATAGCCTATGAGATAGTAGATAACCTTACTGACAGAATTCGTGATGAAACTGATAGAGACATGCGTTTGAAGGATAATATAAAAGAAATAGAGCAATTATTATCGGATCTTAAATTGTAACAAAAGATAACAATAAAAGCGAAACAAAAATTATCCGCGGTGGCGAAATACAGACGATACTGCCAATTTTTTTTTGCATATGATAATAATTTACGAATAAAAAAAAAATAATAAGCACATTACATGTTTAAATAATGAATGCGTGATGGCTGAAGCCATTTCTTTAGTACCACCCGAAGAAGTACTAATTTTGTCTTCCGGTTTAAGATCAGGAAATGTTAAATTAAAAATCTCATCCGACATATATTACAATTTTATTTCAGAAGATGCCTTAATCGGTTATCAAAGAAGGTTTCCCCCATACTATTATCCGATTGGTAACGCTTATCATCTTATTTTAGGCGAAGTAAACTTGTTCTTTTCGAATGTGGCTCTGACATTTTACGTAGTATCATCTCAAAGTCCTTTACAAGGACCTTATGAGAACGGAATTTTAGGGTCATCAGGATTTAGTGCATTGAGACCTAATTAATTTTTGCGACAACCTGGCGAATCAATTAAGAAAATCTTTATACCATAAAATAATATTTAATAGAGACAATACCATAATCAAAATGGCTGACGAAGACCCTCCTGCCCATCATAGCGGTACGACTCTTACCGCGAATATTACAGCTCCCACTATTAACCCTAATACTAGTGCAGCTATGGCGTCCGTTTTAGAGTGTATGACATTACAACAAAGCACTTATCATATTCCACATTTTGACGGTAAAAATCCCTCGTTAAATGAATTTTTACAAGATGTGCTTAACGGCGCTGTATTCATAAGCGAAAACAGTGAATCGGCTTTTATAAAAGCAGTTCTTGGTAAATTAAAAGGACCTGCTCGAGAAAGTGTTAGAGATAAAACCTTTGATAGACTCGACGACCTTATTACTCACTTAAAAAAACGTTTTGCCTCTACAAAAAAATACCAATGGTACTTTGAAAGTATCATTAATTTGCGAATGAAACAAACGGAAACAGTCAGTGACTATAATGATAGATTACAAGGGTTAATTAGCGGTGCGAAACATGCCCTTGGAGAAAAGTATGGTGCACGTTATCGACGCGTTAACGATGATGATGAAGATAATGATATATCTGTTAGTGAAATTATGATCAAGCCAATAATTGACTGTGCCCTTGAAGCCTTCATAAGGGGTCTTCCTGAGGAAATGTCAATTTTCGTTGACACACGAAACCCGAGAAACCTATCCGAAGCTTTTGAACACGCGTTACGCGCAGAAGAAAGACAACGGTATTCAGAAAGATCTAGGTCATCATCCTATCACATTTCTCGTACAGGAAATATAGATCGACCACGTTCGCCAAGTCCATATTCGCGACAGTTAGAGATTGGAAACGAAAAAAGAACCCGCGAACTAATTCAGGATTCTCGGTCAGAAAAAGTAAATGCTGAAACAAACAAATCAAATCTGATTCAACTCACGCCCGAACAATTAGCCCAGTTTTACAAATCAATGTGGCCTCAAAAATCTCAGTCTGTTCCATATCAATATCCACAGGCTGCGAAATACCCGCAGCAGATGCAATTTCAAGCACCTGTTCAAACACCGCAGGTGATGTCACCATATAGAGGTGGCAACACACCCCCAAGGTCATTATCACCAGGACCTCAAACTAATTTAAACTCCCAACAGACTCGCCGCTCAGACGCGGTGGCGAGTCCGATCCTCCAGCGTTCGAAAACGGTACACTTCGCGGAGAATTCAGTAAAATCCTTAGAGTCGGAATTAGGAGCGAAGACTCCCCAGTAGTCGAATTGACTGCTCCCGAGTTTAGACATCCAAAAATCAAATTTTTAGTTGATCCTGGATCAGATACTAATTTGATTAAACTGAATGCTCTGGACCCGGAACTAATAATTGCAGTCAAAAACAGCGCTGAAATTACAGGAATAACAAATCATTCCGTTAAGACTCTGGGAACTATCGAACTTACAATTCAGAAAAATCCAGTCGAATTCCACGTGGTTAAAAATAATTTTCCGATATCCACATCAGGTATTTTAGGAAGACCTTTTCTTCGTCAAGAGCAAGCTCAAATATCGTTTCGACATAATGCGTTAGTTACAATCTCGGATCCTATAACTCCTATACCCTTCGTAGATTTAGAATCACAAGAATCGAAACAAAATTTGAAACCTGAAATTAAACCATTTGCTCGAATTCTCAGAATTAAAGCGAGGACTAGACAACCAATCGCGATCGACGTTTCTAACAAGGGCCTAAAAGAAGGTTATTTACCTCTAGTACCTACACCCGAAGGACTTTACCTTGGTGAAGCAGTGGTTACCAATACCAATGGTGTATGTCATGCAGTGGCTATCAATACCACTGAAGAGGATATTGATCTTGAACTAACTCCACAAGAATTAATACCTTTTGATTTCTGCAAGTTTCCTGGAGAAGAATTAACAGATTCGGAACTAGAGGAACTTCAGGATCAAAATGTTAATGGTTATTCTGATAGAGTTATAAAGGTTAAAAATGCCCTTTACGTTTCACATCTGAGCCCTGAAGAAAGAAAAGTTGTTTACGGTTGGGCAGAAGACTATGCTGACATTTTCTACTTGAATGGGGAACCTTTGTCATGTACCCATTTAATTCAGCATAGAATTCCAACAAGAGATGACAAAGTCATCACTAGAAAACAATACAGGTGTCCTCATGAAGCTCGAGAACAAATGGATCTGCAGCTCCTAAAACAATTGAGCTGTGGAATCATTGGTCCTTCGACTTCACCATACAATTCCCCAGTTCTTATCGTTCCCAAAAAACTCGATGCTTCGGGTCAAAAGAAATGGAGAGTTGTTGTAGACTATAGGAAACTAAACGAGCAAGTTATAGGTGACTCTTTCCCGTTACCCCATATAAATAGCCTGCTCGAAAAATTGGGCACTGCGCGGTATTTTACAGTTTTTGATCTAGCCATGGGTTTCCATCAAGTAGAAACACACCCTGACGATAGGATTAAAACAGCTTTTTCTACCGGCAACGCTCATTACGAATATAAGCGTATGCCCATGGGAATAAAGAATGCCCCTCCTACATTCCAACGATTATTAAATAACGTTTTAAACAGTATGCTTGATACGGAAGCTCTCGTATATTTAGATGATATCATTATTCATTCCGACACTTTAGAAGAACATGATAGAAGAGCTAGACGGCTTTTTAATCGCCTCCGTGAAGCAAACTTAAAATTACAACCTGACAAATGCGAATTTCTAAAAACGGAAGTAGCATATCTCGGTCATATAATCGGTCCAGAAGGGGTAAAACCTAATCCTAATAAAATAAATGCGATAAGGAATTTTCCCCATCCTACCACTATCAAGGAACTTCGAGGATTCCTTGGATTAACCGGTTATTATAGGCGATTTATACAAGATTATGCAAAAATATCAAATCCATTAACAGACCTCTTAAAGAAAGAAACTGTTTGGAAATGGACTGATGATCAGGAAAAAGCTTTTCGTCAACTCAGGAACCATCTTTGTAAAGAACCTATTCTACAATATCCTGATTTTACGAAAACTTTTAAATTAACTACCGACGCATCTGAGCGTGCAATAGGTGCTATTTTAACTCAAGAATGCGACGGAATCGATTTACCCGTGGCTTATTTTTCAAAGGTCATAAATAAAAATGAACAAAAATATCCGAAAGCGGAAAAAGAATGCCTTGCGATCCTATATGCCGTAGAAAATTTTCGACCTTATCTATATGGTCGAGAATTTATTCTAGCTTGCGGTTTCGAACCGATACACTGGATGAGTTATATTGAAAATCCAGGTGCGAGATTACACAGGTGGAGGCTACGTCTTCAAGATTACGTGTATAAATTCGAGTACAAGCCAGGTAAAATTAACAGAATTGAAGAAGCATTATCAAACAGTCCCATAAAAGAAAAAGACAATCAAAGCGACGTGACGACGGACGCAGATACAGATAAATCTACATCCTCGAACCTTAGTGCGAAAAGTGAAACTCCTAATCCTGATCAGATTCCAATGAACGTGTTAATAGATAAGAAACAATCCGTGCAATATCGAGCCTTACCCATAACGCGAAGCGAATCTAGCAAGAAGGATAATAAGGAAAAGTGCGCGAAAAAGGATTCTTCAAATAGTGAAAAGCCCTCTACTTCTGCAAGGTATAAGGAAAAGCCAAAAACAAATATTTTGAATCCTAATTATAAAAGAACCTTAAGTGATCCATCACAAGTTGTAAGAATGCGAAGACCTCTCCCTAAAACTCTCATAAAATCAACGATTCCTAAGCAACCCCTCTCCACAGGTAAAAATCCGCCGGGTCGACCTAAAGGTAGTACCAAGAGAGATGAACGAAAGGATCAAACATTTACCTTACCTCGAGGTACTAAAAATCTCGTCGATCCGAACGAGAGTTGTATTGCAAAAAGGCTAACTAGAGGAAGGGAAATTCCAAATCCAGAAACCCCTGTTTCTAGTGAAAAACCATCATCTTCTAGCGAAACAACAACAGATGAGGAATTAAATGAAGATTCTGATCCCCCAGTTTTCAGAAAAAGTCATAGCGGTTTCCCTAGTGTAGAAATAACCCCAAAACAGAAACAGGCGAGTCCAAAAATAGTAGGTTCCGAGGATCAAATTCAAACCACTATTCCTCTGTTCTCCCCAGCGAAAAACACTTATACAGACGTTTATGTAGATGGCGCCTGTAGTTTCAACGGAAGTGGAGAACCAAGAGCTGGAATAGGTATTTGGTTTGGTCATGATCACCCCTTAAATGTTTCTCAGCGATCCAAGGGTCGACAAACAAACAATGCAGCTGAAATAGAAGCAGCAACTGTAGCCGCCTTAAAAGCTCAAGAAGCAGGAATCCGAAATCTGAGGATTAACACCGACTCAAAATTCTTAATTCAAAGTGTTACGGATTGGATCCCAAAATGGAAACTAAATCAATGGAAGACTAAGGAAAATAAACCTGTTAAAAATCGCATTGCCTTTGAAAAATTAATAAAGGCTTTAGAACCCTTAAACGTTGTCTGGGAACATATACCGAGCCATCAAGGCCTAACTGGTAATGAAATGGCCGATCAATTAGCAAAAGAAGGTGTCAATAAAGAACAAATCATGGACGATTTTGAAATCGAAGAAGAAAAAGAGGAAGGAATTTGTGATCTTGAAAATGTGATTATTAATATTGCTCCCCAACCGATTGGAAGCACAGAAGAAGAATCAGACGTCAAAGTGTGGAAAGTAAAAAGTGGGTTAGAAAAATCATTTCAGCAATTTGACAAGTCAATGCAAAATAGAGGATTCGATCAAACTAACCTAACATTAGCATTGTTACTAAAACGTAACCACAGAATTGATTTAAATGAAGACAGAACAGATGTGAGGGAAATTTGTTACAGAACACAAAATATAATATAACAGGATTTCAGCTATTCATATTTATTGCATTGATTGTCACTCCACAATAATTCTTTCCTGAATACAAATATCAGTCGTCTTATTTATCCTATGTTATATTCATTACTGCCCGTACCTCTCGCACGACACTCTAAGCTTCTAAGCATTCAATCGGCCCTTTTCGTTAATCATCGCGAATACACGAATTCTCTCCTAATTTTCTCAAGTCATACAAGCTTACTCAACATTCTCCCACCTTGAGCTAAGCTCAATTACATTTACAAAACTCTAGCTTTGACAGTTCTACCACTCCGAGTTACATATGGTTTCGCGATTTCAGCCGTTCCAGTCATGCATTCATTTTTTCGTAAGTCATCAATCTTAAAATTCTCATTTCTTGAACGAGCTTTATTTATTTTTCCAGAAATTATTTCTCTTACATTTTTCTCGTCATTAACAATCGGATGATCTATTTCAAGCGGATACAATCGTTGTATGGGTCGAGTCAATTCCCCATTCGCAGTCTTTATTTTATAAACTCTAACATGACCATCTTTTCCTTTTGACATTGAAATTATTCTACCCAATGGCCACTCTAATCGTTTTTGATCATCACTTCCAATTAATACTAAATCACCTAACTTTAATTCACGTGACTCCTTAAATTTTAAATTTTCCCTCAACTGACCCAAATATTCAACACGAAACCGTTGTCGCAAATTTGATTTGAGCGTCTGCAAATACCGAGAACGCTCTCGAATGTCAGTCACCTGCAAAATATCAAAATCAGGCACACCTATCTCCGGCAATTCTTTCAAAAACATATTCGGCGTCAACGGTGCCAAATCAGAAACATCGTTAGTCATATACGTCAAAGGTCGCGAATTTACAATCGTTTCGCAATCACATAAAATGGTAAGCATATCCTCGTAATCAACAGAAGCTCTTGACAAAACTTTACGCAGTAACTGTTTCACAATTCTTATGAGACGCTCCCACCATCCTCCCCACCATGGTGCAGAAGGAGGGTTAAAATGCCATTTAATTCTCTGTACAGAACTATTATTTACAATATTGTCCCAATTCAATTTTTCAAGATTATTTTCCGTGCCTACAAAATTCGTCCCATTGTCAGTAAATACGTCACTTGGTCTACCCCTTCTCGCAATAAATCTACAAAAACCTTTAATGAAAGTAGGCGTGGATAACGAAGATAACAATTCCAAATGTATTGCTCTGTAAACTGCGCAAGTAAACAGACACACATACGCTTTCTTATTTCCCTTCAAATACAGAGGACCAGCTAAGTCTATCCCCACTACCTCAAACACGGCAGCGTCCCTTACTCTTTCTATAGGTAAAGGCGACTTTTCAGATTCCATACGTTTAACATTATAACGCTTACAAATTACACATTTTGATACTACAGAACGAACTTTTCTTCGTACAGACAAAATCCAATAATTTTCCCGTAAACTATTTATCAAAATTTGAATATGCGCGTGTTTGAGATTTCGGTGTGTTTCCTCTATCAATCGTAAAACAAAACAATGTGAAGAATCCAATACAACAGGACAACGAAAGTTTCTATCATCTTCGCGATTAAAAATTTTAGTTTTTACTCTCAACAATCCACTCTCATCTTTAAAAACATCAAGATATTTTAATTTATCATCTTTTTCATTTAAAAACATTTCTTTTTGAGCTAATTTTAATAACAATTTTTCAGAATTTAAAATTTCATCATAAGTTATAAAATTCGTTAACTTTCTTTTTTCTTTTTCCAACTTTTTTATTTTTACATTTAATATGAACCTTCTACACCAAGCAACTATTCGGACAATTTTACTATATTCAGAATATCGATTGAAAAGAACAAAATTGTTTACAGATTTATTGACCGATTTTTCATTTACAATTGTTGTTAAACTTACCGCTGACTTCTTTTTCTCACCATTTATTTCATTTTCGTCGACTTGATGTTCTACGTTGGGCCAATTGCTTCGAGATAACTTTAACCAGCTTGGCCCCTCCCACCATCTCGAAGCAAGTAACTGCGATACAGAACAACCCCTCGATGGCAAATCGGCCGGGTTCTCCGTTCCAGGAACATGTTTCCACTCAGATCCTTCAGTCAATTTACGTATTTCCTGCACTCGATTCCAAACAAATGTACTCCATTGAGCTTCTCTATTAATCCACGTCAAAACAGTGGTTGAATCAGACCAGTATATTATCTCAGGATTCTCAAGGTTAAACTCTTTTATTAAAGAATTAGTTAATCTTGCTGATATCGTCGCTGCAAGCAATTCTAATCTGGGGATGGTCGTATCTTTCGTTGGCGCAATACGTGATTTCGCACCAATCAGCTGAACTTCCACATTGTCCCCCACTTCAACTCGAATAAATAGTGCTGCTGCATAAGCAAGAACACTCGCGTCAGAAAATGAGTGAAAACTGATTGCACTTTTCTCGATAACGTTACCGAACCTTCTTGGTATTTTCACAGAATTTAAATCAGATAAGTTTTTTAACCACTTAAGAAAATCAGACTTCACTTCTCCCGTCAACTCTTCGTCCCAACGAATGTTTTCTTTCCACAGGTTTTGTAACATGAGTTTGGGATGTAACATAACAGGACAAGTAAATCCAATTGGATCGAAAACACGCTGAGCCACAGACAATATAACACGCTTTGTCAAGCCACTAATTTGCACATCAGGTAGCCACGAAAGATTGACAGAAAGTTGATCCGTGACTTTATCCCACAACAAACCCAACACAGACGTTACACTTTTATTTATATCTCCTGTGAACTCCCACCCTCGAAGGTCGAAATTTGCTGATTTTAAAACACTCGTTGCTTCCTTTTTAAATAACTGCAATTCCTCAACAGAGTCAACACTGGTCACACAATTGTCAGAATAAAAACACTCGCACATTTTTTTAATTATTTCTTTGCTTGCACTCGACTTTATATCTCCATTCAAAATTTTCTTTAAATGTAAATCAATAGTAGCTCCCAATAAAAAAGGACTACATGTCAACCCGAAAACCACTCTTTTATGACCATAAACTGTCACCTCACTGTTAGAGATCCATAAAAACCGCAAATAATCACGTTCTCGAGGAGCAACACTAATTTGTAAAAATGCTGCTTTTATGTCAGCGATGACTCCCACTTCTCCTCTGCGAAATCCCAGCAACACTGATGGTATCAACTCGATTAGGTTGGGTCCCTTCTCCAGGCATTGATTGAGTGACGGAAAATTTTTCTCTCTAGCTGACGCATCGAAGACAGGCCGTATTTTAGTTGTACTGCTACTCAACTTTACTACTGGACGATGAGGTAGATAATGTGACGGATTATTAAGTTCATTCTCAGGCACTTTTTCAATTATATCGTCCCGTTCCCATTCACAAAAAACCCCGTATTCTTCAAACAGTTCACGCTTTTTTAAACTTTTTTGCGTATTTTCTAATCTCTTCATTGCAAGAATTTTATTCGATGAAATAGGGGGGTGATCCTGACTCCATGGCAAAAGAACTTCGTATCTCTTTTTCTCATTAAGAACAGTTGTCTCTTGGAATCTTTGTTCAACATCTGCTTCTCTCTCTTGTTTTGTTTTTCTCCTTGTCGGATCATCAATTCCTAAAATATCCAACCGCCAAAGATCAGATACAGTAGACTCCTCAACAGTTGAACTATTAACAAACAGAACCATATCGCACCTTGATCGTACTGTAGAATTTCTTCCCATGACTGTCCATCCTAGATGCGTTTCTACAGCTGTCAATCCGTTCTCCAAATCAATTTTCCTCCCCGTCATCAATTTCCCTGCAACGTCAGCACCAATCAGAAGATCTATAGACTTTTTGTTTTCCCCAATGTCAGATAAGTGCACGCCCTTATTGTGCAGTTCTTGCACCCATTCAGCTGATTTAATACGCGAGACGTCATCACAAATAATATTTTGATCCATTGCTTCAAAATTGCACGCATAAGTTCCCTTTAAATTTTTTAAATGCACTAAAAACACATGATGCGACTGTGGTTGAGATTTAGCGCCACCAAAAAGTGAGTGTGTCAACTCGCGAGTATGACTCGGTGTATAATTTAATCTCTCTGCAATTTCACGAGTCACATAAGAACGTTGGGAACCACTGTCAATTAACACTCGTACTATACATTCCCGATTACCATTGACCATAGTTACACACAGTGTTTGTAAATAAACTTCAGGAATATTTGATAAACTTGCTAAGTTATGTTCTTGATTTATTTCACTTTTTCCTTGCGCACTTGTTTCACTACTACCACCTTTAAACTGTCCAGGACACATCAATAATACATGCCTTTTTCCACACCAACCACATTTTACTTTGGATCTACACCGTTTGTAACTGTGACCTGACTTCAGACAATTAAAACAGTCACCACTCTTTTTTACAATATCACGGCGTTCTTTTAATGACATCTTTTTAGCTTTAAAACAGTCTTGACTATCGTGCTCACTATTTTCACAAAAAATACATTCAACAGATCTTTCCTTTCCAGTTGTCAACAGTTCAACAGCAGTTGCCACTTCACGCGAATCTTCTCTTATTTTATGACGTTTATTTCTCTCGGAAATTCCCAATGAAAATCCAGCTACCGCCATACTGATTCGTTCCTCATTTTCAACTTCTGCGCATAAAAATTCCATTAATTTTGTCAAACGTGCCTTCGAATCTTTCGCACTACTTGACGCTTGTGAACGCTGCCATACTCTCAAAATGTCCTCAGGAAGTGACGATTCCACTAACGGATACAGCATGGCCGCACATTTATCAGACGTGACTCCCAAAGTCTCCAGCGCTCTCATATGAGTTTCTAGTTTATCATACAAATTAACAAGAGAAACCTTTTCTTTTCCTCGTACTACGTTATTTAAAACGAGACTCAATAATTCACGTACATAAACTTCTACTTGTAATTCGTCTCTACCAAACCGATTTTTTAAACTAGAAATAACTTTTTCATAATTTTCCCTCGTAGGCGGAAAGCTATTGACCAACTCAGAGGCTCGAGACTTTGGTTCAGTCGATTGAATCAAATGCTGGAACTTATCTTCCGCGTCGATGTCCTGGTCCTCATGAATTTTCCGAAACTGATTCCAGAACATTAACCAGTCACGAACGTTTCCAGAAAATTTCACTATTTCAATTTTCGGCAATTGAAAAACTTTTTTATTATTCACAGGCACTATTACCGGACTTGAATTAAAAGATCTTGTACTTTGACACGGTTCTAAAAAATGAGACACTTTTCTTTTCGCAGACAGAAATCGTTTCCGATACTCATCAGTAGACGCTCTTTCGGTTTCAAAAATGGCGCTGATATCCACACTCGCGTCCTGTGAAAGAATCACATTAAAAACCGCTGTCGAGGCCTTATCCAATTCGCTCATTTTTTCTTGCAGTAATTCGAAAATAATCGCCATCTGATCCTTATCGGGATCCTCATCCTCCAGAATACTATTCAACTCACTGAGAGTCTTCGTAAACGCTGCTCTATGGATCGTTCGAGTTCTCTTCATGGCATCCATCTTGAACACGCCTTTAACAAAATTCGCCAACACACAAAATTCTTCAAATAGAGTCTTATCACGGTCGCCACAATGTTACTAAAACGTAACCACAGAATTGATTTAAATGAAGACAGAACAGATGTGAGGGAAATCCTGTTATATTATATTTTGTGTTCTGTAACAAATTTCCCTCACATCTGTTCTGTCTTCATTTAAATCAATTCTGTGGTTACGTTTTAGTAACAAGCATGGGACCACGAAGGAATGGATAAAGAATTTACTCGTCCAGAATTAACGCATGTATCGGAAGGTGAAAATGACGAAGAACTCCTTGATACTCTAGAAGCCCTGGATCCATGCCAAAATAGTGATGTCGAAGATGATGCATTCACGGAAAGGATAAGAAAATTTCTAGACAATTACAACAAGCGCCAAGTTTCAAATGTTGAAATAGAAAATTCGCCGCGACCTTCGCCTACATTACCCGCTAAACAAATTGAAGGAAGACAGAGTACAGTACGTTTCAGGGACGATCCAGATGTCATGCATTCCCCCGCTAAGGATTATTCCCAATGGCAAGGATCAATATTTCAAACACCTGGATTTTCCGTCATTCCTGATGCTCAATCTACTCTATTTGTCTACATGAAAACAAATGATTCAAAAATGGGAAAAAATCTAGTGTTGTGCCACGCCGACTACAGGAAAAAACTAATGATAATGTGTCGGGAACAAAGTGTACACCCATAGAAAAATCTTCCAAAGGTGTAGGTATTCCGTATTATGATTCCCCATCTTTTCCTGATACTTCTGATGACAATGACTTTAAAATGACGAAAGACGTGTTGACTAACAATAACGTAATTCAAAAATGGTCAGAACCATTAACATATGAAAGAGACAATTATGCTCATTTCATGTCAGAAGATTGTGAACCAGTTGATGCTATTTCAAAACTTTTAGTGGCAACCGAGAGAATCGATCTTCAAGAACTGCAGGAAAAACGACCAAAAATAGGTCAGATACTTATTACCCCTAGTGGACGATATTGTACCTATTCAATAATTGTTAAACAAAGACATTATGACGAAATTGACTGGCGAAATGTAATTGTAGGTTTGAAAAATCTTAAATTAGCTTTGAGCCGAGATACTCGATCTACATGTCGTATGGCAAATACAGGTGATTTGTTAGGTTCCCTTCCCCAAGGTAAAATGACAGAATTATTAACAAAAATATTCCGCGGTGGCGATATCACTATGATATTGTGCCACGGAAAAATTGAAGTTCCACCCCCAGAATTGAGGCCAAAAATTATTTCGGAATATCACGAAAGTCTACTAGCAGGTCACAAGGGGATAACAAAGACATATAGACGAATTAGGGAACGCTACCTTTGGCCTCGAATGCGAGATGAAATAACAGAATTTATACGAGGATGTCAGAGTTGCCTTCAAAATAAATTAGTTAGAGCTCGTACTCGTGAACCAATGATAATAACCGATACTCCTGCAGGCCCTTTTGACAAAGTATCCCTAGATACCGTAGGAAAATTACCTACTACCCCAAATGGGAATCGGTATATTCTCACTATGCCAGATAATTTCAGTAAATATTGCATAGCAGTCCCTATTTCCGATATAAAAACAACCACAATTGCTCATGCAGTAGCTACTCATTTATTCTCTCAGTTTGGAGCGCCTAGATGTGTTCTTACTGATCGAGGAGGAAGTTTTATAAGTTCACTCATGAGAAAATTGGAAAGAATTTTTGGAGTTAAACAAATTACCACTTCTGGCTACAGACCTCAAACCAATGGAGCATTAGAAAGAAGCCATATTGAGCTGAGAGATTTTATTAAACATTATGCTGAGGATTTTGACGATTGGGATCGTCTTTTACCTTTTGCGATGTTTAATTATAATACATCAGTTCACGAGGCAACTAATTTCACTCCTTACGAGTTGGTTTTCGGAAAACTAGCTAGAATTCCAAGTTCATTTCCCCAAGGACCAGAGCTTGAGACTTATGGATCTTATTTAAAAGAACTTATAACTAGAATGAGCGAAATTCAGGGAATAGCTGCCAAAAATCTTGTCCAAGCGAAACTAAAGTCTAAAGAATATCATGATAGGACTGCCCGCCCTCTAAAAGCGAAAATTGGCGACAAGGTGTTCGCGTATAAAGAAATCCGAGCGAATAAATTCGATAAGAGAGCCGAAGGTCCTTATACCGTAGTAGGATTTACTCAAAATAATAATGTAATCCTAGAAGATGAAAATAACGAAAGATTTTCAAAACATAAAGATAAATTAATGATGACGTATTGTTAATTAAAAATCTTTTCTCTTTTATCAGGTTGTGAAGAGATTGAAGCAAACTGTGTAAGGAGTACTAAAAAAAAAAAACAATATGTACTTAAGCGTTAAAAATGCCACCTGCCAATTTTGAGGATGAAATAGTGTTAAATGGAGAAGAATATATAACGCTGATGTCCCCAGATTTAATTGCAGACGGAATAGACGTATTACTATCTCTAAAAACAAAACACAATTTTATTTCTGTAAATCTTCTAAACGTGGAATATGAAAATATTAGTCATTCTATAGAGAAAATAGGAAACGAATTTCTTTTAGTAGTTGGAAGTGTAGAATTAGAAGTTAACGGTGATGAAATTTTCTTTCTAGTTATAGACCCTAATACGGAATCATCTTTTCAATTTAATTCTGCAATAATTGGAACTAAAACTGCTATAAAATTAGGATTAGTTTCAAGCCTAACTGTAGAATATTATCATCAACATCCCGTTTAATTATATTTAAAAAAAAAATATATATATATATATAACTCAAAATGAGTGCATTTTTAGAAGTCTTGCGCCCCAATGTAGAAGATGTCCCTATTTCGGAAATTAGTCGGAAAAATCCACCATTAATTATCAAAAGATTATTAAAGGATTTCGAAAAATCATGGAAAATCCCAAGAACACTAGCTAATTTAGCATATAATGCCATATTGCTAGATTGTCTAAAAACTGCTCAAAATATTCATGATGTTAGAGTTGCTGGTCAAACAATGATCATTTATGATGAATCCGACAATGAAATTCTCGAATCATTGACAGTAAAAGTATTTTCTGGACAAAGGACAATATTTCGATTAAAATCTGGTTTTATTTGTCTATATCCCAATCTGTATGCTATACTAAGATCTATTAAAATCATAGATCCAAAAAGCCTTTTGTATAATTATGTAGTGTATGTTATTCTAAGCAGTAATACACTCACTCTTCAAATAGGTCTAGATATGGGTTTTTCTTCCTGGATATATTATCTAATAAACAACATGAATTGCTGTTTTAGGCCTTTACAATTTCTACCAGATGGTCAATGCTTACACGTCTCTTTCCCATTGTCTCTCCCATTCAAGACACCTATCCACAAAGCTAGGAAAAATAAACTAAACAAAATAGGAATAACTGATTTTCATGAAATACCTATAAATAGGAGATTTACAAGTTGTTTGTGTTCATGTTTTGATTTACCACCATTGTTTAAAGAAGCAGAAGAGTCAAAATATCAAATTATAAACATACCCTATCCTTGGTATTTAAAAGATGATTTCGAATATATAGACCATAATTTCATAGAACGTTACAATGAAAATGACTGGCGACAATCTACTATAGAAAGCTTGTTCGAAACTCACTTCAGGAAAGCGTTAGTCGTTGGAGGGCATTTTCGAACTATTACCTATTACGAAAAGGAACTCGGAATGTCAGATACGCATGTACGACCAAACGAGTGTGAATAGTATCAGTCCTAATGTCAGTATGTATTGGAGAAATTCAAATACAAACACTGTTTTCATTTAAATTCAATTCTAACATTTATTTCTTCTGTAAAAATAGGAGGTCTAAAATCCCATTCAATAAAAACTATCTGGAATATTTCACCACGGCAAAGAAAGGATGGAAATTCCACTAATAGGAGGCATTTTAGATGTGAAAAACTACATCGCCATTGGATTCAAGGTTATACTATTGCTATTGATGCTGATCCTGTCTCGCAATATCTACCTATGCTATCGAAAGATATCTAGCAGACGTAGAAGAAACAACAATTTTCCACCGCCTCCTCCACCTGCGCCTCATGTGATGCTCCAGGACAGAGTTGCTTTTGACGTCTCTGTCTGAATAATAGTCGATGCTGAATCCTGCTGCTCCTTCCAAAATTAAATGTGTCCTGCATCAGATCCAGCAAACGACCCAGATTTCATTCCCGTTCAACAAAAGAGTCATACCATTGAAAAATTATCTTCAGTAGCTAAAAGAAAATTTATAATTACTCTCACGAAACTTTTAATTAAAATCAAAAACAATATTATAAAACTATACAAACCATCATCAAACAGGAAACCGAAGCCAATTTTTCAAAAAGAAATCCTACAAAAATAAAATAATAAGAAAAAGCAAAACAATAATGAATTAAGTGAATATTAACTATACGAACCAGTGCATATAATTTTCATCTTGTCAACATTCATCAACAATGCAGCGAGTTTTTGTTTGTTTTTCTACAAATAGTCCCAAAAATTATCCAAATACGATGCTGAACTCTACAACAAATTCCAGTTTTCCCCATTCAAAATAAAATATACGAGTCCCAGTTCTCTCCATCAATAAAAGAATCTCCGTGTATATATACACTACCGTCCGAAATTGTGCGAACTCTGCTTTTTCAACAACTATAAAACTGTTCAAATCTTCAAAAATATTAAAACTAAAATTTTTTCTTCTTTATTTTATTAAAGTTAATAAAATTCTGAAAGAAATGACACCTTGACAAAGAAAATATGTTAATTTTTCAATTAGATATCTAAGAAAAACCAAATTTTCAATGTTTTTACTATTTTTTTTATTTCTCTGGCAAAAATTAATATTTTTAAACGTTCTTAGGCTCATTAAAATCGTATTTTGTTGTGCAATTCAAATTATATAAAACAATTCATGTACACATTCTTCCCTAGCGTATGCAAACCGTGAAAGTTGGCTCATAAAATGTCAAAAAATTTAAATTTAATTCTACAATAAAATATAATGTTTAAAAATCAAGTAAATATATCATTCTAAACTTCTCTGATTTATGTAAGTAAATTTAAGATTTATACATTTTACTGATCATTTTTTGTCATATAAATATTAATCACAATTTTTTGACATTTTATGAGCCAACTTTCATGGTTTGCATACGCTAGGGAAGAATGTGTACATGAATTGTTTTATATAATTTGAATTGCATAACAAAATACGATTTCAATGAGCCTAAGAACGTTTAAAAATATTAATTTTTGCCAGAGAAATAAAAAAATAGTAAAAACATTAAAAATTGGGTTTTTCTTAGATATCTAATTGAAAAATTAACATATTCTCTTTGTCAAGGTGTCATTTCTTTCAGAATTTTATTAACTTTAATAAAATAAAGAAGAAAAAATTTTAGTTTTAATATTTTTGAAGATTTGAAGAGTTTTATACTTGTTGAAAAAGCAGAGTTCGCACAATTTCGGACGGTAGTGTATATACCGTATGAATGATTTCAAACTGATCATAGGCAAGCGTGAGTGCGAGAGAGACGCAATATATATATATATATATATAGTATTATAGAGGTATCTATGCAAATTTTAAAATATAAGAAAATAAAAAAACATATAATATAAAAAACATATAATGATCAGCAATCTTATGTTAGTAGCTTCTGCAGTTAGGAATTTTATTAAATAAACAAAAACAATTATTTCAATTTTATAATTATCTTCTAATCAGGATTGCATATTCTTAAACTTTCAATTAGGAACTAAATTTTGTTATTTTTATTTGACCATTTAAACGTTTAACTTTTATATAAAATTATGTACATTATTGCAAATTTGTTGCAATTTATTTATATTTTACAGTATAACACCTTAAAAAATCTATCCTTTGAAATGAACTAAAAAACGACGTAAGGAAATACATAAAAAACGACGTATAAAATGAAGTAAAAAATGACATCATTTTTTATCCCAAAAAACTATGTCCTTTTTGAAGTACTTTTTCATGTCGCTTTTGACGTCAATTTTGAAGACTTTTTGCACGTAATTTTTGACATAATTTTTCACGTTGTTTTTTGCGTCATCTTTTTCAACAGGGATCATAATACACAAACTAACCATTGTGCTGTAAACATTGTTATGATTCTTCGAAATTGGTTTCTAAATGTATCGAATGAATTGAGAAATTTTTCAGATGGTGTCAATGAAGTGGATTGTACTTATACTACTTTAAAATCTTTTTACAAATATTCTGAATCGTATATATAATAAATTTTAAATACTTTATCTGAATAAATTAATTTATTAGATTTAAAAAATAAAAAAACGCCTATTTATTACTTGAACCTATACCCTTAGTATTAAGACTAATAATGAAGGTAAAATAAGAAAAGAAACAATTTTTTATATAAATTTATACATTTATTTTTTCTCACATTTTGAATATTTACAATTTTATATTACAATTATTTTTTTATTTTATAGTCTAATAATTTTTTTAAATATTACTTATATTCAAATTTGATTACATTAAACTTTCCGCCGATATATTTCAATTGTAATTCTTGAGATTGCGCGGCTTCTTCAATCATTGTGAAAGATGCAGGTTCAGCTTCGAGCAGCTCCGCGAACCTCGCTAGGAGAAAAGTGTTGAATGTAGTATCTAGTTCTGCTACAATCCTACCTCCGCATTTTGTCTGTACCCTCTTTATTTTAGTTACAGTATATAAAGCATTTGGAGTCAAATCAGCAAGCGTTTTTGTTGGCAGGAAACTTTATATGTGACCAATAGCGTTGAGTTTTGTAAATCCATGATTTATTTTTAAATCTGTAAACATAAGTAAAGGAAAAATTTTAATATAAAAATCAAAATTAACCCGGGAGGGGAGTGGGTTAAAAAAAGGAGTTAAAGTAGAATATATACCTTATAGAAGATGGAGTAGTGATGCTAATGCTGTGGCTGCTGTTGATGTGGTTGCTTCAGTATATCTGTAACAGTGATACTATCTCTGGGCTTGTGTTCTGCATTATATCCCATCAACCCCACTCTTCTTTTTCTCCCACTTCTTTTCACTCCAACTTAAAAAAAATAAACTGCGCACGCAACTCACCATATACTCTGTATCCCTACTCTATTATAATAATGCGCACGCAAGTTGATGAAAAGAGAGAGAGGGGGAGTGCGCATGCAGCTCAACATATACTCTAAACCCCACTCTGGTTGTCAAGAGGGTGGAAACTGGGAGGGTAGCTGAAAAAGAAATAAGCAAATGAGTGGGTGGCAGCGGGTGACCAAGTGGGAGGAAAGTGGATAGAATTTTCAAAAAATGCATATGCAAACGGGTTAAAAATTTTAAAATTCCCGGGAGCAACAGCGCAATCTTGCGACAACAGTCGGTGACACCAATCTATGGTAAAGTAGAGTTACCATTGAAAAATAGGGACTTACCATGAAAAAAAGTCTTAAAAAGTGGCACCCTCTTTTGAAAAACAAGATAAGTATATGGTAAAATAGTTACATACCACGGAAAATAATATCGGCATGCAAATTAGTGGGTGGAAAGTGGGGGGGGGGAAGCTTTTAAAGTCATGAGTGGGTGGTTGAGGGTGACCAATTGGGAGGAATGTGGGTTCACAACATCCCACCACTGAACTCCATCCCCACTTGACGCATGGACTACCAACGGGCCCGGTGACCGTACGTGTTCATCTGCCGCTCAGCTTTTACTTTTGAGTCATCCACTGTGCACCACCCACAACCACTCACTCCCAACCACCAACACTCCAACAGTCCTGCGCGGTATCTCGTGAACCCTTTGTTCCTCGAGGTTCTAATTATGATTTTTGATTTTTTGGGACAGTATATGTTTATACATAGGGAAGACATATGCAAATTAGGAGGTTGGGTAGGTGACCAAAAGGGTTAAATTTTAAAAAGACATATGCAAATAAGGGTGTGGTGTCTGACCAAGAGGGTGGAAAGTGGGTGGTAAGGAAGGTGATCAAACGGGTTAAAAATTTCAAAAATTCCCGCGAGCAACAGCGCCATCTCGCGACAACGGTTGGTAACATCCACCAAGGGTAAAGTAGAGTTACCATATGTCGGTAAGGTAGATACCTACATTACCTGTTTTATAGAACTGGCACAGCCCTACTACTAGCCACCCAGAAAACCTCCGAGTAACAAGTTTCCAGCAGATTTTGGCGATTTTTAGAAATCATGTCTGCCATTTTGAATCCGCCGTTTTAAATTTTTGAATACTGATGCCAGGTACATAATCAGCGATCCCAAACACCTCAAGCGTATATGAGAGTATTTTAATTGTTATATTGTAACCACTTTTTAACTCTTTTTTAAACCTTTTTTAACATTGTATATTCAAAACAATGGTTATGCTCAACTCTAAACGTTTATAGAATTATTATCCTTCAATATAAAGCACTTTGGACTATGTTTAAATGCGAAATTCGAGGGCCCAGAAATGGAGTGAAGGGGGCACACTTTTACATAAAAGTGAATTCCAATGTATTCTATTGTAGTACACTACCGTCCGAAATTGTGGGAACTCTGCTATTTCAACAACTATAAAACTGTTCAAATCTTCAAAAATATTAAAACTAAAATTTTTTCCTCTTTATTTTATTAAAGTTAATAAAATTCTGAAAGAAATGACACCTTGACAAAGAGAATATGTTAATTTTTCAATTAGATATCTAAGAAAAACCCAATTTTCAATGTTTTTACTATTTTTTTTATTTCTCTGTCAAAAATTAATATTTTTAAACGTTCTTAGGCTCATTGAAATCGTATTTTGTTATGCAATTCAAATTATATAAAACAATTCATGTACACATTCTTCCCTAGCGTATGCAAACCGTGAAAGTTGGCTCATAAAATGTCAAAAAATTTAAATTTAATTCTACAATAAAATATAATGTTTAAAAATCAAGTAAATATATCATTCTAAACTTCTCTGATTTATGTAAGTAAATTTAAGATTTATACATTTTACTGATCATTTTTTGTCATATAAATATTAATCACAATTTTTTGACATTTTATGAGCCAACTTTCACGGTTTGCATACGCTAGGGAAGAATGTGTACATGAATTGTTTTATATAATTTGAATTGCATAACAAAATACGATTTCAATGAGCCTAAGAACGTTTAAAAATATTAATTTTTGCCAGAGAAATAAAAAAAATAGTAGAAACATTGAAAATTGGGTTTTTCTTAGATATCTAATTGAAAAATTAACATATTCTCTTTGTCAAGGTGTCATTTCTTTCAGAATTTTATTAACTTTAATAAAGTAAAGAGGAAAAAATTTTAGTTTTAATATTTTTGAAGATTTGAACAGTTTTATAGTTGTTGAAAAAGCAGAGTTCGCACAATTTCGGACGGTAGTGTATGTCGTTTTTTTTAATTTTTTTTAAACACTTTTAAAGCACTGAAAATCAAATGTTGAAATCTGCAGATCATTATAAATTTTTTTCTGCATAAAATTTAGAAATCGTATTGAAAAGAATTGAATTGAGCTTATTAATACGTATACCATTGAATTACTTTCAAGATTACTTGACTCTCACAAAATTTCGGTTACAATCACTTTGATACTTCTCACTCTTCAGGAAATAAAAATATTCAAAATATGACTAATATTTTTTCTTTCAGTTGTCAATGACCAATGGACTCACAGGAGAATTACAATTTGATAAGGAAGGTAAAAGAATATTATATTTATCCGTAATTTCATTTCAACATCATGAATATGTCACTACTCATAAATGGAGTGTCGGTGAAGGATTGCAATTAATAAAACCTGCTGATTCCGTCAAAAGTTACACGGATACAATTTTTGCTTCAAAAACATTCATAGTCACCACAAAAATAGTAAGTTTGTTCAATTTAAAATAACTATTTTCAGGGTTGCCAGACTTGGCGATTTATCCATTCTATCGATTTTAAACTCTTTTTGGTGACCACTTTTCTATATTTGGCGATTGGATCCAATTACCCTATTGAAAAAAACAAGTATAATTATACGTATAATAATACATATTATTATACGTATAATTATATGTGTTTTTTCAATAGGGTATGGCGATTTGCAAATTGGATTTGCGATTTTTGGCGATGACACAGATAATAAATACTACTATTTGAAATTTTCATTGCATTTATTCTTTATTGTTTATTTACGCCCTAGTGATTTTCATAACCCTAAATTGATAAGCTGAAATGTCCAAAGAACTGGAAGGTTTGAGTATAGCAAAACCAATTATAACAACTTATTTTACTTCGCATATATTTATCCGCGCGTAAAGAGTGTGAACGCTGCCTGTCGATTTCGTCTGCTTTATAACGTTTATAACTGTACAGTTACTGAAACTAAGTGATCGCAAGTAATGACAAAGACATTTTGTTAATGCATATTTTGTCCTCGTGAACGATTTTAAAATGTCAAAATCAAGTAAATATCCCGAGAAAGTGCGATACTACAAACCCGATTGGTAAAAACAGCCATGGGCTCAAGGTATGTATATAGAAAATATTATTGTTTTCAAATATTTCGTGATACTGTTAAATTGAATAAATTATCGAATTATTGTCATAAATCAACATAACCTAAAAATAAACAAACTAATTGAAAAATAAACAAATATAAAATAGTTTATTTAAATTATGACTTTTAATTTAAAGCATATAGCGATTGTGCAATTTTAAAATAGCGAAGAGGATAATTGTAAGAATTTACAAAAAATTTTAATATTTCAGGATGGCTGTAAGAAGCTGAAGAAAACTCTTTTCAAGAAACATATTGCAAAATATGTAGGAAATCTTTGCGAGCTCATTGTACAGATCTTTAAAGGCACTCGCAAACAAAAGAGCATGTCTCTAATAAAACGAGATTTGATAGCAAAAGAAAAATAACGCAAGATATCAAAATTGTTTTTAGCGAAAAAGAAAAGTGTTCAGATCTAATATTTTCGACGTACATAGCGTGTCATTCGAAGCATCGTTGATTTGTGTGAAATTGTCAAACAGGTCGGAAAAGGAACCGGGTTAGAGAATTTTTTAAAACAATTGGACTGAAACTAGCAAATATATCTGGGATTGGAACCGATGGGGGAAGCAATCATTGCGGCAAAAACCATTCTTTGTACACTCTATTAAAAGAGTATAGTCCTAACATACAATTAATTAAATGTGTATGCCATTTAGTGGATAATTGTGCTTCTGAAGCGGCCAAAGAGTTTCCATCGAGTGCAGAATTTTTGTTAAAAGAAATTTACAATTCGTTTAAAAATTCTGCTAAAAGAAGAGGAGCGTATAAGAAACTGTGGGACACTTTCAACGCATGTGAATCAGAAGCTGACAGGGACCAAAATCGACAATTTCATCAATTCGTCCAGTTATCTGACACTAGATGGTTAGCAATGTTTAATGCGGTTAAAGTTATTTTGGAGAACTGGACTGAATAAAAAACTCATTTCAATTTGGTGGTTGATGAAGGCGAAAAATGTTACACATCAAGATTAATCAAAGAAATGTTTAACAACAATTGCAATTTTAAGCCAATTTTAAGTGAAGTACAACGTGTGAATCTTTCATTTCAACAAAACGATGTGGATCTCGGCCGACTTTATAACGATTTAAGCTGTCTGATTATGCTTTTTGCAAGAAAAGCATTAAAGAAATCGTTCCTCGATCTTGGCATAAATGCAGGACTCGAAGCTTTTGAAAATGATTTGGCGTATTTAAAAATTTCAGAAGTTGATTTTGGCATAGAATATAGTAATGCATTATTAATATACAGAGTTTTACAACAACAACAACAAAATGATGTTGAAGATCGCGCATTAAAATATTTAAAACGTTTATGCATCGAACTTTCGAAAATAATTCCCAGATACTTAAATCAACTTCAGGGTTTAAAATGTTTCTTGCCAAATGTGTGTAAATCAAATGCAACCAAGTATTACGGATTTGTCATTCGCCAAAGAATTTCTGGATAATGAGAAATTAGATATGTTTGAGATTCAATGGAATAAGTTAGCGCTTGTTGATTGGAAAAGTGTTTGTGGAGGAAAAATCCCTGAAAAAATCAGTAAATTTTGGCCTCAAGTTTACAACTTTCAAGATGCTGGTGGCAGTTTCGTTTTCCGAGAATTAGCTGTTTTTGTCTTAAAAACACTAACATTGCCGTCGAGTAATGCCGTGGTCGAAAGAGTATTTTCAATCATGAATGCTGTGAAATCAAAACAAAGAAACAATGTTAGTGCAATTATTAAAACTTCTAGTTACCAGCATGGCGACGGCAGCGCCTGAACACCTGGTAACCCTGACTATTTTTAAATTTTGTATATAGTTATCCAAAATATACAATTAACCTATTAACGGACAAAAGTCCAAAATTTTTACCTCGAATTGAACGTAAGATTTGTAACATTCAAAGACAAAATATTTTAGTGAAAACGTGTTTTAAGGAATATTGCAGGTCGCTCTTTCAGTTTCTGAGCTTAAAATAGTGTTTGACCTCTCCGTTGAACTAATATGGAGGATAACATAAAAAAAATCGCTGTTTTTGAAAATTTTTTTTCAACCAAAACAATAGACGAATCGATCGTAAAATCTTATGCACGAACATCGCTTAAAAAATTTATTAAGAGGAAGCCCATAAGATTTGGCTTTAAATTCGGTCTTTATGTACAGTACCGTAAGAAATTGTCAGTTCCCTTGACATGCGTAGAGTGGAAACTTGGTGCTGACTCTAAAGCAACATATTTTAAGGGGTTTCCTAAATTTTTTTGGTCAAAAAAATCGAATTTTTTTTTCTTCATTTTTTGATAGGAAAGTATGTTAAGAATGTGTGGTTAAATCATTAGATCGTAATTCGCTCAAAATCTTAAGTTATTTAACAAAATACATATATATATATATATATATATATATATATATGCGTCTACAGATCGTATAATTAACCCTTTCGTGTCCACGATAAACCGAGCGAATGGATTTGCTTGAAATTCGTTACTCGGGGTGTTATTGGGGTCTCTGATTACGAATTTAATGTCAGATTTTAAAGATTCAAAATGGCGGATCCAATATGGCTGACAAGTTTTTTAAAAAGTGTTTAGATTGGCTCGAAATGTCCTACTCGGGGGTTTATGGGGTCGCTGATTACGAATCCGGTGTCCATTTTTCAAATTTCAAAATGGCGGATCCAATATGGCGGACGAGTTTTTAAAAAATGCTTGGATTTGCTTGAAATTTACTACTTGGGGGTTTTTGAGGTCGATGATTACAAATCTGAAGTCATATTTTAAAAATTCAAAATGGCGGATCCAAGATGACGGACAAATTTAAAAAATGCTTGGATTGAATATGATGACAGAATTCGAAAATTCAAATATAAAAAAGGTTTTTTGGTTTGCTGATAATAAACCCGACATGGTCATGGACCCAGTACGGACAATTCATCATATTCATATCATTTCATCATTTTCGAGCAAATCCGATTAGTTTTAAAATTTTTCGTCCGCCATATTGGATCCGCCATTTTGAATTTTTAAATTCTGACATCATATTCGTAATCAGTGACCCCAAAAACCCCCGAGTACCAAGTTTCGAGTAAATGCAATTGATTTTTAACTTTCATGTCCGCCATATTGGATCCGCCATTTTGAATTTTTAAAATCTGACATCATATTCGTAATCAGCGACCCCAAAAACCCCTCAGTAAGAATTTTCAAGCTGATTTAGTTACTTCTGCTTGACTAATTATAACCTTTTGATATCAAAACTTTAAACGCTTTTTTCTCAAAACACTATATTTAAAAATGGTAACCAGTAGAACTCAAAAACCGTTTGACCGATTTCAAAAATTCAAGTTGCATTCGATTCAGTGGAAGTTTTTGCAGGCCCTAAACCTCTAATATATTTAAAATATTCAATAATCAGGTTTTTGTGAGTGATTGATTGTCAAAAAATGGTGTTTTTTCAGTTTTTTGGGTTCCAAAGCTTGCCATTTTTTTAATTTTTGATTTTTTTTAATATCTCGAGGTTTAGGACCTGTATTAGGTCTTAAACTTTAAAATCACGTTTGATTTTTTTATTTTAGATGATTCTGCGATGAGCTACAGTGGTTACCGTAAAGGACTTTGATTTTGACCAGTGTACATAGCGACCTCTGTAGAAGGAGCATAATAATATTTTTTAAGATCGCAATTTTTTTTTAAATAGTTCTTGACGTATATAGTAACATGTAAAAACTTTTGATCAATTATATTTTAAAACTTATGAGTACACGATCTTTTAAAAACCTTCTATTTTAGGGCAAAAAAATTTAGGAAACCCCTTAAGTTAGAAAAAAGTTAAGGACTTAAAATTTAGGTGATTGGAAAGCTGATAAAATTCTGCGTCTTAATGTATATCAAATTTTTGTTTAATTCTTCTTGCGATTATAATACCGAAAAGGACTTAAGAAAAAATATACAATTTTCCTACTTTCGTACTAATGTTTTTGACTTCTGGCATGATCAAGAATAATGTATGGAAAAAAGATCTTAAAGATTACGTTCTAAAAGGTTAAGATTTTTCCATTCATTATTCTAGATTAAGGGGTCGTTCGTAAACCACGTAGCCCTACTTTTGTCAGTTTTTGACCCCCCCTCCCCCCATGTAGACTAATTTAGACTTTCGCTGTAAACCCCTCCATTTCCTGGTAGAACGTAGTTTTCCTAACTTAATTATCTAAATGCATTTTCATTGCAGTATCAACGGGTATCAGTAAAGCAAAATCAGTCAAAACATAAATATTAATTTTTTTATTTTTGCATATAGCAACAATCATATAAATGAACAATCTTTAATATTCATTAACTTTAAATTAAAATAAAAATTTCTTGATAAACGTTTTACCTTATTCTCTAAATCTGAATCAGACATATTTTACTGATTATCAGTAGAAATATACTAATTGTCATAGCGATAATAGAGCGACTTATAATTAGTAGAAATTTACTAATTCAATTAGTAAAATATCAATTACTGATGAATCAGTAATATATGGCGGCGGCCGCAAAATCTACCGATTTAACAGTTAATTTTAAAGATTCGATTATTAACTATAATAATCTTGGTATTCATTCATTCATTCATTCATTCCGTCCGGACCCCTGCTCGGTTTTCGGTGACAGAGAAAAGAACAAGTTATGGAGAGAGAAAGATATATCTTTATTTTGCAAATGAGGGTTCGCTTGACCTGCAATCTATTAAAGAGGATTAATTAATAACTCTGAGGACCCAGGTAATAATTTCTTTGTCCCTTTATCACGTAAAAAAACTATAAAGAAAGTCTAAAACTGAATAGGTAATGCATACCTTTCTTTCTTACACCAAGGAATATAACATAAGTACTTCCTTCGTTTAACATTGCGTTTCTCTATCTAGACAATTCAAAATGGCATAAGATCACTTTTTTTCAATTTTATATATTTTTGTCCACTTTTTGGAATTACCATAAAGTTTGAACTCTTTTCCACATAATGCATATATTCTATTTAAATTATATTGTTATTAAATAGAAAAATTTCAAGTTTTTGGAACTTGACACATTTTTCTTGTTTTCAAGGTTTGTGTTAAACAGTGGGACACCTATTATTAAATAATGAATATTTGTTTCAATAATAATATTCTGCTTTATACTTTATAAATATATATGTTTTGCATTAAATAACGTTAACAAATGTTGCAAAACACTTATATTTTAATAATATTTTACATTTTTATAATACGATGTCAAGTTTCATATAAAAAATTGTTATTATTTTTTTTTACGTTTACAGTACTGCTGATCATACGTCATAATTTCGTCATAACATAAAAACAATTTGGAGGAAAAATTGAATAGTCGTTCTCTTATGAAGTGTTATTTTTCAAATGTTGCCGAACAATAATTGTATTAATTATAAAGTTTGAATTTTTTAATGTTTTTTAGCATAAAAATCACATTTTTAGTCGCTGTGTAAGTATAAATGCGCATGCGTATAGATAGTTTGTTGTCATAAACATGGTTTACATTTAAATTTTGGTCGAGTTTCTTTAGTAGTTTTTCAGAAAATTAAAGTGACCTACTGTTTAAACTGTCCCACTGTTTATCACTCTCCCCTACCTGTATTAGAGCCCCAGAAAATTTTAATAAAAAAATTTAAAAATTATTACCTGGCCCCTCAGAATTAATCTTCATTAACAAAGGCTCTATTGTCCAAGGATTGGTATTGTTTGTGGTAATTGTTCTGAGAGTCTAATACTGGTATATACATATTTTTTTTATTTTGAAAACAGAAAGAAAGAAGAGTAAGATTTTTAGGCGAAGATATTCTTATGTTATTGTGAATCCTCTAGATAGAGAAATGCAATATTAAATGAAAATTATATGTTATATTCCTTGATGTGAGAAAGAAAGATATACATTACCTCTTCAGTTTTTTACTTTTATCTTTATATTTCCTTGTGATAATACACGGAAAAAATTTCGAGACGTCGGACGTGCTGATGTCAATGTAAACCTACTGTACATTTCATTATGTACTCAGAGTTAATCTTCATTAACAAAGGTTCTATTGGCCAAGGGTTGGTACATCTTTATTTTTCTATATAATAAATGTGAAAAAAGAAATTATTACCTGGGTCCTCAGAGTTAATCCCCATTAACAAAGGTTCTATTGTCCAATGGTTGGTTTTTTTGTGGTATTTGTTCCGGGGTTTTAATACAGGTATAAATACGTATATATGTTATTTGTAATGAACTACTGATTACTCATATAAGAGTGTCCTTTTTGCACTTATTGGCTGATCAGTAGTTACTGATTCATAGTTACTCATAGTTCTCTCATTCTTTTGGATATTTGGTAGTTTTATTGGATAAAAGGCAAAATTGGTTGTATTGAATTTAAGACAAAATTGGTTATATTAGAGAGAGTGAGCAAAAGGGTTAAAGATATTTAGATTTTCATCAATCAAAAATAAAATGAAACGAAGTATACTATGGCCAACATAAAAGAGTATGTTATTTTAAGTGATAAAGATTTAAAAATTATTGAAAATAGAAATAAATTGTTAAATTACATGCATATGTACAAATTTGAAGAATTATTAAGAAAAGATTCCAATTCATTTTTCAATGTGCAAAGTACTTTGTATGTACAAATGCTTGATTTTATTGTCCCAATTAGAGAAGGTGATAAACATATTCAAATACTTTTTAGCGGTAATAACAATTATGCTCACTGAATTTATGTTTATTACGATAGAGTAAGGCTTTATATTTTTGATAGCCTTAATGAGGGGTGTTTAAATGTGCATCAAATTAAATGTTTAATTAGATTGTTCCCTTTTAAACCAACAGTAGTTTTTGAAGCTGTTAATCAACAACTTTTTGGTAGTGTTTAGTGTGGAGTATATGCAATAGCATTTGCAACATCTGTATTATTTAACGTAATGCCAAACCGTGTAAATTGTGAAACTGATAATAACAAAATGAGAAACCATTTTAAGTCAATGTTTGAAAATAATCGCTTAAATCATTTTCTGGCAGTAAGAACGTCTCACAATAGGAATTCGATAATAGAGAATAATTAGAACCGTCTTTTCATAAATTGAACTTAGGAACATAAAAATTATATTTTAAACTCTTGTTCTGTTTTTAATACTTTGCACAGTAATAATATTAACAGAGTTCTATTAACACAATATTTAAAAATTAAACATTCTCTAAATGACACTAGTGAAAAGAAAATAATTCGTACAACTGATAATAATGTGAACAAAATTTCACCACATGAATATTTAAAAATGAAGAATTTTCTGAGTAAAGAAAATGATAAAAAGATAATTCGAGCAATTAAAGAGAAGGGAAGAAAAAGGAAGGCTAGGCGCGAATTACATATGAGCAGAAAATAATAAGACAGGAGAATGAGAGATTGAGAAAACGTAATCGTAATAAAACAGATATAAAAAAGAAAGAGCGCAAAAAAAAATTTGACATGCAAAAGAAAAGAAATTATCTATAAAAACTGAAGATGAAAAGAAAATACGCAAGGATAAAAATTTGGCATGTAGGAAAAGCAAAATATCAATGGAAACTCAAGATGAAAAGAAAGTGCGTCAAGAAAATAATTTGTCATGTAAGAAGAAAAAATTTTCTACGGAAACGGAAGATGAAAAAAAGTGCGTCATGAAAAGAATTTGGCATGTAAAAACGATAATTGGAATAAAAAAACTGCAGGAGTTGCAATAATGTCTTTTAAAGATTTCAATGAAAGTAAAGTTCCACAGAATTATTTAGGTTTAATAAATGTAGAATGTAAGTTTTGTAATGCGTTACATTTTTTGTGTGAAAGGCCGTCACATAGATCATATAGATACATCACCGAGGAATGTCCCCGTGAAGAGGACATTATGATATCGCCTGAATGTCACAAAAATATTGCCGCTTGATATCAGCTTGACATTCGAGCAATATTCCTTGCTACTTGGGTGGTAGATCCAATATAAAGAAATTTTTTTTACATTTCTAATATTAAATTTTTTTGAAAAAAAAATGAATAAAAAATATGGTCAATGCACACTAGCAACGTAGTCGGCCGCTTGCGGACGACAAAGTTGCTAGTTATAATATAATACATGTCTGAAAGAGTCAAAAACAATTTTAAAAAAGAGGGCGAACAAATCCTTTTAAAGCATCGAATACATACTTCAGTTCTAATACTCGCGACATTTTAATAAAATTTCATTTAAATAATTAATAATAATTAACACAAACTCGATTTCACCGGCTCTATAAAACCATGTGTCAAAACTTGGTCACGTACATAGTAGTTTAATGTTTGGGCGCTAGTTGCTATGATGGAATCGACAATTACAATTTTAATGCTATCTCTACGAGGAAGCAAATTTTTTTGTTGAAGGTAAAGAGAATACAAAATGTTCATGTAATGAACATCTGATTTTACAACTTGTTATTTTATGTATTCTTTTCATCTGAATGAACACTTTAGTAGTTTTATTTAAAAATCTTAAGCAGTAAACAATTTAGTGTTCGTAGGTTTCAGAGAAAATACTGACTCTGTTATTAAAATCGAATCGTTATGTCTCAGACGAATACGATCAGTGAGAATCCAGTTAAAATTGAAGTGGTCATTGATAAACAAAAAACTGTTTCAACTGATAAAAAAATTATGTCAATTTCGTGTTCGTGTCCAGCAGGGGCTTCGAAAGAATATTGCTGCAAGCACGCTATGGCTGTGTTAATTAATCTTGAGAAGTAAGTTTATAATAGTTAAATTATTTTTTATTAACAGTTTCAAGATAAAATGATAAAGATAAAATATTAATATAACTAATTGTTATTTATTCAACATTTACAAATTTTATACTTTTTTTGCAACAAATTTATTTAAAGAAAAATAAGACAAGCATTCAAAATAGAGGTTAGTTTGACAATGTATTTATATATTTTTAAAGAAAAAAATAATTAAAATCTTAAAAGTTTTTTGCTGAAAGATGGAGTAAGAAATTAATTATTATTAATCTTAAATTGCATTTAAACTAAAATTACAATTTTTAGTATACCTACAAGAAACGATTCTATTTTTTTAAAGCTTATGTGCACTGTCGGACTAACTTTAATTATTTTTGTCAGATTCTTCATCAACTTCAATACAGTCAGTACATTTTTTAATACTAGAAATAATTAAATAAAGAAACAAGTATGTCAATAAAACAGTAAATAAATGAAGGTGTCAATAAATAAATTATGACAATTAATTTTCTTATTTTTCCATCTCTTTCCAGATATGACCAAGATAAATTAGAAACTTTAACTTACACAGACCTTGAACAAGCTTGAGGAGGATTGAAAAAAATCCATAATACACATGTTCTATATAACAGATCAACCAAACAGTGAGGCTGCAATATTTTTGAGTGGTGTGGGAGAATGTCAACTAAAACCTCTAGGATATTTCGGAAAATAATAGTCGAGTTTTGAGCGCACTCATTAAAGGTTCCCTTTCAAATCCTCATTTTATTATGAAAAAAGCTGTAAAACTGACGGAAGAATTATATAGAAAATGTTCTGTAGCAGAAAAATCTTTTTATGATCAAAATATAAGAATTAAAGTTGAAGATACGGAGCAACTGTGTTTTGATACTGTAGGCCAAGAAAATGAACTTTAGGAACGACTCAGATTTAGCAGAATAACCGGCAGCATATGCTATAGTTTTTATACTTATTCGAGTAATGCAAAAGCGTATTGGAAAAAGAAATTGAACACTACATTTTACTCTAGTTTTACGGGAAACGCAGTCTAATGTACTAAGGCGATGCTCGAAATTGAAATGAACGGAGAGAAACCACTACGTTGGTAACTTCTGGGATTTTTATTCATCCTTTAGCGCCTTGGCTTGGATACAGCGCTGATGGCATTGTATTTTCCCAAAACAGTTGCACAGCTTTATGGGAATGTAAAACACCAAAAGCCGGAAATAACAATATTGCTGAAAATATTAAAACTAAAGTTACATGCATGGACAAAAAAAGGAAAACTTAAAGAACATCACCCCTATTATGGACAAGTGCAACTTGGAATGCTGTTGTACAATCTCCCGACTTGTGATTTCTCTTTGTATTGTTACGGAATGGACGATATGCATATTGACAATGTAATGTTCAACGAAAAATTTGCCTTATCAATGATTGAAACATTATCGACGACATATTTTAAACATGTACTTCCTTTTATTTCTTATATATGAGATCGTAACATAGAAGTAAAGAAAGTGAACAAAATTTGTTCAATAAGATAATTGTTTTAAATAAAATATTGTTTTATGAAAAAAAATGTATTTATTAATTAACAAATAAACGAGTAAAATTATACGCACTTTTTTCAAAAAAATGTAACAATATATTTTTAGACTTAACTTTTATTATTTACTTTTTAAAGTAATCAATATAATTGTTTTTTAATACTTTTACTTAAGTTTCCAGTCAAACATTTATGAAAAACTATAACTAGTATAACAAAATATAAATTTTTAGACACAAATCTCAATTATTTTTTAAATTTTGCAACATACAAATTTTTTAAATACTTTTAAGTAAGTCCACGCAGTTAAAGACTTATGAAAAACTAATTAAAATGTATATTTCTGTACATTTCAAATTTTAAGTATTATGAAAAACATTTTTTAGGGCTTTATCAAAACTCTGTTTTGGAGTTTTTTGTTAAACATATGTTATGAAACTAAGATTTGCAGTCAAAAATAATTACTACTCAAACAACTTATCAATTTGTATAATCTTTAAAAATTTTTCAATTTTTTGTTTAAAATAGTTTTCGAAAAGTTATTAGAATTTATTATTCGCTAAAACTGGCTTGCTTAAATTCACCAAACCACATACTATTGTGACGATATCATCAATGTGTGGGAGAATATTTTTTGAAATTTTGAATTTTAAAATATTATATTCTCGCATTTTTTGGATGACCCTTTCCACATGAACTCTGGCCCTGGCAATTTAAGAACACTGGACTAACTCTGCTTTACTGAACTTCTTTTTTTGTCGAAGAAATGGTGGACGAATTAAAACCAGCAAGTTGTCTCTACATTCTTCATCAATATCATAACCTTTGTCTACCATGACTCCATCACTTGGGTCGCATAACTCGTAAACACCTGAGTGATTCGTGATAACTTTGTCAGATGCTCGTCCACCAAAAGCTACACAAAAATGACAAGTCAAACCACTCTAGTGCACAACGAAAACTTCCGACTACCAGGAGCGATTTTGTCAAAATCAAGTAAAAAATATGCATTAAATCTCAAACAATTCGTAGAAAAATGTGATCATGTATAAGTTGTGTAAAAATTTTCAGTGACGATCATAATAAATTTTTTTGTAAGAGTCGAGTAAAAATCACATTCAATTTGTGTACAAATATTAAATAAAAATAATGTAAAAGTCGAGTAAAAATCATATGCAATACGTGAAAAAATAATAAGTGAAAATCATGTAAAATTATAACGTAAAATTCATTAAATTATATAAAATTGTATAAAAATATGAAAAAATGTAAAAATTATATGTCTAAAATGAAAAGAAACTTAATTTTTAATAAACTGATGATGGCATTTCGTTCTTGTCCGCTTGACTGGATAAATTATTGTTCCTGTCAAAAAAATAGTCATTAGTGAAACGTGATAAATAATTTTGTAAATGAAAAATTAAATTAGAATAAATAAATAATACATATTTACCAAAGGCTTCGCTTCTGTACTCTTTTAGTACGTGTTTCGTTTCTAATTTTTAGAGGAGAAGATAAAACTTGATTGTGGCTTCTGACAGGTAAATTAAGGGAAGGAACAGCTGTTCGCTTTAAATTAGGTTTTTTACCTGTTCCCTTTGTAAAATACAGATTTTAAAAAATAAATAAATCGAACTTGTCATAGAAGAGTATAGCACATAACCTCTACAGAAAATCAAACTTACTTGTCGGGATATAATCTTCAGGTTTCAAATGCTTGATGCAAACTTGCATTCTATCATTTAAATTTTTGTCTTTTTTATGGCAATAGTCCTTTGATGACGTCTTTCTACGTCTTTCGGGACTTGGTATAGATGGTTTTGAAAATTTTTGACATCAAAACACTGAGGAACACAACAATTATACCGCTCTCTTTTTTTGAAGTCTTTCGTTCACTCTCAGGGTTTTCCATAATTATTTTTAAACACTTTTTCACGTATTTTTTAAAGTTACAAGTAAATTTCCACAAAATACACCGAAAATATATAAAAAATCAAGTAAATGTAATCTGCAGCGAGTTTGCAGTGCAAGGTTTGTAAGTTTGTAAGGTAAGTTTGCAACAAACTTGTGGCAAATATTGAAATGTCCCCCCTTTGCAAGTTTGCAACATAAACTGTCTGCAAACATGCTAAGCAAACTGGTCGAAAAGTTTCAAGAACAATTTGTAGCAAAATTGAGCGGAGAAATTTTAGAAATTTTAAAATGCAATTTTTAGTAAAATAAATATTCAATAGTTTTATGGAAAATTATTTTGTCAAATTCTTTTGAATTTAAATAATTAAACCACAGAATAGAAAAGAAGAAATAGCGAAACAATTTTTTAAAAGAAAATTTTTTAAATTTATTCTCAGTGACGTTATACATTTGGAAACATTTGTTATGGGACACTTTTAAAATGGAGTATAATTTATTAGCCACGATGTTAGTAACTTGTAACTATTTCTTATTTTCTATTCTGTAATTTAATTATTTAAATTCAAAAGGAATTGAGAAAATAATTTTCCATAAAACTATTAAATATTATTTTACTAAAAATTGCATTTTAAAATTTCTAAAGATTTTCCGCGCAATTTTGCCACAAATTGTTCTTTAAATTTTTCGACAATTTTGCTTAGCATGTTTGCAGAAAGTTTTCGTTGCAAACTTCCAAAGGGAGGACATTTCAATATTTGACACAAGTTTGCTGCAAATAATTGACAACAAACATAAGAGATATCGACCTTTACGTAATCGATTTTGTGGATAAAAAGTATATCAAAAATTTTGTTTTTTATCTATAACAACCACCAAATACACAGTAAGCTTATATAAATTACTATGAAAGATTAAAACAACCAAGATTTTCTTTCAGGATTATATTCTAGGACAAAAAAGAAGATATTCCAAGCAAAACTTAAAATAATTCTTCGAGCCCTTTTTAAGAAATTAAATTTTTTGTTTAAAATCGCTTATCATTAATCGGGGGTTTTTGGGGTCGCTAATTACGAATATAAGCTTGATTTTCAAAAATTTAAAAAGGCGGATCCAATATGTCGGTCAAGAATTTTAAAAAATAGTTGGATTCGCTTGAAAATCGTTACATCAAATTTTCCATCAGTAATACTATAATTCTTGACGTAACATCTTTTATGTTACAATGAACTTACTAAATTTACATGGAAGAACTTACGTCAAGAATTGTAGTTTCACTGATGGAAAATCTGATGTGACATTAAAAAAACCCTTGAGTAACAATTTTCAAGCGAATCCAACTATTTTTTAAATTTCTTGATCGTCATGTTGGATCAGCCATTTTAAAATTTTTTAAAATCAAGCTTATATTCGTAATCAGCGACCCCAAAAAACCCCAAGAAACGATTTTTAATCGAATCCAACCAGTTTTGAAAATTTTGTACTTAGGGGTCATTCAAGTGTTACGTAACCGTACTGAAAATCCCCACATAGGCGCCTATATAGGAAGCCATATGGTTTCCTTTACAAACTCGTATACGTAATTGGAACGGGAATTTGAATAGGAAATTAAGTAGGAATTATCATATGAATGCACATTATATCTTAATATCATGCGCAGTAGTTTTCTTCAACTTTTTCGGCTGCGCAATAAATTTTATTCTTTTCTGTAGTCTATCAGGAACCTCTACTATTGAAAGATACAGTACAAGTCCGATAAGTTTCCCTTCCCCTCATTTCCACATCACACGTACGTTCACTCACACTAATAAGGCGTCCCCACTCCGGCGCCTGCCCACTGATACTTGGTTTCAAATGGTTTTCAAATGTACTGTCAATTTTCTAATTGTTGTATTGTTTTTGTGAGTTTGATATCAAAATGAGCGAAAATAAAAAGAAAAGAAAGTGTATAAATTTATCAGCTTCCAAGAAATTGGATATTTTAAATAAATTAGAAGCTGGTGAATCTATGAAGGAATTGTCAGCTAAATTTATTATTACGGAAAAAACAATTAAAGCGTGAGTGAAAAATCGGCATCGTATTGAAAAATTAAAAAATGATGGTGGAAATTTGCAAACAAAACGCTACCGCCAATTGAATTTTGAAAAACTGGAATCTGCATTATATGTATGGTTTCACGAAATAATATTGCGAGGATTACCTCTAAGTGGTCCGATTGTGAAAGGTACGTAAATAATATTTTTAATATATTTATTTATAATTTAGTAATATTTTTAATTAATTTAAAAAATTTTAAGTGAAAATTTTGCTCTTTATTTTCATTTATATTCGTAGATTATTCTAAAACACTACACAAATTTTTGTATGAATTTCAATTAAATTTTGACGTGAAAGACTTTCACAATTACATACCTTGTATTAAGGAAAATATTTATATAAATATATATGACAGATAAATTCATAAATTTGTTTGCTTGTTGATGCTATGCCTTTATGTCGTCAAGTATTTCAATAAAATTTAATGATTGATTTATCTCAATGCTTCACTTATAAAAACTAAATTATTAAAAATAATTCACATTGTGAAATTATTTTTTAATGTAAAAAAAAGTTTATTGAATTTTTCTTCAATTGAACCATTACAGTCACTTTTATTATTATTATTATTCACTGTGACAAATATTTTTTAACAAATGTCAACTTTTATTTCAATATTAATGAACTGTGTGAATACTTCGTTGTTAAGGTACTAGTAAAGGTACTATACAGAAATTCTTATTATGCTTCTAATTGCTTTCCATATGTTAATAATTCGAGTTTATTTTTTTAAGCAAAAGCAATGCGGTTATACGAGGAAATGGGGATGCATGAAAAATTTGCGGCTAGTGATGGCTGGCTCAGAAATTGGAAAACTCGTCACGGAATCCGTCAGATCCTGATAACAGGGGAAAAAATGTCGGCAGATACTGCAGGAGCTGAAAATTTCAAAAAAGAATTTCCCAGGATTATTGAAGAAAAAAATCTCACACTTCATCAAATTTTTAATTTTGATTAATTTGGTCTTTTCTTCAAGATGGTACCTTCAAGGACGTTGGCGAAAATAAAGGAACGACAAGCACCTGGCTTTAAAGGTTCGAAGGACAGATATACAATTGGCGTATGCAGCAATGTAACTGGATCCTGTCGATTGCCATTAGTCATGATCGGAAAATCTATGAATCCTCGTGCAATAAAAAATATTTCTAAAGAAAGTCTTCCAGTTTATTATACTAATCAAAAGAAAGCTTGGATGGACTCTGAAATATTTGTAAGGTGGTTCAAAAAAGAATTTGTGCCTACTGTCAAAGCCTTCTTGGATAAACAAGGTCTATCACACAGAGCATTATTGTGTGTAGATAATGCACCTTGCCACCCTCAAATTTTGAAGGAAGGTGGAATTGAAGTTGTATTCTTTCCTGCCAACACTACAAGCTTAATTCAACCTATGGATCAGGGGTTTATAGCGACCATAAAAAGGAAATACAGGTTCGAATTTTTATGCAAATTGTAAAATATGTTGTTTTTATGGTGCGAAATAAGTACTAAATTTGAATTAAAAATTGTTACTATTTTTGCACATATTTGCATTGAAAAATTTTAATAGTTTTTTTTCTTTTAAAAAATAAAATAAAATTTGTTATTAATTTTTAAACATGTCCTTCTTTTTCAATCGTAAAAAAATCATGAATGTTATTGAAGTCATAATAAATCGATTGTAAAATTTTTGAGGTTTCAATATTTTTTGTTTTTAATTTGTTAATTAATAAAAATTTTCAACCATACAGGTTCGAATTGCTAACGACTGCATTAAAAAACCAGGAAAATGGAATAGACATTTTAAAAATTTTTTTAAAAATCAATATAAAACATGTTATTGATTGGATCAGCGATGCTTGGAACGAAGTGACGAGTGAAACCATTTTTAAATGTTGGAAACCTTTGCTGATTAATTCAACAGTTTATTTTGAAGAAAAATTAAGTTTTGGTTCGCCGCAAAAATCACCTAGTAACAATATCACTCCTCTATTAAACAAATTAACAACTTACGAAAACATTTCTTCGGACGTTACGGAAGACTGGATTTTAAATTATGACAATAAATTCTGCGATATGCCGTCTGACGATCAAATAATTAAACTGGTTTCCAATCCTATTTCAGAAGTCTTTGAAGATATCGAATATACAGAAAATATGCCTCCTATACAATTAGTCGAGAAGAGGCCATTTCTGCTGCACAGAAATTAACTTCGTTTTTTCAAGAAAATGACAAAATCGACCATCCAGTGTTCGCTTCTCTTCAAAAAGTTGTCGACATTATAAAATACCATTTTTAAATAACATAAATATATATAAATGTTATAAATGTTAATCAAAGATGTTAATGGTTTAAACTTTAAAACCAAATGCACCTAAATGTGCAATTTATCTGAATTCAAATGTATGTCATTTACGTTTGTTCTGTTTTTGTTAAATATTTTATTGTACATATATGCGCAATCATTATAAGTTAATTATTTTATTACAGAGATAAATAACAATAATTTCAAAATTTTTGCGAATTTTGGATTTAAATTTCAAACAATACAATGTTCTTAATATATAAGCATTAATTTACATAGATTGTTTATTTATAAAAACTTTAATAAAGACTTTTACATAGAATACAAAATTTTCACTAAACAAAAATTTGCAAAGACAATTTTATATGTAATTATATTCCCAGTTATTAAAAGTCCTCTAGTCATTTCAACTACATACTTATGCGCGGGCATTTCGTGCACATGCGGACTTGAAATTTTGTCGTCCGGTGGGACTTAATTTCCTATTCAAATTCCTGCTCCAATTACGTATACGATTTTGTATAGGAAACCATATGGCTTCCTATATAAGGACCCATGTTGTTTACCATATGGGAGCCTATGTGGGAATTTTCAGTGGGGAAGCATCTTAGGGGGGGGGGTTGCTCAATTGCTTACGTACCATACAAAATTCTTATTTTTTCCATTACAATTTGCTTATTTGGGGGAGGGGGGGTCCTAAACCCTTAAAATTATGTTTACGTAATACTTGAATGGCCCCTTACCGTCGTTATGGGTTAAGCTTTCAATCCGAGTTTAAAAATTTATTTAAACTTATTAAACATATCAGGCCCACTCTGCAACCTTTTCTAAAGTCTTCTTAACACTTGCAGGTAGGTACACAAAAAAATCGGGCCCAAATGTAAAAAAAGTTAATTTGTTTATAAAAAACTAATATTTTTTATAAAAAAATTCTTAAATTTCTTTTGTTAATATTTTTTAAAAGTCGATGAAAAAACAAAATTTTTATGTAATAACAAAATTTTTATAAACACAATAGTTTTTGAGCTATTATTAATTGAAAATAGGTCTACTTTTAACTAATCAAAATTTTGAAAATTCGTAATTAAGAAATTTGACATTAAAAAAAATTCGTATCTCTTATTTTTTTTAAGAATAAGAAATATATATGTATATATATATATATATACCCGAATTTTAAACCTCGACTATAAATCTCACGTGGAATCGCCTATATATTATAACGTTAATATTGGAATAATCAAAATTTTATTAATTAACCTCCCCTTTTTATGTGTTATAAAAAGAAACCCAAACGTGAATCGTTAGACGCCAGTCAATCTTTATTGGAATTGACAAACCAATCATAAATGTTAAACTTTATTAAATTTTAATACACAAACTTCATCATAATTCCCCAAAAATAATCTCAAAGGAGATTCCGCCAAGACCATTAAAAAAAAGGGAAAAGACCTTCTGAGACACGACAGAAACAACAAATTTCCACTTACCCACAGCTCTCGCCACAAATCGATCAATTCAAAGATATTCGTCAGTACAAATTAAATAGATCGGTCGATATTCTCGTCACTTTTTCTTTATTCTCCAACAATTTTACAAAGTAAGCTACTCTTGGATACTCGACCAATTGCTTAACAACAATCCAACTCCTTATAACAAAATTAAACTGTCGAACTCTCGACCACAAATCTTATTTTACAAAATTAACTCTCAAAATCTCAACAATACTCGTACTCGTACTGTCTCTCAACACTCTGTCTCGACGCGAACATGTGATTTCGGCGTCCCGGCGGCTAGTCACACCTTCTTCCTATCGGCGGCGCCACCTCCTGGGCCCGACAGTCGAGCGCGTCATTTTGAACGGGGGATGCTTGACGACCACTTCGTCACAATATGAGCCTCTTTTTTATATATTTAATGCCTCCTTGAAAATTGGTTACTTTCCACAGTGCTGGAAATTGGGAGTAATTTCTCCTATTTATAAGTGTGATAACAGGTCTGAAGTGAAGAACTACAGACCGGTCACAATTCTCAGTTCAATTCCTAAACTATTTGAAAGTATTATTCACGATAAAATGTATCCGGTATTTAGAAATGTTCTGATGGAGGAGCAGCATGGCTTTCGGAGGGGGCGGTCAACGACTACAAATATGTGCATTTATACCGAATTCTTGGCTAGTGCATTGGATAGGGGATTGCAAGTAGACGCAATATATACTGATTTTTCTAAAGCATTTGATAAGGTGGATCAGGGTATACTTTTACGCAAACTATTAGCCTATGGCGTCTCTGGGGTCGCTCTTCAGTGGCTCTCTTCATATATATATGGTAGAAGTCTAGTTGTCAGAATTGATAACGATTATTCTTACGAGTTTTTCCCAACATCAGGAGTACCTCAAGGTTCTCATCTTGGACCGTTGTTGTTCTTGATTTTTATCAATGACATTAAACCTCATATTAAGAATTGTTTTTTTCTTTGTTATGCTGACGACCTTAAAATGTATCGAACAATTAGTTCCCTATCTTGTGCGCTTGACCTTCAAGAAGATCTAGATAGTCTGCATGAATGGTCTACTCTGAATAATTTACCCTTGAATGTTACCAAATGTACTACTATATCCTTTCATAGAAAGACAAAAATTGTAAAATTTTTTTATAATATAAAAGGCGTACCTTTGGTTAAAGTGGAAAAACAGCGTGACCTTGGAGTGATTCTAGATTGTGCTCTTTCATTCCGAGATCATATTTCTTTTATAGTTAGCAAGTCTTTGAGAATCCTGGGACAAATCACACGTTTTGGTTCAATTTTTCACGATCTTAGAGTTTTAAAAGTATTATATCTTTCGCATGTGCGACCAAACGTTGAAACAGACTCGCTGATCTGGTCTCCCATGTATGAGATTCATAAAACAAGAATTGAAAGAATACAGAATAGATTTCTAAGATTCGCTGCGCGTCAAGTAGGCATTCCTTTTGACAGGTTCAGTCAGGACTATACTGAGCTTCGCTCAGTTATAGGCATTCCACGGATTTGTCAGAGGCATAAAATGAATGACCTTAAATTCTTGTATAACATTATTAATGGAAAAGTAGACTGTCCCTCTTTGTTGGCCCAGGTCTCGCTGTCAGCCCCTTACGTAATGCTTCGCAATTGTTCTGCGTTTAGAGTGCCCCATCATCGTACAAATATTGGTCGAAATTCACCTCTAACGCGCGTATTTAGGGAAGCGAATAAAGCGAGCGAGATTGACTTCTTTGATGGAGCAAGTAACAAATTTCTAAAAACACTAACGGATTACGTAAAATGCACCTCTTAAAACTGTTCTTTAGATTGTATTACATCCATGACCTCTTTTTTTTATTATGTAATATTTTTATTATTATTAAAGGGCATATTATTTTTGTAAGCCCGTTTACATGTATAAATATATATATATATATATAGCGTACTAAATAAATATATGTAGCGTACTAAGTGAAAAAAAAGTTGATCGGATCGAGCTGTAACTTGCACATAGTCTAGCCCTAGGGGTAAATAATTTAACCACAAATTATTGTTCGGTTTTTTCAAAAACTATCGGCGAGGGAAGACTTGTAACATTTAAACAGAAAGAAAAAAAAATTTGTCCTGTTTGTTTTCGAAAGGGTTTTTCCTGCTCTTTCGAATGGTGCAAAAAAATTTTCAAAAAATATAAATTTTGACCCTTTTTTTGAAAATTAAACTTTTTTCGAATTTTTTTTTGGTCCTTTTTATTTTTTTTATTTAATTATTTTTGAAAGCTAAAAATGGGTATATTCACCACAAAAAATATTGAGATGTCCTTTTTTGATACAAAAGTTATCTTATTAATCTTATTAAAATACATTTTTTTATCCTATCCATTTTTTTAATTTTGCATATTTTACCCAATAGACGAAAAAAACCATAAATTTTGGGATTTTTTTATGGTTTTCACCATAAAAATCAAATTTTTAGGTATTGTCACTATGATTTTCGTAATCAGCGCATCAAAATAAATAAAAGTACGTATTATAAAAAAACCAAAAATATTTTTAAAACATTCAAAAATTTTTGAAAAATTCCGAAAATATCGTAAAAATCGTTTGCCCATTATCGAGCTAGGCTCAAAAGTTTCGTAAAAAGAAGTAGTTTTTTTGAAAAAAATCGATTAGTACGTCAAATGAGAAAAATGACTTTTTATCATTAAAACTCAAAAATTTGATAGTAATATCGTTTAAAGAAAATTTTCGATTTTTTTGTTGAAAAGTAAAATAAAAATTTAATTTCTTTGGACGTAAGGTCAAAGATTTTTGAACTTTTAAGTAAATTTTTCTTAATATATATATATATTCAAAAACTCGATTTTCTTAAAAATGCGACTAACGATTTTTTTCTTTTTGGTCTTAAATTACTCAGGATACCAGGATACCACCGGCCCCACGGAGCTGACATTTTATGTGATACTATGGAGCTGACACATAAAATTTAAACTAACCTAATTTAAACAATTCTGCAAAATAATTCGTTTCCGTGGGTAGACAATTTGTTTCTAATGTAATCTTCAAGAAAAATCATATTAATTAAAACAAAGAGTGTTTAGTAATTTGGTGCTTTGGCGCCACTTACCTGCAAGTTTTCATGTTTACACTTTTTGGTCTATTTTTTGTATTTTTAACAATATCGATACGTATTTTTTTTAATGATCCAAATTTAACGAGGGAATCAATGGTGTATTGATCTTAACATTAAATTTATCTAGTTTTTTAATATTTGATAAAAAGTAAGCGTCGACGCAACGAGGTTAATTATGCCATTCGCTTGGGGCTGGTTGTGCCGCTATCAATCACTACATAACCATAAACTACTATTGCCTCGTTTGTTCGAATAGTTATTCCAACCCGAAATCAAGAGAAAAGTTGATTCAATGCATAGTTTGCAAAAACTGAGCATATTTAAAATGTGTGAAGGGTAAAAAAAGAGTCAGTTATAATGTGTGTCAATTGTAATTTCAATAAATCGCATTCAGAATAAGTGTTCATGTCTTAAAAATTATTTATTAATCAGAAAGTAGAGTTTTTACAATTAATTAACTATACAAATATTTATTACAGAAAATATTTTAAAAGACTGACTAATTATCTAATTGTAGGATTTAAGTCAGAAATGTTTATTTATTTACAAAAATCTATAAATGTTACGATGGTTGGAAAAAATCTTTTGAATGTTTATAATAAAAATATTTATTACGAAAACTATATTTTAAGTGACTGACTAAATATGCATTTATAGAATATAAGTCAGAAAATGTTTATTTGTACTTACTAAAATCTAGAAATCTTAAGATTGTTCCTAAAAACCTTTAAAAGATTATAACAAATGATTAATAAACGATAGTAAATCATATATTGGGAATAATTATTTTATTTCTTACGCGTAAAATCATTTGCTTCAACTGAAACAACTAAAAAATCTGAGCGGCACAACCGACCCTGGCGTCGGCACAACTCTCCCCAGCGCGGAATTCAACGTGCCGTGTTGCCTCGCTGCACAAAATAATTTAAAAAAAAAATGTATTATATGCACAAATTGTTTATTTATATAGGGTAGAGTGACAAACAGTTGGACAGTTTAAACAGTAGGACACTTTAATATTCTGAAAAACTACTTAAAGAAACTTGACCAAAATTTAAATGTAAACCATGTTTATGACAACACACTATCTCCAAAAATTTTAGCCCCATTGATTCATTATTTCCAAAGAAAATTGAAAAAAAACTGTTTTTGACGAACCAGAGTAAATTTTTTCTTGAAATACAATGCTGATTTTTATATAGATATGACAGTTTTAAAAAAAGTGTAATTGTTACTTCATTTACTTATGTTTCATAGCCTGTCAATTTGATTCGGAATATATTTTTGAATATTACTTCGATTGAGTCCGGGAAATAACTCAATAAATGACAGATTATAAAGGCGATCTACTTTATAATTTAATTATTTTTAAGCGCCTGGCATCGGCATAAAAAAAGATATAACCTTAAAGCCATATTTATTGAGTGAGCGATTTTATTAAATAACGTTAAATAATATTGAATAATATTAACCCCGTGGGAATGAGTTCGAGAGTTGACTTTAATAAAATAACAATAAATAATATTACACACAACAGAATTTATTAATATATAAAAAGGACTCTATACATTATTATTATTGAATGAGAATCACTCAAGAATCCAAGAGTTTATTTAATCTTTACTTTTAATTAATAGTCAGTAATATAATTGACTTACCACCATTTTTTATTGGATAAAGTCATATTATGACTAGGCAAATTATTATAATTTTATATATAATATTTACTTGCGTCAACCACGGCGTTCAAAACGTGAAGGCCGAGCAATTGCAAATTGCTCGGTCTTCTTCCTGACTCAATGCTGGCATGCGCAATTGCAAACCCCCGCCGATAAGTGTAAGATCAAGAATCTATCAAATATCAGACCGGGTTGCGATCTTGCAAGCGCAGTTTACAATAGAGCGCAGTTAATTTTGGAACAATTATAAGATGAGCCTATTGGAGCAGTGCAAGAAAATAAAATAATCAAATGGATAAAATCACATTATATGATTTTATAATTAATCCAACAGTATGGATTCGGCTGCATTTCGACCCTCAAACTGCCTCTAAAAACTCTACTCGCTCCTACTGAGAGTTTATTGATTAGTCTTTTCTGTGCCAATCTGGTTGCATCAGTCAGGCTGAAAATAAATTAATCTCGACAGTGAAAGTTCAATGATACGAATATAAGAGTTTCTCTTGGATCCTTGAGGTGTTTATTTTTAATGAATTGTTAATCTGAATTTACTATAGTTTACAATATTTTGTTTTATTCCCCTTTTTTTCTGATTACAATATTTTTAATTAACCTTTAGAGGGCCGGCATTTTTTAATTGAAAATCACCATGTTATAAACTGAAAATTTGACTACTTATGAAGTCAATATAAGGTAGAAAAAACCTGACACCGGAACTGGCCACTTTAGTGGCCACCCCGGCCGCCAAGGGTAATTCTGAAAGTAGACAGTAATACAAGTGATTATTTTCGATTTAGAGTGATTCCAAATCCTTTAGAATTTTTAAAATATGTGGGGAATGCGTAGAGATTATTCTCAGATACTTTTTGCGTGTATATATTGTGCTGATGGTGGCAACCATGTTTTTTACAATAACCCAATTATGATACAACTGAATCTTTTCGATTTAGAATAATGCCAAGTTCTTCAGAATATTTTTTTAGGATCAGAATGAAGTGGAAATAGTTTTAGAAACGTTTCAATCGATTGAATGTTGTTTATGGTAACAACCATACATTGTACAATAGCTCAATTATGAAACAAGTGATTCTTTTCGATTTAGAGTGACTCTAGGTGATTAGAATTTTATATATGCCTAGATAGCATTGGAAATATTCTTAGATACGTCTGAAGGGAATCAAAGTTGTATATGGTACTTCTGTTTGATAGTATTAGGCTTTTGGTCCCTCTTATATTTATGTGGAACCGTTTTGTTTCTGAAATGTGTTTTATTATTTTTATCTTACAAAAGTTGTTGTATCTTGAATCGTGTAAGTTTGATAATCGCAAGCTTTAGGAAATCTAATGACAGAAGTTTTGAAATTATTGGCATATACTTGATGGCGGACGAATTTCTGAAATGTTGATCATATTTTTCAGAATCTCATAACTTTCCTTTGGCATTACCCGGGACTAACGACGTGGACGTAGAAAGTTATGTAGCCCCATATTTTTTTTTATTTTTTTTTGTTTTTTTTTGTATTTTTTAATGATTTTTAAATAAAAATAAATTAATAAATGATTAAATAAAAAAGAGGAATTAAAAAATGCATGCTTTCGAAGAAGAGTTAGTTACTCGAGTACCTCTTTTGTATGATACTCTTCGAAGCACGGAGTAACGCATAATGCAGTTTTACAAGTTGAACAGTTATATTTAGTTCTTCGTCTAATTTTTCTAATAGAGCACAAATAGCAGCGTCGATTAGTATCACCTAAAGCAGGAAAATGACGTCCTATCAGTCGAGAGTGTCCAGAAAGTCGAGGTATGGTGACGTTGCGATTTGTTTCCAGAATTGATCTAACAATTTGCAATCGAAATTCTGGAAATGACATGTAGGGATTATTCATTTTATACAAAGCATGAGCAGCAGTGAGTGACAAATCCATCAAATGAAAGGCTACCTTGCGGTACCATTTCATTGTCTTTCGGATAGATTCTGTCAATGCCAACTGCCTGTCAATGTTGTCAATGCCACCCATATTCTTATTGTAATCAACAACGCAACTTGGTTTTACAATATCTTCGTTGGTACGATAGTTTTTTTCCCAGTCGCACAGAAATGAAGTTCGTGAACTGTGGTAATCATGTAGACTTCTTTTTTGTCCATCCATTTGATGAAAAGCCAGCTAAGAGTATGGGCAGCCTCTACTTCACCCCGATTTAGTTTTTTTTGCAATTTGGGTAAACCTTTTCGATTTGCCTTGACCGTTCCGCAGAGTCCCGTATCGCGATTGTGCAAGAATTCTGCCAACATAGGGGATGAATGCCATCGTACCAAAATGAAAGATTGGACACCTCTGACAGTGGAGGAATTACGAAAATTTTTTGCCCTCACAATTTTAATGGGACACGTTCGAAAAGGAAACCTTAAAGATTATTGGAGTATTGATACTTTGATATCAACTCCAATATTCAGAGAAGTGATGACCAGAAATCGATATTTACAAATTTTGAAATATTTACATTTTCAAAATAATGAAGATGTCTCAGACCATCCTCTAAAAAAAGTGAAACCACTTGTGGATTATCTTCAAGGTAAGTTTGCAAATACAATCATTCCGGGAAAAAATTTGTGTATTGATGAGAGTCTCCTGTTGTGGAAAGGTAGACTGAGATTCAAGCAATATCTGCCATTGAAAAGGAATCGTTTCGGAATAAAAATTTTTGAATTAGTAGATTGTCAAACAGGTTTCATACTGAATTTCATCATATATACAGGCGCAAATACTGATTATAATAAGTTTGGCTTGGGAATTACTGGTGACATTGTTGCTCATTTCTTGAAACCGTATTTTCATAAAGGCCATGTTGTGTATGTAGACAACTGGTATTCATCCCCTATGTTGGCAGAATTCTTGCACAATCGCGATACGGGACTCTGCGGAACGGTCAAGGCAAATCGAAAAGGTTTACCCAAATTGCAAAAAAAACTAAATCGGGGTGAAGTAGAGGCTGCCCATACTCTTAGCTGGCTTTTCATCAAATGGATGGACAAAAAAGAAGTCTACATGATTACCACAGTTCACGAACTTCATTTCTGTGCGACTGGGAAAAAAACTATCGTACCAACGAAGATATTGTAAAACCAAGTTGCGTTGTTGATTACAATAAGAATATGGGTGGCATTGACAACATTGACAGGCAGTTGGCATTGACAGAATCTATCCGAAAGACAATGAAATGGTACCGCAAGGTAGCCTTTCATTTGATGGATTTGTCACTCACTGCTGCTCATGCTTTGTATAAAATGAATAATCCCTACATGTCATTTCCAGAATTTCGATTGCAAATTGTTAGATCAATTCTGGAAACAAATCGCAACGTCACCATACCTCGACTTTCTGGACACTCTCGACTGATAGGACGTCATTTTCCTGCTTTAGGTGATACTAATCGACGCTGCTATTTGTGCTCTATTAGAAAAATTAGACGAAGAACTAAATATAACTGTTCAACTTGTAAAACTGCATTATGCGTTACTCCGTGCTTCGAAGAGTATCATACAAAAGAGGTACTCGAGTAACTAACTCTTCTTCGAAAGCATGCATTTTTTAATTCCTCTTTTTTATTTAATCATTTATTAATTTATTTTTATTTAAAAATCATTAAAAAATACAAAAAAAAACAAAAAAAAATAAAAAAAATATGGGGCTACATAACTTTCTACGTCCACGTCGTTAGTCCCGGGTAATGCCAAAGGAAAGTTATGAGATTCTGAAAAATATGATCAACATTTCAGAAATTCGTCCGCCATCAAGTATATGCCAATAATTTCAAAACTTCTGTCATTAGATTTCCTAAAGCTTGCGATTATCAAACTTACACGATTCAAGATACAACAACTTTTGTAAGATAAAAATAATAAAACACATTTCAGAAACAAAACGGTTCCACATAAATATAAGAGGGACCAAAAGCCTAATACTATCAAACAGAAGTACCATATACAACTTTGATTCCCTTCAGACGTATCTAAGAATATTTCCAATGCTATCTAGGCATATATAAAATTCTAATCACCTAGAGTCACTCTAAATCGAAAAGAATCACTTGTTTCATAATTGAGCTATTGTACAATGTATGGTTGTTACCATAAACAACATTCAATCGATTGAAACGTTTCTAAAACTATTTCCACTTCATTCTGATCCTAAAAAAATATTCTGAAGAACTTGGCATTATTCTAAATCGAAAAGATTCAGTTGTATCATAATTGGGTTATTGTAAAAAACATGGTTGCCACCATCAGCACAATATATACACGCAAAAAGTATCTGAGAATAATCTCTACGCATTCCCCACATATTTTAAAAATTCTAAAGGATTTGGAATCACTCTAAATCGAAAATAATCACTTGTATTACTGTCTACTTTCAGAATTACCCTTGGCGGCCGGGGTGGCCACTAAAGTGGCCAGTTCCGGTGTCAGGTTTTTTCTACCTTATATTGACTTCATAAGTAGTCAAATTTTCAGTTTATAACATGGTGATTTTCAATTAAAAAATGCCGGCCCTCTAAAGGTTAATTAAAAATATTGTAATCAGAAAAAAAGGGGAATAAAACAAAATATTGTAAACTATAGTAAATTCAGATTAACAATTCATTAAAAATAAACACCTCAAGGATCCAAGAGAAACTCTTATATTCGTATCATTGAACTTTCACTGTCGAGATTAATTTATTTTCAGCCTGACTGATGCAACCAGATTGGCACAGAAAAGACTAATCAATAAACTCTCAGTAGGAGCGAGTAGAGTTTTTAGAGGCAGTTTGAGGGTCGAAATGCAGCCGAATCCATACTGTTGGATTAATTATAAAATCATATAATGTGATTTTATCCATTTGATTATTTTATTTTCTTGCACTGCTCCAATAGGTTCATCTTATAATTGTTCCAAAATTAACTGCGCTCTATTGTAAACTGCGCTTGCAAGATCGCAACCCGGTCTGATATTTGATAGATTCTTGATCTTACACTTATCGGCGGGGGTTTGCAATTGCGCATGCCAGCATTGAGTCAGGAAGAAGACCGAGCAATTTGCAATTGCTCGGCCTTCACGTTTTGAACGCCGTGGTTGACGCAAGTAAATATTATATATAAAATTATAATAATTTGCCTAGTCATAATATGACTTTATCCAATAAAAAATGGTGGTAAGTCAATTATATTACTGACTATTAATTAAAAGTAAAGATTAAATAAACTCTTGGATTCTTGAGTGCTTCTCACTCAATAATAATAATGTATAGAGTCCTTTTTATATATTAATAAATTCTGTTGTGTGTAATATTATTTATTGTTATTTTATTAAGGGTGCTTCACATTTCTCCATCATGGTCGAGGAAGCTAATAGTTGGTTATAATTGCCACGTTACAGTTTTTAAGTATAATATCCAATAATTTAAAATATTTTAAAATTTCATAAACAATTTTTATTTAAATAATTTGTTGCGATTGCTTAATTTAAACAGTGGAACATTCAACACTGGGACAGGCAAAAATTTAGGTTTATAAAACGTGTACTTTGGCAACACTGATTATAAGTTGTGTCAGCTATACGCATGCGCATTTATACTTACACAGCGACTAAAAATGTGAATTTTTATGCTAAAAAACAATAAAAAATTCATAATTAATAATTATTACAATTATTGTTGGACAACATTTAAAAAGTAACACTTGATAAGAGTACGACTATTTAAATTTTGCTCCAAATTGTTTTTAGGTTATGACCAAATTATGACGTATGATCAGCAGTACTGTAAACGTGAAAAAAATAATAGCAATTTTTCATATGAAACTTGACATCGTATTATAAAAATGTAAAATATTAAATTATGAGTGTTTTGCAACATTTGTTAACGTTATTTAATGCAAAAATATATATTTACAAAGTATGAAACAATATTATTATTGAAATAATATATTATTATATATTAAACACAAACGTTTAAAACAAGAAAAATGTATCAAGTTTCAAAAACTTCAAAAATTTTTTTTTTTTTAATCACAATATAATCTTAATAGAATATGTGACGCTCCACGAGAAAAGGGACCTATCGCGACAAAAAATTAATTTCCAGTTATATATGCGAATCGATAGTATTTGAGTTGCTCTTTCATATAGAAATGTCAAAAATAATATTTTTCTAATTACTTTTTTTTTAATAAAGCTTTAAACATGACCATGTCAATCGCGTTCCAGCACGGACTACGGAAACCATCCCCACCACCACTGCTACTAGTATACTTGGTGTATCCGTGAGACGTAGGAACGATGTAGTAGTAAGGTAGTGGGACTGATTTTCGCTGGTGCGTCTCAACCAATCAGAACGTTCAACTTTAAACGCCTTTCCTGTATAATTCTGTTTTGTCGCGATAGGTCTCTTTTCTCGTGGAGCGTAACATATGTGCAGTGGGTAGAAAAGAATTTAAACTTTATGGTAATACCAAAAAGTGATCAAAAATATATAAAATTGACATATTAATATGTCTTTGAAAAAAAGTGTGAATTGGTATTATATATACCTTTAAAATTTATATATAACAAAGTCTAAATTTTTTTATATTAAATGTGTTTTGTGTGACGCAGCCAAATATTACAATTACGAGCAAATCACCCATATATATATATATATATGATGTAGACAATACGAAAGGATAGGACAAAGTGCATTTTCTAACTAACGTTTTTTTCTAACTATGCGAGTTGAAATATTAGAAAATGAACTTCGAAAATTAAAGAATTATTAAATCGAGATTCTCATTCTGGGTGTCGATTATGTAATTCCATTTTCACTTATTCTAATTTCCACTCCCACTTCCATTTCCTCTTTTTCTAGTTTTTATTCCCACTTACACTTTTTCTAATTTATATTCCCACTTCCATTTCCACTTTTTCTGATTTCCACTCTTATTTACTCTTTTTTGCAATTTCCTACCGCACTTTTTTTCAGATTGTCAGTTAGTTGAATATTTAAAATTTTTTAATTTATTAATGCTCTAGATTTTTTACCTCATTACTTGTCTTGCCCTCACCCAAAATAAAATAAAGGTTTAATTTCTAAAAGTTTTACACAAAATGTTACAAACCGGAAAATTAATTAATATAAAATTATCAATTTTAAGGTTAGGGGAGGCACAAAGCTGTCAGAATTTAGAGTTAACTGAAAGTGTGTGAGTAAAGAAACTCGTAATTCTGTTTATTTTTATGTGGGATCGTTTATCCTTTTAGAACGTTCCGCCAAGCCACTATATAGCGAAAGAAAAATTGAAACTATTCGTTATGAAAAGGTGGGAGTAGAAAATAAGAAAAGACTAAGAATTCTATTACAAGTTATTGTTTATTGAAATAAAATTTAAAAGAAGTACAAAAGGAAATTAAGAATAGAAACGATACATTATTTTCACTTACGCTATGATGTTTAAAACTACCGCTGAACGTCGTCCACATTCGTTAATATTTTATTGGAAACATTGCCGCAAGGTCCAATCGACAGAAGACGCACAGTGAAGCAAAATAAAAACAGGATTATTTTTGCTCTCTCACTTTAATTATTTTTAAAATATACATATTACCAAATGAAAAATTCAAAAAAAAAACAATCACAATCATCATTAAACATAAAATTTAGATCCTAAATTTGTGTACATAAATTAACGCAATTAATGTAGTAAAATATATATATTAAATTGAAGTTAATTTCTGTTTTACCTTCTGAACCTTTACAACTTTGATTTTAAAATAACTGCTTAGAACAACGTACATAACACACAACACAAACAAAATATAACATAATAATAATAAAATAATTAATATTATAATATTATAATAAAAACCCTTATACAGTTATTTTCATAAAAAATAATTGTTTTTTATAGAAGTTGACAGTTGAATTGACAGCTGTCAACTGTCAAATTGTCAATTTGGCATCAAATTCATATTCAGCGATCCCGAAAATCCCCGAGTAACAAGATTTGGGTGTTTTGCACAGTTTTTGGAAGCAGAAATATAATTTTATTGAGTAAATGTTAGAACGCCATTCGCAAAAAAGTACCAAAAATTGTCGACTTTAAATTTCGAAAAAACTGTTTGAATGTTTAGAAAAATAATTTTTTCGTGTCACATACGTCTTGCTTAATCTCAAAAAATATAAAAAGTAAGTTATAGTTAGTTAATTATGTCTACAGACTTAACAAATTGAATTCAAGTAGGAACGCCATTTATGCATTTTGACGCTTCTGTCACTGCCACGCACGACGCCAGTTGGAACGCCATGACGCTCAAGTGGTTAATATACTATTTTTTAACAGTATTTAAAGATCAATATCGCAAGGCAGCAAATTTAAACTTTTTTTCAGGAAAATGAATGTGACTAGATATTTCCAAAGAGAATTTTTGCGCTGAACATGAATCTAGTGTTCAAAATGCTTCATCACGTCAAATTTTTGAGAAAACTTGAGTTGAAACCCCCTAAAAATAGCTTTTTTGGCACTTTTTGAAAAATCGTAGGGCAAAATCCTGACGTGATAAAAACTTCTTTATTATCAGAAACTAAAGCTTGAATCGTGATCTTTCAAATGAGACCTTAGCCGACTCATTCCCTTCAACCCTTAAAGCAGGTGGCGAGTTTTTGTCCAGGGGTGCAACAACTTCAAAACAGTAAATTTTTGACTTCTAGTAGATGAAATAAGTGATTATCAGAATGGAAAATAGATTGTACGCTAACCTGATGCTAAAGAAATTTTTCCTACTCACAACCCCCAAAAACAACACTTAAATAAAAAAAATTTTATAGAACATAATATCTCCAGAAAAAATTTTAAATGTTGTATTAATTAATCTCGAACACTGAGTAACGACATAAACAAGCATATTTTACAAAAACTTTTCGGTTGATCAGTGCTTGACATTGATTTAATGTTATTCAGATGCCAATAAATTTAATGGAAGAATTTTGAATTTAAGGGTTGTTTTTGGGGTAGATAAAAAGTCATTTTTGAGGAGCGCGAGTTGTTACAGATTGTTTTATGATTGCTAAGTATTTGACAATAAGGTTACAATTTTGTTAGTTGCCAATAAATTTAATGGAAGAGTTTTGAATGTAACGGTTGTTTTTGGGGGTGGGTAAAAAGTTGTTTTCGTATAGTGAGATGTTTTCGATTGTTATTATAGTTTAATTTAAAATTTAAACGAGAATAATTAATATAATACTTTAAATTTTTTTCTGGAGATATTAAGTTCTATAAAAAATTTTTTTATTTAAGTATTGTTTTTGGGGATGGTAAGGGAATTTTTTAGCATAATTCATTTTCCCGAATTAATGCAGGCCTGTGTATTTTTATATTGTTTGTTTTTTATCACATTTCATTTTAGTTAAATCATCTTTTATTTTATATTGACGACAGTGTTGTTCGGGTAGGCTGTCACCTTTGAGTTGGGTGTGTTAGCACTACAAGTTTTCTCAGTAGAAATCTTTAGGTTGTCAATAATTGATGGTAGTGTTACTTGCGCGTCTAATAAATCGACAGATTATTTTCTTATCCTTATATTTCTCGTTTAATTAGTTCAAAACAGTAAATGAAACTCAAAGTGGAAGTGGGAGTAGAAATGAGAAAAAGTGATAATGGAATTACATAATCGACCCCTTGGTCATGCAACTTCCATCTACTGTGAAGGTAGCGTTGGCGGGATCCGATTTTACAAATGTCACCTCCTATATCAGCTTTATTGTAAAACATCATGGTAAAACTATTTTTACGATCATGGATTTATCAAAGGGATATTATCAGCTAAAATTATCGAAGGAATCCATGCAATATACCGTGTTTGTGGTCGAAGGTCAAAGTTAATTTTTTTGTCGTTTACCTTACGGTTTGAAAATTGTTGGATCAGTGTTTATTCGAGTAATGAATTGTCTTTAATAAATCTTTTTCTGATGTAGTCACAATTTATGTAGATGATACTTTAGTTGCATCTACTGACATTGATCAATATTTTAGGAATTTAAGAAGAACATGTAGACGACTCAGTGAGTTTGGAAAAGACTTTGTTCCTTAGGAAAGAAGTTCCATTTTTAGGATTTATTTTAACATCACAAGGTGTTAATGCTGATCCTGAAAAGTTAGATGCACTTCAAAAAAAATTATAAAAATATTTATAAAATTGTAAATGATATTCATTAAATTACTAACGTTATAGTGGAAAATATACACGGTGTTTTTAGAAGTGGCGCATGTTTCAAGTTTCGCCTGGGTTACCCTAACTTAGTCACTACCCTGAAGGTTAAGTTACAGAAACTTAATCGTTTTTGCTATATATTTTTGAAAATAATCTGGCCAGCAGACCAGAAACTTAAAAGTTTAATTCTTGGTCAACCTTTTTCCAACCTCAAATCAAAATCTTGAAAATTTCGCTAATTTTTTAAATTTAGGAACATTAAATAACAGTATAACAAGAAAAGTGTTCCAAAATAAAAATAAAATAATATTTTAGTTAAACAAAATTTTTAGTTCACTTTTTATATCATTTACATAATACCTTTATACACACATTAAGGTATATTTTTATTTCGTTCTCCACTTTTTATTTTAAAAAATATTTTTTTTAAATATACATTTTAAGTTTAGTTCTTTAAAGAATATTTTATGTAGGGGAGAGTGGAAGCTGTGCTCCAGGTTTTGTTATACGAACATGAATTTTTTTTGACTATTCTATTATATAGAACTTTTAGTACAAGTACAAACACAACTTTTGGCATAATTGATTAATTAAAATTCAAAACGAAAATAGAAATTTTGCTTGCTTTTCGAAAATACTGAATTTAAGACTTTTCAAAAACAGTGGGGAGTTGTGCTCCACCATTGAAAATTGAAGAAAAAGATATATTTTTTAGAATATTCTTTATTTAAATTATAAAATATAAAAAAGTAAGATAACTAACATAAAATAAAGTAATAGATAAGATAATAAAAGATTAATTTTAGAAAATATAGATAAAATTAAATTATTTTAAAAATAATTGAATTAAACTGGGTAATTAATTTCATTTACAGTGAATACAGATGTAAAAAGTCTAATTTCACTAAAGAACAATATTTAAATTGCATAAAACATTCTAATTATTCATAAATACTGCGAAATAAAAATAAAGAGTGCGTATTAAAATTAAACACTGTTAAATATGATGTAAGGCATAATTCCCCATCAACGCAGAAGCACAACTCCCCATTTTCTACATTTTCGAAATAGTTGTAGAATAATTAATACATCGAATGTTTATGCGAATTTTTTTTTTGAACGTCGAAAAGTTATTGATGACAGCTAATTTTTATGCATCATACATTGTAATCACTTTGAATAAATTAGTGGAAATGACCTAAACATAAATATAAAGAGCCATAAAAAGTTTTAGAACAAAATTTTAAGGGGGGAAACTCGTGTAAATAATATTTTTTTTAGAATTTTTTTTTGCTTTAAAAATTAGTTTACTATCTGTAGAATATGATCCTATATTTCTAATCTATAATTAGATGTATGAATGTCGATAGTAAACATAAGTTTAACACTTCAGATGCAACCAAATGTTATGAGCACAAGATCCCTCTATTCTTTCGGTTTCTTGTCAATATATTTTTATTAATTGTCATTAGCAAGCACCATAAGCAAGTGATAATAAATCTTGGTTTTTGTGCAATAGTTATTTTCGAATACATAACGTCTTCAAGGCAATAGTTAAAACATTACTTTTATGTATCGAAAACTATATACGCGTTTTAATCGAAACGTGTTTTTTCGTGCGCCGTGCAATGTAACTCAGCCAATTTTGCTTCCTCGTGGAGGAAGCTTTGTAGTCCTTTCGTTTTTAAAACTTCTCAAAGTGGCGGAAACAAATTTTTTTCTTTATAGAAACATGTTATATGAGATCCTGATCAATTGTCCGGATGTATGTATGTGTGTGTGTGTGGATCCCTTTTTTGTTTAGAAGATAACTTTAACAGGTTTTAATGGATTTAGATAAAATTCGGTAGGCTCATTTATCATATTAATATCTCAAATCTGACCAAAGGATTTTGAAAAATACCCCGAAAAAAAATTTTATCGTCTTTTTTCCAAAAATTTTTTTTAATCGAAAAAATTTTTAAATAGAAAAATGTAAGGTTATATATAATAAAATCGTATTTCTTACGTCAAGACGAATCGATCGATATATATAAAGTATACATTTGAGGTAAATTTAAAGAATTAATGAAAGTTAAAAAATCAAAAATTCACATTTTGGCAATAAAATTTTGCTTTCTCCACGAGGAAGAAAATTTTTTTGCTGATCGTAAAGAGGAAGCAAAATGTTCATGTAATGAACATCTGAATTTACAACTTGTTTAACTGATTTTAATCAAACTTACCACAAATCTTCTTTATCTTACTGGCTATTGCATGACGAGATCTCTTGTTTTTTTTAAAATTTTTTTAACAATTGTTTTTGAACAAATCGAAGATTTTAATAAAAAATTTTTTTTATAAAGCTTATATTGTGTACTTTAAGGTATGCTTTACTTTAATTCAATAAACTTTACCAGTCTTTTAAAAAATTTCCCGAAAAAACGTGCATTTATACGAGTTTCCCCCCTTAACTCACTATCTGTAAAGACAGACAGCTTCTAAAGATTACGGGTACCAGTTAAAAAGTTTGTTCTTAACGAGAAAAAAATATGCCAATAGTTGAAATTTGTCATATTAATTTTCATAATAAAAAAGTTATGATGTAGCACGACTCCCCACGAGGCACAGCTCCCCACTCTCCCCTATTTATTATTATTTCTTACGCAATTAAAAGAGACTTCGATTTTTATCTACTTGTCAGCGTGACCAGTTATATCTTTGTTTCCGAATAGCAAAATATTTCAACAAAAGCGGTTATTTTGGTTATAACCGAATAGTCGGTTATTTCACTGTAATCGGTTAACCGTTTACACAGGCCTACAGAATTTTGGATTTTGTCAGACCCAGAAACCGGAATAGTTATTTTCGATGTAATTTGTCACGCTAAATCAAAAAAAAATCGGACAAGTGCGAGTTACACTCGCACTGAAATCGAGGGTTCCGTACTCGAAGCGAACTTATTTGGTATAAAAACAAATGTTTAAAAAATATGTGTTGTATGACAACTAATATAAGTGATACGAAGAGGAAAAATTTTCTTGAATTTTACAAAATTGTTGACGAGCCTACAGCTCGTCCCAAAAAAAAAACACTTTTTCAAAAATCTGCAAATATTCACACTCGTTACGAAATATACTATATTAATTCCAGAAAAATCAACTCCAATCATCCTCGCTATATTTTTTTGTAATCTACACGTAAAAATACGTCAAAATATATAAATTTGAATCACTGTAGAAAAACTTTTTTCGTTTTTTGCGGAAAAATACATTTTTTTCTGAAATTTATCATTTTTCTTCAAAAATTGGAAAAAAATTGATCATCAACTCCAATCGCGCTTACATTTTTTCCCTGTATTTTTCACGCAAAAATTGAGTTTTACAGCAAGTATGAACAGTCTGAATTGAATATTGTGTGCGCTAGGGAGAATAAATCATTTTTTTCGAAATTTTTGATTTTTCCTTGACAACGCTATGTAAATTAATCCGAATCAAGTTCGCTATAATTTTCCTGTAATTTTCACGTAAAAATACGTAAGTGTGTCAAATTTGAGCTCTTTATGTCAAAAGATGTGGCCGCTAGGGGGGGGGTACATAGTCATTTTTAGGCATTTTTCGTAAAAATTCATGGTTTTTCCTTGACAACGCTATGATAATCAACTCCAATCATGCTCGCTATATTTTTTTTGTAATCTACACAAAAAATACGTTAAAATATATAAATTTAATTTCCTTTAAATAAAATTTTGTTCGTTTTTGGTGGAAAAATACATTTTTTTCCTAAAATTGTCATTTTTTCTTGAAAAACTTGATAAAAAGTTAATCATCAACTCTAATCGTGACCGCTTTTTTTCCCCTGTATTTTTCCCGTAAAAATACATTTGTATACTAAATATGATCTGTCTGGGTTGAATATTGTGTGCGCTAGGGAGAATAAATTATTTTTTTCGAAATTTTTGATTTTTCCTTGACAACGCTATGTAAATTGATCCGAATCAAGTTCGCTATAATTTTCCTGTAATTTTCACGTAAAAATACGTAAGTGTGTCAAATTTGAGCTCTTTATGTCAAAAGATGTGGCCGCTAGGGGGGGGGTACATAGTCATTTTTAGGCATTTTTCGTAAAAATTCATGGTTTTTCCTTGACAACGCTATGTTAATCAATTCCAATCAAGTTCGCTATAATTTTCCTGTAATCTACACGCGAAAATACATATGTGTACTAATTTTCAGCCCTCCAGATAAATTTATGTGGCCGCTAGGGGGGGGGTACACGATTTCAAAAAAACCGATATTAATAGGGTTCCGAACCGAGTACGGAACCCTAAAAATGACAAGGAAATTACTCTATCACGTCAGCATTTTGAGATATTCTAACCTAAAAGCGTGAAAAATGAAGTTTTTGGTAATATTTGACCTTCTATAAAATCGAAAAAAATTTTTTTAATCATTGGTCCAAATTTCAAAAGAAAATATTATATTTCTCCTTTCAAAATTTTCTAGGTTGGATCTGATCCAATTTTTTTTCTCTGAGATACAACCATTTAAGTTTTACATTACATGAACTAAAATCCCTTTCAAAAAGAAAAATAAATTGCAAAGTACTCATGTCACTGAAATTTATTTCTCGGGGATTTTTGAGGTCGCTAATTACGAATCTGACGTCAGATTTTTGAATTTCAAAATGTCGGAACCCATATGGCGGACACTTTTTAAAAAAATTACCGAATTCGCTTGTCATTCATTACTTGGGGGTTTTTAGGGTCGCTGATTACGAATTGAATGTCAGATTTTTGAATCTGATATCACATTCGTAATTAGCGATTTTAAAACTTCCTGAGTAACAATTTTCAGTGCCATGAGTAGTTCGCAATTTATTTTTCTTTTTTAAAGGGATTTTAGTTCATGCAATGTAAAACGCAAATGGCTGTACCTCTGAGAAAAAAAATTGGATCAGATCAAGCCAAGAAAATTTTGAAAGAGGAAATATAATACTTTCTTTTGAAATTTGGACCAATGATTAAAAAAAATTTTTGTCGATTTTATAAAGTGTCAAATATTGCCAAACACGGCATTTTTTACACTTTTAGGTTAGAATATCTCAAAATGCTGACGTGATAGAGCAATTTTCTTGTCATTTTTGGATTTAGTGTGATAAATTACATCGGGAATGATCATTCCTGTTTCTGGGTCTAAAATTTGTAGGCCTGTGTTATTAACCGCACTATTAGTACCTCAAGAAAAAATATTTTCTTCTAGTTAAAAATTGTAAATAATTCGAGATACACTGAAAGACTTTTTGTTTCAAAAATTAATATAATTTGTTTAAAAATGAGAAAAACTGTTTTTGTACTATTTAGTCGGATGAACGTACTAGTTTCTAACCAAATAATCCCAAAAATTAGTATGGTCCATACTAATTTTTAGTTTTTTCTAGTCAGAAACTGGTGCGTTTATGCGACTAAGTATCACAAAAAAAAGTTTTCCTCATTTTGAAACAAACTATATTAATTTTTGAAATATAAAGTCTTTCAATATATTGAGTATAAATGGGGAGAGGAATGCTATTTTTTTCGACTTACTAAGGAATTCGTCTTAACGAGTTCCAAGTTATCGAGGTGCCACTGTATTATAAAGAGAAAAAAAATTATATTGTTTTGTTACAGGGTGAACCTTACATGATGGAGGTAAAGGATGCTACTTCTGGAGAAAATCAGGTTATTATAGGAAGCAAAAGATATGAGGGGTATTGTGTTGATTTGATGCATAAGATTGGTCAATTGTTAAAATTCAAACACACTTTTGAACTAGTAAAGGATAATAACTATGGATCATATGATCCAGTTAAGAAATCTTGGAATGGTCTTGTAAAGCGTATTTTAGACCGAGTAAGTACCACTTCCATTATACATTACAATAAATTATTTTTAGTTATAAATAAATGCAATAAAGTAAAGAAGACTTGGTTTCTGTGCTTTACTGAGAATCAACTTCTCAACTTGTGATCCTAGTTCAGCCAAAAATCTTTAAGACAATAAATTAGGTATTTTTAAACTTGCGAACAATTTTAAAAAAATGCCTTGATCTTCATATTCTTTCTGTCTGAACATACTTTTGAAGTTAGTCGTTTTTTGCGTATGTTTTTGTTTCGTAAAGTTTCTACTACTTTTTATTTTGGATTAATTTTTTTACATTACAAAATATTTAAATATGAGGCATTCTTCTTCAATCACCCAAACCAAAAAATTGACAGTTCTGGGGTTGGCTTGATACTTTGGTAAATTGTTGTCCTATATGAAAGTAATCCCATATAGCATCCTATATAGGATCCGATAAAATTTCCCAGAAAAAAAACTATATAAAATCCTTAAATTTTATAAGAATTTTTATAGGATCCTATATAAATTCGTATAGGAAAGTAAAACAGGATTTAATGTAGGAAATGACAAAGGAAAAATTGAAAAATCATGTAAATTCCTATGTGATTTTCTCTAAATTTTATCTCACATTATCTTATGTCAATTCCCCATGTCAATTCCTTATAAATTTCCTATCAAATTTCCTGTATAAAAACATACAAAAATTCATAATAATAACCTTAATTAAAATATTCTCATGTCAAATCCCATATTGTATCATGGGTGAAATCTTATTTTTCTTATATAGATAAAAAATAATATTTCATTTTTGAAAACTGCCGTCTGCATGTAGTATTCTACTGAAAATTCCTATATGAAATCCTATATTCCCTCTCAACAAACGGATATCCTGTTGGATGATGGGATATCCCAGGGACATCCCTAGGATATCTCAGGAATATCCCTGGGATATCCAAATTTCCATCCCGCGGGATTTCCTCGCGGATATGCGGGATATGCTTCAGAATGGAATACTACTTACAGTAAGAAAGAAGCGACAATGATTTTTTATGTATTAAAAGAACAACTATTTTCAAAAATATATTTGTTCTAGAAATTATTTTAATATGATTTTTTAATTTATAAATTAATAACAGTACGATTTTTATGAAAGAACAAAACATCTCACAACATAACCTGAAACTTTCTTATTGCTAATAAAAAACTTGGTGTTCAGCATATATAAAATAACTGTTTGAAAACTATATCAATACACAAAACAAACGTTGATTTTATTTATTAATTTTTCACGGAAAAAACTTGCTATTTCAAAATCATGACTAAAAATATATACATGAACACTATTGCGTCACTTTACTTTACACTTGATACTATGAAAAACATTTAAACTTTTAAAAAATTTTGTTGAATATACACTAAACTTATTTTGAATTTAACGAAAACACAAGAAATTACTTGATTTAACTCCAAAAACATTTAAAAGAAAATAAAATAAAGGACGCGTTATCCTACACGTCAACACTCTAGGCCTTAGTCCGCGATCTTAGAACGCAATCATATGTTTGTTCCCTGTACATGCGCGATAAATAAATCCCGCGGGGGACATCCCAGAGATATCCTACATGGGATATCCCTGGGATATTCAAATTTCCGTCCCGTGGGATATCCCTGGGATGTCTCAGGGATAGCACGGAATGAAAATTGGACATCCACGGGATATCTCATGCTCTGAGGGTTGTTTCCTTTATATAAATCCATGTGAAATCATATGTTTACACGGGTTTTCATATGAGATTCGCCATAGGATTTTTCCAAGGAATTTTTTGTGTTATTTATATTAACAATTTAATTTTTAAGTAGTCTTAAATAAAAAAATTTCTCGAGTTCCAGTTGACCGATACACATATGTATTTTTGCGTGTAGATTACAGGAAAAATATAGGGAACCTGATAGGAATTGATTATCATAGCGTTGTCAAGGAAAAACCATGAATTTTTACGAAAAATGACTATGTACCCCCCCTCTAGCAACCACATCTTTTAACATAAAGAGCTCAAATTTGGCACACTTACGTATTTTAACGTGAAAATTACAGGAAAAATATATCGAACTTGATTCAGATCAATTTACATAGCGTTGTCAAGGAAAAATCAAAAATTTCGAAAAAATTGATTTATTCTCCCTAGCGCACATAATATTCAACCAAAACTGTTCATATTTGCTGCAAAACTGTATTTTTGCGTGAAAAATACAGGGAAAAAATGTAAGCGCGATTGGAGTTGATGATCAATTTTTATCAAATTTTTGAAGAAAAATGATAAATTTAATAAAAATTGTATTTTTCCGCAAAAAACGAAAAAAATTGGACAAGTGCAAGTTACACTCGCACTGAAATCGAGGGTTCCGTACTCGAAGCAAACTTATTTGGTATAAAAACAAATGTTTAAAAAATATGTGTTGTATGTTAAATAATACATGTGATACAAAAAGAAACAATTTAAAAAAAAAATTTGAGAAAATTGTTTCTCCTTTGGTATAAAAACAAAAAAAAATTTTAAATATGTGTTGTATTTCAAATAATATAAGTGATACAAAAAGGAACAATTTTGTAAAATTTAAGAAAATTGTTCCTCTTCGTATCATTTATATTATTTGAAATACAACACATATTTAAAATTTTTTTTTGTTTTTATACCAAAGGAGGAACAATTTTTTCAAATTTTTTTTTTAAATTGTTTCTTTTTGTATCACATATATTATTTAACATACAACACATATTTTTTAAACATTTGTTTTTATACCAAATAAGTTCGCTTCGAGTACGGAACCCTCGATTTCAGTGCGAGTGTAACTCGCACTTGTCCAATTTTTTCTAATTATTTATTCTTGATTCTCAAATTTTTGGTTGCGAACCTATAATATCGCACCTAATTTTAAGTGTCATTTAAATAAATTGTTTAGTGAGGATGGTAATTTTGTTTTGAATTTTAATATTGTAGTTAAGATGGTAAATAGGTGTCTCCTATTAAGTATTTCATTAACCTAATCATATCTGATAAGGTAGAAATTTAATAGACCAACAGTCAAGTTTTTATGTACGAAACTCGTACAAATATTTTCGTACATGGTTTCCGAAAAAAGTGGGTCGTTTCTCGTTGCTCGGGTATGATCCCAGAACCTTCTTATTGTTGGTAAGATGTTCTACCAAATGAGCTACAGATATACCCGATTCCACTCAATTCAGAAACCATGCACACTATTTAGCGCAGCTAGTCTACAATTTTTGTTATTGCTGGAGCATATTTTATATATTTTCTTTTTTTAAATGTTATTTTTGCTCCTTTTATAGACGATAATATGATCAGTATAATATTAATTATACATCTTTTTCTTATAGCGCATCCGTTACTATTCTGCGCAGCCTTTACTAATGCAATGACATAATTTATTTATAAAGTAGAGTTATTAGTTTTCCTCATAGTCGAATTTTTTAAAAACATGTGTTAAATATTATTGTAATACTTCTTGGTAAACAATGTTTCTTAAATTAATTCCTTTTTCATTGACTATCTTTTTTTATTTGTTTTTAAGTGAGGAAAATTTTACTCAAATAAACAACAAATTACAAATCACAATTTTACTTTTATTAAAATGATAGAAAAAAGGTCTGTAATTCTAGAATATTGGAAAGATTGGCTTTGAGATTTGTTTATTGTTGAAGCAAATCCAAGCCTTATTGGAAATTGCTTTTTTGACATTTGAAATGGCATTTCTTCGTTAGACTGTGACAATATAATTCGTGGCAAAATTACAATCTCATTTTTATAATTTCCCTTTAGTACTTGTGCATGAATATAAAAACTACTCATTTTAATAACTATTAGTCTTGTTCCATTACAAAGACCTTAAAAAGTATTAGACCTTAAAAGCATCATAATTTCTCCAATCTTTATTATTAATTTGTGAGGAGGAAGTCCATTTGGAGTAAAAGTATTTAATACTTTAATTTGCATTAAGTTACTTATTGTCACACTTTTCATCTTCTTCAGATGAATCTATACTTAAATATACTCTAAATTCACCTGTCATTCATTTAACATCATTATTTAATTCAAATACATCATTATTTCTTGGTGATAATTTTACTTTTTCTTGTATATCACATTCATTTGAGTCTATGGATTTTATATAAATTTCAGTAATTAGATCATCATTACATATTATTTCATTAGGTTATTTTACATCGAGTTCTCAGTCTCAGTTGGAGACACACGAGGAGGTAGCAGACAGGAAGTTCCTAGTCGAAAAAGCCCCTCGTAGAACAATAAGACACTCGACAAGGAGAAGTTCGGCCAGTCCCTTCTAGAAGCCCGCTGAATTCAAGAGTTGGACTAGGTAAGGAGGCCGAACAGTCTTGATGGGGAAGTGAGGGCGGTGAGAAATATAATTGTCACCGCCTGCGATGCGTCAATGCCGCGTCGCAATGGCATATTCCCCAAGAAGAGTTCCTTGCACTGGTGGTCAGGAACGTTGGCTTCCTTGCGAAAGGCATGTTTCAGAGCAAGAAAGACTTATACCCGATACCTTTGCTCAAGAAAGGGCGACAAACCTCTAAATGTTGTGGACCTCGCCAGAGAAGGGAAGAACAAATTGGGTCCAGATAAGAAGAAGAGTTTCTGCGCGTTGGTAGCAAATGACATACGGAACACGTTTAATTCCGCGAGATAGGAAGATCTCATCGAGTCGATGATACAGAAAGGTATACCGCCCTACCTGCCAACTCGGCGGAAGCTCTGAGGACATTGGTGAACGAATGTCTGCGGCTAACAAAATGCTGGATGGAAATCAGAGGTTTTCAAATGGCCCTGGAAAAGATCGAAGCATTGCTGGTCATAGACAGACGTGGTTATAAATCCCCACGAATCGTGATAGACGAATTCGAGGTCAAGTGGAGGAGACAGATTAAGTACCTAGGTGTGGAACGTGATGGAAGGTTAAAGTTCTATCACCACATGGCTACGGCGTTAAAAAAGGCGATAGCGTGTGCGGCTAATTTAGCACAGGTGATGCCAAATGTTGGAGGTCCCCATGAAAAGAAAAGGAGACTGGTGGCGAGTGTCGCTCACGCTGAGTTGCTTTACGCAGCACCAGCGTAAGCCCCCTTCCTGAGAACGAATAGATGTTCAACCATCCGCAGTAAGATGCTGTCCGCGCAGAGATGCATTAGTTCGCGTATCGTCTCTGCTTATTGGGCAGTATCTACGAGCGCTATGCAGGTCCTTGCAAGTGTCCCGCCAGCAGATCTTTTGGCGCTTGAGAGAGAGAAAATTATTCTCCTTCTCAAAGAGGCGAATTTCTCGGAAGAGGAAGATCGACCCAGCAAGGACCGCATCGAAGCGAGGCACAGGCTCGTCGAAAAATGTCAGGAAAAATGGGACGGGGAGGTAAAAGGTCGATGGACTTATCGCCTTATACCGACACTCGCCACTTGGTTAAGTAGGAACCATGAAGAGGTATCCTTCTATTTGACATAAGCGCTGACAGGTCAAAGGTATTTTAACTCGTACCTGCAGCGCTTTAAGAAAAAAGATAGTGAGGAGTGTGCTTACTGCCAGTTCCCTGTGGACAACGCAGAGCACACCCTCTTTGCCTGCAGTAGATGGGACTTGGAGAAGCAGGCCATGTTCACCGGTGTAAACGCTACAGTTACACAGGAGAACATGGTAGCGCTGATGATCCAGTCGCTGGAAAACTGGCGGCTCATCGAGACCTTTATCATCTCTATTATGATGAGAAAGGATCACGATGGCCTCAGAAAGGAGTAATTAACAGGACATTTTATTTATTCTATTTATATGTTCATTTTATTATTTATTTCAGTCTTTTTACAGTGTTATATTATATTTTATCTGTTCATTTGTCTTTTTACAATTTTAATTTTGACTTCGTTTATTTTATTGTTTTATTTTTATTTATTGGCTTATAATTGTTTTTCTTTTCTAGTGTGCTGTTAATTCCGCTTTGACATTGAAAATTTTATTATTTTAAATTTATAACGCAGGATGTCCGCAGGACTGGACGAAGTCGCTTTGCGACAGAGTAGGAGCGCCACCCTCAAAGACCAAAGTCTTCCCGACAGTTCCGAGGGTGGATAAAGGGCTCCCAAGAAGGGTTGACGGGTTTTAGTGGGTCGGGGCTGGTAGTATTTCGCCAGCTTATTTTGTATTGTGTTCCTTTTTTTACCAACCCCATATAACCTTGGCATGCAGAAGCCAGGGTATCTGTAAACAGATTTCCCAAAAGTCCCTAAACAAAAAATATATAATATAATATAATGCAAAATAATAATCTTTGCTAAGGTTATGATTATTAAATTGGGCTAAGCAATAAGGCGCTGCATGGTGATATAGAAACAAAGTATAATTGCAATCTAATATTAGAATTTCAGTTAACAGAAATGATAAAGTTTAAAATGAATTTAATTATAAAAAGTATATTATAAAATTTTAGAAAATAAATTAATAACTGAAATAAGTTTTAAAAAAATTAATAGAAAAAATTAATTTAAAAAACTTTTGAATTACACAGGCACACAAAAAGTAAAATGTGGTTTGGCCGAGACACTACACTAGTCTATTTTCATGTATTTTTTCATGCTGAATCCGAATCTGAAGTCAGAATTATCAGATTGGCTTTTATTTTTGAGATAAACCCAAAAAACTGCTCAGAAACAAAAATAAAAAAATTTTTGAATGTCACTGCGATAGTGTGAATTCATATTCAGCGTGAAAAAATACATGAAAATGCACTATCGTAGTGTTTCGGCAAAAAAATTTCTTTGAGCTAAAATCGACAAAAACTGATAAAAATTCTGAATTAGGGGCACAGATAATTTTTTTTGCCGAAACACCACGATTGTGCATTTTCATGTATTTTTTCACGCTGAATCCGAATTCGAAGTCAGAATTGACAGATTGGTTCAAATTTTGAAGATATTTCCAGAAAACTGATTTTGAGTATTTTGAGTTTTTTGTTACTTGCGTTTTTTTGCAATTATCTCAAAAATTTGAGCGAATCTAACAATTGTGACTTTGGATTCGGATTCAGCGACAAAAAATACATAGAATTACACTATCGCAGTGACATTCAAAATTTTTTTAACTTTTTCATTTTATTTTTCTTTCTGAGCAGTTTTTTGAGATTATCTCAAAAATAAAAGCCAATCTGATAATTCTGACTTCTGATTCGGGTTCAGCATGAAAACATACATGGAAATAGACTAGTGTAGTGTTTTGGTCAAACAGCTTTTTATTTTTTGTGTGCCTGTGTTATTAAAATTGTTGTTATAATTATAACCATAAAACATTTAATATTTAACTATTGTCATTTCATCCTTCAATGAGAATGATCGCAATTATGATCAATTTTATACAATATTAATAAAATTTAAATTTAAAACATAAATTATAAATAATATACATTAACTACAATAAGTACAATTTCAACCGAGCGAGCGTTAGCGAGCGAGGAATACATCGCTAGTTAATTATTAATTTAACACCTGTTTATCCGAAAAAGTTCATATAGAACTTGTTGGATGCGGATTTCAATAAGCAGTGTAATGATATTTTTAAAATTTTTTTAATTTTATTTGTTCGTAAAATATTTCATTTTTATTAACTTTTATTAGATAGGGTAAGTCCGGGGGAGATGTCCATGCGGGAGAGATGGCGAATTCAAATATTTTATAGAATTTGCTGCTAGGTATCGCTTATTAAAGATTAGTTCGCTTTGTTTTGTGGTAAAACACAAGTAAAAGATAAAACTTCACGAAAAATATTGAAAAAGTATGTAAAAATCTGATTTGTTATTTTGACTAGTTCGGAAAAAAGTGATGAGTTTACGTTTCTCACTGGGGTTATGTTATTTTATAGAATAATTTTGAATTTAATTGTTTTTGTAAAGTACATGACCCAAGCTTTGTCATAACTTTATATTTATTCAAAAATTTTATTTATATATTTATATTTTAGTTGTGTCAATTTGTCTCCTGACATTAGTAGAGATGGACATGTTTTTTCGAGGAGAGATGGCCATACTGTTTAAGTTATTATTGGCACCCTTGAGATTCGTGTGTTCGCTAAAAAAACATTAATTCTGTAGCAAATTATCATTCGTGTCGTTTCCGTTTCTATTCTTAACACAACACATTTACACATTCTTTTTTAATGTTTCTAGTCTCTAAAACATTTAATTAATTAATTTAATTTAATATGAATAATTTATTATTAATTAAATTAAATATTTAATCTTTGTGATGGGGGAAGGGAGGAGAATGGAGAGTTGCTAGTTTTTGGGATCACTGAATCCAAATCTAATTTCAAAAATGAAAAAAATCAAAACGGCGGATCTAATATGGTGTAACAAGTTTTGTTCATGAGAATATTTTATAATGAGAAACTGGGTCCTATCCGGACACGAAAACATTTAAAAAGTTTTAGTATCGTGTTTGAACACGAAAACTATTGATTATTTTAAAAGTGTCGGGTGTGGACACGAAAACATTTAATTATTTTAAAAGTATCGTGTCCAGACACGAAAACATTTAATTATTTTAAAAGTGTCATGTCCGGACACAAAAACATTTAAAAATTTTAAAAGTGGCTTGTCCGGACACGAAAACATAATTTTTTTAAAAGTGTCTGGTCGGGACACGAAAACATTTCATTAATTTAAAAGTGTCCGATCAGGACATGAAAACATAAATTATTAAATGTGTTTGTGATTGACCACGACAATACACAAAATTGATTTGGCGTTTTGTTTCGTTTTCGTGTCATTCCCTGATTACAACAAAACACTCCAACAAAGATTTTCGAATTTAAATATGATCAAATAAAATAATCACTATGATGTAATCAAATCTTAAAAACGTTTATAAACAATCATAACACAGGTCTACAAAATAAGACTTTTTTATATATATAGCGGAGTGGTTTCCCATGTATTTTTGTATGCTGAACCCGATTCCGAGTTCCAAAATTGCGTATCACATCAGAATTTTGAATAAAGCGGAGGTAAAGTCACCAAAAACAGTGTTTTTGAGGGTTTTCATTATTTTTTTATTCCTTAACCAGACGTGCTAGACATTTCCATATATGCTTAAATTAAAGCTTAGATCGTACATTTTAAGACTCATTTATGCAGGATTAAAAAAATTTGAAATTTTGAAAAAAATGGGGGTAAATACCCCAAAAATCTTTTTATGTGACTTGAACCTAATTTTTTTTCCTTGCGCATATGAGTAAAGTGTAAGAGTCTTAAAGTGTTAGATATAAGCTTTAATTTAAGCCTATATATAGAAGTCTCTATCACGTCAGGTTAAGGAGAGAAAAAATACTGAAAACCCTCAAAAACACGGGTTTTCGAGACTTCACCTTCACTTTACTCAAAATCCTGACGTGATAAGCAATTTTGTAACCCGGGATCGTGTTCAGGACACAAAAATAAATTGAAAACCACTCTGATATCTCAAAAAAATACCTTGTAGGCTTGTTGTGTTGGTGAGACAGACAAACAGAGAGCGCTTATCGAAGACTGCATTTAGTGCAATGATTGTCACCTCACAGAAAAAAGCTGGTGTAATTTTTTTGCGGGTAATTTTCTCCAATGCTAAAACCCATAAGATTTAACCCAGATTTAGGGTAAAATTTGTTGCGTGTTATTTTAACATCAATTCTGGTGTTAAAAAAACACTTTGTTTTCCCTGTGCTGTAGCTTCATAAAAATTGCACTGAATTTAATGATAAATGTTCGAAATGTGGTCAGAAGAAGAAAAGAAGACATTAATCACTTTAAATTAAGAATTCTGATAAAGCGAAAAGCCAAAGAATGATTTTAAAGTATTGGCCATCTCTCCCGTACGCCTATGGCCATCTCCCCCGTACATTCCGGGAGAGATGACCAAACGTGTTTTTTTAAAAAATATTAATTTTAAGATTGTTTAAATTTAAAAAATTTATCATTTCTATTATTATTTGTAAGTTAAATGTTCAATGTTTAATTAGCAATGAAAGTTAATAAATAAATCACTTTCTTCTTGTTTTTACAGGCCTTTAAAAAAACTATGGCCAACTCCCCCGGACTCACCCTAATTAATTAATATCTCGAAAACAAAAAATAATGCCTTCTCAAAATTTTAACCATCGATTTATCACGACTTGAATAATATTCATGATTCTTTCGCGCTTCAAAAAGAAGGAAAACATGTTTAAAAGTTATAAACTTTATTTTTTAAACAAATTGTTTAAAAATTAATATTTTTTTAAAAATAATTTGTATCTTAAATTTAAGGTCTTCTGCACAGAAGCAATAGAGCCACGGTTGCGCGACTAGAGTTCAACTTCATAGTTTTGCAAAGCCACAGTTATTATTTTTTATCTTTTTTCGTAATTGACGTACATTATTTTTCTCAACCGTTTTCGACTCAGGGATATGTGAGAAATAAGAGACAAATTCTTTTTTTTCTCTAAGACACGCAGAACATAATTTGTTATTAACAATTTATAAACAAATAATGTAAATAATTATTTAAAAAAATATTTTTAAAAACAAAAATTGTTTTTAAAAACTGCATTTCATGACGAGAAAACCCCATTTTTTATTTTTAATTCGGTCAACTGGAAATAGAGAAAATTTTTTTTTAATTAAGACTACTTGAAAAGTAAAAAAAAGTAAAAAAAAGTAAAAGTAAAAAGTAAAAGAAATCATTTTCAAAGAAAAAATAAAGTATTTTTTTGTTAGGTGATCCGTTGCAGAAATTCTGGCACTATAATGAATTTTAAAGCATTTTTCACGTTCTTTTCAATAATCTACAAGAAACTTGAGAAAATAATTTTTTCACCCCTTTTTTAAAATCAACCCTTATTTTTCAATTTTCATTCCTTCGGGTACTTAAAAAAAAATTTTTTTATTGGAAAGCTGAAATTTTTTCCAATAAGCTACGTAAATATAAAAGTGGGACAACAATAATTTTTTAAGAAACATAATATTAAAGTAGGCGATGCTCCCGCGCAATCGACTCAATGGTGCATACTTGTTTTGTTACGCATCTATATTATTCTTATATTTACTTCAGTAATACCTCTCTGCATTCCTCAGGGTTAAGAAAATTACTTTTAATTAATAAAATTAATTAATAAAGTAATTAATATATTTTATTAATTAAAAAAATGCGATTATGTTTATTTCACTAAAGAAAGTTTCCTTCATAAATTTCTCAACGTAAAAAGTATTAGAATTTTCCAAAAAAAATTCCTCCACGCTTTTCTCAACAAAAAATGGAATAAAAAATCAAAAAAGGTTGTTAAAGACGGAAGTTAATTAACAATAGTTAATAATTTAAAGATAAAATAGTAATATTTAGAAAAGTACTCAAATTTTACTATTAATAATTCCGCTTATAGGTAAGCTCTTCGCCTAAACAATGTTTAGTAAAAGGTTGTGGACTACCTCTCAGTATATTATTGATTCAATAAACTCTGATAGACGGTGTTTCATAAAAAAAAGTATTAAAAAGAGAGATGAGAGAAAGACATTAAAAGGTGACTAAATAAAACAGAACTGAATTAGCACAAAACAAAGAATACATTTATTCATTCAACCCCCAAAACAGTACAATTAGTTCTCCAAAATTGATTATTGGTAAAAAAATGTTTACAAATAATTCAGCATTTACATTTAACTAAACTAATAATAGTTTAAGGTCCGGTTTCACCAACGGCGATTAAAGCCAATTTAAACGCTCATGATTGGTCGGTTAGGGATTTAATCGCTGATTAACTTTTAACCGGAATTGATGAAACTGGCCCTTAGTCTATTTTTAACTCTACAAATAGATAAAGGGAAAATTTATTATTACACAGCCACACTAAAAAATCAGGAAAGATGCAGGCGCAAAGCGCCTACATCTAGGGTTTCGTGGCTTTTTAATTTCAGATAAAAAAGTATTTGTATATAATAAATAATTGATAATTACTTTATTTGTGAATTGCTATGGTTTATATGGTAATTGTTGCTATGGAAACGGTTGCTTTGGTAATGGTTGCTATGGAAACGGTTGCTATGGCAATGGTTGCTATGGTAATGGTTGTCATGGAAACGGTTGCTATGAAAACGGTTGCCATGGTGTACAACGGACGGACGCCAAAGTGTAAGTATGAGGCTTTCGGCCCTAGGCCACGAAACCCTAAATAGTTTGCTGTTTCTTGAATTAGACATACCTTTCCTATAGTATTTTGGCCCGCTGAAAACGAATATGAAGTGATATTAGACCTGCCATTTTGTGTTTTGAAAAACCGTCCTCGAATTTGTGATCAGCAACCCAAAAAACTCACGAGTAATAAGTTTTAAGCGAATTAAGTAAGATGGAATAATAATAATAATAATTTTTGAGTGAAAGTGAAAGTTTTAGTGAAAAATTTTTGAGTGAGTGAGAGTGAGAGTGAAAAATTTTTGAAAAAGAGTAAGAGTGAGAGTGAAAGTGACATTGAAAAATTTTTGAGTAAGAGTGAAAGTGAAAAATTTTTGAGTGGAAGTGGGCAGTGAAAGTGAAGAATTTTTGAATGAGAGTAAGAATGATAGTGAAAAATTTTTGAGTGAGAGTGAGTGTGAGAGCGAGAGAGAAAAATTTTTGAGCGAAAGTGAGAGTAAGATTGAGAGTTAAAAATTTTTGAGTGAGAGTAAAATTTTTTATAAAGAACGTGAAAGTGAGAGAGAAAATTTGTTGAGTGAATGTGAAAGTTAGAGTGAAAAATTTTTGAATGCGAGTGAGAATGATAGTGAAAAATTTTTGAGTAAGAGTGAGAGAAAAAAATTTTTGAGTGAAAGAGAATGATAGTGAAAAATTTTTGAGTGAGAGTGAGTGCGAGAGAGAAAATTTTTTGAATGAGAGTGAGAATGATATTGAAAAATTTATGAGAGAGAGTGAAAGAGAAAAATTTTTGATTAAGAGTGAGAATGATAGTGAAGAATTTTTGAATGAGAGTAAGAATGATAGTGAAAAATTTTTGAGTGAGAGTGAGAGAGAAAAATTTTTGAGCGAGAGTGAGAGTAAGATTGAGAGTTAACATATAATTAACTAAGTAAAGAAATAAAAAATTAAATAAAATTTTTATGTTAGAATTGAAAAATTTATTTAACCCTTTAAGGTGCAAATTAATTATCGTAATAATAATTCCTCATCACATAGCATTTTTAAAGTTTTTGGGATACTGATTATGAATATGATATCCGTTTTTTAAAATCCAAAATGGCGGATTTAATATGGCGGCCAAAAAAATTTATAAATTCATCGGATTCGTTTAAAACAGTTTCCAAAGGGGTTTTCGGGGTCGCTGATTACGAATATCATGTCTGTTTTTGCAAATTAAAAATGTCGGATGAAATTTAAAAAATTCATCAGAGCGTTTTTAATCTCACTACATTACTCAGGAGTTTTTGAGAACGCTCGTTATGAATATAATGTTAGATTTTAATAATTCAAAATAGCGGATCTAATACCACGACGAAAAAAATTCAATTAGTTTGGAATTTCTCGAAAGTTGTTATTTAAGGATTTTCGGCATTGCAAGTTTCCAATTAAAGTAAATATTTCTACCGTTTAGGGAAGGTGTATAGATAAGTTGTAATAGATTGTATAGACTATTTCATTCATAATAGTAGTCCAAAATGAATAAATGGACGCGCTTGGAGCATAAAAATTAGTTCTAGTAGTTATAATAAAATTAATAGAATGTAAATCAAACAATCATTAAAATGTATACTTGTTAATTTTTTTTCTATATAAAAGAATTTTTAACACAGTCAAACAGTCGTAATATTTACTAACTAAAACATCGTTTTATATACATGTATATTATTTGACCTCAAAAATTATTTGTGCACTTTATTTTATTTTTTATACTCTTTATGTACCTTTTTACCTTTCTACCTTTTTATATTTTCAAACATTTTATTATGCTTAATTATCTAGTTATAAAATCCTTAAATAGTCATAAAATAATTATATTTATTATAACTTTCGTTCCATAAATTAAAAATATCTAAACAGATATTTGAAAATCAAATTAATATAAAATAATATATTATTATTAGGTTGATAAAAGTTGGGCAGCAATATTGCAGCAAAAAGTAAGGTCAAAGAAAAAGGAGAGGAAGGAAAGTATGGAGATAGATAAATGAGGAAACAGGTAATGAGGTGAAGAAAGACGGCAATAAAATGGAAGGCGTAATGGGAAAATTAGGGGAGCTTGTGAAGACGCTGATGGAAGTGGGGGAAGAGACAAACAAAAGAATGGAGAGATTAAGCAAAGAATTGAATGATAGTAGGAACGAAAATAGAGTAGGGGAAAAAATAAGGGATGAGAAGTTAGAGCGTTTGAGTAAAGAAGCGAAGAAAAGCAGAGAGGAAAACAGGGAGAGGGATAATGTAAGGAATTAGAAGATGAAGGAAATTAAAGAGGAGATAGGGGGTATAAGGGATATGTGGGAAGATTGGAAAAATGAATGGAAAAGAGAGAAAGAGGAGATGATGGGACGATTGGCGGAACTGGAAATGAAACAGTGTGTGAGAGAAAAAGAGAAAAAAGAGGATATGATAAAGATAGAGAAGAGGCTAGAGTATCTGGAGTCGGGAGGTGTAGAGGAAGGCATAAAGCAGAAGAGAGAGGGGACAAATGGAAAAGGGTTGGAAGCAAAGGTTAGAGAACTATCCAGGCAGGTGAAGCAATTGGAGAGGGAGAAGAGAAAATGTGAGAATGTGATAAGGGGGTTAAAAGTAAAAAGAGAGGAAAGAAAAGCAGAAATAGAAAAATTATTGCAGAATATCGGGACAAGGGTAAATATTAAAGTATCAAGGGAATAGAAGAGGAAGGCAAAGATATACCAAAGGTGTGGTTGGTGCAGTTGAGGAGCGCAGAGGAGAGAAAAGAAGTAATGTTGAACAAGTTGACGTTGAAAAGGAAGACAGGAGAGGATTGATGAGGACAAGACTAGGATAGAGAGGAAAAACGAGTAGTTTTTGAGAGATAAAGCATGAGAGGAAAGAAGAAAGGGTAAGGTGGTGAATGTAGGTAGGGAGTGTATATGAGTTGAGGGAGTTAGGTTGACGGTGGAGGATATAAAGGCAGGTGCGGAAAGTAAGGAAAAATTGGGGTTTGGAGGAACAGCAGAGAGAAAAGATGAGAAAGGATCAACGAAAGGATAAAAGTGGGTTTTTGGAACATTGGAGGATGGAAGCATAAGGATAAAGGATTTTGGAAGGTATTAAGGGGGTGGGATGCGGTTTTTTTTATTGGAGACATGGGCAAATAAAAAGAAGTCGGAAATATTGAGAAGAAGACTGCCAAAGGATCATAGATGGAGTATACGAGGGGCAACGAGAGGGTTTTCAAAAGGGAGAAGTGCGGGAGGAATGATTTCAAGGGTGAGGATCGGGATTAAAGAGGGTAAAGGGGCGGGGTATGAAGGAGAAGGAGGGTGTATGATAAGGTCCATAAAAGTAGGGTGAGACAGCTGGACATGGTAGGAATTTACAGAAGAAGAGGGGAAGACGGGGAATGGAAAAACTTGGAGAAGATTATGGGTTGTAGCAAGAATAGGATGGTTTTAATAGGGGGGGATTTAAATGCATGGACTGGGGAATTAGAAGGAGGAGTGTGGAATGAAGAAAAGAACAAATATGAGAGGAGGTCCAGACACAAGGAGGTGGATAGCGAGGGTAAAAGATTGGTGGAGTTGGTTCAGGAATGTGGATGGACGATTTGTAACGGCAATATGAAGGGAGATGAAGAGGGAGAATTTACGTTTATGGGGAGGGGGATGCTGTTATTGATAATGTGTTGGCAGAGGAGAAGGTTAAAGAAAAAATAATTAGGATGAAGGTAGGAAACGAGATTGGATCAGATCACTTTCCGGTGACGGTGGAGATAGGGAGAGAATGGTATAAAAGGAATGAAAGAAGGAAGAAAGAGAAGAAGGAAGAGAAAATGCTAATGGGAAAATGGAGCATAGTAAAACTGAAGGAGTTTGAGAATTGCCTACAGAAGGAATGGATAGAAGGAAAGGAGGAGCAAAATGTCAACGAGAGGATAGATACGGTAAGAAAGAATATCGAAAAGTTGAAGAAGGAAATAGGATAAGAAGGGGAGAGGGAAGAAAAAAGAAAAGGGTAGTGGAATGAGGATTGCGCGACAAGCAGGAATAGGATGAAGGTGTATATCAAAGACTGGAGCAAAGGAAAAATTGATAGGAAAGAGTATATGAGGATACAGAGGGAACATAGGAAACTGATAGAGCAGACGAAAGAGGAGGACAGAAGAAAATTCATGGAAGAGGTGGAAAAAGCGGTCAGAGAGAGAAGAGAGTGGGACGTTATAAATAAGGAAAGGAAAAGAAGAGAAATGTTGAACAGAAGTATTAGTATGAGAGAATAGACGAGATATTTTGAGGGGTTAAGTGGGGGGTAAACAGTAGAGTTGTGGGAGAGAGAAGGAAGGTGATAAAAGAGGATGGGGTAGCAGAGATAAGTATGGAGGAGGTGGAAGAAGCAATAGGGAGATTAAAAAGGAACAAGGCAGCTGGTAATGACGGAATTAAAGCGGAGAGTGTAAGGTACGGGGGAGGTGGTAAAGAGGGAAATTTGGAATATTGTCAACAAGGTGTGGAAGGCTGAGGGGTAGCCAGAAAAATGGAAGTTGGGATTAATAGTGCCGTTGGTAAAAAAAAGGGAAAGGGAAGAAAGTGGAAGATTATAGGGAAATAACTTTGATGCCGGTGGGCTATAAAATTTACGGGGAAATTTTAAGAAATAGGCTAGAAGCAAACATAGAGAGGGCGGGGGGGATTCCTCATAATCAGGCGGGTTTTAGAAAAGGGATGGGAACGAGGGACCATATTTGCACCTTAAATTATCTGGTAAATAGAAATTTGAAAGGGGAAAAAGGGAAGTTATTAGGGTTATTTGTTGATTTTAAAGAGGCGTTCACATCGGTTAATAGGGAGGTATTGTGAAAAACATTAAAGGAGAGGGGCATAGAGGGGGGACTAATAGAAAGGGTGAAAGAATTATATACAGATGTTAAAGCAAGGGTGAGGATTGGAGAAGTAGGGGAGGTTTTCTGGATGGGAAGAAGATTGCTACAAGGATGCCCGCTGAGTCCATTATTATTTAGTTTATTGATGGCAGATTTAGAAGAGAGATTGAAGAAGAGAGGAAAAGGAGGAATAGTGTTGGGTACAAGACGAATGTTTTCTTTAGCGTATGCGGATAATGTGTTGTTGGCAGTGAGTGAAAGTGGGATGAGATTGTAGATGAATGAATTTGAGTGTTATGTGAGAGTAAAAGATTTGTGGGTAAATGTAGAGAAAACGAAAATGGTGAGATTCAGGAATAAAAAGAGTGGGTTGGCGGATGTATTGAGGCTGAATGGTAGAGAGGTAGAAGAAGTGAATAAATTTTACTATTTAGGTTTTTGGTTTGGATGTAATGGAGCACATGATTTGCATGTGAGTAGTAGGGTAGAAAGAGCTGGAAGGATAATGGGTCAAGTATGGAGAATAGGACTCTGCGGTGTAGGAGATATGTTGAGGAGAGAGAGACCAGAGGAGACCGAGATAAATCGAAGTGGGAAAAGGCAAGGGAATGGGCCATTAAGGAGGGAAACAATTACGATAAAGGGTGGTACGGGTTGGAAGGAGAAGGACAGAAGGGAAAGATGGGCAAAAATATAGGAGTCACGATACAACCGATGGTACAAGATGGTAAAAGGAGTAGGGGTACCAAAGTATGAGAGAGACAAAATGGCAAAGGATGGTGAGATTTCGAATGGAAGAGGGAATGAGGGAATGCAGGTACTGGATGGAAAGGGAAGAGAGATTGTGCAGAGTATGCAGGTATGAAGTAGAGGATTGGGACAAACGCGACAAACCGAATTTTTTGTTAATTCTTCTGAAAACTACATCCAGCGCAGTTGAATCGTTGCCTGGGCCCATAACCTGTTGGCATGCAGATTATTTAGAGCAGGATGTAGTCAATAATAATACACAATAACGGCTAAAAATAGTCGTTTATTAAGAGCACGAAGACGTTCAAGACGGTCACGGTCGAAGAAAAATCAAGAAGGGAAGAAGGAGTGCCTGCGCACATGGTAGTGACGTAGGAGCAACTACTGTTAGAGTCAAGTGAGATATTAGGCGCAAATATACAGTATTTCAACAGTTACAAATATAAAATAATTATTTAATTATTAATTAACCAAACATCATTGATACCTGTAGTGTATGTATGTGTCGTTGATAGTTTAGGCCCCTAATTTCTCGCAACACAGCTTATGTGTCGCTGACAGTAAAGGGGTTAAAAGAGTGCATTTTAATTCGATCGGAATTTGTTTTAAAAAACTAATTTTAAATAACACCCTTATTAACATGTTACTAATTGAAAATATTATATGCGAATATAATTTTTAAATTTAGTTTTTTTAAGTAAATTTCAAAAAAATTAAAATACACCGAAGAAGCACGGAATATTGCTTGACTGCCACGGTGATATCAAGCGGGAATATTCCTGTGGCATTCAGGCAATATCAAAATGCTTTACGGGGATAGTTCACAGTGATATTCCTGTCGCATTCGTATGATACTTAGAGAATATTCCTATGACATTAGTGTGATATTAAGGGGATATCCCTATGATATTGAGGGAATATTCCTGTGATATTAGTAGGATAATTTATAAAATTTTTAGATTTTTAAGTTTCGAATATCTATTTAAATAGGCTAAGTTAAAGTTAAATAGCTGATGTCATAGAAATATCCCTGTGAAGTGGACATTTTGATATCGCCTGAATGTCAAAGGAATATTCGCGCTTGATATCACCATGACATTCAAGCAATATTCTTTGCTACTTGGGTAAGCATATGCGATAAATGAAAAATTACGCATAAAAAATGACAAAATTGCAAATATTTCATTTACATGAACCGCTATGATTTTGCCAACTATTATTTAAAACGGTAAATAAAAATTATACTTTTCAATTTGTTTTAGAAAGCTGATTTTGCTATCTGTGACTTGACAATTACTTTCGATCGAAAAAAAGCTGTGGATTTTACCATGCCTTTTATGACACTTGGTAAGTATATTTAAATAACTATAGAAGTTTAAGTAATTTAAGATATTGTATATGCACATATTCATATGAGTCATTCTCTGAAAAAGCCATTCCAAAAAAAGTTAGAAGATTGGTTTGATTATATCTAGAGATCTTTAAAATTTATTTTTATTAGAGTCAGATCAATTGTTTTTTGTTTAATTTTTGCGGTTATATCGACTGCAAAAATACGATCCGAAATACGGTCGACGACCATGTGTGGTCCCGAATAAGGATGTTCGAGCGATCTTCTCGTCTTTCCAACGCGAATAAATCGTCGGGAAAAAGTGAGGCAAACATCCGGGATTCGAATTTGCTTCCCTCGTCAGTGGTGACTGTCTCATGCGAACCATAACGAGCTTTCCAAACGTCTGCAAATGCCTTGCAAATCAATGATGCCTCAATATTCGTGAGTGGAATAGCTTCCGGCCATTTAAAAAAGCAATCTTGCAATAGTTCGCTATATCTTTATGTATAGAAAGCCAGACATAACGATTTCTCAAAGTACGATCTATCACGCGGCCGCGAGGATGAGATAGAGAGTGGAAAAGCCTCATGAGCTTGTCACAATAGCCAGCAACATTTTCTGGTCCCCAAAATAACTTCTTTAAGCGAATTTACCTATCAGTGGATTGAATTGCCTTCTTTAAATCATCATCATCAGATTGCGCGGAGAGAACTCCTTTATATTAATCTCGGAATGTAAAACAGCAGATTCAATACGTAACAACGCGTCCGCACTGACACAATGACGCGTACACCAATGATTTATGATCGGTAAGTATACGATATTCGCTACCTTGAACAAAATGTCAGCAATGACGAATTGCCTCATAAATAGCTGCATGTTTGCAATCGTAAATGCTGTAAGATTGTTGGGAAGGAGAGAGTTTTTGCGAGAAAAAGGCCAAGGGCTCTCAAATGGTAGAATCCGAGTTCCTCTGTTCAAGAGTGGCACCGATCCCTAAATCGCAAGTATCAGTGACAAGCTGATCTATTAGCAGCTTGGACAAGAAGAGTAGCATTTGCCAGTTCACTCTTAATGTGTTCAAAAGCCGTGACATCCTCGGGGGTCCAATCAATTACACAGCCCTGCAAATTTGGACTTTTTTTGTGCAAATAAGATGGCTCCAGATGTTTCCAAAGGCATTTTGCGCGCTGAACACGAATCTAGGTTCAAAAACTTTCTATCACGTCAGGTTTTCGAGAAAAAGGGGGTCGAAACCCATAAAAATAGCGTTTTTGGACATTTTTGAAAAATTGTAGAGATAAACACTGACGTGCTAGAACCATCGCTATTGTCAGAAATTAACAATTGATCTTTACTCTTTAAAATAAGCCTAAAGCCAAATTGATTGCATGCACCCTTAAAGCAGGGGGTGGATTTATGTCAAGGGGTGCAAGAGAAAAAGAAACACATTACGGAGGTCCTTAAAAATTAATCAGATTTACTTGAAAATGTTTACTCAGGGGTTTTTGGGGTCGCTGATTACAGATCTTCATTCAGATTTAAAAAATTCAAAATGCCGGATACAATATATGGGCTCATTTTAAAGAGCAAAGATCAATTGTCAATTTCTGACAATAGCGATGGTTCTTGCACATCAGTGTTTCGCTCTACAATTTTTCAAAAATGGCCAAAAACGCTATTTTTAGGGTTTTCGACCCCTTTTTCTCAAAAACCTGACGTGATGGAAAGTTTTTGAATCCAGATTCGTGTTCAGCGCGCAAAATGCCTTCGGAAACACCTGGAGCCATCTTATTTGCAAAACCCATGCAGGGCAGTGTTATTGTTTTGTCGTTCTTTTTTGAGTTCGAAAGATTGCGATGGAGATGTTTTAAAATTTGAGCAGCATGGCGGAAATCAAACGACGCAAATCATGAACAGTCTGAGAGCAAGGATAAAATATTATTGAAGTTACTCTTTCGGAAGTTGGTAAAATACACCGTGGGTTTATAAGATGACCAAGAAATTTCAACTCGTGTCTGCCGAACTGACACTTGTCAACATTTATACGAAGGCCAAATTGCTTCAATCGCTCAAACACTATATCGAGATGCTTCTCATGTTTCGCTTCATTTACGCGGATGCAATGAGAACATCATCAATATAGTGACGTATTTTATGTGCTATTAGGAAAACTGTAAATAATTTATAAAAGAGAGCGAAAAATTTTGGTTGTGTTTGTTTTGTCGGTATCGGTCGTTTTAGAACTTAATATAATAAGAAGTGTTACGTAATGCAAAACAAATAAATTTTTAATATCCAATAATAAATAATTAATAAATAGAAATTATTAAAAAAATTTCCATTATTATCACCATTATTTAAAATTTAATTAATCAATTTTGAGCCTGGATTCTCATCCAATTGCTCAAGATTAATGTTGGGGAAAAATAGAGAAAAAGGGGTAATTTCTTGAAGGCGGAGAAAAAATCTTGGAAGAAGGAAAATTTGCCATAGGCGTGAAAAAAGGGGGTTGAGAAAATTTGATATTGGATCTTTTTAAAAGAAAAATGGAGAAATTCAGAAAAAAATGGTGAAAACTCATTAAGAGTTTATTTCTATTGGGCCTTACTGACCCAGTCTACTCAGGTAGGTTAAAACTATGGGTTGGCCCTTACGGGCGAAAACTCAAAAAAATGGTAGGAAGGAATTATCTTGAAAGAAGAGGGGTTTTTGCAATAAGTGGAGTTTATACTTGAGGAAGAAGAAATATTTACAATTTTACATCTTTTTACAATATAACTAATTTTTGTTATAAACAATGATGAATTTTTATTATAATTTGTTGTAAAAATTATTATTTCACTCATTTTACAATGTAGTTTTTGATTTATCAAAATAGGATAATTATTAGCGAAGTTATAAATTTTTAGGTTAATTTATTTATAATTTTCGTAATTATTATTAATTTTTATTAGTTACTTCTTTTTATTATAACTTTCATTAAAATTAGTGAATTAAACGTTATTTAATTATAATTTTTGAAATTTATTTATTATTATATAAAAATATTAAAATTCCTATTTATTATTTATCAAATTATTTAATTAACAACTGGTTAATTAATTTTATTTAAAAAAACTATTAATTTAAAATGTTATTTATAATAAAGTTTATTTTTATAATACATTCATTCTTTACACTATATGTGTAATATGAATATTGAATCCCCTTATTTTACCGAAGTTTCACATATCCCAATTTTGTTAGATAGAATCCTAGACATTAGGCCTAACATTCTTTTTCAAATAAGTGAATTTAAAAAAATCGCGGCTTATGGAGTTTTTGGGGTAGAATATTAGAAATTCGAAGCTAATTTTCGAATTAGGCCTAGAACCCAATGTAAGATTCCTTAGTCCAATATTTTGGTCATATACTTCACACGTTAAAACACATAATTTCATAGGGATTACGAATTTGATTCTGAAAATTAAAGGATTTTATTTAACAAAAACAACCAATGTTTTGGGTTTACAAATGTAGATCTTTTTGTTAAGAACAACGTTTGTCTTGAACATTTTTTATAAAAATTCATACTTTTCGAGATATTTAGAAGTTTCCATACTTTTTGAGCAAAACACATTCTGCGTGCTAGCGCTAGAGACACGCAGCGTCGCACAAAAAACGCGATAACTTTTTTTAAAACGGTTTTGAATCCTTATGAAATTCCCTTTCCAATAAACTTTGGATCAACTTTCTACGACAACGAGAACATGGTTTAGTTTTTAAATAAACAATTAATTTTGCTATAACAATTATTAAAAACATCGGACAAGTGCGAGTTACACTCGCATTAAAACCGAGGGTTCCGTATCCCTTAAACCTAAAATTTGAGGGGTTTAAAGTTTGAAGGCCTAGATAGAAAACATAGACATATTCATAGACATAAACATAGAACATAATCTACGCATAAATTTAAAAATAATGTGAGCGCATAGATTTGAAAATAAATTAATAAAACTAAAAAATAATAAAAATATCAAAAAATAAAAAATGTCAAAAGATAATAAAAATAGTAAATGGTAAAAAATAGAAAATGGCAAATTATAAAGAATGGCAAAACACTACAAAAAAATATAGCAAGCACAATTGGAGTTGAAAAAAAATCAAGAATTTGCCCCAAAAAAAGGAAGAAAATTTTATTTTTTTAGGTCAAAAATTGTAAAACTTAAGGAAAAAGTTCACTTTTTAAAAAAATTGTATGTTTTGAAAAAACTCAATTAAAAAATTTTTTTGGTGAAAAATCATGATTTTTATCGAAAATTATCAGTTTTTCCTTGAAAACGCTGTAATAATCAACTTCAATCGTTCTCGCTATATTTTTTTTGTAATCTACACGCAAAATTACGTAAAAGTGTATACACTGCGACCTGAGTTTAGCGGCAGGTTTGGTGGGTCGTTCGCTAAACTCAGTAATGAGATTTCCCGAAATCGGAGTCAGCAATCAGGGCCGTACGAACTACTTAAAATACGAAATCCTTAAACTCTTTTTTTGAAAATTCTTCATCTTATAATACATAATATTTTTATTGCAATAATTATTTTAATTATATTTTAATTTTTAGATTTTATTATAATTATAAACAGTAATAAGTAATACTTCAAATTACTTTTAATAAAAATTCAAATAATTGTACTGACATCAGACAAGAAAGGGGAAAAACTCACCATTTGCCTTATATATTTTAAATTTATTTGAAATTAAATAATATAAATTTCATCAAATATAACATTGAGAGCAAATATTAAAATTAAGATTTTCATAAAGTAAATTTATAAATTTGCTGGGAGTGAAAACAAAAATAAAATTTGTATACATGAATATAAATAAGCTTTTATAATTTAACAAATTTTTTATTTAAAATTAAAGATTAAAGAACCTTGTACCTCCCAGACAAACGTCTCCGCTTGGTACTCATTTTCAACTAGAAGGAACCGCGTTGCCTTACTTCTACGCTCCTGCTCGAGTCGGAGCATCTTACGCTTACCGCTTAATTACCATCCTATTGTTGCCGTTTCCCAGATTTCGCTAAACTCGGGTCGCAGTGTATATGTGAAACTCTTTAGATAAAATTTTCTTCGGTTTTTGAGGAAAATTCATGATTTTAAACGAAAATTATCAGTTTTTCCTTGAAAACGCTATGATAATCAACCCGAATCGTTCTCGCTATATTTTTTCTATAATCTACACGTAAAAATACGTAAAAAAGTATAAATTTGGATATCTTAGGATAAAATTTTCTTCTTTTTTTATTCGAAAAATCCATGATTTTTTCTAAAAATATGAGTTTTCCTTAAAAACAATATGATCATCAACTCCAATCGTGCTCGCTATATTTTTCCTGTAATCTACACACAAAAATACGTAAGTATACTAAATATGAACTGTCTTGGTCAAATAGTGTGTGCGCTAGGTGGATTAAACGCTTTTTCTCAAAATTTTTGATTTTTCCTTGACAACGCTATGTAAATTGATCCGAATCATGTTCGCTATATTTTTCCTGTAATTTTCACGTAAAAATACATAAGTGTACCAAATTTGAGCTCTCTATGTAAAAAGATGTGGCAACCAGAGGGGGGGTACATAGTTATTTTCAGGGATTTTTCGTAAAAATTCATGGTTTTTCCTTGACAACGCTATGATAATCAATTCCTATGAGATTCGCTATATTTTTCCTGTAATCTACACGCCAAAATACATATGTATACCAAATTTCAGCCCTCTAGATAAATTCGTGTGGCCGCTAGGGGGGGGGGTACATGCCTTGCTTCACTAGTCTCATTAATAGGGTTCCCCCTTCGGGTACGGAACCCTAAAATCAAAAATTTTCAACTAAAACTGTATCATTTTCTGCGTAAGTATACTAATTTTCATAAAGATTCGTTCATTGGTTCTAAAATATTCATTTTTTAACTTAAGACTACAAAAAACTTCAATTGTTTATAACTTTGAAAAATTTAATTTTTTTGATAAATCCTTTGAGTCAGTTTTTCAACTCATCATAATGATTTAATTTTCCATATTTCCAAGCTAATACACATTTCATTTGGGTGATACACTTCAGGAATTTATACTCAAATACATTTGGTGATGTATAAAGACTAAATGAAGCCTTGAGAAAAGCATACTGTCCACTTTCAGTTACAAATGATGTATACTTTTGACTATCCTTATCGACATCTACATGAAAAAATCCATTCTTTAAATCTAAAGTACTAAAAATTTTTCTGTCATTCAAGGCTTCAATTTGATCTTCAATTAAAGGAATGGGGTACTTATCTTTTACAATAATTTTATTTACTGGTCGATAGTCAACACAGACTCGAAGAGTTCCATTTTTTTTCTCGTCAAAACTACCGGACTCGCATACTCAGCAGAACAAGGTACAATATTTCTGTTTTCCATCCATTCTTTCACTTGCTCTTCCACGGTCTCACATTCCTCAATTGGTAATCGTCTCGGTCAGCTAAAAACAGGTTTATTATCTTTTACATTTATAATTAGCTTAATATTAGTACTCTTTGTTTTTTCTGGCGTATAATTTAATAAAAGATTTCTAGCTTCCTCACACACTGACGTGTCATCAGTAGGATCAACATCAACTTCATTCTTATATGTCAAGATAATTGACCCTAAGAAACCACTCTGCTCATATCTTTTAATAATAATACCACCATTATTGACTCTGACTTCTGCCAAGGATAAAATATCTCGACCTATAATACACTTCATTGGCGTCGATCCCACTGGTACCACATGCAAATCCAAATTATATGCTGTATCGTCAATGTTTCAGACTGACAAGAACCTTTAGTTTCTACATTTGCTCCTCCGAAACCAAAGGCTTTATGTTTAGATGTACTTAAAACAATACTTGCCATTTCTTTAATAACGTCTTCTCGCAATAAATTAAGAGCACTACCCGTATCTATTAGAGCTCTTAGGTTTACATTCTCAACTATTATATTTTTAAAACAATTGATCTCTTTTCCATATTCAAAAAAAGTTACTCTATTTTCATTACTAGGTGTAGATTTATAATTTGACGCGATATGTCCGAATTTATTACATCGAAAACATTTTGTTCTACGTTCTTTATCTTGACAATTTTTTGATAGATGACCTGTCACTGCACAATTAAAACAACGTGTAACTTTATTTTTCGATGTTTCTATTTTTTTCTCATTTAATGTATCGCGCCGTTTACCCGACTGGAGATTCGGCTTAATGCTTATCTTTCGGATCCGTTCATAAGTCTTTAACTTTTCTTTAAAATCATTAAGTTTTTTAGCGCCATATTATACTGCTTTATTACTCGGAGTATCGCCTAACCCTTCAATAACATAATTAAACAGAGCTTCTAATTCAATATTACCTCCCCAAGCAGCACGGTATATCCCTTGAATACCACCGTGGAATATTCCCATGATCTTCCAGGAAAATCAATATGTCCGCATCATGGGACATTCAGGGTATATTCCAGTGACATTGAGGGTAATATTAAAGGAATATTCCAGTGATATTGAGGGAATATTCCACGGTTATATTGAATTTTTTTTAAGTGTTGAAATAATAGAAATATGTTATAAATTGTTATTTGAATAATCAGGAAGATGAAAACACATTTAAAAAAAAAATTCAATGTAACCGAGGAATATTCCCTCAATGTCACTGGAATATACCCTGAATGTCACTATGGAATATTCCCATGATGCGGACATTTTGATTTTCCTAGAAGATCATGAGAATATTCCACTGTGGTATTCAACGGATATTCAGGGAATATACCGTGCTGCTTGTGTCCAGATGAAATTTCGCGCATTTTTAAAAAATATTCTTGAATAGATTCCGATTCTTTGATCTTATTATTGGAAAGCATTGTATGAATCTGTGCACTTGACATCTTAGTTGAAAATTCATGGAGCAAAGCTGACTGTAATTTTTCCCAAGTTATAAAACCCGTTTCACCTTGAATAAATAATCGAGCTAAACCCTTTAACGTTTTTTACCAAATACTACTTGTTGTAAATCTGTCCACTCAAACAGTAACGCGGCGTCCTCAAAGTCTGCTATCCATCTCTCTACGGAAAACTATCGCTACCATTAAATTCTCTAATAGTCTCTTCGACGTCTCGAAATCCTAATGAGAATTTGACAGGTTGACACCCCTGTGCGATTCGCATGTTCCCCCTTCTTACAGTTTCCTTCCCGACCCCACCATTACTATCGCGTCGTGATTTTACGGTGGTCAGTCGTACCTCTTCGTTATCAACCAACATGGGAATTTTCTGTGCTTGTGTCCTAATCATCGTTTTCGTCATCGTCTATCTCACTCTCGTCATCGCGGTCTGCTAAAGTATTAATACGCATTAATGAATGTATAACGTCTTGTCTCAATTGTTCTTTATTTGCTGAATAATTCAACCCCAAGATATTGCATATTGACGTCAAATCTCCAATCGATAATCCACTCGTGTAACTCAATTTTGCATTAAACTCTTTCGATTCATCTGCGAATGTGAAACCCGAAAACTCGCGCAATTTACTACGATTCTTTCTATCTCCCTTCTCCTCAAAAATCAACTAACACAAAGCACAGATAGCTTTTCGCGGATCACTTCGCAACTGATTTTTAACATTCTCGATTTCAACTAACTTCGCCATTATGAACCTCTTACAATTCAACTTTAATCAGCTATAAATAGACAAATAAAAACTGGAAAATATATACAAAGTTATACTTATCAATATAGAATTTGCTACTCTTAATGTCGATGAAGGAGTCCAATGACCGTCGCAGTCTATGTTCTCGTTGTTACTTCCACGTTGTCTCTGTACACTCGTTCTATACCTTCGATACGCTGTTCTTAGTTTCAGGAAATCACGTCACCCTGAGCTATATTATCGTTCTTTATGCCTTCTTTTTGGTCAGGAGTTTTTATCTTCGTCTTCATCCAGGATTGAAGTTTTTTTTAATATTTGTCGTCTTAGTTGAATTCAGCTTTACTTGTGTAAAATTAATTTCTAACGTCGTCGTCTTCTTTGTATGAAAAACTAGCTATTTCACACTAAGTCTTCTTCAGCATAAATAATCCACTTCTTATTTCTTGCCTTTGTAGTTTTGCAGAATGATCAACCAAACTATATCCAGCAATCTTTTGAATTATTTGTTTGCCACGTGCTAATGGCGTCGTCTTGGTTTGACTTGCTTCTCATTAAATTCTCATTAACACTACTCACACTTTCCTTGATATATCCCGGACGAGCCCCCAGAATTGTAGAAAAATAAAAAAAATTCAACTTATAACTTTTGATTAAAAAGAGAAGAATACTTTACATATAAAAAACTGCAGCTTTATTAATTAATATATATTTTACAAGTTCAAAGAAAAAGTGGTCATCGCAGAGGTAATTTAGCAACTGATTCGTTTTGTCACACATTCGTCATTCTATCGTCAATCATTCCTATCATTCATTAGATTTAGGGTATCGTTTCCATTTACCGCGTATATTTAAAATACAGACTATATAAAATTTCCTACACATTTTTTGAAAAAAATCGCGCAAAAAAAAAATTTGACTTTTTTTTCGAATAGACATGTATGTAAGGCATGTGATTTAAAATTTTGAAGAAAAACTTTAAATAATAATTTATAAAAGAAAACGAAAAATTCTTTTCTGGTGTCGGTCGGTATCGGTCGTTTTAGAACTTAATATAACACAGGCACACAAAAAAAAAAAAGTTATCTGTTTCTTGAACTACACATATATTTCCTATAGTATTTTGGCCCGCTGAAACCGAATCTGAGCTCAGAATTGCTCCATCACCCTCAGTTTTTTTTTAAATCGACCAAAACCACCCTTAAACGGACAAATTCACACTTCGGAGATAAAAAATAAATCAACTTATTTTTAAAAAAAACCAAATTTTACATCTACGAAACTTTGCTCCACTAACTTAAAAACAAATCCAGCATTGATCCAGCACCCCCTGAATTTTTTTAATCGAAAAAACTACCCCTAATCTGAAGAATAAAATTCAGGAGGTAAAACAATAAAATAACTGATTAAAAAATTTTATAACCAGGTATTTTTACTCCAGCAAGGCAGAAACAAAGCCAGAAATGCTCCCTCACCCTCTAAATTTTTTTTAAATCGAAAAAACCACCCTTAAATAGAAAAAATCAAATTTAAGAAGTAAAAAAATATTAAATTACCGGCTTTTTTTAAAAACAGAACCTTACATGTTTGTAGTTTTGCTCTACTAACTCAAAAAAATAAAGCCAGCATTGATCCATCACCCTCTGAATTTTTTTAAATAAAAAAAACTACCCTTAATATGAAGAATCAAACTTAGGAGGTAAAACAATACAATAACTGATTAAAAAATTTTATAACCCGATATTTTTACTCCAGCAATGCAGAAAAGCCAGAAATGCTCCCTCACCCTCTAAAATTTTTTTAAATCGAAAAAACCACCCTTAAATAGAAAAATTCAAATTTAGGAGATTAAAAATTAAATAACTGACTTTTTTAAAACAGAACCTTACTACATCTATGTATTTCCGCTCCACTAACTCAAAAACAAAGCCAGAATTGATTCATCAACCTCTGAATTTGTTTAATTGAAAAAACTACCCCTAATCTGAAGAATCAAATTCAGGAGGTAATACAATATAATAACTGATTGAAAAATTTTACAGCCAGGTATGTTTCCGCATTGCTGGAGTAAAAATACCTGGTTATAAACTTTTTTAATTAGTTATTTTTTTGTTTTACCTCCTAAGTTTGATTCTTCATATTAAGGGTAGTTTTTTTTATTTAAAAAAATTCAGAGGGTGATGGATCAATGCTGGCTTTATTTTTTTAAGTTAGTAAAGCAAAACTACATACATGTAAGGTTCTGTTTTTAAAAAAAGCCAGTAATTTAATATTTTTTTACTTCTTAAATTTGAATTTTTCTATTTAAGGGTGGTTTTTTCGATTTAAAAAAAATTTAGAGGGTGAGGGAGCATTTCTGGCTTTGTTTCTGCATTGCTGGAGTAAAAATATCTGCTTATAAAATTTGTCAATCAGTTATTTTGTTGTTTTATCTCCTGAATTTGATTCTTCAGATTAGGGGTAGTTTTTTTATTTAAATAAATTCAGAGGGTGATGGATCAATGCTGGCTTTATTTTTTTGAGTTAGTAGAGCAAAACTACAAACATGTAAGGTTCTGTTTTTAAAAAAGCCGGTAATTTAATATTTTTTTACTTATTAAATTTGATTTTTTCTATTTAAGGGTGGTTTTTTCGATTTAAAAAAAATTTAGAGGGTGAGGGAGCATTTCTGGCTTTGTTTCTGCATTGCTGGAGTAAAAATATCTGCTTATAAAATTTGTCAATCAGTTATTTTGTTGTTTTATCTCCTGAATTTGATTCTTCAGATTAGGGGTAGTTTTTTCGATTAAAAAAATTCAGGGGGTGCTGGATCAATGCTGGCTTTGTTTTTGAGTTAGTGGAGCAAAGTTTCGTAGATGTAAAATTTGGTTTTTTTTTAAAATAAGTTGATTTATTTTTTATCTCCGAAGTGTGAATTTGTCCGTTTAAGGGTGGTTTTGGTCGATTTAAAAAAAAACTGAGGGTGATGGAGCAATTCTGAGCTCAGATTCGGTTTCAGCGGGCCAAAATACTATAGGAAATATATGTGTAGTTCAAGAAACAGACAACTTTTTTTTTTTTGTGTGCCTGTGTAATAAATAGCTGTCTAACAATAAATAGCTGTCTTAATAACATAACATGCTTTACAATAATTGTTAAAGTAAAATTGTGTGAATATAGAAATTAATAAATAAATAGTAATATAGTAAATAATTGCATTGAAACATTTATATTTTCAAAGGTTAAATTCATTTCATATCACATATTTGTAATTTCTACAAAAACTGTAAAGAATTTTTGTTGTTTTTATTTGAAAAAATTTAGAATAAATTTATAATTTAAAAAAAAATTGTTAAACAACACTGAATTTTAAAAAGTATGTAAACATTACTTAAAATTGTTAGGTATACAATAAAAAGAGAACAAAATTTCGAAAACATTTTCAACTTTCGTATTCTGAATTAATTATATAAAACGAATTTTGCAGAATAATGCTCTATATTTTTCTATAACGATAGTAGAATATCGTTTTAGATGTTACCTAACAGAGTAACAACACAGACCTAGATCTACGTCTATCACCTTGATTTGGATGAAGTGAATATGTAGTATGATAGATCTGACCGTGTATACGAAAAAAACTTTACTTTACCCTTATGACAACTACTAAATTCTTTATCTGACGGCTGTTCACACAAGAAGTTTAACGAATTACAATGCTTACATTTAACATTCATCAAACATAAATAATTTTGTAAAATTATATTTTCATTAAATTCATTAAAAGCAATAATAGCTATTCCTAATGTTTTAAACTTCTTATTACTCTTTTTATTAGTTTTACTCGTTGAATCTTTCAATTAACGTTCTTTCTTTTTTAACTGACTGTCTAATAAAAATTTCGCCTTTTTACATAAAATATTTTGGTTATATTCTTATGTGGTTTGAAAGACATTTAATGTAAGAATTTTTTATTACCCCCTAACAGCAACGGACTTTTAATAATATCCTATGGACGTCCTACCAGCATCCGGAAATTTGTATATCTCTAGGATGTCCTCAAGATATCTACGGATATACCTCAGACATTTTAGGGCTGTTAAACTTTCCGGTGATCCCCAGGACATTCCTAAGATATGTTGAATATCCAAATGTTAATGGGGGATCACACGTTAAGTGATCATGGTTCAAAAAATTTTTTCTTCAAACATGCTTATACTCGATGCAGTTGTAGTTCTCATAAATGTTAATTTTCGGTAAAAATATTTTTTCATTTAGATTATAGATCCGTATTTTCCGAGGAGGAAGAGGTCAAAGTTTTGGGATTTTACAGTACACCGCAAGTTTTAATAATTTTTATGGTTTCGTAGCCCAGGGCCGAAAGCCTTATAGTTTCGTTTTGGCGTTCGTCCGGCCGTCGTACATGGTAACCGCTTCCATGGCAACAGTTACTTACTATGGCAAAAGTTACTTACTATGACAATAGTTATCATAGCAAAAGTTACTATGGCAATAGTTGCTATGGTAATAGTTCATTTCTAAAGCAACCGTTGCTATGACAGTGATCAATATTACCATGAGGAGGACATTTTTTTAATATTTAAATTATAAAAATAGATGGATTCATTGGATTCTAAAGAAAAAAATTTCTTAAGCAATATATTTATTATATTCCAAAGTTTTTTGTTTTATTATGCTTCTTTTCCTTAATTAGTTTAATAAAAAGAAGATTACTTACTTTTACAGATGAAAATAAGTTTTTTCTTCTTACAATCAGTTGAACACTACCGAACATTAAATAAATGCACACTTTTTTTTATTAATAATTATTAAACTGAAAAAAATTATTTCTAACGAATTATCAAGTAAAAATATTGAAAATGAATTGGACATGCGCTATCTATGTAAACCAATAAGAAAATCATTTTCCTTTTTGTTTGTATATTGAAGTAGACAGAAGGGAGAATTTAAAAATTTTATTGGTTTACACTTCTCTCTCTCTCTCTCTCTCTCTCTCTCTCTCTCTCTTCTTTTGTCTCTTTTGTTCACACCATAAAGGAGGGCTAAATATCCCACTCTTCAAATGTGGGCTGACAAAATGGTTTCCGCTTCTCCCTCTCTCTTTCTTCCTTTCTCTCTCTCTCTCTCTCTCTAGTTGACACCATAAGGAAGGGATACATATCCCACTCTTCAAATGTGGTGAGAAAGAATTTTATATGTATAGTAATACATGCGGACAGACAAAATATATATAGAACATGCGGGACAGACAGCTACTTGAAATTATTATATGTAATAAGAACGATATGAGGGAAAATGAAAATCGCCATAACTTTCTGAAAAATAAAATTTTTCGGCTCAGATTTAAAATAGTGACGTATTTTATGTGCTATTAGCAGAAAAAAATAAAAAAATTGCAAAAAAAAATTTGGCATATTTTTTGAATAGACTTGTGTGTAAGGTATGTGATTTTAAATTTTGAAGGAAAACTGTAAATAATTTATAAAAGAAAATGAAAAATTTTGTTTTAGTGTCGGTCGCTGTCGGTCGTTTTAGAACTTAATATAAAAAGAAGGATTATAATATATTAATATAACAATTATATTATTATATAGGATTAATTTGCTTAAAGTTCTTGGACTTTATGGATAACATTCTCATTATGGCACTCGCGCTTTGTGTTCGAAAGTTTTTGAGTATTTGAATTTTTCAATTAATTGAAACATTTGAGCGAACGAATACATTTACGAGATAATTGAGTCAGAAAGTCTGATTTCTGTGTAAAAAATATAAATAATATGTATATACAGTGGTTTTTTGCCAAATTGCTATTTTCTTCACTTGTATCGTATTTTCTGAATCTATTGTAATGAGAATGTGTCAATTTTATGGACTGATTTTTCCACCCTTTTAATAAAATTTAATTTTTTATGAAAAAGGTTTTTTTTATATTTTTTGACATTTAAACCACTGTAACCTTTACAATTTAATTTTAATCAAAAAATTGTACATAAAAAGTTGTTTGCTTTCTCCTGAACTATAAAGCTATGTAGTAAAAAAAAATTTTTTCTAATTAAAATTTCAAAATTTTGAAAATCCTGCAGTTTTTGCATTTTTTGATGAAAATGGCTGGCTAACGAACTTGGCCTGTATTTTGACACTAACTTTGTGTGTGCAAAGTTGCAAGTCGATTCGCTTCGATTTACAAAAGTTATTGTGTCAACAACATTTTGTGTCTACGGACAGACAGACATACATACATACAGACATACTTTCGCCGGACCATGATTTTTCGATTCAGGGCACCTCAAAACGTGAAGATTTTATGGAAATAGAAAAAGTCAATTTTCGCCCAATTATAATACCTCTTCATGTGATGAGAATGTAATGAAATATTTTACAAACAAATAAAGTTATCGTAATTCTGAACTTGTCAATTGTAATTTAAGATAATTCCGAACCAACGAGCCCTATATGAACCATTTTGAATAAGTAGATTGTTAATAAACCATTGCAATGTTTACTTATTGTTTATTAACAATCTACTTACCTAAAATACTTTATATAGGGCTCGTTGGATGCGGAATTACGTTAACTTTCAATTGCTCACTTCAGAAGTATAATAACTTTATTTGTTTGTAAAATATTTGATTTGTTATAAACATCAATTAATTAATATCTCGAAAACAAAAAAATCATTCTAGTTTTTCTTGGTATTGAAAGTATATATCTCTGGTAAAGTATTTTTGATTTTCAAAAAAGGGGTAAATTTTAAATTTAAAAAAACAATTTCTTACCATTTGAAAGAGCAGAAAAAAACCTCCTGAAAACATATAGGTCAAAATTTTTTTATTTATTTATATAGAAGTTACGATTTTTTAAAAAATCGTCTGTTCACATTTGACGAGAAACTTGAACCCCCTTCTTCCTCTACAGTTTTGCATAAAACTTAATAATAATTTATGGGTTAAGTACTCACCCATAGTACTAAAGTTGGTGCAAATTTCAGCCCGATATGAAAACCTTCAATTTTGAAGTTGGATCACTTCATGAATTTTGACATATATAACCAATATTCTATGAAAAAAATGTTTAAGTCCTTGGAGAAATTTTAATTTTGGCCACCATTTTAGGAAAATCTCCAAATGTGAGGTCTGATAAAAAAATCCAATGTAAATTTCCAAAATGTTATGGCTTTACCCACGAAGTTACTTTATGTTTTATACAAACCAAGAATTGTTTTAAAAGCTTTCACCTATCTTAGTTTTTCAAGACGGATTCACTCAATGTTGCCTCTAAGCAATATACCCCATTTTTCTGTTTTCTTATAAAAAAATAAAAATAAATTTTTTAAGATATATTTGTTTCTTCTTTCCTTGAAATCTAATCAAATACAAAAAGCTAGAAAAATTGGAGTAAAAGTTAAAGAGGGTTAAGTCTGAAATTTTTAAAATAAATAATTTTAAATATATATATATATTGTAAACGAGTCAATCTCGGGAGAAAGTGTTGAAATATTATATATTCGCGCCTAATATATCTCACTTGACTCTAGCAGTAGTTACTCGTACGTCACTACCGTGTGCACACGCACTTCTTCTCCCCTTCTTGATTTTGCTGCAACCATGAACGTCTCGATCGTCTTTGTCCTCCGAATAAATTACTGTTTTAAAACCGTATTTGTGTATTATTATTGACTACATCCTGCTCAAAATAGTCTGCATGCCAAAACATTCACACACAAAACTTCTTAAAATACTTATCATAGATTTTCTTAATTTTACATTCCTTAATATTCTCTGAATCATCGTATTTGTCATGACTAAAACACTTTCTTTTCAGAGAACCACAATTAACTAATATTGATAAAAATATTAACAAATTCTTTATTGTTTAGGAATAAGCATACTATTTAGTCATCCAGAAGACAAGGAACCTAATCTTTTTTCATTCTTATCACCATTATCAACTGATGTCTGGATGTATATGGCAACTGCATACTTAGCTGTTTCACTCATGTTATTTTTCCAAGCTAGGTAAGATGATATTGATGAATATAAAACGTTATGAAGTGGTATTTCAATAGATAAAGATTTATACTAAAAATTATTATCAATTATTATTTAAAAAATTATGAATCAAATAAACATTAAAAATAACAATTATATTAAGAATGGAGTTTTTGATAAGGGAAATATAATAAAAAGAGAAAAAAGATAGTAACGTAGTCACATAATTACGGGCCGGACGAGTATCTGACAATTGAACATAATCTTGCCACCAGAAGGCGCTTTGGTCACAAAAATGGGGGTGGGAGGTAAAAGATACAAATTTTTATGAAAAAAATGATGAGGTGCAAGTCTGAAACTTAGTATGGTAGTAGATATTAACATTAGAATTCACGTAAAATTATTGTCAGAATTCTAAGTCGTCAATTTGACCTTGACAGTCAATAAAGTCGCAAGAAAATAGATAAAAATGCACTTATAAAGAGCATTTCTGGCAACTTCGTTTTCTGGTTTGTAGTGTCTTTAAAAAGCTGTATACCAGTTGCCAGAAACTCGTTACTCGTAGGTTTTTGGGGTCGCTGATTACAAATATAAAGTCAGATTTTTTCCGACATTTTGAAATTTCACGTGATAAGGAAAATCTAAAAATGCATTTGAATTTAGCATAAAAAATACGTTAAGAAACGTTCTTATCTTTTTAAGTCCAAAAGTTGACCCGAATTTGTAATCCTGTGCAATTAATACTAATATTACCATATTTATTCTCATATTTAAACAACTTTGCAACAATTTTCACTTCTGGCAATTGGCATACAGCTTTGGGATCATCCATATACTACGTAACGCTATTTTTTGAAATTTTTGGACTATCCCTTTCCCCTCGTAACACTATCGGAACAGTAGATAACGATCCCCCTGTAGCTATTTGTGCAGTAGATGCAATTATTTCCCTCAAGCAAGATTGGAGTAGTTGAGGTTATGTAGGTGGACGCTACTGTCCTTTGCGTGATCGCCCAAATAAAGATATACGACACAAGTAATTATAACGAACTAAAGTATTTATTATATCCAGAACTAATTAACAATAAGTATAATTGTAACAATAGATTATAAAGCCTTGACCGGTCGGCTGACGCAAGTGCGTCCTTAAAGTACAAGTAGCAAACGCTGACTGACTTCGCGGCTAAACTGATCTAACCTCACCTTAATAGAAACCGCTTGTCAGGGGCGAAAAGTGAGGGGGCTATCCCTCAGTCGCCACACCCCCATTTTTTGTTACGTAATATTTTTTAAACCTACTTTTCCGTAAATTAGTAATAGAATAAAAATTCCTGAAGTGGCCCCCCTATTTTTATAAAGTTGCAAAATTTAAAATAAGTCTTTGTATTGTATTGTATTTTTCTTTGTATTGTAACATAGTAATATGTTCATTGAGTATTTTGAAAATATTCAAATTATTTATAATATTTATTGTTACTTGAAGATTTTTGAAACCTTTTGTTAAAATAATTGTAACTAATTTGATTTTTTCATTATTTAACAAAATTTTATGGACATATCAGTGAGTAAATGTACTTTGAAGTAATGAAATGAAAATTTTAAAAATATAGTTTTTTTTAAAATTTTTAATAATTTTTTATAAACAATTGAAATTTTAAGTGCTTTTTACACGCGATTTTTTCAAATTTTTTTTTGCTACTTGTTCTTTAAAATGTAGTTAAACAAGAAATGAAAAGCCATTTTTGGGAAAATGAAACGGTTTTCTATAATTTGACTTTATATATTGCGCGCAAGCACTGCCGCGAGAGAGCCACGGACGTTTAACGGCGCCCACTCTGCATGTCAGTACTTTTGAGAAATGAATTTAACCCAATTTTAAATGTGGTAACAAAATATATGTATCGATTGATTTATTTAATACTTTTGTTTATATTTTACAATGGAGTATTAATGTTTTTTGCTTTGAACAAAGTATTGATTATCGATTTGTTATCGTATAACAATTTTTTGCATTCGATGGTTGTCGCATTTATCGATTTAAAGTAAATGTTTCTAATAGTATAGAAAATATTATATTATATTATAAAATATTATAATATATATTAATCTTCGCCGGAGTGGAGATTTTTTATATACGCCGTTAACGGGAATCCACCCAGGGTGGGTTAAATGTTTTCTTCTTTATATATTGAAATAAAAAATTGGATTCATCCAGTTTTTTTCTGAAATTGTTATATGTTACCAAATTAAATATTTTATTAACGTTTTGTTGATTTTTAATTTGTTTAAATAATTTATTATTAATAATTTATAACTTTCTCAAATGTTCATAGACAGTAGCAAAATTATATAAATTTCTTACCTTTTCTTCGAAGATATTAATTTAAAGGTTATAAATAAAATAAAATATATAATTAGATTTGCAATAACTATTATTATAAATTGTTTAAACAAATTATTATTGCTATTTATTAACTTTTTTGTAGAGCACCTGGAAAGATGCAGTTTTTTCCTAATTTGGCAACTTAACAAGCATAATATAATAGCATAAAGGTTTAAACAATTTATTGTTGTTATTTATTAACTTTTTTTGTATTTCACTGCATTTTTTTAGGTGCAATAGAGAGAAACTTAGTAAATAACAACAATAAATTGTTTAAACAATAGTTGAATTAATAATTTTACACCAAATCTATGTTTTATTATATTCAGCTAGATAAATTACAAAATTAGAAAAAAATGCATCTTTCTAGGTGCAGAAGAAAAAAAATTAATAAATAATAACAATAAATTGTTTAAACAAATAAAAAATGCCATATAATATTTTTATGTCCATTATTTGACAACATAAAACACTTACAGTGAAAAGTCTGGATGATTTCAAGTCTTTTTGTAAAATAGAATGAAAAAAATAAATTTTAAAATCTCCGTACATACATTGATAAAAGTTATAAATAATTAAGAAGAACTTTTTTAAAAAAATTTGTTCTTACATTTTTTGAAAGTCCTTTAGATTTTGTTTAGTGACTTAAAATGGCGATTCATTTTAGGCAAAACTTTAGAAGATATGACAATTTTAATTCGGTCTGACCCACACTGGGTGGGTATCCCATCCGGCGAAGGTTAAAATATATTATTATAAAATATTATATTATATTATAAAAAACCTAACTGATACCAAAGAAAAATTAAATACTACAGGGTGGGCGCCGTTAAACGTCCGTGGCTCTCTCGCGGCAGTGCTTGCGCGCAATATATAAAGTCAAATTATAGAAAACCGTTTCATTTGCCCAAAAATGTCTTTTCATTTCTTGTTTAACTACATTTTAAAGAACAAGTAGCAAAAAAAAATTTGAACAAATCGCGTGTAGAAAGCACTTAAAATTTCAATTGTTTATAAAAAATTATTAAAAATTTAAAAAAACTAATTTTTTAAAATTTTCATTTCATTACTTCAAAGTACATTTACTCACTGATACACTACCGTCCGAAATTGTGCGAACTCTGCTTTTTCAACAACTATAAAACTGTTCAAATCTTCAAAAATATTAAAACTAAAATTTTTTCCTCTTTATTTTATTAAAGTTAATAAAATTCTGAAAGAAATTACACCTTGACAAAGAGAATATGTTAATTTTTCAATTAGATATCTAAGAAAAACCCAATTTTCAATGTTTTTACTATTTTTTTTATTTCTCTGGCAAAAATTAATATTTTTAAACGTTCTTAGGCTCATTGAAATCGTATTTTGATATGCAATTCAAATTATATAAAACAATTCATGTACACATTCTTCCCTAGCGTATGCAAACCGTGAAAGTTGGCTCATAAAATGTCAAAAAATTGTGATTAATATTTATATGACAAAAAATGATCAGTAAAATGTATAAATCTTAAATTTACTTACATAAATCAGAGAAGTTTAGAATGATATATTTACTTGATTTTGAAACATTATATTTTATTGTAGAATTAAATTTAAATTTTTTGACATTTTATGAGCCAACTTTCACGGTTTGCATACGCCAGGGAAGAATGTGTACATGAATTGTTTTATATAATTTGAATTGCATAACAAAATACGATTTCAATGAGCCTAAGAACGTTTAAAAATATTAATTTTTGACAAAGAAATAAAAAAAATAGTAAAAACATTGAAAATTGGGTTTTTCTTAGATATCTAATTGAAAAATTAACATATTCTCTTTGTCAAGGTGTCATTTCTTTCAGAATTTTATTAACTTTAATAAAATAAAGAGGACAAAATTTTAGTTTTAATATTTTTGAAGATTTGAACAGTTTTATAGTTGTTGAAAAGGCAGAGTTCGCACAATTTCGGACGGTAGTGTATGTCCATAAAATTTTGTTTAATTTATGAAAAAATCAAATTAGTTATAATTATTTTAACAAAAGGTTTCAAAAATCTTCAAGTAACAATAAATATTATAAATAATTTGAATATTTTCAAAATACTCCGTGAACATATTACTAGATACTAGTACTTGAAAATACAAAGACTTATTTTAAATTTTGCAGTAGATGTGATCCGAGAGACACATCACGTGCGAGAGGCAAAAGGTGTTGGAGTCGGGATCAGCAAGATCCCGACCGAACTCAGAACTTCCAGAAGTTTTAGTGCAGAGCGTCTCCTGCTAGGAACGTTACACAAAGAAACATGGAAACAAAAAGAACTGCGAGCTCGATCCGAGAGACGTGTCCTGTTCTAGAAAAATCCGACCTTAGGCCCAAATTACAGAAAATCTAACTAAAATGTCTACTCAACGAGACTAGAACTCAGTCGGTAACGACAGAATACAGCCTCATAAAACTGCTGGGAGAAGGCGCACAAGGATTTTCTTTTCCATGCGCTGATCCGCAATTCAATTGCGAAAAGGTGAAAAAAAAAATTTTCAAGGTCGGTCTGCCCAAGCACACGACAAAAAATTTTCTTTTACAGAAATTTTTTTTTTTCTAAGAACGCACCTTCATAAATTACGAAACATAACCGGAACAAGTGCTCCTGCGTTGGTAAAAATTCATACCAACTAATACTATTATTATTACCTATTTTATAAATTAATTTCATATTAATTTAAGGGGTTATATACAGTCAGGCGGTCAAAAAAATGCAGTTTTTCGGTATTTTTTTTCAAAGGAATATTTATTTATTAAACCGGAAGTTTTTCTATATTGTTTTACATGTTTTTAAGTTTAAAAAAAATACATTTAATGTGTAAAAATAATATTCTTTTTGGCCTCTATATCCAATCTCCCAAAGGTCCTCGAAAAAAAAGTGGTCTGCGGTGAACATAATAGCAATTAACAGAATCATCTGAAATCAAAAAGTCAAAAAGATTCTGTTATTGTATTAAAAAATGTAGTCCTTAATCGAAGGAATTAAAAAAATATCACTTTTTGACAAAAAAATGGCAGCTTCTAGAAAAAAAAGATTCATTTTCATGGAAAAAAATCGACTTCAAGTGTTGATTAAAATTATAATTTTATTTAAAAGATCATCGATTAAGGACAGCAAAAAGTAGTTATTTAGCTTGTGTGAAAATTAGAGCTAAATCGGTTCAGTGGTTTTCGAGAAATCGTGTTCACCAATTTGAAAAACATAGTTTTGAGGAAATTAAATTGTAAGGCAATTAAAATCCAGTGGAACTGAGATGGACGAGGAGGATCTTACCTGCAATCTTTTACTCGGGTTACCAAAATCTTATCAAACAGTTGTCACTGTAATTGAAAATTTATCGAAAATCACACTTGAAGAGGTAAAAATAAAACTACGAGGAGACTTTGAAAAGAAAAAGTTGACTGAAAATCAAGGTACATCAAATAATCAAGCGACGTTTCAAGCAAATCGGCAAGATTGCTATAGATGCGGTCAAATGGTTCATCACAAGTAGCAGTATAAAAATGTAAACACCAGCACAAAGGGACCATGGACAAGGACGGGACCAATCTCAAGGACAATTCCCGGGTGACAATCAACAGAAAAGAAATTTTCAACGAGGCAGAGGAAGAGGCAACTACAGGGTTGATACTACAGATATCAACAAGGTCGAGGTAAAAACAATTATTATAATAATAGATCGGATTCAAATTTTGGTCAAAGTAACAGCGAGGAAAATAATTTCGATTATAACGAGTGTAATAACACAGATAGAAGCGTTGTTTTTCTTAGTCAAGTCATCAAAGAAAATAAAAACGAAACGAATAATTCTGAAACGAGCAATTTGGATTTTTTTATCGATTCGGAATGTACTGCACGGTGAGCTTCGTTTTGGTTCAACCTAAACTGCATGACCCTTCTCAGGTTTTTTTTTATATCAATTCGGTGATGCCTCACGATCATTTTAAGACGAAAATTAAAATAATCGTTGGAGGGAAACTCAAATTATATTGATTTTTAAATTTTTTTTCTAGATTATTGAAGATATTTTCATTAAAATACCGTTTGGTAAAATACTTATTGCTTTAAAAGCTACAATTTAACATAAAAATAGATTATATATAATAATTAAACCATTTTGATACATAGAATTAAGAAACTGTTTAAAAATAGTCGAAAAAACTGAAATTTTTCTAATTTTTTAAACTTTACTCCTTTATTTAACGTTATTTCAATAAAGTCATGTAGAAGTGAATTAAAGTACATAAAATTTCCTGTAAATAAAAAAAAAACTCTTCTATCTATTATTGTTACAAAAATATGGTCATTTGAATTTTAAATTTAATGGATAAATAGTTAAAATTTACCATTAGGTCTAGATTATTTGGTAAAATTGTTTTCGCAGAACCTCATCTCAATTCCATAATTAAATCGCGCTCTTTGTGAATACAACGGCCTTCACGCATTTTAAAAATATCGTGGTTGTTACCAAATATTTGTACCTTACCATTTACTTTTTAAAAAAGTAAATATTTTAAATATGATTATGTTGCATTTTTCAAAATAAACGGATTTTTAAAAACTACTCAAATCTCTCTTATAGAAATAGACATTCTTTAAACCAATGTAACTTTCGATGTAAGTGAGATAAATAAGTTTTTTCAATTTGAAACTGTTCAAGATTAAACCTTCTTATACGTATTATATTCTGGAATTGAGATGAGGTTCTGCGAAAACAATTTTACCAAATAATCTAGACCTAATGGTAAATTTTAACTATTTATCCATTAAATTTAAAATTCAAATGACCATATTTTTGTAACAATAATAGATAGAAGAGTTTTTTTTTTGATTTACAGGAAATTTTATGTACTTTAATTCACTTCTACATGACTTTATTGAAATAACGTTAAATAAAGGAGTAAAGTTTAAAAAATTAGAAAAATTTCAATTTTTTCGACTATTTTTAAACATTTTCTTAATTCTATGTATCAAAATGGTTTAATTATTATATATAATCTATTTTTATGTTAAATTGTAGCTTTTGAAGCAATAAGTATTTTACCAAACGGTATTTTAATGAAAATATCTTCAATAACCTAGAAGAAAAATTTAAAAATCAATATAATTTGAGTTTCCCTCCAACGATTATTTTAATTTTCGTCTTAAAATGATCGTGAGGCATCACCGAATTGATATAAAAAAAACCTGAGAAGGGTCATGCAGTTTAGGTTGAACCTAAACGAAGCTCACCGTGACTGATCATATGATAAATAAAAAAGAATTTTTCACAGATTTAATAATGTTAGATAAACCTATTCAAATAGCTAAAGATAAACAATTTTTAACGGCTACAGGTGTAGTTAACATTAATGCTTATAGTAAAGTAAATAACAAAATGATTGAATAAAAAATTAAAAATGTTTTGTACGTTCAGAATTTAAGAAAAAATTTATTATCGATTAAAAAATTGGAAATGCAAAATTTGAAAGTAATTTTTGAAAATGGTTCTGTGAAATTTTTCGATAAATTAAATAATCTAGTAGGACTAGGGAAAAAAACAATTTATACGAAATATCATTCACTGTCTCAAATTCAAAATCTTTAAATGTTGAAAGAATAACCGATAACGAGTTTACAAAATGGCATAAAAGGTATGGCCATGTAGGTTATTCAGGTCTCGAAAAATTGATTAAAACACAAATGGTTGACGGTATCGATAAGAGTATTAAAATTTCTAAAGTAGAATTTTGTGAACCTTGGGGTTCGAATTGATGAACACATGGCCTCAAAAACTAATGTTATTGCGACACATAGGCGAGACTTAAAACATGAATTTGATTGGAATGGTGTCTCTGTTCTTGATAATGAACCGATTTGGCGAAGGAGACTGATCTCTGAAATGATACATATAGGTTTACAAGATAATCCTTTAAACAAAAAAGATGATACAAAATATCTGAGCCAATATTATAAAAATTTTTTTTCAAATAAATTTTATAATATCATTTAATTTTAATTAATAGCTAATTTTCACATCATTATTATTTCATTGGTCATTCTCTGTTCGTACAATCGCACCCGCATTTATTTGTTTATATTTTGCTATAAGTTCATTGAACTTTCACTGTACTTTATATATTAATGTAAATTTGTCGATTTGTGTTTAGTTTGTCTTTTGACGTCTTAACTTCAGGATGACAATTTTATAGTTTATATTTTTTTTCGGTAAATTTTAAATACTGTACATTTTTTTAATTTTATATTGTTTTTACATTGTGTTGACTTATATTTTTATATTTTATTAATAAATTTTTAGTTTCTGATGAGGACAGCAGTGCTGTCGAAACGTCAAAAATAATTTCTTTTATTTTACTGACTACTTGACTTGGATTGATTGTTGAATTTTCTTCCTTACTAAAAAAGTGAAGTATTTGAAAAGTTTAAAGAATACATCAGTTTAGTCGAAGCAAAGTTACACAGTAAAATTTCTAAACTAAGATGTGACAATGGTAGAGAATATTGTTCAAACAATTTAATCAAACTTTGTCGAGAAAAAGGAATTGTTTTAGATTATACAGTAAGATTTACTCCTCAGCAAAATGGAAAAGCTGAACGCATGAATTGTATTGTATTGTCGAGAGATGCAGAGCCATGCTTGTCGATTCAACTGGTTATCGGTTATGGAACATTGAAAAAGAAAAAGTAATAATTTCGCGTGATGTAAAGTTTGATGAAAATAATTTTTGGTTCAAGAAAAAGAATAAAATTTATGTAAATTGCGGTGAAGAGAATATCGAAATAATTAAATAAAAAGAAATTGTAGACGAAAATGATCAATTTTTTGAACTTGAGAAAGGGAATGATAATTTAGAAAGATAAAATGAAAAATCAAACGGCGATGAAGCGATAGCGATAAGAAAAAGTAAAAGAATTTCGAAAGCCCCCGAGAGATACAATGATTACGAAATGTATACGGCTTTTAATGCCATGCAATTCATTGATAATGTACCGTTAAATTTTGATGAATTAAAAGATAGAAAAGATAAGAGTTTATGGTTAGATGCTGTAGATAGAGAAATAAAGTCGATAAATGATAACAAAACATGGAAAGAAGTAAAGAAACCAGAAGGTGTGCAAATTTTAGATACAAAATGGGTACTTGCATACAAAGATTACGAAGAAAAAGAATGCGATAAATATAAAGCGAGAATAGTAGCGAGAGGTTTTGCACAGAAAGACGATTCGATTTATAGTGAAATTTATTCACCAGTTTTAAAAATGTCCACTTTGCGATTAATTCTAGTTTTGGGAAATCAATTTAATTTCTTTTTCCAACAATTAGATGTGAAATCAGCATTTCTTAACGGTGTATTAGAGGAGAGTGTTTATATTTATCCTCCTAAAGGAATAAATTGTAAAGGGAATAATATTCTAAAACTTCTCAATTCTCTCTATGGATTAAAACAAAGCTCTAAATGTTGGAACAAGGAAATTAATGATTATTTAGAGAAATTGAATTTTAAGCGTTCTGAAAATGATTTTTGCTTGTGTATATTGTATGAAGAACAAGTTTTCTTAGTCATTTACGTTAATGACATAATTTTATTTGATCCAAATATTGACAGCTTAAACAAAAACAAAAACAAATTAATGTCAAGATTTAAAATTTTAGATTAAGGCAAACTTAAACATTTTCTGGGTTTAGATATTTTTTACGACAAAAAATCAGGGATACTCGAAATAAATCAATCCAAATATACAGAAAAATTGTTAAATAAATTTGGTATGGAAAATTGTAAAAGTTCTGATATTCCGATTGATCCGAAACTGAAATTCGATTTAGTTATCGAAAATGGCAAAACTACCGAAAAACCTTTCCAAGAGTTAGTAGGTTGTTTAATGTATCTAATGCTAGGGACAAGACCTGATATTTGTTACAGCGTAATCAAGCAGATTTTTTAACAAAAGGTTTACCAGTTACACCTTTTACAAGGTTTGTAAAATTAGTAGGTTTAAAGGAATAAGCTTTGAAACAAGGACACTCTTTTAGCGAGGAGGGGTGTTGATAAATACGCTAAAATTAGTTTAGGAATTAGGAAAACCCTTATATAATTTGATAGGCACGTTACTGATCACACTTACTGCTTACGATTCTCTCATCGTCATAAACAGTCAGTCGACAGAGTCGCTTCAAATTGTCGAGAATGTAATCAGTCACTATATTGATAATATATTATATTTGTTAATGTTAATGGGTTGTACATTTATTTATACCTGAAATAATAACAAACTCCATTAACGTTAATCACAACTTGTTCCAAGAACTTATATTGTGGTTGTTGTATCGATTTTGTGTATAAGTAAATGTTGTCAAATCTTAGACCATTAGGTTCTAGAATTAGAGGCAGTAATACATTTGTTTTTTTATCAATTTGATGGGCCACAGAACTTTGCTCGAATACTACCTGATTATAAACTACCATGGCGCTTAACTTTCTTCTCTTGTTGTTCATTAATTGAGTCCAGATTTACGACTGGCAGCTTATTAGGTTGTTCCTTGAATCGCATCCTGATGTAGACTGTTGTAAAAGGTATAAATACAGCGCTTATATAACCTTTCTGTCATTTTATTTTAAACTTTCATACAGTAAAGTATGATTATTCATCATCGTTCTCAAGGGAAAGGTTTAGTCAATAGTCTTATAAATAAGTTACCATTTGAATTACATCTGCCTAGTTACCAATACTGTGGACCAGGCACAAAGTTAGCAAAACGTCTCCAAAAAGGTGATCAGGCTATCTTCTGGACGCCGCTTGTAAGGAGGACGATATCTCATATTCAAAAAATCGAGAAAACGTTAAAGCAAGAAACGCTGCTGATAGAGTTTTAGCTGAGAAGGCGTGGGAACGTGTTACAGCAAACGATTCCAGTTTAGGTGAAAAAGCTGATGCTTTAGCTATATCTGGTACTATGAAAGTTAAATCAAAATTAAGTATGGGAATTAGGACAAAGAGAAAATCAAAATTAGGCTTGGATGGAAGGAAGAAAAAAAAGATATCTTCTAAAAAACTAAATGCTTACAGAAAAATTGTAGATGCAGCTAGAACATCCATAATTCCTGATAATGATGCTCAATCAACAATTAAAAGTGCTATTGATACTGATCGGAAAGCTGTTAGAAATGCAAGAGGAAGAAAGAAAATTTTAGCACCGCGCATCTTGCCTGTGCTTTCGAAAATTGGTGGTTTACTACACGGAAAAAACAAACTAACTATTTTAGCACCAAACTGCTTTATCCTTTATTAGTATGCAATTTCGTTTACCTATTAAAGTATGAAATAATGCTTTTTTAGTTTAAAGTAAGTCCATACTAAATAAGTATAATGGTTATACTCTTTTAGTAATAGTGACGTACTTTAAAAGCATAAAGTTGATGCCCGCGAAGTACGACATATAGTCTACCTAAAATAGCAAGAGCTTCTTCCTTTTTGGTGTATAAATTCTTGCAACCTGCGTTTTGGCCACGCCTCCTTCTCCTTCCAACCATTGATATATCGATATAGGCCAAAACGCAGGTTGCAAGAATTTATACACCAAAAAGGAAGAAGCTCTTGCTATTTTAGGTAGACTATATGTCGTACTTCGCGGGCATCAACTTTATGCTTTTAAAGTACGTCACTATTACTAAAAGAGTATAACCATTATACTTATTTAGTATGGACTTACTTTAAACTAAAAAAGCATTATTTCATACTTTAATAGGTAAACGAAATTGCATACTAATAAAGGATAAAGCAGTTTGGTGCTAAAATAGTTAGTTTGTTTTTTCCGTGTACCATTAATTCCAATTTTTGCTGGATTAAGCGCCCTTGGAGCACTTACTGGAGGTGTAGCAAAAGCTGTAAATAATGCAAATGTAGCAAAAGATAAATTTAAAGAAGCTCATCGCTATAATAAAGCAATGGAAGATATTGCACTTGGTAAAGGTCTCCATTTGAAACCCTATCGACAGGGATTAGGTCTTCATTTAAAATCCTTTTCAAAAGGATCAGGCCTTCATTTAAAACCTTATCAAAGAGGACAAGAAATAAAAAAATGTTTAAAAAACAAATTTTGATACTTCTTAAACGAGCATTAACTGACTTTAAGTTGCTCAAGTATGTTAAAGACTTAAAAATTTCTAACTTTAGAGGAGTTTTTATGAGAACTGAATTGCCGATACTAAGACAGCGTAAAAATGAATAAGCTATTATTAATTTAGATGATAAAGATGGTTCTGGAACCCATTGGGTTGCATATAAAAAAGTTAATAATAAAGCTGAATACTTTGACAGTTTTGGTAATCTTCAACCACCATTTGAACTTGCTAGTTATTTAGGTTATAATACTCTAATACAATACAATCATAAAAATGATCACGATTATGATACTTTTCATTGTGGTCATTTATGTCTTAAGTTTTTATGTGGACAGCTTAAAATTACTCAAAAATATATACTATATAAATGATGGTATTTCTATACACCTAATCAGTTTATAAAAGTCATTATCATGGATAAATCGTTTACTTTAACTCTCTGGGAATTCATCTATTCTGGAGGCTGAATTTTTTCCTCTAATAGAACCTAATAGAAATTATGTACTTGGCTTACAATTAGTTGAATTGTTAACTTTCAATTCAATTCCTAATATTGATGAGGGTAAAAATAAATTTTATATTGATAATCAAGTAATTACTATACCCCCTGGTTGTTAAGAAATTGAAGATATTTAAAAAATATATTTAAAATTCTATTACAGATGGAGTTAATAGTATAACTATAAAACCAAACAATAATACCTTACGTATTAAAATAAAAAGTACTCACAAAGTAAATTTTAAACCTAAAGATTCTATTGGTGAATTGTTGAGATTTACACCACGAGCGTTAATAGCTAATAAAACTCATACATCTGACTTACCAGTAGCCATTCTCAAAACACAGGTTTACTAATTTCAAATTTTTTTTGGTCACTCGAACAAAACATTTTTTTTTCGATTAATATTTGTTTGTTGAGTAAGAAAATCATATTTTAAATTTTTTTCCCTCGTGCAATTTTTTTGTAACAGTAAATTATGCAGTTTCAAAATTGTCAGAGTTACAGTCGATCAAAGTTCAAATTTCAATCAAATTTTAATGATTTTTAGACATTCGTCTAACTTTTGCTAATTTTTTCAAAGTCAAACAATCAAGAAAAGGAAAGTTTTAAATTTTTTATTAATAGTATATTTAATTACGAAACTTTTAAGCTTTTATAGACCTCGAGCGGATAAAAAATACCAATTCTGTACTAGATTTATTGAACAAAGTACTTTTTCACTTTTAGTATGTTTCAAGTGATTTTGATCTATATCAGTTTTGAATAAAACTAAGTTAAGCGAAGCTTACCAAAATCAGTACTCGGGGGTTTTCGGGGTCGCTGATTACGAATTCGAGGTCAGTTTTTCAAAATTCAAAATGGCGGATCCAATATGTCGGACAAAATTTTAGTAATTAGAGCTAAGTACACCAAAATGAGTACTCGGGGGTTTTCGTGGTCGCTGATTACAAATCTGACGTCAGTTTTTCAAAATTTATAATGGCGGATCCCGAATATTATAATTTTATTTACGTTATCGCGTAGTGACAACATCTAGTATAGTCTGGTTTGATTTTATTCCCAATAGTACTATATTTCATATAATTGGACTAGATATTGTCACTACGCGATAACGTAAATAAAATTATAATATTCGGGATCCGACATTTTGAATTTTGTAAAACTGACCTCGAATTCGTAATCAGCGACCCCGAAAACCCCCGAGTACTGATTTTGGTGAGCTTCGCTTAACTTAGTTTTATTCAAAACTGATATAGATCAAAATCACTTGAAACATACTAAAAGTGAAAAAGTACTTTGTTCAATAAATCTAGTACAGAATTGGTATTTTTTATCCGCTCGAGGTCTATAAAAGCTTAAAAGTTTCGTAATTAAATATACTATTAATAAAAAATTTAAAACTTTCCTTTTCTTGATTGTTTGACTTTGAAAAAATTAGCAAAAGTTAGACGAATGTCTAAAAATCATTAAAATTTGATTGAAATTTGAACTTTGATCGACTGTACCTCTGACAATTTTGAAACTGCATAATTTACTGTTACAAAAAAATTGCACGAGGGAAAAAAATTTAAAATATGATTTTCTTACTCAACAAACAAATATTAATCGAAAAAAAAATGTTTTGTTCGAGTGACAATTTTACTGTAAACCTGGGAAATAAATGCTATTAGAATTCAATGTAATATTACTACTGGGGTGCGTTCACGTAACTCTCACACTCACTCTCACCCTCATTCTCACCCTCACTCTCACTCTCACTCAAAAATTTTTCTCTCTCACTCTCACTCTCACTCAAAAATTTTTCACTCTCACTCTCACTCTCACTCAAAAATTTTTCTCTCTCACTCTCACTCAAAAATTTTTTTCTCTCACTCTCACCCTCACTCTCACTCTCACTCAAAAATTTTTCTCTCTCACTCTCACCCTCACTCTCACTCAAAAATTTTTCTCTCTCAGTCTCACCCTCACTCTCACTCTCAATCAAAAATTTTTCTCTCTCACCCTCACCCTCACTCCCACTCTCACTCAAAAATTTTTCTCTCTCACTCTCACTCTCACTCAAAAATTTTTCTCTCTCACTCTCACCCTCACTCTCATTCTCACTCAAAAATTTTTCTTTCTCACTCTCACTCAAAAATTTTCCTCTCTCATTCTCACTCTCACTTAAAAATTTTTCTCTCACTCTCACTCTCACTCAAAAATTTTTAACTCTCAATCTTACTCTCACTCTCGCTCAAAAATTTTTCTCTCTCACTCTCACTCAAAAATTTATCACTATCATTCTTACTCTCATTCAAAAATTCTTCACTATCATTCTCACTCTTACTAAAAAAGTTTTCTCTTTCACTCTCACTTCAGTAATCACAAGTTTATTATAAATTTATTTAATATTATTTAAGTATTTTTTTATTTAATTTTTTATTGTATTATTAAAATTAATATTATTATTAATTACGATTAATATTAAAATTAATAATTCGTCACATAACTGCGAATCAATTCAATTTTATTTGAATTAAAAATTGTTATTTTTTAATGGCGTTAAATTCTATTGTTTATATGAGTATATACTGTTACATTATACGAAGACAAAGAAAGGTATGTATATTCATATTAAATAGTAAAATTGAAAGAGAGTATCAGAGAGTGTTAAAACTTTAGTAAAAGGGAAAGTAAGAGTGTAAGATTAAGTAAGAAAAATTTTTTTTTAAATAAAATTGAAAGCGTAAGTGATAAAGTGAGTGTGAAAACAAAAAAATTTCAATTTGAAAGTGCGAGAAAAAATTATAGTAAATGTTGGAGTAAAGGTGAAAATTTTTGTTCGAAAGTGAAAATGAAATTATGAGTGGGAGTCCGAGTGAAATTTTTCTGAATTGAAATGAAAGGGAATTTTTTAGTTTAGCTGAAAATTGTAAGTGAAAGGGAACAATTTTTGAGTGAAAGTAAGAGAGAAAAATTTTAATGTGAGAGTGAGAGAGAAAAATTTTTAAGTGAGAGTGAAATTGAGAGAGAAAAATTTCTGAGTCAGAGTGAGAGTGAAAAATTTTTGAGTGAAAGTGAGAGTGAGAGAGAAAAATTTTTGAGTGAGAGTGAGAGAAAAAATATTGAGTGAGAGTGAGGGTGAGAGTGAGAGAGTAAAATTTTTTAATGAGAGTGAGAGTGAGAGAGAAAAATTTTTGAGTGAGAGTGAGTGCGAGAGAGAAAATTTTTTGAATGAGAGTGAGAGTGATAGTGAAAAATTTATGAGTGAGAGTGAAAGAGAAAACTTTTTTAGTAAGAGTGAGAATGATAGTGAAGAATTTTTGAATGAGAGTAAGAGTGATAGTGATAAATTTTTGAGTGAGAGTGAGAGAGAAAAATTTTTGAGCGAGAGTGAGAGTGAGATTGAGAGTTAAAAATTTTTGAGTGAGAGTGAGAGAAAAATTTTTAAGTGAGAGTGAGAATGAGAGAGGAAAATTTTTGAGTAAGAGTGAGAGTGAGAGTGAGGGTGAGAGAGAAAAATTTTTGAGTGAGAGTGAGAGTGAGAGTGAGAGTGAGAGTGAGAGTGAGAGTGAGAGTGAGAGTGAGAGTGAGAGTGAGAGTGAGAGAGAAAAATTTTTGAGTGAGAGTGAGAGAAAAATTTTTAAGTGAGAGTGAGAATGAGAGAGGAAAATTTTTGAGTGAGAGTGAGAGTGAGGGTGAGAGAGAAAAATTTTTGAGTGAGAGTGAGAGTGAAAAATTTTTGAGTGAGAGTGAGGGTGAGAGAGAAAAATTTTTGAGTGAGAGTGAGAGTGAGGGTGAGAGTGAGAGTGAGAGAGAAAAATTTTTGAGTGAGAGTGAAAGTGAGAGTGAGGGTGAGAAAGAAAAATTTTTGAGTGAGAGTGAGGGTGAGAGTGAGGGTGAGAGGGAGAGTGAGGGTGAGAGAGAAAAATTTTTGAGTGAGAGTGAGAGTGAGAGTGAGAGTGAGGGTGAGAGTGAGGGTGAGAGTTACGTGAACGCACCCCTGGTGCTTACATTAACAATAAAAAGGTACACACAATTCATGAATTTATTCCAGTTGTTCCTGCTGGATATAAGATATTGGAAGTACCATTACACGTTATTTACCTTCCGGTTGCCGTGAAGACAATACATAACATTCAACTGAGAATTGTTGATCAAAACGGAGATTTAATAAATTTTCGAGGTGAAACTATAAAAATTCGATTACACGTTAAGTCAGTGTAATGGGTATTATATTTCATAGAAAAACTGTTGGAAACTATATAAACGAGTTACCATATCAGAAATCATTCAGTCTTCATTCAGTTCACAAGAGTCTAACACCTCAGAATTTACGTTTCCTGAAGCAGCTCGGTCTACGAGTTCATCAGAAAAATAAAAGAAAGAAAAACTAATAATTCACATATTTTGCTTTTTCTGTTGTTGTAATAAAAATGAAAGAGACTTTAAATATTGTAAGTCCAGTAAAATACGATAATTCTCTACCACACTATGAAATTCATGCTCATCAACCGTATCTTTCATCAGCATTAAATAATAGTGATAAGATTCGAATTGCAGTTCAACATCAAGATTTATACATTCTTCCCTCTAAAAGTACATTACATGTACATCGAAGATTAGTTAAAACTAATAATACTGTTGTAACAAATACAAAACTAATTAGCAATAGTATTTGTTACATGTTTAATGAGATTCGTTATGAATTAAATGGCGTTGAGATGATGCTAGTAGAGGAACTAAGGGGCCATTCATTAATTACGTAAGGGTCCTTAGGGGGAGGGGGGGTTTATAAAATCTCTACATGGTCTTACGTGGGGGGGTGGGGGGTAGAAGCTAATCTTACGTAAGATTTTGCCAAGTATTTTTCATTTGTATTGATATAATTAATTTTTTAATTACATTAATATTGTTAAAAACTTACGTAAGAAGGGGGAGGGGGGTCTGAAAAATCTTATGTATCCTTACATGGGGGTAGGGGGGGGTCAAAATTAGCCAAAATCGTCCTTACGTAATTAATGAATGGCCCCTAATACTGATGGATATTTTAATGTAAATATACCACTAAATTTGATTCTTGGATTTGCTGAGGACTATCGAAAGATTGATGTGTTACATCCCGATATAACAAATTCTTTTCAATTAATTATTAAATTCGCCTACAACTAGGCAACCAAAATTACAATAGTTTTAATTATCATAAATATGGTATATATGAATTAGAATAAATATATGTAATAACTGTATATATATCATAATTATTAATACATGCGAATATAACCATATGTCATTAAAAAATTAAGTATTTCTTAAATATTCTAATCAATATATAATCTCTTACAGTAAATCAAAGATTTTATTATCGATCAAGATTTAACAGACGAAAAGATTACTGTCGGTTAATTATCCACATTAATCTCGGTAAGAAACCGACTGTGACTATATGAATAACTAATCGTTGGTCGGTGTATTATCACGTAATGATGTATGCATATAAGATGCCAAAATTACGAACTAACTGCAGCCATATATCTTTAATGAATTTCATAATTGTTTAAACAATCATCATAATATTACTATAATAATATTCATTATATTATAATTATATTAAAAACATATATGTATATTAATTATTAATAGAATATCATATAAATAAATAATCAAATATCAATCAATAACTATCGATAAAATTCGAACAAATATAAAAGAGAGTTTTATAATTAATAATCAATAAACTAAATTTTTAATAAATTAATTAAGATATTATTATAATTCTATTAATAAATAATGTACGTGACTTTTGCGCTAAATGAAAATTGTACGTGATAATTGCGCTGTCTGCAAATTATACGTGACAATTCTACTTCAATGAACAAAGATCATGTAATATATAAACTCCAGTTTTTCTATTGCAAAATGTCAATTGTTCAGACATGTTTCTGCCCGAACGGTGTCTTTAATTCGGCCCTTCGATTTCGTAATTATTCATTATTCGTTGATGTAAATCGTGAACTTCGTGAACTTCTTAAATTCTTAGTATTTAAAAGTTCATATTTTCATTATATTTATAAAAACATCATTTTAGTGTGAATTAAAACAATTTTTAATTGTCGTAAATTTTAAATTGTGACGCATCCAGAGACTCACTACTGTAATCCTGGTTGCAGTTTGTTACATTACTGTATCAACGTATCAATTGTAAGTACTTTTATAATTAACAAATGTTTATAATAAATTGACAGTCATAAAAAGGAATATCTCTCTTTAATTATTTAACACAAAACCCTTAGTTTTGAGGAAGTGACGCGATTCTACATTAAAAATAAATATTAGGTTTTACCAACCTGATTAATCAGCAACTTATCTCCCTTTTATTATTATAAATAATAAATAATCTCTACCTTAGCCCGGGACGTGACATGTTGTAAATGCAAAACATGAATTTATTTTAACAAGATATCGTACAGACCTTAATGATATAGTTAACATTGACGGATTAGAGCGTGAACAATTCAAAATTGTAATTAATAAAATTGAATGGCTGATTCCTTATTTATTTGTTAGTGATCGCCAAAAAATTGAATTACTAAAATACACTGAAAAAGATTCACCTATAACGATGAGTTTTAGAGCATGAAACTTGTATGAATATCTTATGATTCCTGCTACAGGAAAACATATATGGACTGTAAAAACTTCAACTCAAGTTGAAAAACCTCGATATGTTATTCTTGGTTTTCAAACAAACCGAAAAGAAAATCATACGAGGTATGCCAACATTTTTGATAATTGTAATTTAATCAATAAAAAACTTTACTTAAATTCACAATACTACCCATATGGCAGTTTGAATTTAAATTTTAATCAAGGTCAATTTTCTATTCTTTATGATATGTATTGTAATTTTCAATCATCATACTATGCAAAGGAACCTGAACCTATGTTGAACAAAAATAACTTTAAAGATTATACACCACTAGCTCTCATAGATTGTTCAAAACAAAACGAATTTTTAAAACAATCATCTGTAGATGTACGCCTCGAATTTGAAACTAGTGATAATTTTCCCGCTAATACAGCTGCATACTGTTTAATAATTCATGATCGATATACACCAATCAGCGGCGTTGTTAAGAAAGTACCGTGATTGGTGGTTGTAATAGCCAATCAGAAGAGAAGAAAAGGTGTGAGTGGTGGAGAGGAGTGACTAAAAAGGAGCACCTCTATGCAGCTTGGGTCATTTCTCTATTACAGATATCATGTCGTACGTTGTAGATATCAAATGCCCGAAAAGACCCTGCAACGAGTTTTTCATCAAGGAGCTGGCTATTTTACCTTTTCAAGAAGATGCTCATCCATTAGTCTACGTCTCCGAGCCGCCATACGCCTGGAGTCCATTACCTGCAAGATACAAATGTGAGAATAGATGGCTGACAAATAATTATTATGGTATCGATTGGGCTGCCAGCGACATACCTTATGAAGAATTACAACCTATAGTAAAAGAAGTATTAATTGGTACACCAATTGTTTACGTAAAAGGTTTAGAAAAACAGAGATGGCTAGAAAAATATACTTTAAACGTATTTAATTTAGATGAGTTCAAATGTCCATCATTAAAAAGTTTAGATGTAAATAATTCATGTACATGTACAAACCACACACGTAGTTTTAGCAATTGCGCTGTTAAAAATGTATGTAACCTACGAAATTGGTTGATACAACCATCGAATGTACTATGAAATAATATAGAAAATAATTATGAAGTTGACAACGATTGTACATTAAAAGATTTTTATAATCATTGTGGAAATTTTCTACTTAATAAATAAATGTATTTGAAATCAATAATTTGCCGCCAAAATTTAAAAATTTATATAGCACATTTGGGCTAATCGATAGTGGCGCCATCTATTGGGTAGTTGAAAACTTAACTTGGTCGGTAAAACAGGGCAAGCAATTACCAATAAATAATTTAAAAATTCGTATAGACCAATTGGGCTAATCGACAGTGGCGGCATCTGTTGGGTGACCGGTAAACTAACTCGGTCAGTAAAACAGTGCAAGCAATTACCAATAAATAATTTTCTCGCCGAAATTTAAAAATTGATATAGTCCAATCGGGCTAATTACAAGTGGCACCATCTGTTGGGTGACCGCTCAACTAACTCGGTCGGTAAAACAGGGCAATCAATTACCAATAAATAATTTTCCCGACAAAATTTAAAAATTGATATAGTCCAATCCGTCTAATTACTTGTGGCGCCATCTATTGGGTGGTTGGTAAACTAACTCGGTCGATAAAACAGATTCATACCTTACTGGCGGCTGATAAAGCAAAAATCTACCTTACCGACTGAGCAGTTACCGACTGTAGGTAACTTAGCCGAGATCAGAACATGTCCCCATAGCTATACTACTAGGGCGCATACTTTAGAAGGTCAAAAAATGAGTAAATTGCAGGAATTTTTTTTCTCAAACACATTGAAATAAATTGATGCGAGATTTTGTGGATGTTTTCTTATATATTTAATCCTTTTAAATATAATTTTTTCATTAAAAAAAATCAAATTTAATAATGAAATAAATGTCATATATATAACGTCTCGCATCTGAAATTTTCCCATTGTAGGATTTTCCTTGTTTAGGATGTCTTTATTTAATACTTTTTGACATCTATAAGATGTATTTTTGGATTTATTTTTGGTATTTTCTAAGGATATCTTTAGAACGTCTTTTTAACAATGTCCCAAGAACGTTCCGAAAACAAAATCCTCCTTTTTTTGCCCTAGCCTATTGGGCACTTTTTAGATAAAATGATATTCCAAGATAATTTTACTTTTTTACCTTTTTCAGTGAATTAGCCCATAGGGATCAATATTTATGTGGGGTAAAATTCCTGTAGCTGTAACTTGCACATAGTTTAGCCCTAGGGGTGTGTAATTTAACCACGAAATATTGTTAGGTTTTTTCAAAAACTGTCGGAGAGGGAGGGGGTTGAATTTGTTTGAAAAATTTAAACAGTGGATTTTTGAAGATTTGTAACTTTTCAACACAAAAAATATTGAGATGTCCTTTATTGTTATTTTCGAGATATTAATTAATTAATGTTAATAATCCCAACAGAAACATCTGCGATGCAAAAAGTAACGCCAAGCAAAAATTATTTTGACCATCGAAACAATTCGTGAAATTAATGTTAGCCAAGTAAATTTTAGGATTATGTTAAGTTTTAATTAATTTTTTTAATATAAGTATTTTTTTTACATATACGATGGAAATTTTTGTTACGTAATGTAACATAAATAATATTTTATAAATTTTTATAACAAATAATAAAAATTTAATATTTATATTTCAAATTAAAATTATAGTTATAAAAATTTAATTACAATTTTAAGCCTGGATTCTCATCCAATAGCTTGGGAATTGATTTTGGTTATTTTATCTCTATTGAATTTTCTTATAGAAAATTGAAAAATAAAGGGAATATATAAAATAAGGAGTAAAATTTGTTAGTCACAACTATATAAAGTGACCTTAACAAATTTAGGAATCAAAGGTTGAAATAATTTGGAATCACATAGGTAAAAATACTACAATTTTAAAGAATAAAAGCCAGCTTTAATACGGCAGTATTCTTTGGAATTGGGAAATTGTGAAAGATTTTAGAAAGTGAAAGAAGTTTTTCAAAAAGAAATAAGGTAAAGATAGGAAATATAATTTTAAAACTTACTTTTTATTTATCAAAGATAATTTTCCCTGAAGATGCAAAATATATTGGATTAATCGTCCTTCCTTGATTTTTTATGATTCGGTAATAATCTTAGAAAACTCACTGAACTTTTGAGAATTTGAAAATATAAAATTTGAATAACTTTTAGAATTTTAATTTGAGTTGGTGTATACGAATTTGAATGTTGAAAATAACTTTTGAATGACTCTTTATGAGTTTGAATGTAGAAAATTTTAATGTTGGAATAACTCTTTGAATGACTCTTTATGAGTTTGAATGTAGAAAATTTAATGTTGGAATGACTGTTTGAATGTAGAAATTTTAATGTTGGAATGACTGTTTGAATGACTCTTTATGAGTTTGAATGTAGAAAATGTAAATCTTGGAATAACTGAAGGTTTTAGGGAAACATACGTTTTTTAAGGTGTGTCCCCACTACAAATTTTGAGTTTTGGGGTAGATTTTGAAGAAGGGAGAGATTTTTTGTATAAAGGGAAATTTCTTGTAGGCGGAGAAGAAAGGGAGTTGAGAAAACTTATTATTGGTTTTTCTCAAAGAAAATGGTAAAAATTCGTAAGAAAAAATGGAGAAAACTAATTTACATTTTCTTTCTATTGGGCCCCACTGACCCAACCCTTAAGGGGGTCGGAACTTGTGGGTGTTCCTTTAAGGACACAGATTTCCAAAAAAGTAGGGATAAAATCTCAAAGAAGGGGAGATCTTTTATATTTTGCATCTTTTTACAATTAGATTAAATTTTTGTTATAAACAGTAATAATTTTTATTATAATTTGTTATTAAAAATTATTATTTGATTTAATTTACATAACCTTTTTTGAATTTTGGTTCTACGACGATTTTTAAGAATAATTCATTTCTTAGATTTAATTTATTTATAATTTTTTATAATTATTTTTAATTTTAACAAACTTGTATAATAATCTAACCTAACATTCAAATTATAGTTGTAATTAGTTAAAATTTTAATTATTTATAATTATTTATTGTAAAATATCAATATATTTTAATTATTGTTAAATTGTATTAAATTTTAATTGTATATTTATTTATTTTATAATTTTTATAATTTTTATTATTAATTTTATTTATATTAATAATTTTAAACAATAATTAACTATAAATTTCGACAATTAATAGTTTTTTATTGAAATTTAAAATAAATGATTGAAATATAATATTTAAATTATTTATTAATAATAATAATAATGAAATTAATTATTAATTTAGTAATTTTGAAAAGCCATATAATTTAATTTAGTAGGTAAATGATGTCATATGATTTTAAGAACAAAATATAATTAAGCCATTAGGCCAAACACTGGTTAACATCATTTACCTACTAAATGCAATTAATTATTGCAGTTAATTGTTATTAAAAATATATATTATGTCTAAAATATTTTATGCATTCATTCATACTATATATATATATCGAACATGTGCATTTCTGGTGCACTTGTACATGCATAAATTGGGAACCAAAACGAATTTTATTGCAACCAGAAGGTTTCTTTAGCGATAGGGACTACAAGACCTGTCGTGAGAAAACCGAAAATGAAAGGAAAAGGACCCCAGCGGTCGACATCTGGAGGATGCACTTGTAGAGTTCCGAAAAGATTTTTATGGTTGTATTTTATAATTTTATTGCTTACGGATGTTTCAGTTTCTTAGATTTTTGGAAAAAGTGCATTCTGTATATGTTGACCACTAAGGTTTCACGTTTCATTATCTGCTTAAAAAGGAAACAAGAGAAAAAACAGATACATTATGAGTCGATGAGTACAAGAAAGAACATGATTTTTTAAATAAACAGATGTTGTTTTTCTTTAAGAAGATAAGAAAAGTGGGAGAGAAAAAAAATTAAATATAGAGAAAAAATAAGATTGAAAAATGACCAGATGTAACATTTTTCTTAATCAAAAAATTGATTTTAATTCATTATTTTCATAATTATTAACTCATTCATATTTAGACCAAAACTATTCTTTTTTTTAAAATAGCACGCATATTTTAAAATTATACTTTGTATAATTTCCCATTTTCCAATTTAATTATTTATATTTAAAAAATTAATTGAAACTTAACATAATCCTTAAATTTACTTGGCTAACATTCATTTCACGAATTGTTTCGATAATTAAGATAATTTTTGCTTGGCGTAACTTTTTGCATCGAAGATGTTTTTGTTGGGAAAGACTTTTTAAACAAACATAATATTATCAAAGAGATTAAAAATTTACTAGCAAAAGTCGCACAAAAAATTACCATAAAAAATTAAAAATTTCAAATTTTTTTGAGTATTTTGAAATATGCACAATTACATGTCGAGATTTTAACCTAATTAATATTACAGGTAAGTTTCGTGCGAATCGGTCAAGAATTATGAGCATTAGGTGTGTCTAATTATCAAAAAAATCAATTTTTTACCGCAAAAAATGGAAAATTTCAAAAGTTTTGAGCATATTCAGATGTCATTGATTATATATTTTAACATAATTGATATTATTGGTAAGTTTTATGGAAATTAATAAAGAATTATGAGCTCCACGTCTGCCTTAAAATCAAGCAAAAAATATTTATTTCATAAAAAATTTAAAATTTTAAAAATTTTTAGTGTATTAAAATTTTCTGAAATGTATATCGAGATAAAATAAAGAACAGAATAAATATCCAATTTTGATCAAAAAATGCCAATATTTTGATAAAATATATTCGCGGAAATTTTTTTTTTACTTGGCGTCGATTCTTTACCGCAAATCATGATCCCTTGTTCCATAAATCAATATGTATTGAACTTACTGTGTTCTTCATCATCAAGTGAGCCCTTTGCTCGGAAAACAGTTGATGAATTTTGCCCCTAATATAATTTTCACATTAATTATGTCGCTTACTTTTTCCACTAAAAAGGCATTATCAAAGAATAATTTAAAAAAAGAAAGGTTTAATAAATTATGTTAAGCTATTTTTAAAACATTAATTTATAATAAATGACTTAGGTGGTTTTTCCGGCGAATTACTAAAATGCAACTAAGATAAGTTTTTTTTATTAAAGAACACTTTTATTTTTAAAATATTAAGACTCTTATTTATATTAGACCGTTCTGAAGAGTCATATTACATATTCTATAGTAATATTTAATCAAATATTAACATTACATTGCACAAGTCTTAGGTAAAAATATGGAAAAATTACTCGCTGTCGTAATCTTACGAATTACAGGTTTCTTTAGTCTTACAATTTTTAAAAAGATTCTCATAAAATTTTCGACTTTCAGGTGTAAGGAAATTCATAAGTGACAAAACATCATTTTTTTAGCATTTGAAATGCCAATCTCTTTTACTTTTGGTAAAGCTAGCTGCCTTATGCATTTAACAACGACGTTTGGTTTAAAAATTTGTATAACAATTATTGTTACAACATTTATTTATATGCTAAAATTAATTTTTAGAAACGTCTTTTCCACTTTTAGCAACATAACCTTTTCCTGTAGCACGTCTACGTTTACGCTTATTTTCTTTTTCATTATTAATTACTTTTTTCAATCCTACGTTGTCATTACAATCTGATGTAGTCGTGGTAGTCGAACTATCCATTTTTAACACAAATTTTTAATTTAAACAAAAAGTCGACGACAAAATAAAAAAATATAAGCAGTCTAAGAGCGTAACGATAGATACTGCCGTAGCCTAGCGCGACCGCGCCGGACGTGAACGCGCACTTGCGTATAAGCTTTCATTTTGGGACCTGGGCAGTTTGAACCCCTTATAAAATGATAAATATTGAATTAAAAGTTTGGAAACTTAACACATGTATTCTATATGTCTTGTAAAATGCTGTGATAACAAAATTTAATAAAACCACCTAAGTCGACTGTCGACGGGCAAGCCTCTAAATTGCTTTCTTGCCACGTGGTGAAATAAATATTGAGCAAGTTGATAATAATAAATGAAATGATCACATTTATATCTCATAATATAATATAACATTATTATAATCAAAAAAATGACATGAACAGATATATATGTATTAATCGTTCAATGTGAGACTGTCTAATATATTTCGTTTCTATACAAAAATTCTTTTCTGGGCGAATTTAGGCGCAAAGGGTTCAAATTTACATTTTTCAAATTTTACTCACACATTCAATTATACATGCGACGCAACATCGACTTAGGTGGTTTTTCGAGCGAACGGCTCAAGTGTATTTAAAGCATTAGAGCCCGCACCAAAGACGTTATCATTAGATTCGTTTAAGTTAGACTCAATTTTATCAGAACCCAATATTTTTGATGGTTGAAAATCTGACATGGCATTTACGCTTTGTTCACTTAATTCTATAAAAAATGGATTTAAAAAAATTTCGTATTAAATTATTTTTATATGATTTCAATTAGTTATATAATAACAAAGGTACATTTTCTGTTCAACAAAAAATATTAAAATTATTTTTTTAAATCATTATTTTTAACCAACCTTCAAGTTGAAGTTCTGAGTTGAAGTTAGCAGGTGGCAATAACTCTTTAAACACTGAATCAAAATTATTCTCGTCAGATCAATTCAAATTACTATTATTATTATCGAGACGCATAAGTTTTTCTGGTGGAAAATTAGTTATTGCACCTTCAATTTGACTTTTCGTTTTGTTTCTACAAAAAATAAAGTTAAAATTAGTATTAGAATTATAATTTTATTTTAATTAATGTTATGTATATCTGATAGGTGCAACGGCATGGGAATTTTTTAATGAAATAGATAAATTATTGTTGATTTCATTACAAGCATTTAAAGTATAAATATAAGAATTCGTGGGCAAGGGGTAGCTATGTAACGTACCTGGTAGAATTACATCTTCAAAGAACATTTATTTTAATTCTATTGCAGGCTTTTGCTTTTGAAGTGCTGAATCTTTTATATTAATATCTTGATTTTTTACTTGTGCAGAAAATTTCGAAATGCTTTGTTTAAGTGGGTTGTCCAGTGTGATGGTTTCAAAATATTAAAAAAAATTTTTTTTTATAACTTGCATTTATAACTTATGTAGAATATGTGATTATAAAGATTTTTCGGTATTCGATTTCGTTAGAAAGTTAAAGCGCTTCGCTTTCTTATCAGCGATCGTTTTACACACGTGTAATATTATTATAATAATAATCCAGTGGGCAAAAAACCATGTTCGTTTTAAAAACGTTTTAAGAACGTTTGATGTCTGCCAAATAATGTTCTGGAACATTATTTGAACATCCATGTTCTTAAAATGTTCCAAAACATTATTTGGCGGACATAAAACGTTCTAAAAATGTCCTCCAAACGTTTTTAAAACGAACATGGTTTTTTGCCCACTAGGAAATATATAATATGGAGTAAAATTCGTGTACCGTACTAAGTGAAAAACAGTTGATCGGATCGGGCTGTAACCTATATGTTTTCGAAAGATTTTTTCCTGCACTTTCGAATAGTGCAAAAATTTTCTAAAAAAATTTAAAATTTGACCCTTTTTTGGAAATCAAAAATATTGTTGACTTTTTTTTAAGTTCAGTCTTTTTTTCTTATTTTTTTTTGAAAGTTAAAAATTTGCATTTTCACTACAAAAAATATTGAGATGCCCTTTTTTGTTATTTTTGAGATATTAATTAATTAATTAATTAATTAATGTTAATAAAAAATGATATATTTCATAAACAAATAAAGTTATCGTAATTCTGATGTTATTAAATGAAAGTTGACATAATTCCGCATCCAACGAGCCCTATATAAAGTACTTTGGATCAGTGGATTGTTTATAAACAATTTGCTAACATTACAATTGTTTATAAAAAATCCTTTAATCCAAAATAGTTCATATAGGGCTCGTTGGATGCGGAATTATGTCAACTTTCATTTAGTAACATCAGAATTACGATAACTTTATTTGTTTATGAAATATATCATTTTTTATTAACATTAATTTATTAATTAATTAATATTTTAAAAATAACAAGAAAGGACATCTCAATATTTTTTGTAGTGAAAATACACATTTTTAACTATAAAAAAAAAAGTAAAAAAGACCGAACTTAAAAAAAAGTCAACAATATATTTGATTTTCAAAAAATGTTTGCACCATTCGAAAGAGCAGGAATAAACTTTCGAAAACATGGGGCCGTGCATAAATTACGTTACCAATTTTTCGACCTTTTTGAACCCCCTCACCCCCCCTTCGTTACGAACCGTGACTTTTGTCACCCCCCTCCCCCTAATAATGTAACGTTACAACTAAAATCTGAAATAAAATAGAATTTAAATTTTATTTGTTTAGAAAACTATTTTTTCTACGTAAGGAGCTATTGAATTAAAACTTAAGTGAAAATGTTTTCTTTTAACTTTGTTAAAAATAAATTGTTAAATTTAGCATTTTTATATCCTCTAATATTGTGGTAAGTAAATATTTAAGTTTCTATAGATGGTTTATATTATTTATTTAATTATATATTTATAATATATTTGTAATAATATATTTATATTATTTAAAAGAAACGTAAACTTTTTAAAGTTTTTTTTATAAAATATATAAAAAAAATATTTCAATGCCAACACGTATTAAAGGAAATTAGTTATTTGTTTGAAGATGTATCTTCAACAAATGGAATACTCTCTGTAATCCATGAAGCGATATTATTAATCACCGGCATCGAATCTTCCGAAGCTAATTTTTCATGGAATTCTGAAGGGTTTGAACTTTCGACTAACTCCACGTCAACCCATTCAACAGTGTCATCGGAAGTTACGCATAACAGTTCTCCAGGTCTCTGACTTAACACTTGTATAGGTAGGATTCTTGATGCACCTATATCGTCAATGGCATGGACATTTTTCCTAAAATTTAAGGCCAATTTAGGTCAAGTACAAATATATAAAATAATTATATTTTACTTTTATAAATTAAAAATATGTACTTAAATATGTAAATATTGAAAAATATTAGTTAAAAATAAAACATACATGTGAGCGGTTATTGATGCAACTGAAGCAAAATAAATTCCACAGACTTGACATACTCTTTTTTTCAACTCCTTTCGTTGCGAAGGACAGTATAAATCGTATGGGTTTCCCTTTACTTTCGAATACTCAGGACGTAGAGTCAAAGCCTGTCTCAATAAAAATGACGGAAATTCGGAGATATTTTCATCACAAGACGGAATACCAAATGGTTTTTATGATAAAGGGAAAGGTCCAGGCAGAAATCTTTCAGGTAGAACTTGCTTCAAGTTGCTTCTAAATGCAGAGCAACAATTTCGATTATCACATTTGGCTATCTAAAGAAATATAAAAATTATTATTTGAATTATAATAAATTAAATCTAAATTAAAATCAAGTTAAAATTAAATTATTTACATTTTTCTTTAAGAAATTTGAACTGTTTTTAAATTCAAAATTATTATCTTTTTAATTTTACCTGCAGAAGATATTGGCTTTCGCGAACATGATTCATATACCATATTTGATCATCACAATTTGGTGTGTCAGGAACTTCTTCGTCGAATGATATAAACTCTGCAACAACATTGTATCCGTCTATATTTAACTCGGACCAAATTTCAGCTAGAGCTTCTCCTGCATACTGGAAATTTTGAAGTTCCAAATCATCGTCGATAGTTTTACCTGCAGAGTCGAGATGAGTTCCGTAGTGATCGTGTGGAAGAATTACACCTGAGAGAGCCCTGCTTAGAGGGGCCATTCGCCTTTCTGCACTGTTAAAAGCAGATCTCCCAGGAGCATTTGTAAAAATGAAGATAGCATCCAGTTCAAATTTTTTAAAATTATCGATACCATGCTGAATCACTTTTTGATATCGGGGATTCTCATCCGGCCCTCCATCGACTGACATCATGAAGATGGGTTTAATTTTTTCATCGTCACCCTTGGCCAATGGTTGAAAATCTTCTAATCCCATTAATTTTTCAAGATCATTCGCATGAGTAGCAGCTGTCGAGCTGCTGTGTTTTCCGCTGCGTATGGCAATGTATGTTGGTCCCGAGTGTGTAACCGCTTCTTTTTTTCCATGCAATTTTCGTTTATTGAGATACCGGCATACACTGATGGTGTCATTTTATGACGATTGGCTACCACCCAGTCATGATCAGGAAGGTGCACTTTATACTCTACGTGCATGAGGATTGGAGCTTGAGCTTTGGCAGCAGTTATTCCAAGAGGAACTTTAGCTTTATCGTCTTGTGAAAGAAAAAAAACCTAAATTATAAATATAAAAGTTATTAGGTTTGTGCATAGTTTATTAAAAACATTCCTGTTAATAATTATTAAATTTTTTGAATATTATTTGACGTACCTGCTTTGGTCCAAGAATTGAAGCAATTTCCTCAAGTGCATTAATGGTGGCCTTACAAAAAAATTGATCAGGATGATCTCGATGGTGATCAGATTGAGCTCTGCATAACTTAACTGGAACAGTACTCACGTGCCGCTTTCCCTCTATAGACAGCGAATTTCGCGGAATAATTCTCAGGTATAATGCTGTTCTAGATAAATAATATCCAATTGCTTCTAATTCTTTATGTAAGCAGTTCAACGTTTTGCAGGACCAAATAGCTTCAGATCTGCGTTTGTTGTCAGCTGATCCAGAGTGCATTACTATATCGCAAATTGCTTGGAGCAAACCATCTTGGTCAACTTCAAGACGTGGACGTCCCACTTTATCCCAAACTTTTAAAGAAGTATCATCCCCTGTAAGACCTCGTTGTAAATTGTAAGTCTTTTCTCTTTGTTTTTTTCTATATCCTTTTTGCCTTTCTGCTCGTAATTTTGATGCATGTAATTGTTTTTTGGATTTGTCAAGGGTTTTTCTCATTACAATTATATCTTTATCGACATTATCAGTAGTGAGTCCAGCATCTCTTTTCGCTACGAGACAATTTAATTCACTCTCCGTAACTTTGATTAATGTCTCCAGCGCATCTTGTCGTGGCTTTGGATATGAAGAAGATGAAGCAGTAACTGTTTTACTGACTTTCTGAATTTCATTATTGCCTAAATTGTAAAAAATAAGTAGTATGTAAAATTATATTGAATAACTTTATTTATATCCATCACTTTTTGAGAAAAAAATAACAATAAACATGATAGTACTTCTAGATGAAAAACATGTAACCAGCATTTAAAAAATCGACACGCTGTTTTCCCAAAGTTAATTAATGCCTCAATATATTATAAATTATTATCAATTAAACCCTTAGTTGCCTAGTAAAAGCAAAGTTAAAGGCCACAACTTCTTTGATCATATTCATTAAGCATATTCATTGATTTGAAAATTCATAAATTACCATAATTATAAGCATGCACTAAAATTATTATACCATCTCTTTCTTCATTAATATCATTTTCAGAAACGTTGTCACTTCGCACCCCTTTTTCTACGACCTCATTTGCAGATGCAGTTACAGTAGTGTCACTCGAAACAGTTTTACCAGCCTTTTTAAAATGAGAGAATTACAGAAATCAGACGAAAAGAAATAAATAGATACAAAATAAATTAGTCAATCAATTAACGTGGAAATTTTCTTAAAATTCAATTTTTCACTTCTACGAGTTGTTTCCAAGTGTAGACTCTTTATTTTTTGTTCGGTATATTTTTTTAAATCTGAAGCATCCTTATGTTTTGACTTTAAATATTTCCAAGTTTCATTGCAGTTAAATTGGATCACTTTCTTTGAGGATTCCGAATTGTAACGCTTTTGAAACGCAGCGTACAACTGTTCATATAATCCGGACATTTTTCGATCATTTGAAAAAAACAAGTAAATATTTTAAGTAATCCAGTAAATATTTTAGGTTAAATTTATTTCAAACACGTTGGAAACTTATATCACCGGTTCTTCAAAACAAACAATATATCAACCACGGAAATAAAACTGGGAAAGGAAAACATAGTTATAAAAACATGTGGGTATTACTCTGTAGAGCCCTCTATGAAACAAATGTGTAAACATTTTAAACATCTAAAACATAAATACTTATGTATAAAATAATTTTTTTGACAGTCAAGTCCATTTCACTTGTAACGTTACGTTCTCGGAACCCCCACCCCCCCCTCGCGTTACAAACCGTAGTTATGAACCTGACCCCCTCCCCCCCAAAAGTGGTAACGTAATTTATGTACGGCCCCTTTCAAACCATTTTTGGTTTTTGTCTTCATCAGCTCGGGGACCGGAGATACAGTTTGTAAACTGAAAAAGTGGTGATCTCGCCCCACTCTACTCTATTGATGAAAAAATTAATTTTTTAATTAAAAATATTGTTAAAAAAATTAATTTTTTTATCAAATATGTTATTGAAAAAATATTGTTAAAAAATTAATTATTTTTTTAAAAATATTTGTAAAAAAATTAATTATTTAATAAAAAATATTGATTAAAACATTAATTTTTTTATTAAAAATATTGTTGAAAAAATTAATATTTTATTTAAACCAATATTTTTAATTAAAATATTAATCTTTGTGATAAAATAATACATTTTTTACCAATACTTCCATTCAACAAATAAGAGATTTGCTTCTGATAAAGAAATTCGTAAAAATTTAAAGACAGGAAAAAGAGTGCTGCCACTTACTTTCTAAAAAGCGCAGCTATATATTAACTTGTTATTTAATGTTTTTATTTATCAGAATTTTTCCACAAATATTCTATAGATACACTAATTTACCTTTATTTTTCACTTTTATATTATTTTTTTAAACGATTTGTTGATCAATTTTCACTCTAAGCGTAGTTGAGGGAAATCGCTCAAAATACGCTAGAAGCAATCCGCCATGGTCCATACAATTAAATAAAAAAATGCGATAAGAATGTTTAAATATTGATAATTAACAATTTTTGCTTTTTTTTACCATTTTTGAACATTCTTTATTATTTTTCAATATTTAAAGATTCTTGTCCCATTTTTTTAACTATATACTTTTGTAAAAAAAATCTCAGTTTTCGAATAAAAAAAATCGTACCCATATATCGTATGCCCCTTATAGGGGACGAAAAAATTAAAAATTGATAGGACTTCTCTTTAACTGATATTTAGATGACTAAATTAAAAATTATCTTCATTAACTGTAACATATTCCAACTAGCACTGTCAAAAATAACTTCTTCTATTTCTTCTTAATTATGTTGTTGTCTTCGTATATAGCATGCCAATTCTCGATCCTTTTATTACTCGTTGATAATGTTCGATATCAGACACCTTTTTTGTCATTTTTTATTATTTCTGCTGCTTTATGGTAGAATCTACTTCAATTCACATTTTTGATAATTTTTCTTCTAATATTATCAAAATATGAGAAAAACATCAATCATATAAAGATCACAGATATTTAATTTAATAAAAATTATTCTTAAAATGTGTATAAACGTTTAATATAGCCATTGTCAAAGCCACCGTTACTGGTCTAACCGGCAAAAAAAGAAGAGAAGAAAAAGCAGAAGTTATTTTTAACAGTGCTAATTGGAATGTGTTACACTTAATTAAGATAACACAGTGTTACAAAAAATAAAAACATAAAATTACTTTGAATCGGACCTATCCTAACTTGTTCGTCTTGAAAAACTGAAAAGAATGGTATATATTAAATCACCCAAACACCCCCAAAATTTAATTTTAGAGCAAAAAAACCGTTTTTTTGTAGTTTTTGTATAAAATAGCTTGTAACTTTGTCATTTTTTGTCCAAATTCAATGATTTTTTTTTCATTTTAAAGCTGAAGAAAAGAGCTTTTTAAGTCTTAGAAGTGTTTTTTATTATAATTAAAAATAAGGTCGGAAAAATTGTAAATTTTTAAGTAATTTTTCAACTTAAACAATAATTTTCGGTCACAGTTTTATTTAGAATAGTTTTTTCTGTTTATGCTTTTAAAGAGTATTTAATTCTGCGTCGAATGAGATTTTTTTTGAACAGGATTGGTTAAAAATTAGCTGAGTTATTGCAGTTTTTGTTTACATAGTCACATTATTAGATTTAATGTAGGATTAAATTCTCTTCTTTCTTGCTTTTAATTCTTGCAGATGTATTTTTTATTTATTTTCAACGACTTTTTAGCTATGTGAACTTTACTTTTGCAGTTCAGTAAAAGTTTTTGTTAAAAAAAATATACAAAAATCATTTCCTATAAATTATTAAAGTTTACATTTATACATAAATTTGAATTGCTTAATTCAAGTTTTTTATAAAAAATTTTAAAATCAATCTTACAAATAAAAAGCAAAGACCAAAATTTTTTTGTAATGTGCCTGGAAATGCTTACCACGGGTAACAGTATGATCGTCAAATAAAAAATTTTGTCAAAATTAAAATTCTTTGAATTACTTTTAACAATTCAATATATTCAATTTTCTAAAAAGAATTATGTTTTAACATGATTTCAAAGATAAAATAAAAAGTTAATCAAAAATGGTAACAATCCTTAACTAAAAATGCTTAATTGTTCGGCTTTTTTTATACATTATATCAGGAGTATCTCTTTTTAGAGACCAGCAATAATCTGATAACATGTTAATTGTATTTTTTCCTTGAAAACGTTTTTCTATTCTATCCATTTCTTGATGAAATCTTTCCCCTTGTTCATCACTGAGCTGACCAAGATTCTCAGGAAAGAAATTTAAATGTAAATGTAAAAAGTGTATTTTAATTGACATATTACAACCTATTTCCGCATATGCAGACAAAAATTCTTGGACAACGTTAACATAATCGTCACTCTTATGGTTACCAAGGAAATTGCCACACAGTGAATTAAAACTATTCCACGCTCTTCTTTGTACATCATTTAATTTATCTGCAAACTCTTTGTCGCGCATAATTTTTCGAATTTGGGGTCCAACAAACACACCTATAAATCATCAGAAAATTTATTAAGCATATTGTTATCTTTACTAAGTTAGTATTATATTAACGAAAACAATAAATTTATTCGAAATCATTATTAATGTCATTTGACTTGGCAAAATTAAGGCTTGAAACAAAGATTTTTTAAAGCAAAATGTGCAGTACCTGCTTTGACTTTAGCATAACTTAGTTTAGGAAATGCTTTTTGAAGATACTGAAATGCTTCGCTATCTGGTCTTAAAGCTTTGACAAACTGCTTCATATAACCAAGTTTTAAATGCAAGGGTGGAAACAGAATATTTTCTTGTCGCACTAGAGGAATGTTTAAAACATTTTTTTTCCAAGGTAGAACAGAGTACGTGGTGGCCACTCGCTTCGTTCATACTTATTTGGTGCTCGACTATCCCATTCACAGAGATAGCAAGGATATTTTGTATAACCTCCCTGCATTCCAAACAAAAGTGTTAACACTTTTAAATCACTGACTATTTGCGATTTATGGGTATGATAATTGATGCAAAGAAGTATTTTGTCCATAGTAGCATATGTTTCATTCAAATCAGTTGCATATGCTAAAGGAACCGATGAAAATTTATTTTCATTGTGCAATAGTACAGCCTTCAAACCTATAAAAAAGGAATATATATAAAATAAAAGAACAATTTATTTGCACCTTATTTATGGGAAAAATTCTTACTTTTACACGATCCATCAATGTAAAGTCGCCAATCCTCAGGTACGTAATTATGATTTAAAATTGAAAACAGTCCTGGTATGTTCGAACAATAAACTAGAGTGCTACAGTCAGTATCAGTTTTAAAAGTTACTTTGAACAAAGTTCTGTCATCATTTCTGCAGGAAGTAACTTTGAAATCACTTTGAACTAAATTCCATTGTTTTAATCTAGAACCCAAAACTTCAGATTGTCTTCGGGATAATCCTAAATCGCGTAGTAGATCTTTAAAATTCAAATTTGAAATATAATGTGGTTCCTTTGCACACGAAGAGGATGGAAAATAATCTGGGTCCTTAGAAATATTTAGATCATTTAATTTTTGATTAAGATCATGTGGCAATTCTTCCGCTTTTTCTTTTTCAAGGAGTACTGGTTTTGTAACAGTCAAAACATCTGCGTATTTTATCAATTTACGCGTTTTATAATGATGTCCCACAATAATTGTTTGGCAAAAATAACAATCATCCGATTTATGATAACATTGATAATGCCAGATCATCGGAGCAGAAAAGGGTAATACAGCTAATTTTTCGTCATTTTTGGATTTTCCTATTTTAAGTTTTGTTAAACAAAGTAAGCAGATGTACTCTGGCTCATACCAGAAGCTCTCGGTATACGAAAGGTTAAAAGATTTATTATATTCTTCAACAGCAACATTATTATTTGTGAATTTATACCGATGGCGAGTGTCCACAAACAATCCACATATGTGGCAAAAAGAATTACGTTTATCGCACCAAACGAAGCACAATTTGACACAAACGATACATGCATTTGTTTTAATATTATAAAGTCAATAAACAACTTTTAAAAACTCTAAATAAAACGACTCTTTGTCATTTTAAAAAATATAATCACAATTTTCACGAAAATGATATTTTCACAAAACTGTGAATAAATTAATCTTTGATGATTAAAATTAGAATTTTAAGAATTTTTCAGGATGAGTTTTATTGATAACAGTTAATATTTAAATAAAAAAATTAATTCACTGCATGGCTAAAATATAAAAAAAAGTTGACGAAAATGAATGAAAAATACACCTGCAAGAATTAAAAGCAAAAAAAGAAGAGAATTTAATCCTACATTAAATCTAATAATGTGACTATGTAAACAAAAACTGCAATAACTCAGCTAATTTTTAACCAATCCTGTTAAAAAAAATCTCATTCGACGCAGAATTATTTTTTTTTTCAATTTTGAATGAATAGATCAACATTAAAGCAATATTGAATCAATAGATCAACAATTAATCAATATTAAGTCAATAGATCAACAATTAATCTATATTGAATCAATAAATCAACATTAAATCAATGTTGAATAAATATTTAATCAATTTTGAGTCAATAGATCAATATTGAATCATTAAATCAATACTGAATCAATAGAACATTATTCGTTTATTAAGACCCAACGGTCCATTCAAAATGGAAATATACAAAAAAAAGAAAGAGAACAAGAAAAAAAAATATTACAGTTCATACTTAAACATAAAAAAAAACATTTAATAAAACACAGAATCACTCAATCCATTCTAGTATTATAAATCTCGACCATCTTCGTGAACATTGAAACAAACCTCTTTATAATTGAAGTCTTAGAGGTAGAAAGAATACCCTTCCAGAATGACTCGCGGCAATCACAAGATAAAATTTCAGGGAAAAACGATATGCGTATGTCCTCAAAACGTGTACAGTCCGTCAAAAAATGGTGCAAGTCACAACCGTTAAAGTTACAAAAGAGACAGTTATCGCGTGGCTTTAGATAGAGGAACAATTTGTTAGCCCGAATGTTTAAGTTGAAAAATTACTTAAAAATTTACAATTTTTGAAAATTTTTCCAATTTTTCCGACCTTATTTTTAATTATAATAAAAAACACTTCTTAGACTTAAAAAGCTCTTTTCTTCAGCTTTAAAATGAAAAAAAAAATCATTGAATTTGGGTAGGTCCGATTCAAAGTAATTTTCACTGTCACACAGTGTAATTTGTAATTTGGTTATCTAAACATCAGTAAGATAATTACAATTCCGCAACAGGTCAGTCTTTACTTTTGAATTTTATTCAAATTTTACCGTCCCAAGATCATATATATTATATAAACATTAATGAAATTATAGATATTTGTCACAATTAAATAAAAAAAACTAATCGATATGATTAACAATTTCGAAGCAATCACAATTTTAGGCATAGAGGTATAAGAATAGAGTGCGCAAGTGGACAGAAAGTGAATAAACTCAGTAGAAGGAGAAAGATAGTTTCCTCCCGGTACCTCTTTTTTTCTTGTTTAGTAACGCCAAAATCTGCGGGAAATGACTTTCCGATTTTTAATAACGGAAATTTTGTTTTTTTTGCAGGCTTGTGTAATTAGTTAATTTCGATTAATCATTAATTGATCTTTTCTTCTCTATAGGGTTTTCCACCGTTTTAAACGGTAAATTCAATTGTTTTTATTTAAACTTCCCGCTTTCTTCTTAAGAATTAAACTAAGGTTGAATCCGCGAATCAAAGAACGAAACTAACGCTTGCGCGTTAAATATGCATTTCAGCTCGTAACAAAATTGGGGGCTCGTCCGTTCCTTAGTGCGAGAATTACAAATTTCTTGGACTTTTAAAAAAAAGTGATGAAAGTGTGAACATTAAACATTTTTTATCTTTATTAATAAGGAATACAAACAGCTTTTAAGTGTATTAAAATAAGATTCTTAAACTATATTTACGATGAAATTATCAATTATAAAAATAAGTGATAATTTAATTATTTTAAGTAAATAAATCGTAAAAAATACTCTTGTGTTCTTAAGTGATAAATCCCTGTCATGATGAATTCAACTGATGGTTTTTTAATCCTGATTATTCAATCGCTGGCAGATCACCTTCATGTTCCTGATTGCTGTTCTCCCTACTAGGTCTGCAAATTAGTGTAGTGCTGTGCGGTAGTTATTTTTCTAAGAGGATAAAATTGTGGGCAAGTTCGCATTTTAGTGCATCGATTTTTTTCTGTGCTTTAATCTAAAAACATATAATCTTCGTAAATTTTTTCCATCCTTGAATTAAACAAATTTTATTATTCTTCCGGAGTTTGATTGTAAATGTTTAATAGTTTTCCTTTTTCTTTCTCTCTTCAAATATACGGATCACGATTGTTTTATATATTGATTAATAATTAATACTTGTATCCTTCATTAGAAATTAAATAATTACAGGATGGATAACTTTAGAGAAACGGGCCCTGTCAATCATACTGAAAATAATTAGTTGCAAGATGTAACGTCCCGAGTATCGGAAAATGACGTAATCGCGATAATAGAAATAGTCTCACGGCATATAAAAGCCAGCGAACCGCGAACTTTTTAAAATTCATCAAAAAGAATGTTTAATCCTTCAATAATCGAAATTAGCAAAACCTCTTCATTAAAATCAAACAGAGCATTTTCTTTAAAACATTCAATTGACCTTGTACCTGAATTTGACGGTGAGAACATCGACTAACTACTCAACGAATTACAAGAACCGTAATCGTTTTCATACGATTTTTCCACAATCTTTTTAAAACTAGCGACTCTAACCCAGGAGTTCAAAGAAGTTCAAACAAATCATAGTCATTAATTATTTATCACGATAAAAACCGATCTACTCCTCATAGGATTACTAACCACTTTATTATTTTTGTGTGTTGAAATGTATTGTCTACACAAAAATGTATTTTTAGAGGACAAAATACGTATTTTATAGGGAAGACATTATTGAAAAACTAGACTTTTGCGAAATATGTTGAATAACCTAAAAATTTTTTTTAAAAATTAAGATAATTTGAGTTTCCCTTCACCGATTATTTTCGTTTACGTCTTAAAATCATTGTTAGATATCACTGAATCGATATCAATAAAAACTGCGAGGTGACAGAACTTTTGGGTTAAAGTTAGTTTAGACCCATTATCCCAAGGGTTTTCAACTCATTTTTCAAATTTTTATTAATGGAAAGACGTTTTTTTGTGTGTTTTGAGCATGAGAATACGATTCAAAAAAACATCTTTTTCTACATCTTCTTCTGATAACCACTCGGCATCTTCGGATTCTTGATTTCTCAAAATGAACAAAAGTTCATTCGCCATCTTCGTGAAATCTTTTATTATTTTTTCGAAAAATTTTCCCATATCAATTCCCACGTCGAACCCCATATCATTTGCCATGTGAAATCCTTTATCGTATTCTATTTCCTCTGTGGAAATGCTTTTATATGTAAATATATTTATATGTGTCCCATATGCTTTCCCATGTGGGGATTTTCGATAGGGTGAAAGAGGATTTGACATTGAAAAATTTGTCAAAAAAATGATAAAGGATTTCACATGGGAAATGATATGGGAAATGACATGGGAAAATTTTTCAAAAAAATTTTAAAGGTTTTTACTTGGGAAATAACATAAGGTTTGACATGGGAAAATTTTTCAAAAAAATTATAAAGGATCTCAATTAGTATTTAACATGGTATTTAACATGATATTTGACATAGGAAATGACATGGGAAATGAGGAACCTCGTTTTGATATTTTCCTATGACAATTTCCCATGGGGATTTATATGGAAAACCATATGGTTTCCCATATGGGGAATGGGGTTTTACATAGGATCCTATGTGGGGATTTTCAATAGGGTCAAAAACCACCCTTTATCATTATCAATGATTAAATCATTGGCAGTTTGTTTTACTGTAATTAGAGAAGGCAAGAAACAATTGGGTAAGATTTCTCGAATTGCACTTCGTTGTGGAGAACAACATTTACGGTCATTACATTTAACTTTTTGTAGTAAATATGGACTTTCTCTCACGTGAACTGAATACCAATCTGTATCTGGAAAAGGAGGAAGATTAGGCTCTTTCGAACAATTGTAAGGAAGAGCCGGTAGTGGCTAGACACGTTTTGTTTTTTATTATAACACTCACATTTTCAAGAACATCAAGTCTGTATATATGTATATCCATGGACAGGTGTGACTCTATACTGCAAATTTAACTTATACAGTTACAGCAAGGATATTGGAAAAAAAAGTTATTGCCGATTTACGATAATATCTAGCGACTACCGACATAAAAAATCGTCCGTAGTGGCGAGACATTATCTTAAAATCAGAGTCTTCATCGTTCAAACGTAACAAAAAAAAGGAATCAAAGAGAAAGAGTATAATAATTGATTCCTTTAAATCATCATATTGTTTCATTCAATCATAAAAATACAGGCAAATGTTTTTCTGATTGTGAGCCGCTAATCCATGTCACAGTTATTAAAAACAAATAAGCTTTTCTTCCTGTTCATCTTTTTTAATTTAAACTACAAAAAAGTCACTGCCGACAACAAGTGTCTCGCCAATGCGGAAACAGCATTTTTCGGTAATGACGATGTACAAGCCTATCCATCGAACAATTATTCATAGTGCTCTGTAAATTTTGAAGGAAACTTAAATACTAAAGACTCAAAACATTTAACCCTTCAGAAAATTCCGGAAATTTTGATATATTATCACTTATACCGATGGGAAATAAAACTTTTAAAATATCTTCAAACTGTTATTAGTAGTATAGCGATATTTCGTACATCAAAAACGTATGTATCATATTGAAAAGTTAAAGCACAATAAAACTTGACTTTCAGACCAGAAGTGCCAGCACATTCAGTTCAGCTGTCTGAAATATCCTAATGTCTCGCCACTGCGGACAACGCCCTACATGGCGTGCACTGGAAATCCATCAATTAGAATATTGCTCCACAAACATGCCAGAGTTTCTCCAGCATATTTAAAGTTCTCTTTTTCTAACTCTTCATCAATGGTTTTTCCTTTACAGTCTAAATGAGAACCAAAATGTTCATACTGTATAAATAGACCCGCCAATATTTTGCTAAGAGGATCCATACATCGCTCAGTCCTGTTATAGGCGCTTTTTCATGTATTTCAGGTCCCTTCACTTGTTTTTGCTATTTTTTGAAAATTTTTTAATTCCAAAAAAGTTTCAAAGTCTTCCGAATGTGTATTTGCTGTGGAACTGCTATGCTTTCCACTACGAATTGATAGAAACGTTGGTCCTGAATAAGAATCTGGATTACCTTCACCACCAGGAGTGATTCTAATTCCAGCATATACTAAAAGTATGAGCTTATGACGTTCGGCCACTACCCAATCGTGACCAGGCAGGCTTACACGATATTACATGTGTACAAAATTGGCGCTTGTTTGTTGGCAGCAGTGATGCCCAAAGGTATGCGAGCTTTATCATCTTGCGAGATAAAAAACACTTGATGAGGACCCAAAAAAAGCTACGCTTTCCAAATATCGAATTGACGCTGTTGCCAAATGTCCATCTTCGTGACTATGGTGATTGTTTGTTTGTGCTCGTACAAGTTTTACAGGTGCTGTTTTTAAATGTCTACAGCACTCCCAAGAATAGCTAAGTCTAATATAGTTTTAATAAGTTCGGGTTGATCCTCATCTATTGAAGGTTGTCCAACAGATTCTTAGAACTTTAATTTTTCTCTTATTTCAGGATTAAGTATACAAATTTCTTGTAATTTTGCCTTCTTTAAATCACGAAATTTTTTTTGATACTTGTCAGCATTTATTTCTTTTTGTTTTAACGTTTGTTTTTCAGATTCTAATTGGTTTTGTAGTTTTTTCATATTTTTTTCATTCCAGAATTATTAACAATGCTGCGACTAGCCACTGCATAAGCTTTAAATAGCAATTCCCTAACTTGAATTTTTGTTTTGACTTATCTTGAGATGGCGTAGGATATTTTCTTTCCATTATATTTGTCTCATTTTCATTTTCTTCTTCGATTATCGATGATGCCGGTGATTGATTGACACTTAAATTATACTATTATAATTCATTGAACAAACTTACATATTTTTCAAATATATTCTAGACTGAATATGAAGGGAGATACCAAAAACCTCTCAATTAATAACAATGAAGTGCGTCTATTATGCAATATAACGAACACAGTCAGTAATCGAGTAAAAGTAAACCTATCACTCGCTTTTCACATAGATTCTACATTGAAAGAGACGTTCTCAAAGCCTCTGATTTCGTGACCTATAAAATACAAACAACTGATGACATAACTATTTTTCAAAAACAGTACCGACCAACTGAAACATTAAGCAAAGAAATTTTCAGATAAATGAAAGATTTATTAGATAAAAAAGTTATTGCGGACTAAGATTTCCCTTCTAATTCTCCCGTTTGGATAGTACCAAAGAAACCCGGTCCCGATGGAAAAAGAAGATGGCGTATGGTCATTGACTACCGCCGTTTAAATGATTAAACAATAAAGGATTCTTATCCACTACCCCACATTTCCACAATTCTTGATCAATTGGGGGGGGGCAAAATATTATTCAATTCTTGACTATGCAATGGGTTTCCATCAAATCGAAATGGATCCTGATTCTAAAGCAAAAACTGCTTTTAACTCCTTTTGGGCATTATCATTTTAAAAGGATCCCCTTTAGACTTAACAATGCCCCATCCACATTCCAAAGATTAATTGCCCGAGTTTTGTCAGGACTGCAGAAAGTGTAGCTCTTCGTGTATATGGATAACATCGTCATCTATGCACAATCCCTAGAAGAACACACATATAACCTTATAAATTTTTTAGAACGCCTTGACAAGGCTAAACTTACATTACAACCACAAAAATGTCTCTTGGAGAAAAGAGGTTACTTATCTTGGTCATTTTATATCACAAAACAGCGTTCAACCAGATTCTAAAAAGGTGGAAGACGTGAAAAAATTTCCTCGACCTCGTTCTCCGAAAAATATAAAAAATATTTTAGGTCTTGCTGGCTACTATCGTAGGTTCATCCCCGGCTTCTCCGCAATCGCCAAACCGACTGAAGCTCAGGACAAAGCAATTAACAAGCTTAAAGATATTCTATCTACAAAACCTTTGTTTCAATATCCTGACTTTAGTAAAGTCTTTATTGTATCTACTGACACACCTCAGTATGGAATCGGAGGTGTTTTCAATCAACATTTCGACGGGAAAATTCTCCCCATAGCCTACGCTTCGAGGACACTCATTGAAGCCGAACTTAATTACTTTACTATTTATAAAGAATTGCTCGCAATATTATTTTCAGTAGAAACTTTTAGACCCTACCTGTTTCGGAGAAGTTTTAAACTCGAAACAGATCATCAACCACTTGTGTGGTTATTTTACATGAAAAGCCCAAATTTAAGATTAATTCGATGGCGACATCGCCTAAGCGAATATGATCCTAAACCATCACACAAGGTGCAGCAGACACCTGTGTATCCAATAAAATCCTTAGATGAAATAGAAAATGACATACAAATAGAAGCTGTTTTTCTCAACATTTACTGCGATAATCGCTTTAATGACTTTCTCGATGATGAGGAACAGAATTTAACATGTAATAATGGCAAAGAAAGGCATTCAAATGACACACTTAACACCGCATATCAGACTTTATTATTAGGTCTGACAAAATTACACCTTTGGCTCAAAACAAGAAAATAAACTCTTGTCATGCCATAAACATAGTGCCAGGGGTGCCTATATTAGGCCCACATGTGATATTCATCACTCGGGCAATAAAGAGGCAGTACATTACGCTGCGAGCAAAAACGATCGTGATAAAGGGTGTAAATCAATTAGTAATTTGGGCGGTAGGAATCCTTTTGAAGTCGAAAGTTGTGTTCGTCAAACATTAAATTACTCTTGTAATGAAGAATCGAGTGATCTTAAATTGGATGGAAAATCTAAAACAAAATCAAATATTTCAAATGCAGATAATCACAAAATGTTACTTTTTGCAGCTAATTACAAAATGTTAGCTTTTCGCTGCCTTGAACTCCAATAATAACTACTGCCTGTGAAGAAATTGTAAATAGTTTTTTTAACTGTAAATAGTTTTATTTAAATGTAAATAATTTTATTAATTGTGAAGAATTTTATTTAATTGTAAATCATTTTATTTAACTATAAATAATTTTATTTAACTGTAAATAATTTTATTTAATTGTATATAGTTTTATTTATTTGTAAATGGTTTTATTTAATTGTAAATAATTGTATTTTTTACCTTTATTGCTAAGTATTGTTGATCTGGATATTCTTTTAAAAATTTTTTAATTTCATTTGGCGATAAAACTTTCGCCTTTTTGCTTTTGTAACCTTTTGACAAGACTTTGAGAAGGTAACTTAAATTTGTATAACTTCCTATATCAATATTATGATAATGTCGAACAGTTTTTTTCTGGATTGAATATATCGATCACAAAGTCGTAGGTGATTTATTATTTGATTGATCTTCGAAATAAGCCAAGAATGTTTCTTCTTTCATCGATGTTATTTTTTTTATCCAGGTTAAAAAATGCTTATAAGAATTTATATATTTTTTTCTTGAAGTTTCCGGAATTAATTTGTATTTGGCAGAATTTACTAAATCATCAATGAGAGAAAAATCCTCCTTATTGTTATTACTCATTGTTATCTCTTATCATTTCATCGCGCATGTTTACGATTTGCGTTTTTTGTATAATGTCGAGAAATATTGAGGTTACCTTGTTTCTGCGACGCGTCAACACACGGAGAATGAGGCATGCGCAGACGTATTTCATTTGCTAGTGTCATAGTAACAAACATTTATGTTAGGTTGGTAATCGTGATTTAAGAGCACGGAAGGTGGGGTAAACTATGCGAGAAAGTTCCATTTCCCCTCTTTTCTCGCTCTAGTGCGTCAAAAACGTCACTTTAGTCAAGTTTTTGACGCAAGGTGTTATAGAAAAATATATATACGCATTGCAAAATTTCATTAATGCCATTAATAATTACTGATGTAAAGTTATTCTATTAGCGTTAGACACCTTTTGGTGACAATTTAAACATTTTCGAACCATTTTGGTTTGAAAAACATTTCTAAATAATAATATAAATAGAAAAACAAAAAATGTAAATAATTACTTCTTAACTACATAACCAATTTTACTTTTGATCATCAGTTTGAACTACGCAGGCGATATTAGACGGAAGAAGAACACTCCCGTCTCTTTCTACTAATTGTAAGCTGACGCGACCTCCTATTTGAATTGAATGGACCAGCGTGCTCTATTCTTATACCTATATGATTTTAGCAGATGAGTTAGCGGATATTTCTAAAAATTTAACAAATTTCAATTTGCATTCGATACGTAAATGCAAAAAAAGGTAAAACGTTGCAATGTGATAACTGCAAGTGCTGAAGATTATTATCGGATTTCCATTTACATACCATACCTCGATCTGTTCATTACTCATCTCGAAGATCGTTTCCTCAAAAGTCTTTTTCCGTTTAAAACTGCAACTTCAGATGAGGATGCCTGCAAGGATTTGATTGAAAAATAAAATAATATTTTACATGATGATTTTCCGGAAATATGGATCAGTGAAGTTCAACTGTGACGAAGAAGAATTGCGGATAAAAATAATAATAGTTTTCTCGCAGCTCTTGATATCTGCAATGTATATGCTTTTTTAAATGTTAAACAAATTCTACTTGCCATGGCCGTACTACCAGTTACGAAAGCAACGAATAAACCCCCACAGCATTAAAACTTTCCTGAAAATTCTGTAAATATTTACTTGCAATATTTGGAATATTTAATTGCAAAGTATAGTGAAAAGTGTATAAAGATTTAAATGTCTCGATTAAATAAATGTTCAGTGTGAAACTTTCCTGATCATTTCTTCGAGAACCTAAATCAGAAAGATTAATATTCATTTTGTGAACAACATACTCACCTACTAACTTTATATTACCTACATTGATAGAAACAGGTAGGTGGATCTTCTCACAAAAATATGTCAAAGTGTATAAGGTTAATTCACAATGATGGACAGGCATCAAGTTTGACACCTTTTTAGTTAAAATAGCCATCAAGTATGGCTGTATCTATTCCAAACATTTTGTATGGTAAACATACTAATAATTCTTTCAGTATTGACCAGTTATTTCTATCAGTGTAATTCTTCAAGCTTTGAAGAATCTCTTTCTTTGTAAACTCCGATATTTTAAGTATCACAATTTTACATTTTTTTCAAAAAATTATTAAATTTGGTTATAAGTATTGTAGAATTTTATGTTCTCAAACAACATAAACAGAAAATATAATTAGTATATTCGATAAAAACATGTTTTGCAAGAAAATTCACTTGTACGGTGCAAGTACAATACGATTGATTATAAATGAAACAATAGTGTTTTTTTGTATTATCATGTTATTTTATGTATTATTGCAATGGCAAATGTGAAAGAATTACTTTACATCTTGAAGTCAACATCTTTTATTCACTTCAGGATATATTTGACATTCTCGTGAAAAGGATCAATTTAATTCACCTTTTTTCTTCATGAAAAGACGTTTTAAAGGAAGCTTTGATGTAACTAGAAACTTGTACAAACTTTTTATTGTTACCCTTTAGGTAATAGAAGACTTATATAGATTATTTGAGTTTAATTTACGAAAATCTACACTTTACTATGAGTTAACTTCTAATACAATAATTTCTTACATTTTAAAAAAGAATAATGAGAGACCCAGCATAACGCAAAGGGTTAATATTTATTTATATGTATATTATTTTAGAATGGCACCTGGTGAATGGGGCAATCCACATCCATGTAATTCAGAAGCAGATGAATTAGAAAATAATTTTAATTTAATGAATTCAATGTGGCTTACTATGGGCTCACTTATGCAACAAGGTTCAGATATCTTACCTCAGTAAGTAAAATAATCATCATAAAGAACTATCATAATGAACTTTTAATACTAAGTTTTAACAAATTATGTTTCAACCCTAAAATCTTTTATGATGTAAAAATCCTGTCCAGTACCTATTTTATATTTTGGGCTAATATTAAATAAATTAAATAGTGACATAAAATTATAACCATAATTAATAATAACAGGGCCCCGTCTATCCGAATGGTTGCTGGTATGTGGTGGTTCTTCGTATTGATAATGGTCTCCTCTTACACGGCTAATTTGGCAGCATTTTTGACTGCTGATAAAATGGATGTTTCTATAAATAGTGCAGATGATCTTGCAAAACAAACCAAGATAAAATATGGATCTCTTAACGGTGGTTCAACATCAAGTTTTTTTCAAGTAAGGTATTAAATTATTAAGGAGTTAGTACCATATCTCAGTGACTTTCTTTAAACATTTTTTTTATTACTAAATTTATTTTATTTACTTCCAAATTTTTATACCTAAAAGAAGGGGTTTTTATCTATTACAAAAAATTTTATTCCTTACACAGTGGGTCCGAACCAATATCAACCCAAAGGTCGAGGCACTTTAATTTTTTTTGTTCATTTCTATTCTATTATGTGTCATGAGTAATTGAAGACCAAAAAGATAAAATCGAGTTTCTGTTTATATATCAAGAAAAATGTACTAAAAAGTTCCAAAATTTCTGATAATCAAAATGAATATTACATTGAAATTATGTATACTTCATAGTCTAACGCGTACGTAATATAAAGGGTATTAGGTCTGAAACCCCAAACGACCTACAACACCGAAGTTCTCTTGAAGATCCAAAGAGACGAAAAAAGTATATCCCGATTAGTAGTCATACATATATGGGACGTTTCACGTTAATCGGCCCAGAGCTCTGTCCAAAAATTTACTAAACGAAAATTGACTTATTATAGCTGAAAATAACCGTGAGCTCATACTCTTTCAAATAAAAAGTGGCGAATTCAAAAATTCATAATGGCGGATCGAATATGGTAGACAGATTTTTAAAAACGTAATGGATTCGCTTAAAACATGTTACTCGGGGGTTTTTGGGGTCCCTGATTACGAATCTGAAGTTAGATTTTGAAAATTCAACATAGCGTATCCAATATAGCGTATCCAATATAGCGTATCCAATATAGCGTACATATTTTTAAAAAATTCAATGAATTCGCTTAAAACTTGTTACTCGGGGGTTTTTGGGGTCGCTGTTTACGAATCTGAAGCCAAATTTTGAAAATATTAAATTAATTAATTAATTTGATACTTCTAACTCAGGAGTTTTTAATATGGCTTTTTTAAATCTGTAGTAAATATTAAGGTTTTACTGTTGGGGTAAAGGTTCTCAAACACTGTAAAAAAGAGATGAATTTCAACTCTTTTGTGGAAGCTATAAAACAACAAAATTTTATATAAATCAGATCAATTTTGGAATAAGTTTGTTGTTATATTCGATTCGCTATTTAATATTTTCAAAATCTGACTTCAGATTCGCAATCAGAGACCCTAAAAACCCACGAGTAACAAGTTTTAAGCGAATCCATTGAATTTTTAAAAAATATGTCGGCCATATTGGATCTGCCATTTTGAATTTTTAAAATCTGACTTCAGATTTGTAATCACCGACCCCAAAAACCCCCGAGTAACAAGTTTTAAGCGAATCCATTAAGTTTTTAAAAATTCAATATTTAAAATATAAAGTTAAAGTACTCACCCCTAGGGCTAAACTAGGTGCAAGTTACAGCCCGATCCGATTAACTTTTTTTCACTTTTTACGCTACACGAATTTTACCCCCCATATATATATATATATATATATATGCGGCATTCTTTCTGAACGGGAGACCCCTATCCCCCCAAAATTTGTTTTGACCTAGAGAGTTCTAATAGGGACCAAAATTTAGCTCTTTAAGTCTACTTTTTAATGCAAAGTGGCCAAAAAGGAAATTCAAGATGGCCGATTTAATATGGCTGAAAATGTGTTCAGCATTCATTAAATTCATTCTAATTTCATATGCCAATGAAATTCATTTTGACAGAAATTGTTCTATGACGTCTTAAATTTTAGCTATTTATGTCTACTTTAAAATGCAAAATGGAATATTTAAAAATCCAAGATGGCGACTCTAATATGGCGGATGATTTTTCAAAACTGCTTAAATTCACTTGAAATTTATTACTCGGGGGTTTTTTTGGAACGCTGATTACGAATCTGATGCTACTTCTTAAAAATTCAAAATGGCGGATCCAATATGGCGGACAAATTTTTAAAAAAACTTATGAATTTTCCTAAAACTCATCAATTGGTGGTTTTTTGGATTACTGATTACGAATCTGATGCTACTTTTCAAATATTCAAAATGGCGAATCCAATATGGCGGACAAATTTTTAAAAAAACTTATGAATTTTGTTAAAACACATCATTTGGGGGTTTTTGGGTCGCTGATTACGAATCTGATGCTACTTTTCAAAAATTCAATATGGCGGATCCAATATGGCGAACAAATTTTTAAAAAAACTTATGAATTTTCTTAAAACTCATCATTTGGGGCTTGTTTAGTTAAGACTATTTTTAGACCTACTAAGAAAACCATAAAAATTTGAAACAATTTTTAATGAATATATTTTGTGTGACACATAACAAAACAGTCGTTTCCATATTTCGATCGCTATCATACAAAGGTATCAATGACCGTTAACAGACGCAATTGCAAATGTAATAAAATATTTAGAATACACCAAAAAATATAATAAGTGCTAAATTTATAGTTTTATGTTTAGCTGAAGTGTTTTATAATCAACATTAAATTTCTTAAATAACTTTCGTTAATAGTTAAAATGGTCATTTTTTAAAAATTAACTTTTAAATTAAAGTAGGTCAATTAATTAATTATCCAGGAAATGTATTTAATTTAAGTTTATAAATAATTCTTGCACTTTTAATAAATAACCTATTTACTTGCATTATTAAGACTTTTAAAATTATTAACACACTTATTGTTTTTATGTTTACTTGTAACGTTTTGTCAATCATTATTTAGTTTTAGCAATTATTTTAAGATTATTATTATTAAGTGTAAATAATTGTATAGGATTTAATAAGTGCAAGTATAGGTTTATTTACTATTATTTTTACTACTAGTATTTATAAAATTAATTAAAATTCTTTTATAATTTATTAATTAATATATTTTAATTTAAATGTTGAGTTTTATGAAAAGTCCATTGTAACTGTCAACAATAAATATCCCTACTAAAAATTAATTTCAAAATAATTTATAAAAATTAATGTTGATTAAAAAACATTTTAACTAAATATAAGAACAATAAATTTGACACTTATAATTTTTTTATTATACTTTAAATATATTATTATATTATAGCGTTTCATATAAGCCCGCTAATTTTTACCAATGAAGATAATAACGGCGCAAGCGCAGTTGCGTCTAGTGATGGATTCAGGTAAGCCAATCAGCGCGTTGCTTCGTTCTACCAAGCAGCAAACCCCCACTACCCCACTAAGCGGCATACGCTTTCATCCATCTTCATCTCGTGTATTCTTTGTCTAACAGCAAACTAGAGCAGACGAACTTTGTCATGGACAACTATCCAAAATTAACCTTTCCTATTAATTGAAAACATTTTTATTATAGTAAACTTATACATTTTTATTAATATCATCCTTACTGTTTCTACCCTTTTATATCCTACTTACATTTCCATAAAGAATTTCTGTAAACTTTTGCAGTTTCTGAAATTCTTCCTATCTTTTCCCACCTTTTCTACACTTAATATTTTAATATAATAACATTATTATTTATTTTAATTTAATTATTTTACTTTATTTTTTTTTATTTTGTTTTTTTAGTTCTTTTTTTCTTTGAATATTAATAAACATCGAAATGTCAAATAAGAACATCGTTCATAGAGACCGATGTTGCAATCCTTTTGAAGCCTTTGGTGTTTCTAACCACAAAGGTAAAGATTTGCGGAAAATACCGGTAGGTATGAAGCAAAAATTTCCAGAGCTTCCTGATTCAGGTAAGGTTTGTTGGGAGTGCAGACGTAAAAGTCATGAACCTGCAATCCATGTAAAAGACTCTGAAGCGTCAGTGCATGAATTAAATACAATGGATTTGAGCACTGATGTGGAGAATGATACTGAAAATCCAGTGATTGTTCGTTCCCAAAGAGAAGTTGAATTGGAAGAAATGATATCCGATTTAAAAGAAAAATTTGCAAGTTTGCCAATTAATGATCCATTGAGATTACGCATTCTTTCTATACTTCCAAAAAAATGGATTGCTAACAAAATTTCAGAATAATTTGGCTGCAGTTGGAAATTTGCTAAGAAGGCTATAGACTTCAGAATTTCTAATGGCATTTTGGCAGAAACTACAGCGAAGGCTGGTAGAGCATTACCAGCATCAACTGTTGAAAATGTAGTAAAGTTTTATACTAGTGACGAAAACAGTACGGTAATGGCTGGTAAAAAAGACGTAGTCTCCGTAAAAGATGAAAACGGAAGTTCTTTAAAACAAAAACGTCTTTTGCTTTTGGATTTAAAGGATCTTTTTTGTGTATACAAAGAAATCAATAAAAATGTTCCTGTAAGTTTTAGCAAATTTGCCCTACTTCGTCCAAAAGAATGTTTTCTTGCTGGAGGCAGTAAAACACATTCTCTCTGTGTATGTATCATTCATCAAAATGTTATGTTACTAGTAGATGCAATTGATATTGAAAAACTAACTCAACATTCTGAAAGTCCAATAAAAAACTATAAGGATTGTTTAAAGCAAATAACTTGCGAAAATCCTTACAGCAATTATTGGATGAACAGAATATTAAACATGTACAATTTAGTGTATGGACTAGCACAGACAGATCAACTTTGCAAACACGCATTGTCGCTACAGCAGAATATATAGAAGAATTTAGTAATAAGCTTTAACTTCTAAAACCACACTCATTTTTGGCAAAGCAACAGTCGCAGTTCTTTTCTGATAGAAAGAACAATTTAGATGATGGTAAAGTTTTAATTATTTTAGACTTTACTGAAAACTACAAATATATTGTTCAAGATGCCTCTCAAGCGTTCCATTTTAACAACACGCAATGTACAGTCTTTCCCGTTGTAGTTTATTACAAGGAAGGTAACGAAATTAAACACAAGAGTCTTGTATTTTTATCAGAAAGTACTCGACATGATGCTGCAGCTGTTTACACAATTCAGAAAATGTTAATTCCTTATTTAAAGAAAAGTATAAATATAAAAAAAGTTATTTATTACAGCGATGGAGCCAAGCAACATTTTAAAAACAAATATCGAATGAATAACTTGGTCCATCATGAAGAAGATTTTGGAATTAGTGCTGAATGGCATGTCCATGCAACTGCGCACAGAAAAGGAGCTTCAGATGGCATTGGAGCGACATTCAAAAGAGAAGCTGCACGAAATAGTCTTCTATGCAAACCGTCCGAAACAATTTTATCTCATAAAAAACTTGTAAAATGGGGAGAGAACTATTTTACAAGTATTAAAGTATTTTATTACAGTCGTAAAATGCATGAGAGTGTAGACAGGTTTCTCAAAAAAAGATTCAACGACGCACCAGCAGTACCAGAAATATTAAAAAATCACAGTTTTATTGTCCTCAAAAATAAGCAATTATTAATAAAAAGATATTCTAATGCTGCGACTGGCACTATACTAAACTATAAGGTTTAGTAAACTGCTGGTTGGACCAAAACTCGTCTTGGCTTAACTGTCCGGTCTTTAATCTAGTCTTATCTGTAGTGGTTGGACCAAAACTAGTCTTGGCTTAACTGTCCGGTCTTTAATCTAGTCCTATCTTTAGTGGTTGGACCAAAACTAGTCTTGGCTTAACTGTCCGGTCTATTATCTAGTCTTATCTTTAGTGGTTGGACCAAAACTAGTTTTGGCTTAACTGTCCGCTCTGTTATCTAGTCTTATCTTCATTGGTTAGTCAAACAATAATATTAGCTGTACTGTATAAACTATTTTCTAGTCCTACCTTTGTTGGTTTTAAGAAAATTCATAAGTTTTTTAAAAATTTGTCCGCCATATTGGATCCGCCATTTTGAATTTTCGAAAAGTAGCATCAGATTTGTAATCAGCGACCTAAAAAACCAAGACTGAATATTGCATTGCCGACATTGCGGACGCAGCATTCTCCTGTAACCAACTGACGTGATTCGTGGACTAAATTGGCTATGTGAGAATGCTGCGTGCGCAATGTCGTCTGCACGTCAACTAGCAGAAATCTCAATTGTTTATACTAATAAATTAATAAAATTTCTTAAGTTAAACTTACATTTACAATAAAAATCCTTTGGAACATTAAAGAAAACACAGGTAAGATCATTTTAGCGTTTAAGTGATTGAATTTTAGATAGTCGCGCGAAAGTTATTCAATTATTATTTAATAATTTTTTTAGTTGTAAAATTATAAAAAAATGTTCTCAAAGAGATTTATTCCTCTCATTTTCCTTAACATTTTAAAAAAAAGTAGACCTTAATCCGTTTATTAGAACGGAAGATATAGCAGTTTTAAATTTTTTGTTATTATTGCAAATCTCGTAAACTAACAAATATTTTAGGCTGAAATTTACGTTAAAGATTAGTCTTACTATATATAACAAAATTCCAAAGTTTCATTGCTATCGGTTAACCTACTCCGAAAAAGTCAAAATCTCACTTGGAATCGCACAATGTCGATTTTAATTTATTTAATTATTTATTTATTATTAATTTAATTAATTTCTTAATTAAAATTTAATAATTTTAATTTTAATAATATTTATTCAGATTTCAATGAATTTGTAATAATAATTCTTTGAAATACGTGGTTCATTTGGAAAAATAAGATCAATGGAAAATTAAAAAAAAATGATTAAAACAAGGGGGTTGGCGCGCAGGTGGGCGTAGCCCCTCTAGTATATATATATATATATAAAAGCATACATTGTGCGCGCGAAGAGTACGCTCCGAGGCGCGTGACTTTTACATTGTACCCCGTTTTTCAATATGTATAAAATGTTCCCAGCTAAAAATTCCTGTACAGGATCCCACTTAAAACACTGTAATTTACCAAGGGCATGTTCACCGTAAGCTTCCACAAGCATGCAAAGTGATTCTGCAGCAGTTTTATTTAAGTGGTAACAAAAAATTAAAGCTGTCCACAGCTAAACACAATTAAAACACAATTAAAAACTATACTGTTATGTAAAACTTGTATTGTTAGAGTTCGTAAATCTTTGTCACATGTTAAAACAATAAAATGGAGCCAATAACGCGATTTGTTGGTAATTAAATTTATAGCTACTGCCATTTATGTGCAAATTCCGGTTTCATATTTACACACCTGGTATTATTTTAATTGCAAAGATTATAATATTCATTTGAAAGTTTATAAAACTCCCTACAAAATGGTCGTTTAATTAATCTTTTATCTTTAGTGAACAAGAAGATATTGGGATTGGCGGTATAGTTACTTTTACCTACTTCGTCAGACATTTTGCTTTTTATGTCTCTTTCTGTCGTTTTAATTAAAGAAAGACGAAAAACGGTCGGTCGTCCGAAGTAGGTAAACACCAGATGACGTATTGCCAATCCTAATAGCCGTCAGAATTCACTAAAGTTAAAAGATTAATTATAATATAAATGTTGCTTAAGGTGAACGTTTAAGCTAGAACAATTAACCTACAAAATATTACGAAAAATTGAGTTTTTTTATTCCTTCCATAGAAGATTTTCATTTTCCGCTCAAATTACTCAGTTCTGATACTAGAATGAGAATTCAAAGCAAAATTGGATGGGGGACACTTTTTGTTTAAACCTAATCCAAGAGCAACGTTGTTAAGAATCCTACGCAGGATCCCACTAAGATCCGTTGCAGGATATTGAAACAGGAATCCAGTACAAAATCCTGTACAGGAACCTGTGCAAGTACATTAGTTACTAAGGTTTCTTTGCAGATCCTTGTACAAGAAAATGTATAAAAATAATTTCATGCTAAAGTTCCTACACAGGAACACTCGTATGATCCTGTAAAGAAAAATATTTCACTTTCTTTTCATGCTAAGTAACATTTGTAGGAACCATAAGAGGATTCCACGTAGTATTCAAGGTAGATTTTTTAAAATACTATAAAGAAAATTTTAATTTTGTGATGAATATATATTAATACACTTAATTAAAAAAAATTCTTCGCGCAGATGTTAGAGCCATAGAAACTTATTGCGCAAAAACAAGTAAAATAAACAAGTAAAATTGTTAACATTCAGTAACAAAGGTTCATGGATGGGATCCTGTGGAGGTTCATGTACAAGAATTTTATTTTAAAAATTTGTTTTAATCTTTCAAACAACGGGACCTGTAAAGAAACCTTAGGTAACTTATGTTCCTGCACACGTTCCTGTACTTAATCTGATGTCAGATTCATAATCATTGACACCGAAAACCTCCGAACAACGAGTTTCAAGCAAATCTAATGATTTTTAAAAATTTTGTTCGCCATATTGGATCCGCCATTTTGTATTTTTAAAATCTGACATGAAATTCGGATTCAGCGACCCAAGCAGCATGTAATATTACCTTAATATCACAGTAATATTACATGAAAGATTCATAATATTACAGTAATGTTACAGTAACATCAAATTGTCCGCCTTATGATAATATTACAGGAAATATTAAGGTAATATTGCATGTAATATTGATATAATATTACAAGTAATACTAAGGTAATATTACAAGTAATATTGGGGTAACATTACATTGTAATATTAAAATAATATTTAGATAATATTACATGACTTTATATTTAATGAATAAATGTTGATATTGTGATGAGAATCGAACTTCGAACTTATCGCACATCAATCGAGAGTGTTAACCAATGGACCACTTGTGCTTGTAGTATGGCTTCAATTTTTTTTGTGACATATGAAATACTTTTAGCGACAACAAGATTTATTTCGCGTTAAGTATTCTTTATATGCATTTTAAAAAAACCTTGGCGGGGGGGGAGGGGGGGGGGTCGAATATGGCCGAAAGTATTCTGTAAACAAAGTCGTGTGGGATCTACAGAAGCAGTTCACGTAACTCGATGTACGGGGAAACTGACAGCGTAAGATACTATTCGTATAAATTTTAAAACCACCTTGGCAAAATGGGTCGGATATGGCCGAAATTATTTTGCGGACAAAGTCGGTGAGATCATTAGCAGCAGTTCACAGATAGGATGACTGATTGCTATATTATGTATTAATTTTTATGGTTTTTTTTATTTTTCTCGAAAAATAATCACATTTGGTAAAAAATGTATAGGATATAAAATGTGTGTTCTTTTGAGACCTTCAACTTTTGTTTCAAACATTTTTCGAAATTTTGTGGTTTTTTATGAGTTAATCGCAAAAAACCTTGATTTTATGGTGTTTTTTATGGTTTTCACCATGATAACCAAATTTGCGCCAATTTTCACTATTATTTTCATAATCAGCGCACCAAAATATGTTATTATATCAAGTTTCATTCAAATCGGAGGTGGACCTCTTGCGGAACTGTACCCGGATACTGCTGCAGGCTAATTCGGTATAAACAAACAATTAATTAAGTAGAAAATACAAGCTTGTTAATACTTTCAATGACATTTTCACTGTAGTGTGCTTCAGCTGTATTAAAAAACGGACTTACAGATAACGAACAAACATAATATCTTATATAAATAGTGGAGTAAATAATATTCATTTTATTTGGATTTAAAGTATTCCCTTCAATAAAAAACCAAGGTGAACAAATGCATAAAATACCTTTTGAGTTTTACGCGATATTTTCATTTATAACAATTAAATTTTCATTAGAAGAATCGCTGTCAGTCGAATTTTTCACTACTTAATTTGTTATATCCGCTAAAAAGTAACTAACATAATGTTGATTTCAAAATAATTACTGATTTTCCTTTGGAATTAGTATAGTTCACGAAAGGTCTTTTTAGTGATAATTTGGTTTCACTCTCACTTTTTTTGTCAAACTCGTTTTCACTCTCTAATATAACTGATAAATCTTCTAGAATTTCGTCTTCCTGATAAACACTTTTATCTCCCTTATCAAGATTGGAAATTGCAAATGTTACAATACCTATCACAGACTCATTATTTATTACAGATTCATTGTCAGTCTCAATGTCTTCATCTTCCATCGAAATAGATGAGGTACTATTTGTAATTTGTTTAGGTAGTTTTAAAGAAGATGGAAGATGGAATAGTTGAATTATTCTTAACATTTATGCTAAGTTCGGAAGCTTTTTTAATAGTTTCTTGTAGCGATCGTGATACAATATTCAAAATTTCACTTTCAATGGGTAAGAATCAAAGAATATTTGAGATTTGAAGACCGGGTTGAACTCTTTTTTCGGCACGAGAAAGTTAAATTCTTTTTCCGTCACTTTTCGTATTTGCGTTTGAAATTGAATACTATTAATGCGCTGTGTGAACTCTAACATATTAAAATTTATAACCGTAAATAGAGTAGAAGTCATTGATTTTGCAGCGCGGAAAAAGTTTTCACACGGCTTACTACCAAATAGCCAAAGAAGAAAAAGTTGTGGCAAATTTTCATCTCGAAAATAATTAATACTTTTTATCAAAGCATGATCATTAAGCTCAATATAATCATACGTATAAGTAGTTATAAAGTTTTCTGTTGTACTATGTATATTTTCAACTAACCGCTATTTCCAAATTCGCAGAAAAAACCGCTTCTCCAAATCAAATGCACTCTTTCTATCGGAGAGATATATTCGTCTAAATAGGAATTTAAAATATCTTTTAGTGTTTAGAAAAAACAATCGTTCCTTTAGTTGAGGGTATAGTTTGCAGTACATAGATCACCCTTATGTTGAAGGTTTTAAAAATACATTGCGGAGTTTTGTGCCGATGTGATGCATATCCTGAACGAAAATTGGCAAATGTTGTAATGATTGAATGGACCAACCACTTCACTTTGCAGGTGCACTTGGTGATTGCGGGAAAGATTTACATTTCATAGAATTCAAAAGTCGGGTTTCACCATCAGAAGAAAAACCTTTTAAGATGATCTCTCCAGCTTTTGCTTGGCCTTGCATCTATGACCATCGACTTTGTACCTCATTTGACGTAAAACGATTATTTGAACCAAAGCATGCCAGACAAAATGGTTCAACGCCCTCTTGAAGGGGGGATCAATAATGATATTCGTAAAACTTATAAAGACATTTTTAATTTGAAAATGGATAACCCTAAAAAAATTAACTGGGTTCCCAATATTATCTGCAATAGTTGGAGAAAGATGCTGAATCGTTGGAAAAAGGATAAAGATACAGAGCATATCAAGTACTCTGTTCCAACTATTTGGAGACGTTCTCGATGTAAAAAAGATTACTTCTTTTGTTGTAATCAAGTTAAAGGTTTTAACTATAAAAATAAAAACAAAATCGTATACATCAGTGTTGAATCAGTAACTGCTTCTATTTTTTTTTGACCAAGAGAATAAAAAAATTCATTGCCTACCTAAAGATTAAATCAATGGAAATTGATGAAGAATCTCCTAATAAGTCTGAAATTAGAAGTGATGTTAAATGGACGCCAAGCACTGAAAAATCATCTACTTTATCCTTGATTCTCAGCTGGAAATAAATGATCTTATACAAAATTTAGGTTTACCTAAATACGGTTCCGAGTACTAAGCTTCATTTTTAAAAAGGAAAAATCTTCTAGAGCCGAATACAAAAGTATCTTTATACCGAAATAAAGAATCACAATACCGCAAATACTTTATGAAAGATCTAGATTTATCTTTAGTAGTTTTCACTGAAGTTGAAGGTCTTATCAACGAATTAAAAGCGAATTGTTATGATGCCAAAGATTGGCGGCTTTTTATAGATTCATCGAAACGAAGTATAAAAGCTGTTTTACTGCATAATTCTAATGTATTTGCTCCAATTCCTTTAGCCCACTCTACAGTCATGCAAGAAAAATATAAGAATATAAGCACTTTTTTCAGAAAATCAATTACGATCTTCATCAGTGGTAGATTTGTAGAGATTTAAAAATGATAACAATTTTGCTTGGACAACAGTCTAGATTCACGAAATATCCTTGCTACTTGTGCATGTGGGATAGGGTAAATCATTATAAAAAAAGAATGGACAAGAATATCCTCGTTTAAACCTGGTACATTCAACATTCGTTATGAGCATCTAGTAAATCCATCAAAAATTCTCATTCCTCCTCTCCACATAAAACTAGGATTAATAAAACAGTTTGTAAAAGCTATTAATAAAACTGGCTAATGTTTCGAATACCTAGCCAACAAATTTTCTATACTATCTGAGGCTAAATTGAAGGAAGGAGTATTCGATGGACCTCAAATCAGAACTTTTTTCAAGGATACTACACTTGTTAGTACAATGACTGCTTTGGAAAAAAATGCCGGGAATAGTTTTAAAGCAGTGGCTCAGAACTTTTTGGGAAAAAATAAAAGTCCTGAGTACAAGGAAATCGTGGACAAAATGATTAAAGACTTTCATAAACTTGGATGTCTTATGAATTTAAAATTACATTTTTTGCACACCCATCTTGAAAAATTTCCCGACAATCTGGGCGATTTTAGCGAGGAGCAGGGTAAACGGTTCCACCAGGATATAAAGGTTTTGGAAACTCGTTACCAAGAAAGATGGGACGAAAACATGATGGCTCATTTTTGTTGGATTATTATGTAATATCTTCTACATACTTAATTATAATAATCGATTAAAAACCGAAAGAAGATCGAGGATTGATTAATTCTGACATCAACCGAGCTGACGAAATGAATTTTCGAACTATTGAGAAAATTTTCAAAAAAAGGGTGATCAATGTACTGCAAACTATACCCTCAACTGAAGGAACGATTGTTTTTTCTAAATACTAAAAGATATTTTAAATTCATATTTAGACGAATATATCTCTCCGATAGAAAGAGTGCATTTGATTTGGAGAAGTGTTTTTTTCTGCAAATTTGGAAATAGCGGTTAGTTGTAAATAAACATAATACAACAAAAAACTTTAAAACTACTTATACGTATGATTGTATTGAGCTTAATGCTCATGCTTTGATAAAAAGTATTAATTATTAATACTATACTAATACTACTAATTAATTAATAATAATAATAATAAATAAAAAATTAATTATTAATTTAAGTTTCTTAAAATATTCTTCTCGAAAGTTGATTGAACATTTCAATTAAAGTTTCATGAAATTTTCGTCGCGAAAGTTGACTGAACATTTTAATTAAATAATCGTTAAACATTTGGCGCAAAGGTTAATTAAACATTTATGTAAATATTTGCTAAATGTTGAGCGGAAATTCCATTGAATAAAAAAAATTATATTAAATGAAAGTGGAACAAGTAAATTAAACAGTAATTAAATGAACGTAAACACATTTATTTAACATAATTAAGAGATTTTTACAAATCTTAATTACCTCTCTTAATCTTAAAAAACTAACAAATAAATAAATCAAATACTTATAATCCAGTACAGTAGTTTTTTCAAACAATATAAAATGTCTTTAAAAATTTGAAAAAATCATAGATCTCTTTCTAGAGCTTTTCAATTAAAAAATGTCAATTTTGATGGTTTATTGGTTTGGCGTGGCATTTTTTCAAATACGAGAATTTTGTATTCATAGGGCATTTTTTATATTATATATATGAAAAAGATTATAATTCTTCATACATATTATAAAAAATACCCTATGAATAGAAAATTCTTGGATTTGAAAAAAATTCCCGGTTTTCCCGGTTCACTGAACACCAATAATAATAGTAATAATTTTTTTTTTAACTGAAATTTTAATTTAATATAATTTAAGATATTTCAGAAAAAGGTAAAGAAAAATATAAATAGAGATGGAGATTTTCTATGACAACTGGAGAATAAATTATATTGCATAGCAATTATTAATATTACATGAAATAATAATTTTACCTTCTCTTATATCGCTGTTAGAAATTTTTATCCTCTTTTCTAAATTCCCAGCACAAATGCGCTTTACAAAGAAATTTTTAAAAAGTATCCCAAATTTAATTTACCATTATACATATTGACACATTCAGCGTAAAACATTATTATTGCTGGATTTAAGATCTCAATTGTAAAACAGGATTCACGTACGTTGTGTTGGCATCATCATTTTTATTTAATTTGCATTCTTTTTTTTACTAAATTTCAGACTGTACATTTTTTCTTCATCATAAAATCAATAGCGGTTCAAGATTTTGTCATAATTATAATTTTTTGTAAGGTAGATGGTGTCGAGACTTGTCAGATTATTGCATTGATTCTTAATAGATGCAGGCATTTCTTCCTATAATAAACACAAAAGTATTAAACTTCAATTAAAATGTATTTAATGTAAAATTATATTTATTATATGCAATTATATGAACATATTAGGCATTTCATATGAGAATACAGGGTCATGTCTCAGATTTTTCGCAAAATTCGGTAAATTGTAGTTATAGTGATGCTAAATAAGTGTACAAATTTTGAATTTGAAATTTTTAATATTTTTCGAGATATTTACAATAACAAATTTGAGCAATATTTTTTTGCTTTACTTATAACTTTTTTCCTATTAAAAATAGAGAAAAATGTTGTAAATTTTTTTACGCGGAAGATCTTAAACTTTTAGAAAAAAATATTTTTTTAAAAAAAATATTAATTTTTAAACAATTTATTAAAAAAAAAATTGTTTATAACTTTTAAACATGTTCTCCCTCATTTAGGAGCGCGAAAAAAATCATGAATATTGTTTAAGTGACAATAAGTCGATGGTTAAATTTTTGAGATGGCATTATTTTTTGTTTTCGAGATATTAATTAATTAACTAACAAAAGTTAATAAAAAATGAAATATTTTACGGACAAATAAAATCAGAGTAATGTTAAAAACACCATTAGAATGCTTATCAAAATCCGCATCCAACGAGCCCTATATGAACTATTTCTAATAAACGAGTGTTAAATTAATAATAAAAATTATTTAAATAATTAATAACATTTGAAGAAGTGAAGATAAATTGGCAATTCTTTTTTTATTTGGAAGACCATCTAATTCTGTGTCAAAAAAAGAATATTAAGTATTACCAAGAATAAAAAATTAATTATAAAATGTTATTTAGAGAATGACTGAAAACCATCTGTTAATAATTTAGATTTGTTAAAAATGTTATTTACACTGGTTTTATTTAATACAGAATTAGATGATCTTCCAAATAAAAAAGAATTGACGGTTTATCTTCATTTCCTTAAATATTATTAATTATTTAAATAATTTTTAGGGTTCCGTACCCGAAGGGGGAACCCTATTAATGAGACTAGTGAAGCAAGGCATGTACCCCCCCCCCCTAGCGGCCACACGAATTTATCTAGAGGGCTGAAATTTGGTATACATATGTATTTTGGCGTGTAGATTACAGAAAAAATATAGCGAATCTCATAGGAATTGATTACATTGCCCTGCATCGATTTTGCGAATAACATGGAAAATATTGTTTCCGAACGGATTTTTTGTGCTGAACACGAATCCGGGGTCGAAAACTTCCCATCACATCACGTTTTCGAGGAAATAGGGGTTGAAACCCCACAAAACAGGGTTTTTGGCCATTTTTGAAAAATTATACAGCGAAAACCTGACGTGGTACAAACTTTGCTGATATCAGAAATTAAATGTTGGTTCACGCCCTTTCAAACGAGCCCTATTCGAAATTGATCGCACTCACCCTTAGAGCAGGGGGTGTGTTTTTTTCTAGGGGTTCACAAAAAAAATGTAAACATAACATAAAAATTCAAAATGGATAACAATTCAATAAATCATTTTGAATTTTTGAAATCTGACTTCAGATTTGTTATCAGCGACCCCAAAAACCCCCGAGTGACCATTTTCAAGTGAATTGTTTTAAATTTTTATTTTGACATCCGCCATATTGGATCCGCCATTTTGAATTTTTGAAATCTGACTTCAGATTCGTAATCAACGACCTCGAAAACCCCTTACCTATCATGATTTATTGAATTGTTACCCATTTTGAATTTTTATGTTATGTGTACATTTTTTTCGTGCACCCCTAGACAAAAACACACCCCCTGCTCTAAGGGTGAGTGCGATCAATTTCGAATAGGGCTCGTTTGAAAGGGCGTGAATTAAACTTTAATTTCTGATATCAGCAAAGTTTGTACCATTCAGGTTTTCGCTGTATAATTTTTCAAAAATCTCCAAAAACTCTGTTTTGTGGGATTTCAACCCCTATTTTCTCGAAAATGTGACGTGATAGGAAGTTTTCGACCCCGGATTTGTGTTCAGCACAAAAAATCCATTCGGAAACACTATGTCCCGTGTTATTCGCAGAAAAAATTTGAAATTTGCTGGGCAGTGTTATCATAGCGCTGTCAAGGAAAAACCATGAATTTTTACGAAAAATCCCTGAAAATGACTATGTACCCCCCCTCTGGTTGCCACATCTTTTTACATAGAGAGCTCAAATTTGGTACACTTATGTATTTTTACGTGAAAATTACAGGAAAAATATAGCGAACATGATTCGGATCAATTTACATAGCGTTGTCAAGGAAAAATCAAAAATTTTGAAAAAAAGCGTTTAATCCACCTAGCGCACACACTATTTGACCAAGACAGTTCATATTTGGTATACTTACGTATTTTTGCGTGTAGATTACAGGAAAAATATAGCGAGCACGATTGGAGTTGATGATCATATTGTTTTTAAGGAAAACTCATATTTTTAGAAAAAATCATGGATTTTTCGAATAAAAAAAGAAGAAAATTTTATCCTAAGAGATCCAAATTTATACTTTTTTACGTATTTTTACGTGTAGATTATAGAAAAAATATAGCGAGAACGATTCGGGTTGATTATCATAGCGTTTTCAAGCAAAAACTGATAATTTTCGTTTAAAATCATGAATTTTCCTCAAAAACCGAAGAAAATTTTATCTAAAGAGTTTCAAATATACACTGCGACCCGAGTTTAGCGAAATCTCGGAAACGGCAACAATAGGATGGTAATTAAGCGGTAAGCGTAAGATGCTCCGACTCGAGCAGGAGCGTAGAAGTAAGGCAACGCGGTTCCTTCTAGTTGAAAATGAGTACCAAGCGGAGACGTTTGTCTGGGAGGTACAAGGTTCTTTAATCTTTAATTTTAAATAAAATATTTGTTAAATTATAAAGGCTTATTTATATACATGTATACTTTTATTTTTGTTTTCACTCCCAGCAAATTTATAAATTTACTTTATGAAAATCTTAATTTTAATATTTGCTCTCAATGTTATATTTGATGAAATTTATATTATTTAATTTCAAATAAATTTAAAATTTATAAGGCAAATGGTGAGTTTTTCCCCTTTCTTGTCTGATGTGAGTACAATTATTTGAATTTTTATTAAAAGTAATTTTAAGTATTACTTATTACTGTTTATAATTATAATAAAATCTAAAAATTAAAATATAATTATAATAATTATTGCAATAAAAATATTATGTATTATAAGATGAAGAATTTTCAAAAAAAGAGTTTAAGGATTTCGTATTTCAAGTAGTTCGTACGGCCCTGATTGCTGACGCCGATTTCGGGAAATCTCATTACTGAGTTTAGCGAACGACCCACCAAACCTGCCGCTAAACTCAGGTCCCAGTGTATACACTTTTACGTAATTTTGCGTGTAGATTACAAAAAAATATAGCGAGAACGATTGAAGTTGATTATTATAGCGTTTTCAAGGAAAAACTGATAATTTTCGATAAAAATCATGATTTTTCACCAAAAAAATTTTTTAATTGAGTTTTTTCAAAACATACAATTTTTTTAAAAAGTGGACTTTTTCCTTAAGTTTTACAATTTTTGACCTGGAAAGATAAAATTTTCTTCCTTTTTTTGGGGCAAATTCTTGATTTTTTTTCAACTCCAATTTGTGCTTGCTATATTTTTTTGTAGTGTTTTGCCATTCTTTATAATTTGCCATTTTCTATTTTTTACCATTTACTATTTTTATTATCTTTTGACATTTTTTATTTTTTGATATTTTTATTATTTTTTAGTTTTATTAATTTATTTTCAAATCTATGCGCTCACATTATTTTCAAATTTATGCGTAGATTATGTTCTATGTTTATGTCTATGAATATGTCTATGTTTTCTATCTAGGCCTTCAAACTTTAAACCCCTCAAATTTTAGGTTTAAGGGTACGGAACCCTCGGTTTTAATGCGAGTGTAACTCGCACTTGTCCGATTTTTATTATTAATTATTAATTTAACACCCGTTTATCCAAAATAGTTCATATAGGGCTCGTTGGATGCGGATTTTGATAAGAATTCTAATGGTGTTTTTCAAATTACTCTAATTTTATTTGTTCGTAAAATATATCATTTTTTTTTAACTTTTGTTAGTTAATTAATTAATATCTCGAAAACAAAAAATAATGCCATCTCAAAAATTTAACAATCGATTTATTATGATTTAAACAATATTCATGATTTTTTTCGCGCTTCTAAATGAGGGAGAACTTGTTTTAAAGTTATAAACAATTTTTTTTTAATAAATTGTTTAAAAATTAATATTTTTTTTTAAAAAATATTTTTTTCTAAAAGTTTAAGATCTTCCGCGTAAAAAAATTTACAACATTTTTCTCTATTTTTAATAGGAAAAAAGTTATAAGTAAAGCAAAAAAATATTGCTCAAATTTGTTATTGTAAATATCTCGAAAAATATTAAAAATTTCAAATTCAAAATTTGTACACTTATTTAGCATCACTATAACTACAATTTACCGAATTTTGAGAAAAATCTGAGACATGACCCTGTATTCTCATATGAAATGCCTCATATAATAAAAAAAGTAACGTATAAGAATATTTATGAAGTTTTTTAAAAAAAAGCTTTTTCTAATAAATCAGTTTTCTAAAAAATGTTTTAATAAGGAGTTATATACCTTCATGGGAGCCGAAAGAGACGAATTAAAAAAAATTTTATCCGTTTTTTACAATTCTTTTAAAACGAAGTTTATTTTATCGAATAGTACATATTTCGATGTACTTGCAAGTACATCGAAATATGTAATATACATGTATATAAATTTTTATTAAAAAATATTAATAATTGAGGAAACTGCAGACCTTGCACTAAAACACCTTTTTTGATAGCTGCTTGCGGTGACTGCAATAAGTCAGCTAGAATATAACTAAAAGTAAAAATAATGGAAATTTCGTTAGTATAATATATTACCTGGTGCCTGAACGAAGGATTTTGAAAAAAACAATTTTTCTAGAAATGGCGATGATTTTTTCTCAAAAATCATGATTTTAGGGATTTAAAATTTGGTTTTTTGACCAAAAAAATATCAATTCTAGATAGTATGTACTTTTGATATATGCAGTAAAAAAATCGATTTTTTGACACATGAAAAGGTATATAACCTCTTAACAAATATGATTTCTAAAAAAGTGTTTTTAACCAAGTTTTGATTTCCAAAATATGATTTTCTAAAAACTTTAAATTTGAAATTTTTTTAAGCATATTAATGAATTTTAAATTATTAATTAAATTATTTAAGTCGAAATTTTCAAAATTATAATGTTTGCTTTTGTCACGATAATTTTGACTTTAAAACATTAAACTGATGAGACTTCTCCAAAGTAATCAAGAACAAATGCCAAAAAATATTTCTATATTTTCAAATAAAATTGTAGTAAATTAGTCCTTTTTTATATATATGTAACACAGGCCTGCATGGTTTTTTTATTTTTGATATTGAAGTCGTTCCCTATGTAATTTTGTGCGCTGAATACGATCCCGTGCCCCAAAATGGCCCAGCACGTCAGAATTTTGAGAAAAGTGGGGTAAAGAGCCCAAAAACCGTGTTTTTGGGTGTTTTCAAGAATTTTTTTCTCCTTAACCTGACGTGCTATAAACTTCTACTAGGTCTTAAATTAAAGCTTAAAGTGTGCACTTTGAGACTTATATGCGCAAGTAAAAAAAACTTAAGGGATTTTGAGAAAAGTGGGGGTAAAGAGTCTGAACAACGTGTTTTTGAGTGTTTTCGAGAATTTTTTTCTCCTTAACCTGACGTGCTAGAAACTTCTACTAGGTCTTAAATTAAAGCTTAAAGCGTGCACTTTAAGACCCATATGCGCAAGTCAAAAAAAACTTAAGGGATTTTGAGAAAAGTGGGGGGATGAAGTCTCTATCACGTTAGGTTAAGGAGAGGAATATTAAAAAAACCCTAAAAACGCGTTTTTTTATTTTTTTACCCCCACTTTTCTCAAAATCCTGTCGTTCTAGGCCATTTTGGAACCCGGGATCGTGTTCAGCGCACAAAAATACATAAAAAACCACTGCGATATAAAGTATGTAAAAAATTTTTTTTGGGGCTCTTTCCCCCCACTTTTCTCAAAATCCCTTAAGTTTTTTTTTACTTGCGCATATGGGTCTTAAAGTGCACACTTTAAGCTTTAATTTAAGACCTAGTAGAAGTTTCTAGCACGTCAGGTTAAGGAGAAAAAAATTCTTGAAAACACCCAAAAACACGGTTTTTGGGCTCTTTACCCCCACTTTTCTCAAAATCCTGACGTGCTGAGCCATTTTGGGACACGGGATTGTTTTCAGCGCACAAAATTACATAGGAAACGACTTCAATATCAAAAATAAAAAAAAAGTCGAATTTTGCAGGCCTGTGTAATTTAAGGGTTTTATAAACACATTTCATTCAATATTTTAGTTATTTAACCATTTTTTTAAATTGAAAATCTGACTGAAAATTGTAAAAACTTATATTCGGTTCTTCTATTTAACACACTTTATGTACAATTTTATAATTTCAACTTTTAAAAAATTTCAAAACAGATAGTTACTGGATATTAATTAGTGAAAATTAGATGCATTTTAAAAATAGCTGTACTTATGTAAATCCTGTTGAAAAAGACTACAAATATTTAAAAAAAAATGATAAAATGAAAAGAAGTAAATAAGTAATACTTATTCTGCGGTATCTATAGGCGTTACACCAGTTACAGTTGACTCCAGTTGATAAGTTTTATTTGTAGCTTGCTTTTAGAAATTTCATTCTATGGAACTCGTTCTCCTTTTTTCAAAAATACAATAAGAGAATATTGTCTTTCAATAAATGATGGTATCTCTACTAAAACAGTCAGTTTAAATATAAATTGGAAGAAGCAGTGTTCGTGTCATTGGAGAGTACAAGTTAAACTGAAAATTAATATTCTATATTAAATTCAGTTAATATGATGGAAAGAGATAACAGAAATTATAATTTATCAAAAATATTAGTAATATTATAAGAAATATTAATAACGGTTTAAATTATGTTTTATCATCCCTATTGAAAAAAAACACGTATAATTATACGTATAATAATACGTATAATTATACGTATAATTGTACGTATAATAATACGTATAATTATACATATAATTGTACGTATAATTATACGTATTATTATACGTATAATTATACGTATTATTATACGTACAATTATACGTATAATAAGACATACGAATTTGAAACAAGAATTATACGTATAATTATACGTATAATAATACGTATAATTAATTATACTTATAATAATACGTATAATAATACGTATAATTATACGTATTATTATACGTATAATTATAATTCTATTAAAAATAGAATAATAGAATAGAATAGATTAATTAGTAGCAAAATTGCGCTGAAAATTTTTAGAAATTTTAAAATGCAAATTAAATTTCACGAAAAAAAATATCGTCGAATGTCAATTCAAGCAGTCACCCATCCAAGTACTAACCGCGTCCAACGTTGCTTAACTTCCGTGATCTGATGAGAACTTGTTCCTTCGCCTTGGTGTTTCCGCTGTCTTGTCTTGATTAATAACTTTGTCGTATAAGTATTGTATCGCACCTAACAATTATACGTACAATACGTTACAATACGTACAATTATACGTATAATTATACGTATTATTATACGTACAATTATACGTATAATTATACGTATTATTATACGTATAATTATACGTGTTTTTTTTCAATAGGGATAGTACAGTAAAAAAATTTTTTCTGGTTAATACATTTTTCAATAGAACTCGAGTCAATTAAAAAATGCATTTGTTTTATTCAAAAAAATATTATTTTAACTTTTTTGAAATAACCTGCACTGAGAGAAGAAAAGCACGGAATCTGAAATGGAGAAGTTTAGCATCTGTACACCAAGGTGAGCGCAGCAGCAGCGTCACTGTGTGGTAGATGCCGTACTAAAATGTGAAATGGATGTCGTGCTTGGCTTGAGTATTTGACGGTCGCTATGAGAGAGATTCCGTATGACTTAGTTCACACCGCTGCCGCTGCCGCTTCACACGCGCTGCTAGAGCTTAGTATCTGAACTATGAACGACACCAACTGAACAAAACTAAAGAACGGATACTGACACCCATTTTACACGGCGGGCATTCGTCACAGTACGGATTCTGTGCTTTTTTTCTCTCAGTGTGTATATAAGAGAAATGTCCTAAACTCAGTAGCCTTTCAGTGAACGTAGTTAAAACGCCTCTTGGACGTCTTGCGAATTCTACAAGACAGCTGTGTCGTAATGCTAATAACTTTTTTGAAATTTTGTTTATTTTATGCATCGGTAACCTAACTGAAAGGGGTCCTTTTAGCCAAAGTGTTATTAATCTCTTTACGACACCTAAAAGAATTAGATGCACATAATCTAAGGGGACAGAAGATATAAAACCAAATCCAGGAAGGTCTGCTATCAGTGGACGAACATCTGATTCCAATTCATCGTTGTCAGTTCTTAATTTGAATGGACCAGTTCCTGGGAAACAAATTTGACCCCTCTTTTTAGTATTTTTTTCTTTGGCTTTATTTTAACATACTCTCCAGCTATATAACACTTTGAGCAACTGTCATATCCTGTGTGGCCTTTTAAATATAAAATGAAAGCTTTTGCCGGAGTATGATAACTCAAAAATGTAATTGATACACTAACGTTTTCCTATTTCAGTCCATTATTTATGAATTTAGTAGCTTCATCCACAAATTGCTTTACAAAATCCTTTGCATCATCTGGTTTTTCTCTACCGAAATAGGCCCCCACTGGATACACTTCTTTTGAATCAATTTCAGAACATAATATTCACCCCCAAGATATTGCTGTTCTTTTCTCAATTTTTAATATTGTTCTTGCATCAAGTGTAAATATGAAAGTTTGGTATGATTTCTTAAAATTAACAGTAATGCTGTTAGTGCCGTTACGGTGATTTTGTATTTTGTAAAATCACGTAGCAAATTCGTAAAAACTGTTCTTTTGGTATTTTTCTCTTCACTTTCCGAATTTTCCTCTTCATTTGATTCAGAGTCAAAATCACTTTTATCAGATTCATCTGATAAATTCTGTTCATTTTCAACATCACTTAAATCTGTAAAAGATTCGTCAGTGCTTTTATCGCTTTTATCAGAATAAAAAAATTCCTTGTCCACATAATTTGTCATATTTGATTTACTGAAAGGAGATTGATCATCGACATCGGATTCATAAGTACTGGAAGCATCCGTTGCACTAGAAATTAATTGTAGATCTGTTCCTTGCAAAAATTTTCGTCAATGGTAACTTCATTGTCGTCCACGGAATTTATCAGATGTGATTGTTTAATACAAGACTGCTCATTGTCATTATGGTCATCATCAGATTCAGTGATATGAGAAGCATCGGTGACACTTGGTTATGTGCTATTTTTTTAAAAATATTTTCAAGACATTGGCAATTTTTCTATGCTTCATTTTTAATTTTACAGTTGAATTGCCTTCTCGAATAACCACAAAGTTGCAATGTACTGTGCTTCTTGATTTGAGTAGGGTTGATGACTCGTACATTAAATTAAATTAAAACGTTCAATTTATTATATATTATCGTGTATAGAAAATTCACATTAATAGGAGGCACCATCTTCAATTTTGAACCAATTAAATTTAAATTATTAAACGAGGTTGTATTTCTTTCTTGCATCATTTGGGTCCTGAAAACATACAGAATGATAAAAAATAAAATTTTAATTTTTAACCATTTTAGAAATTAAAGTCTTAAAAAATTAATATTTTATATATCTATCTTCCTTCACAATTTTGACTATTTGCAATACGTAAGCCTATAAAAGGACCTAAAAATAATATTTTTTTAAAAGAAATGGATGCCAGACAAATGAGAATTTGTCTGATCACAACACAATCTAGGTCACAAATTGAAATTGAATCATCAGAATGTTGATTTTTAATAATTTTAACATTTTTTCAACTGCCAGACAAATAACAAAATCGAGGGACAAAATTCGAGAAGATATATTTTATAAATAAGGTATAGAGTAATGTCAGAATTATTTCCTAATAATCTACAACTATTCATAATTACTAATCCAGTATAAGAATGTGATAAAAGAAAAACGTAAACGTAGCTATAAACTATAAGCAATGTTTAATCAAAAGTCTGAAAATCACTTCTTATTGAATATTTTGGGAGAATTAAAAACTTGAATATTACGGCTTTTCGTTAGCAGTTGTAACGAACTCTTGTGAAAAGCGTGAGCCCAATAAGGCAGAATAATATATTTACAAAAATAGTATTCCAGCTGAATCATATAAATTGATTATGGTGTAAAAGAGCTCAAAATATAATATAAGCTATTTTTTAGTTTTATTCGATTTCAGAAATATGTGTTTCCAAAAAAATAATTTGTTGAAATAAATCATTTTTATTTGAAAAAGTAATTTTTTTATTCATCAAGAAAAAATTGACCAATCAAAAATCAGAAATAAAAAATATGGAATATCCAAAAATATCTGAGATCATAAAAAATGTATTGCAATGAGACATACAACTTTTGTTTAAAAAGTTCCTATAAATTTTATATATTTCTTGAGATAAACAAGAAACCATGACTATATAGTATTTTGTATGGCTCTTAGCATAAAAATCGAATTTTCGCGTATGGTGACTATAATTTTCATAATGAATGCATAAGTATGTTTAGTACCAAGAAAATCCAAAGTTTGTATGAAAAAATAGTCAAATTCCATAATTTTAAAAAATTTGAAAAAATCGAAGATATCATTTACTCATGGCGGGAATAGCCTTAAAATTTTTGTACGAAAGAAAGTAGATTTTCAATAAAGTTTTCTAAAAAATCGAAGGATATGTACAATTTTAAAAATAAGATTTTTATCTATAATTTACAAAAAAAATTGTCAATTAATTTTTTGGTTATTTTTTGCATCAAATTTTTCAAAATTTTATGTAAATGATGAAATTGTTCATAAAAAAGACATTAAAATTTATCCATACAATATTTACAATAGTTTAAAAATATATTTAATTTATTTATTTTTGAAATTTTACAGAAAAATATAAAATTTGTCATCTCATATTTTGATCTTATTTACCCAGTAATCAATTAATATGCGTAAATTAAATTATTTCTCAAAGTTACTAATGAATAAATTTCTCTCGTATATGAAAAATAAATAAATAAATGTATGCACACATACACACTGTAAAACAGTTTACAATAAAACTACGCAGAGCTATGTAACTCACGTTATATTTATACGTTGCCGTCATGTACGTTCGTTTATTGGTAGAATATTTATTCCTGTTCAATTAGGACCAATAAATTTCTCAGCTCTAACTGAAATCATTGCGAATGTCTCCTGATCGACAATAAAATATTGCGCGAGAAACAGGCGTCATGTACCTTTGAACAGATTCACCGGTGTCGTTTTGTATCATTATGTGAAAACGCTGTTTATATTGTGCGCGCTGTGCAACAAGTTGAGATTTCTGTAAAAACATCGAAAACGTCTTTACTCAAGGTAAGAGCCTCATTATTATTAATTTTTAAACAATAAATTATAATATATCTGCGTGTTAATTTATTGTTTAAATCCATTTGGCCATGGCGACGAAGCTAAAATTTATAACCTCAAATCCCCGCACATGGAAACATGGATCGAGTTCATTCTTGCGTTTACTGAGTCACATTCAGAATCTGAAAAAATTTATTTTCCTTAAAAGCACTTAATTTTCAATATAAAGAAAATAAATTAATTTTCGGTAATAATAAAATTCTCTTTAGTAATTATTGTTGAATAATAATATTTCTCTCAATATGAAAAAACTTTTACATACAAAAATAAATATTAAGTTTCAATGGTGAATTACACTTATAGTCATAATACTTATAATTGATGAGATGTTGTTTTTATCATTTTTCTAACAAGGACACTATTATTTTTTTTGAAAAACTAGATTTCCAATTGTTTGTTATTAAATTCATAAAATACTCTTTTTTGAGTCGTCAACAAGTTAAAATAAATGTCTCTACAGGCTGATCGGTTTATTTTTCAAACGATAAAATAAGAGAATTTTTTAAAAATATTTTTCAATTTTAAAACTTACTTTCTTATTTGTTTTGAAAATTTTCTGGAAATTGAAATTTGATAATTTTTATATAATTAAATTTATTAGTTTACAACTATTTAATTAAAAAAATTTATTGAAAATCTAAGAATAATTTTCATAACGTTACTTTAAATAAACTATTAAACGAACAAATTTAATATGAAAAATATGTAAGAAAAAAAGGTTTTGAAAATTTTTAATCTAAAAATTTAAAAAAATTTCTTATTAAATTTTTTTTTCTTGAAAAAAAATAATTTTCTTTTTAATAGTTGATGATAAACGTAGTTGACTTTAACTTCGTAAATAGTTTTAAATTATGTAGTGTATGTCACGGTGGTACCTAATAAAATTAAATATTGAATTTTCTTTTATAGTGGTAAAATTTATTTCTTGTAAATTTTAATACAATACTTTTATAATAAAATTCACATGTCAGCATAATGCGATGGAAACGGATTCGGGCCTTATTCTTGAAATGTCATGTTTGCACATATTATTGTTATTACAAATGTCTAAAATAAAATGTCATCACCAATAAAAATATGTGCATATATTCTAACATTTTTTAAAACTCCTACGGGCATCCGTAATTAAATACAACATTGAAAAATGAAATTTTTCAGAGGCATAAAAACGATTTTGAGACGCCGGGACTAAGCCCGTCCGTGAGTCGGATTTTTCAATTTTCACAATCCACTACATAGATAGTGATTAAAATTAGACGGACGAAAAGTTAAAGTAAATACGTGTGGTGCCTGCGCTGTTTGAATTCGGTGGACACGTGAGTGCATTCTTGTGCGCTACTATTTGACATTTTCGCGCTTTGATAAGTGTGTGCATTTTTCCGCCCGTCGGATATCAGCTCGACGCTTCGCCCTCGTTAGCTTGCGATGGTAATTTAAGCAGTAGCGTAAGTTTTTAAAACATGTATCGTTCCTTCTTTTTATCTTCTTGCTTTATTTTTATGTTTTGAAATCGAGATTTTTATAAAATAAATGTATTAAAGGGTCTTAATCGTTTTATTGTGTTTTATCCCTTTACTTTATTCTCAATAACGTAGCTTGGCAGTTTCTTTTAAAATAGGATACACGATCCTATAAAATAAACAGAATTTTCTTTTAATTTCGGCAGCTTGGTGCCTCCATGACACAAAGGATAATAATTTTTATAATTAATATTTTCTTCGGTTCGTAACAGTGTAAATATACTGCCCTTCAAAATAAATATTTTGAAATCCTTTTTTAAATTTAGAATCAAGAACTTTTTTAAAATCATAGAATTTTAAATTTTTACAAAGTTAAAAAATAAAAAAACGTTTCATAAATGTTTTTATCCTTTAAATAATAAAACCCCCTATTATTTAAAAGGGAGTAGTAGACATTTTACGCAATTAAATTTTATACATAAGAGTTAATTAACTCTACACGATAAAACTCTTACATTACATTTAAACACACATATTTTGTTTTTATTTAATTTTTTTAAATTCTACGCAATTAAATTCTAGACAATTAAATTCTTTAAATTTCACTTAATATCAATTTTTGAAGATTAAACTCTACAGAAAATATTTGATACAAAAAAATTTTACACAGTTTAATTAATTAATTAAAGTTTTTAATTTTGATAGTTTAAATTCTACACACGAAAATTCTCCACAAAATAAAATTTTTGTCATCTTAAATGAATTTATTAACTGTACGCCTTAAATCCAACAGATAATTCTACACAGATAGGGTAAAGATACTGAAGTTAGTCACTTAAGAAAAGACCGGTATATTTTATTTTTCTTCTAAAAAATGGAAAATTTTTCGATTTTTTCACAGTTTGTTATAAATTCAGAAGGACTTTTGTGATAAAAATTTGCTAATTTTCGTTAACGGTCTTTATGCAACGACATAAAAGCATAATTTCAGAAAAGTAGAAAACATCTATAGTCGTCACCATAATTATAGCTTATGTATGACATTTTTGATTTAATTTCATGTGGGGACATGAAATCTAAAGTCTTTTTGTTGAAAATAAATGATATTTTGCAAGAAAGTCGTTGTATTATTATTGGTTAGGTCAGATCCGATCGCTTACCAAGAATCTGTCAACTAAGTGCCACGACTTAAACTTTTACTTTCTCGAATTAATTTTTAGGTTTGAAAGAAAATTAAACTTGTTTTTGAATTGTAATAATTTCTTGGCGGCGCGAACAACTAATGATTCTACTTTAAATTTTAGAGGAAAAAGATTAATCACTTTTTTAAGTAATAATGGACTGTGTGTGTTAAATGGAAGGTCAGAGGGGGATTCTCCGGCACATTTCACTTTTTGTCCATCGGTCATTGCTAGTATGATAGATCTTGTCTGTGTGTCTGTTGATAGTTTTAAGTTTGTGACAAATTTTAAAGTTCTTCCGGTTGTTTCCAGATCGGATCATGCACCAGTTGCAGTTTATTGTAAATCTAACGAAATAGATAATTTTAGTAATGTAAATAATAGAGCTTGTTTAGGGAAGCGTAAATTTGTTTTTAACGAAAATAAAAGTTTGGAATTTGAAAATAGTATAAGATGAAAGAACGAAGTTGCGTTTAGAGACGAGAATATCGACGCTCTGAATGGCAACTTGATAGAAAGGATAGTGGGAGTGGCGAAGGATCTCGATATGGTTCGAGTAGTGGGATGAGGGATTGGAGTAAGGACATTTGATAAGCCCTGGTTCGATGGAGAGTGTCGTCTGGCTAGGGTGGGGGTAACTGAGTCTTATAAACGATTACTTGCTGTAGGAAATTGTGAGAATTTGCGTTCAGTTTACCTGATCAATAAGAAGCGTTACGATAACCTACTGCGAAGTAAAAAGCAGAATTTTGAAAGAGTTTTAGTTGACAGTGTCTCAAAAGCGCATAACACAAATACATTTTGGTCACTAATTAATAATGTAAGGAAAAAGAAAGATAGACCTGGCGCGATCCGGGGTGGTCGGTGGATGTGGTAATTGGTTTGAATCTATAGGGCATTTCTATAATGAAGGAAATATGTTGAATATCTGGATAGAAGCCCCACTGGGTGATTTAATCGCTCATTCTGGAAAACTTTTGTCGAGCTACACAGCATTGGTACGTATAAGGTATCTTGAGGATAGGGTTCGCTCTAGTAGTTTACAAGTCTGGCCTCATCTCGATATTGTCCAGGGGGTGCAGCCATATTTAGTAGGTAGATTAAATTTGATTTATAAGCGTGGTTTTGCCCAGATTAGGCTCACAAACTATTACTCCGAACATATAATTTTAAACAAGGTTAGATACAGAGTTTTCAAGAAAGATTTGTGCACTCTCTGCTACGCGAGTATGACAGACTTGAATCATATTCTTGTTGATTGCCCCCACCTGAATGATATCAGATTGAAATATTTCCCGGAGTATAATGTACATGAAGATTCCGTTATTTTCTGAAAATCAGTTTTGTCATCGATTATTTATCCACATGTACAATAATTGTAAAAATGTTCGAAGAAATGGTTAAGCGGTATACTTCGTAGTAAACATTGTAACATTTATTTGCGCCTAATTGTAGAGATTTCGACTAACTGTTTTTATATTGTTTCATGTATTAGACGGATATGTCATAATAAAAGATTGATAATATACTGTGTTTTTTTGTGTTTTTAATTTAACGGCGTAGAATTAATACTTTAATTATGACAATCAGAATAATATTTTTTTTGTGTTTGGAATTACTGTGTGGAAAGTTTTATGGTGTAATATTTAACAATATAGAACTAAAAACTAATTTATAAAAAAATTTATTCTAATTTCAATGTGTAATTTTTTTGTCTAGGGTTTATTCGTGTAGAATTAATAACTCTTCTTTAAATGTAATGTGATAGTATTCTAGTATATAGTTAACTGTGCAGAATTCTTTTGTGTAAAGTTTAATTCAGTAGAATCGCTAACACCCCACATTTCTAGCTGTGAGTTATTTTGAGCAAATGTTATCAATATTTTAACAGAGGGCACAATGGGTATAGATGACTCCCCATTAGCGCCCACTTTTGCGATAGTTAGATTTGATTCCGGCACAGCAATTATTAGGAGGTGTTGGGCTATTTTTGATAATAAGGGATAAATCGTATCAAGTTATTATCCCAATAAGGACTTAGTAAAACATTTAACTTAGAAGGGAGATTTTACGCCCACTAAAGAATGGTGCAATACAGAGGGAAATCATTGGTCTGTCCTTCGACACATTAAAAATTCACGTAAGTAAAATGTTTGATAAAAAATTGAAAATATCAGAAATAAGACTCGTAAAATGAATTGTAATAAAAAAAATTTAAGTTAAAGTAATTTCTAATTTTAAAGTTAAATTTTACTTTGTAGCTAAGAAATACTTTTTTATAATTTACATGCACTAAGAATTCACAAACTTTTTTTAATCATTTACAAAAATTTTTATCAATATGGGGTGGTTTTTGACTTTAAGGGTGGTTGTCAGAGGGTTGTTGATTATCATTTCCAATATTTCGGTGTAGTATTGAAGGTAAGGTGGTTTTAAGGGGTGAAACGTGTTAAAAAAATTTTTTATTCATATTGAATACTGAAATAATTAAATCTAATGTACATCATGTCTCTAAAAAAATGTCAAAAAACTCGGCCATTAAAGGGTTAAACTAAAAACTTAGATTTTTTTAATTTCATTTATTTCATTTCTTAAATAATGACAGAAGAAAATTGGTATTTGCTAGCAACGTAAATTTGTAATTATGATTTTTGAAGCTGGAAATTTAAATGGTCTTTCCACTTAAATGTAACAAAAGAAAAAATAATTAGAAAAAAAAATTATTTCATGTGTGACGGTCCATGGTTTGTTTGTAAATAATTTTAAATTCATTGCTACCTAAAATAAAGTACTTTCAATTTACTTTCCAATGATATGCTGACTTTTAATTTTATAATCTAGTAATAAAAAAAATTTTACCTTGAATGTTGAAGATTTTGGGATTTTTGATGATTTTTAAGATTCTTATAATTTTTAAGTATCACTTCGAAAAATTTTAAAACTTTCTTTTTTCACAGAGAATTATGAACATGCAGTAAAAAATATTTTAGATAATAAAATAATAATAATAAAATACTTTAGACACATTTTGAACAATGAAGCCCAAGTCGATAGTGGTCAACCTGAAAAAGTTAGAAGTAATCAAAATCAAAACGAAAAAGAAAATGGCGCCGAAGAGCTTGAAGAACCGGAAATAAGGGATACAGTAGTTTCCAATAATTCGGGACCAACGGTTCCTCAAATAGGAGTAAGTTTTTCTAACCGTAATATTCAAGTATTTATTAATGTTATTCAATCATATTAATATTATATTAATATTATAAAAGCCATAAATCAAAAAAGACACATGTCAAAGTAGACATTCTTTTTTAACTTTCTTTCAAAATAGTCCAATTTTTTTATTCAATTCTATAAAATATTACCAAATTCAATCATTTTGAAATCGAATTTTTTTAAATGTGGAGTGGTAAAATATTGTATTTAGTTTTGTAGCCATGATTAGCAATTGTAATAATATTTCTTATTTCTTTGTCCTAAAGTAATTAATTTTTTTTCAAATATCATTAATCTCTTTTAATTTTTATGAAAATTTTTAAGTTTTTGATCAAGATTCGTGATCTAGATTCACGAATCTATTTTCTAAACAAATCGGCATTTTTAGGCTAAAATTACATGTCAAAATATTCTTTACCGATTTCGATCAAATTTATTTTGACGGGTAATAAATATAAAAAAAAACTTCTGTTCAAAATGTATCAAGTTTTCGAGAAATTATGAAAAGTAGACTTGAAAATTAGAAACAATAAAAATTTTTAATTTTTTGTTACACCTACAGTCTACATTTTAGCCGTTTCTTATGACAGTCACAAAAAATATCAATTGGATTAAAATCTAGAAACAAAATTAAAGACATTTTAATACACTAACGAAAAATTTCAATTGTTTATGCTAAAAAATCGTTTTTTTAAATATTTAGTCCGACCTAAAGCCTACAATTCTTGAACGATTCGTGGAACTCACAAATAATTATTATATAAATAATTGGGTTTAAATCTGTATATATATTTAAGGTTATTTTAATAATACACTCAAAAAATAAATTGATAAAGGGCCTAAGAAGGTGTCGCTTATATGTTTAAAACACCAATACTTACAAAATCATTCAAGCTAAATTTTTAACTAATACATATTTTACTATTCAGAAATTTGATTTAAATTATTTAGATAATTATTCAACCATGCTTCATTTTTTTGACTATATTAAACTATGTTATAAAACTACAATGTAAAAAATATTATTTAAAAATTTATTAATTCCAATTCAAAAAAATTAACATTTACCTTAGTCCTATAATTTACTTGGCTAACTTTCATTTTACAAAATTATTTCGAATGTTTCTTTGCGTAACTTTTTGCATAGAAGATGTTTTTGTTTGTTCTTTAACAGAGTGCAGAAGAACGAATCGAAAAGGAAAAGAATTGTCCTAAGAACAATGGAAGAAAAAGCAGGTCAAAATTCTTTGATAAGCCAGAAGATTTTGAGGAATGGAATTGTAAGAAATGTACTTTTTATTCAAATGAATCGTTAATATCGAAAAAGACTCAACTCAGAAAAATATCAATTTTTTCCAGTTTACTTTCATATAAGACAACCATTTTAACTTTTTTTATGCAATATAACAGTAATTTCTTATTTAAACTGTTTTTAAAAAATCAGTTTCTTCTGTTTTCTGTAAAATTTAAAAAAATGACGAGCGCTCTTCGAAATTTAAGATATTTTTTAAAATAATTTTTTGAATTGTCTAGGCACGTAAAAAGACATAAGGCTCTGCACAAAATTGAACACAATTGAAGCAATGGTAGAGTATATTTGCTCCCATTTAAATGGATTATGACAACCTCAAGAAGATGATGATGAAGACGTGGGATTGAGTGAATTCCCTGCCACAACGTTAGAAGAAGCCCAACTTCTCAATGAAAAGTTAAAAAATAAAGCATTTTCTAAAAAAGTTGTAAGTATTTTTTAATATTTTCACGTCCTGTTAAATACAAAACAAAAACATAGCGTTCGTAATTATGAAGATTTCCCACCAAGTTGTACTGCGCAAAATTTTTTTGTTGGGATTATTCAGACTCAATTTTTGCTCCACTTTTTCCATAATTTCTTTTAACATTTTGCACTTCAAATCTAAATTCGTTGGTAATAAAAAATTATTAGTTATTAATTTTTGGACTGACAAAATATCGAAAATATTAGTGAATTTTTATAAGTTAAAATTCCCGGTTTTCTCCGAATTAATTTCGGTATTTATCTATTAGATTTTTATTAAAATTTATGTTAACTGTTAAACTATGATTTCTTTTCCTTACAGTTTTGCAAACGATTTAAATGAAAACTATATTATAATCGAACTCTCAAAATAATTAAGTTTTTCAGGTCAGTTGTAAAATCCCGGTAATTTTCATATCTTTTTCCAGTCAATTCGCTACTTAGGTAACAATAATAAATTAAAATAGGTAAAGTATAAATAAAATCAAATAAATAATGTTAGCTAAGATTTTCAACTAATTCATGTTTAAAGAGTATGAGTACTAGAAAATTTTCAAAGTTAATATCTGTAGGAAGTTGGCTCCGACAACTGAATTTTTAGAAAAATAAAAGTTGTGCCGAATTGTGATAAAAACACATTTACAAAGCCCAAAACTAAAAATTCGAAAAGGATACTATTTAAAATGAAATTTTAATAAAATGCGATTATTTGTAATTCGAATTGTCATTATTTTAAAGTCAAAATCTTAATTACAGACCCAAAAAATACTCCTGAATTAAGATTCAATTATTTATTTATTCAGTTAACTAGCTAAAAGAAACGCGCGTAAACGCGCGTGGTATCTATCAGTTTTTATAAAAAATTAAAAATTTATTTTTATTTGACAGACAGTTATTGTAATTTTGATCTCACAAAAATAATAATATTATTTTTCTAATCGTTACTGTATTACTATTTCAACATTATGGTGTTATAATAATATAATACCTATTATTGCACAGTCAATATGACCTTTAAATTTTGTACTCAAATAAAGATTATATACTACGATCATCGAATTGTCGGCAATACATTTAATTGACCCATCTCAGGATCCATGCAGGGTGATTTCCTATTTACATATAAAATTGTAAATGAATAAAATTACAAGTACCTTGAGTATGCTTAAGGTTAACAGTCCATCCAGGATCACCATAAGGAAACATTGTAGGATATGTCATGGGATCAAAATTTTCCTTAACAATAAGACTAGATATTATTTTCTTATTATTTTCTGTTGTGCATACTGAATTTACATCAACATGTAAATCCCTCTTCAAATTCTGTAGATAATTTCTTTATCTTTCATGACAAATTTTTTCTGTGGGTATTTTCTTTTCATTCTCAGTTTCAGTAGACAGAACTCTGTTGGAACTTTTACTGGGAAAAGTCTTTAATAAATATGAAAGGTTTAGTTTATCATTTTGAAGTTCTTTAGCTCGATTTATGAAAAGACAATTCCAATGATTCTCTACAAATCGAAATCCTAATATTAGACATTCTAACTGCCGGAAAATTATTTAATTAATTGTTTTAAAAAAATGATATCAAATGCTTGCTAATTATATTATTATCAGATTCATAAATTAATCTTTTAATTTACACTGTTAACCAATACAGATGTTGCAAATGCTATTTCATATACTTCACACTTAACTGTACCAATCGGTTGTTGATCAACACCTACAAAAAATTCTGTTGGTTTAAAAGGGAACAATCTAATTAAATATTCTATTTGATGAATATTCAAACACCCTGCATTAAGGCTATCAAAAATATAAAGTCTTACTCCATCGTAATAAACACAAATCCAATGACCAGAATTGTTATTACCGCTAAAAACTATTTGAATATGTTTATCTCTTTCTCCAATTGGAACAATTAAATCAAGCATTTGTAAATACAAAGTACTTTGCATAATGAAAAAAGAATTTGAATCATTTTTTAATAATTCTTGAAAAAAAGTAAAAATTTACTTACTTGTGTTTCACCTATAAAATATTTCATTAACTATAATTCAGCTAACTAATGCAACAATGATAGTCTTTTATGAACGTGAATTAGCGTTGTTTAATCTTTTTCCACATTACATCATTTTTGATAATGATTATTATTTAACTTATTTTCCTCTGCACTTTTTATTAATATTCATATCAATATTCAACTCACAAACTATTATTTAACCCGTGAAACAACTTCAACCCTTAAAACAATATTCAACCCTCTTTCTTTCTATTTAAATACTTTTCCAAAAGTCAGCATCCACTATTATCAAACAGTCAATTTTTGTTTTCCATATCGAAATATATTCAATACCAATGTTATCCAATATCATATTTTATTATCCTCAAAATTCAAATATCTTTAATACCAATCTTATCCAATACCAAAAAATTTTTCCAAAAACTAACTTCCACTATGTTCAAATAATCAATATTTTTTTCTAATATCAAAATATATTCGATACTAATGTTATCCAATATAATTTTTTATCCTTAAAATCCAAATATCTTTAATGCTAAAATTATCCAATACCAAAAAAAGTTTCCAAAAACCAGCTTCCACTATTATCAAACAATGAATATTTTTGTTGCATTATCAAAATATATTCAATCCCAATGTAATCCAATATCTTTCTTTATTCTCAAAATCGTAATATCTTTAATGCCAATGTTATCCAATACCAAAAAAACTAAATGGATTGAAGTATTTTTTATATAAAACATTTAAGACAACCAAAAGAAACAAATATCTTCTATACCAATATTATGCAATATCCATATTTTATGCATAAAAAAATTATTCAATAATCAATGTTTTACCCTCAAAATACATATATAATTATTAATACTATACAAAAAGAGGAATTTATTTTTTGGGCCCAATACAAAAATGAAAAACACAAATATAATATAAGAAGATTCAACACATGCAGTAAGTTATTGATCGACAAATTGCAGAAAAATATTATAAACTATATAATAATCAAGTTAAGTTACCTGAGACTATTAGAAGCTTTTTTTTAGCGACACTGCTACAATGTTGTTGCAACGGTAGACGGTTGCTCTATGTTCACGATTACGAGCATATATTGCTCCAATAATAATAATAAATGTTAATATTTAAAAGTTTTATAATTTTAGTTCAATTCAATAAACCTACATGATGTGTTGTAAATCGATTTAACCCAAAGGTGCTGGCACCAACAATTTTCTTCTTGCTTTTTATTCTCCAGTACATATAACCACATGGTGATTGTTCGAACTGGGCTGATAAAGTGGGGGACACAACTTCACCTTTCAGGACAGTATTTAAAATGTCATCGACCATCTTACGAACCCTCAACCGAAAGCTGTTTTGCGAAAACAAATTTCAGGTAGAAACCTTCGAGAACCCTAATTATCAAAGTAAAGATATATATGTATATATAATCTAATAATAATGAGAAAATTCAAGTACTAGAAAAATGTGAATGAATGAAGGAATGAATACAAAGATTATTTATTCAGTTAATTAATTACTTCTTCGATTAATTTTTTTGATCTCCAAAAAATTTTATTCCCATATCTCAGAACAAGAAATTTTAAAAAAATTATGCTAAAATGTAAACAAAGAACATCAAATATCTACTAAACTATAAAAGGTTTAGAATGTGATTTGAATAATATTTATTTGCAGGTAAAATTCATAAAATCGATTGGTAAAATTCCGGCAACTGTGCATGACAGTCAAAAATACGTTAAACAAATTGTTTCCTCCAGAGGTCGAAATTAAATATAGTTTTCTAGGCAGAAGCGGAAAAAAGAATCGTTTCAGAAAACAGGTTTCTACAAGGTTATTCATTGTAGGCAATTTTTTGTGATTTAATTTTCTAATCAACAAAGTATCTAATACAGATTGTTTTAGAAACTCCCTGACTTTTCCCTGATTAAAGACAAAAATTCCTTAAGGGGGCATTCCAGTTCAAAACTAGGAAAAAGAAGGCTTTTTAGCATGTATATCTAAAAAAACCATGACATGTTATTAATAACTTATTGAACAATATGAAAAAAAAAAATTTTTTGTCACTTGAAGTCCAAGATGGCGGCGATGTACAACATTTTCAAAAAATGTTCATTTTTCATGAGGGGATCGATTCCGAGATTTTTACAACAGATAGAGGAATAAAATAAAAAACATTTTCTTTGTTAGATATTTCTCTATCGATGGAACCTCAAAAACTGGAAAATTTCTTTTTCCCCTTTTTTTATAACTTAAATTTTAAATAAAAACATGTGTTTTTCAAGTTATGGGAAAAACGTACCCTAGAAAAAAGAAGGTGACGAAAATCCCACTTTTTTGAGGTCCCATCGATAGAGAAATATCTAACAATTTTTAAATTGACTTAAATTCTATTCTACGGAAAAGAGGTTAATGATTCTAAAAACAAATTCATACGCCCAATTACGAAATATGAATTTTTTAAAATTTACGATATTAAAGAAAAAACATTTTTTTAATTGTTTATAATTTCCACAAAATTGGATCAATGTTAATATTCTTTAATATACAAAATTTTAATTTGTAGATGGAATTTTTGGAAATTTGAAACGAAATTTACGTAAAATTCACTAATTTTTTAAATCAATTATAGATAAAAATCTTGTTTTTAAAATTGCTTTTAAAAATAATGTGTAAAAAACTACTTTCTTTTACACAAATTTGATGGGATAGGTAAACAAATCCAATTTTTTTGGAATTCTTGAAAAATATGAAATTTGACTATTTTCTCATGCAAACTTTGAAGTTTTTTAGTACTACGCATACTTATGTAATTTTATGTACTGATTACAAAAATCATAGTCACAATACACGAAAACTTAATTTTTATGTTAAAGGCCATAAAAAATATCCTAAATTCATAGTTTTTTGTGCTTATCTCTCAGAAAATATTTACAAAATCGATAAAAATGTTTAGACTAAAGTTGTAGATCTCATAGAAATACATTTTTTGTGTCTTATGAATTTTTTTTCAATGTAATAATATTATAAAAATTGCTTTTTAAAATGGTAGTTTAAATTTTTTTGCATTTTCTGTGAAAACAAATGAATTTTGTCAAAAATATCATAAAGATAACAGAATGTAACTTGATAAAATTTACAACTTTCGTCTAAAACTTTTTTTAAAATTGTGGATATTTTATAAGATAAACACAAAAAATCATATATTTATGGTATTCTTTATGGTTTTTACCATAAAAATCAAGTTTTTACGTATTGCGACTATTATTTTCGTAATCAGTACATAAAAATACATAAGTATGTGTAGTACCAAGAAACTCCGAAGTTTGTATAAAAAAATAGTCAAATTACGTATTTTTCCAAAATTCTAAAAAAGTTGAAGAAATCGTTTATATAACATATAAATTGTAAATTTTTAAAAATTCATTTCTTCAAATCATGGAGCTATACAATAAAATATTTATTTTTTATCTTCGGAATACTATTTAAATTTTTTTTGTCTTTTTCTGGAACAATATGAACTTTTTAATTTATTTTATTTTTAGATTAACATGGACTCCACAAAGTGCTCGATGATGACTTAAATAGGGTACCTTGATTTACCTTCCAAAGAAGTAGGTAAGAAGTCGATGAAACCGCAATATATGAATTTAAATATAGCAAAAATATATAATAATATTAATAATAATAATTCTTTTGTTTCAGAGTTCTGAATTTAGCAGGCTAAAAAAGCTGAATTGCCGTACTTGATTATAAGTATTTCATTTATTAAATAAATGTGTTTACGTTCATTTACTTACTGTTGTATTTACTTGTTCCCACTTCTATTAATTATAATTTTTTTATTCAATTGAATTTCCGCTCAACATTTAGGAAATATTTACATAAATGTTTAATTAACTTATGCGTCAAAAATTTGACGATTATTTAATATAAATGTTCAGTCAAATTTCGCGACAAAAATTCCACGAAACTTTAATTGAAATGTTCAATCAACTTTCGCAACGAAGATTTTACTAAACTTTAATTGAAATGTTCGGTCAATTTTCACGACGAACATTTCACGAAGCTTTAATTGAAATGTTCAGTCAACTTTCACGACGAAAATTTAAGGAAACTTTAATTGAAATGTTCAATCAACTTTCGCGATGAAAATTTCAGGAAACTTTAATTTAAATGTTCCGTCAACTTTTGCGCCAAACATTTATTCCATCGGCACATTTGAAAGCGTTTCTTCAAGGTCGTTATTTTTTCTAATTAATGTTTTTCCGTCATTTAAAATCGGAAAGTAATTCGTAATACGACTTTGATTCTCCTGATCGCGATTAAGAGCCCTATTTTTCCTTGCAGCTCTGTAATATTTACTCATCTGCCACTTCGTTTTGGATTCGGATTTTGATGTGTTTTCACAATAGAGTTTATCATCAACTAAAAGAATCTTAGCTCCGTTTAATTCTTTGTTTCTTGAAAACATATTTTATAATTATATTTCATAATTTATATATCTTAAAAGACATTTTATTTTTCAAATTGCATATACATATATGGGACATTCTTTGTCAAATTTTACCCCCTATCTGTCCATTTTTGGTTTCAACAAAAAAATTTCATCAAGGGCTTAAATTAAAGCTTAAAGCCTATTTTTTTTATTCCATGGCCTTTTTAAAAAATCGAAGATGGCGGACTTCTACGTCCATCCACAGCAGCCGTGGATCAAAAAAATATTTTATTTGTTGCTAAATAATTAATTAATATCTCGAAAACAAAAAATAATGCCATCTCAAAAATTTAACCATCGATTTATTATCACTTAAACAATATTCATGATTTTTTTCGCGCTTCTAAATGAGGGAGAACATGTTTAAAAATTATAAACAAATTTTATTTTTTAAACAAATTGTTTAAAAATTAATATTTTTTTTTAAAAATAATTTTTTTCTGAAAGTTTAAGGTCTTCTGCGTAAAAAACGTTTACAACATTTTTCTCTTTTTTAGTAGGAAAAAAGTTATTAGTAAATTAAAAAAATATTGCTCAAATTTGTTATTGTAAATATCTCGAAAAATATTAAAAATTTCAAATTCAAAATTTGTATACTTATTTAGCACCACAATCACTACAATTTAACGAATTTTGAGAAAAATCCGAGACATGTCCCCGTATTCTCTTATGTAATGCCTCATATAATAGTATAAATAATAATTAATAGTATTTGGTGGAAAACCAAAGACGATGAAAAAGAAAGTTTTTAAAAAATACTAAAATTGTTAACATATAACAAATTTATTAAAAAAAAAAAATTTTAATTCCTGCAATATTGGATCAGCCATTTAAAATTTTTAAAAACTGACTTCAGATTCGTCATCAGCGACCTTGAAAACCCCCGACTTACGATTTTGAAGCGAATCCAATGAATTTTTCATTTTTTTGTTCGCCATATTGGATTCGCCATTTTGAATTTTTAAAAACGGATATTACATTCGTAATCAGCAACCTCGAAAACCCCCGAGTAACAAGTTTGAGGTGAATTTAATGAATTTTGAAAAATGGCCGCCATTTTGGATCCGCTATTTTGATATTTTTAAATTTTTTCAAATATCATTTAAGGTTATATAGCACACGCATCAAAAAGAATATTTTTTGCTATACTAATGTTTTTTTGTAATTAATTTAACATTTATTTAGCAACAAATAAAATATTTTTTTGCTCCACGGCTGCGGTGGATGGACGTAGAAGTCCACCATCTTCGATATTTTAAAAAGGCCATGGAATAAAAAAATAGACTTTAAGCTTTAATTTAAGCCCTTGATGAAATTTTTTCGTTGAAACCAAAAATGGACAGATAGGGGGTAAAATTTGACAAAGGATGCCCCATATATAAATTAATTTAAAAAATCATAGTTGTAATTATTTCAATTTACTGAAATATTTTTTTAATATTTACGAATTTGCAATATAAAAACATATGATAAAAAGATAATTTTAATTTTTAGCCTAAATTACTAATAAAAATATAAAATTCATTCTTAGAATAACTGTATCCAACTAAAAGATAAAGACGGAGATATAATAACAAATGTGACGTTTGTTTTGATATTGTCTTACCACGTACACTGCACAGTGGGCCAGAGAACGTTCAAAACTGGCCTAAAGTCTAAATGTCTTTAAAATTGCCCGAAACTCGTTACTCGGGGGTTTTTGGGATCGCTGATTACGAATATAAGGATTGTTTTCAAAAATTTAAAATGGCTAATCCAATATGGAGGACAACAATTCTAAAAATTAGGAAAAGAAGCAGGTGCAAAGCGCCTACATCTAGGGTTTCGTGGCTTTTTAAATTCAGATCAAAAGTTATTTGTATATAATAAATAATTTGTAATTACATTATTTGTGAATTGCTATGGTTGCTATGGAAACGGTTGCCATGGTAATGGTTGCTATGTAAACGGTTGCTATCATAGAGATATAAGAATAGAGTGCGCAAGCCTGTACAATTTCCATGTTATGCTGCGATAAACCAATAGAAGAAGACAGATGCAACTAGTGGGCACTACCTTCCTTCTTGTCTTACTAACTCTGAAACATCAGTGAAACAACGATGGGAAAGGGGCCTACAAATCGCATCTGTCTCTTTCTGTCCAACGCATATAATCTGTCGTTTTTTCGAGCCTCTTGCGCACTCTATTCTTATATCTCTATGGTTGCTATGAAAACGGTTGCCATGGAAACCATTCGAGTGTACGACGGACGGACGGACGCTAAAGCATAACTATAAGACTTTCGGCTCTGGGTCACGAAACTCTAAAAATCAATCCAATTTCTTGAAAATGGTTACTCGGGGGTTTTTTTGGGGTCACTGATTACGAATCTAAGATTCGTTTTTAAACATTCAAAATGGTGTATCCAATATGTCGGACATGAAAATAGAAAATCGACTGAATTCAATTAAAACTCGTTACTTGGAGGTTTTTGGGGTCGCTGATTAGGAATCTAAGATCCGTTTATAAAAATTTAAAATGGCGGACGTCTATCTTTTAAATCTATTTAATTGGCTTCAAAATCGTTAATTAGGGGTTTTTTGAAGTCGGTGAAAACAAATATGAAGCTGAATTGACATTGAAAAGCACTAAACATTTTTTATTAGTATTCTTTTTGATTCACCATAGAAAACAAAAAGCAATCTAGAAACATTCATAGCTTTAAAATATCATTTCAAAACATATTATTTAAATGTTAGCTTGAGAATGTGATATAAGAAAACTAATTTTAGTTTGAAAAGTCTGAAATTATTATATGATTTCAGCCAACATTCGAAAACTCTAAAAACAGAAGACGATCAGTAGATAATCACTTAATTTATTTCTATTCCATTCTACATCTTATTTGCATTGCATGTTTGCAAATGTGATTAAGTAAAATTAATTGAAGTTCTAAAAGTCTGAAATTATTGAAAGATTTCAGCCGACATTAGAAAACCCTAAAAACAAAAGAACATAATGAGAAAACAAAAGCACTTACAATTAGTTGTTGATTGGGTTGTCGATTACATCTTCCCTTTGTTGGTTGGATTATTATCCCTTATCTTTGTTGATCGGGTTGTCGATTACATCTTGCCTTTGTTGGTTGGATTACTACATATTACCTTCGTCGTTTAAATCATTGTATCTTATCTTTGTTGATCGGATTGCAGATTACATCTTGCCTTCGTTGGTTGGATTATTCCATCTTACCTTTGTTGGTTGGATTACCACATCTTGCTTTCGCAAGCTGGATTCGGCATTAGATCTAGCCTTTATTGGATATATTGGATCCGCTATTTTGATTTTTTAAAAACGGACCTTAGATTACTAATCAGCGACCCAAAAAACCCCCGAGTAACGTACTTCGAGAGAAATTGTTTTAAGGGGGGAACACCAGTTGTAACTTTCGAAAAATCGATTTTTTTTTGTGAATTTTCTTAAAGTATACATATTTAGAAATGTGTCTGTAAATTTCAAAGTTGATCCGGTGAAAAATAAATGAGATATACAGAACACTGCAGCGGCGCGTCCTGTGGCTTCATACAAGGTGGCCAGCCATACCTGACCCTAACGACAGATGGCAGCAAATTGGCATTTTAGAATCGGCAACCACTGCGGAAGAGTTATTATATGGTCCAGGAATCGATGACTCTTTGTAACTTGGAAACAAAATTTCTTCTGAACAAAAAAAAGTAAGTTGAAACTTTGAATGCGTTTTTCTCAAAATGACATTTTCCAAGTCGGTGACCACGATTACTCGAATACCATTAAACCGATTTATTTAAAATTTAGTGTGCTTCATGTACACATATAAGTCTAGTTCGTTATCGAAGGATTTTTTTTTATGCAAAACTTTTTTTTATATAGCTGAAAATCGACCGTATTTTTTAACGAAAATCATACTTTTGACTTTGACAGGTCGCCATTTTGTCAAATTTTTTTTTTTTAAATCCTTCGATCACGGACTAGATAATCTTATAATAAATGTAAATCAATTTCATTTTTGTATTTCAGACGAAGTATACTTGCAGAATGCTGGTCACCGCAATTCGCCTTTTTTCTTAAGGCGCCACTTCAATTGCTCATATCTCCAAAAGTTTTTGTTAAAAAAAATTTTTTTTTCTTTTAAATTACAGCTTTTTACATGTACTTTTAACTAATAAATAGTATTCTTTAAAAAGATTCATTGTTCTTTTGGAAAATATTCTTGTAAAAAGCATTATTTGTTGAGTTACAACTGGTGTTCCCCCCTTAAGTTTAATTTTTTTGTTTCGCCATTATGAATTTTCAAAATCTGTTATTATATTCGTAATCAGCGAACCCAAAAACCCCCGAGTAACAAGCTGATGGAGAATTTGCTTAAGTTTTAATTTTTTTCTATTTGTTATATTTTATTTCGTCTTTTGAATATTGGAAATCTGATATCAAATTTGTAATTATCGACCCCGAAAACCCCCCTTGTAACATTTTTTATGAATATTCAATAAGTCTTTAGCATTTTTTTTATTTGTGTCTAGATGCATCATCAACGTTCAGTGGGTTAAATACTTTTCTTGTCAAAGTCTTATTAATTGTTTACTGTGCTGCCATCTAGCGTTCACCGGTGTAACCTGTAACTTGCTGTCGATAAACGTTGTCCAATACACACAAATAGTACACAATAAACACATTAATTTTCACTATTTATTCCCCTTTCAAATGCTTGAAAATAATAAATTAATACTTTTTCAATGTTTTTTTATTATTAATAAATCATATCTAAAACACTTTTCATTGAATTATATAAAAATTTGACAGAATGCCCTAATATAACAGTACTCCATATTTTATCTTTTATTTCACTTATTTCGTATTAAATTGGTACAAATAAGGTCATAAATTACTTATGAACACTTTTTCTACAAATACCAATAAATTCTTTATCATATTTTATTGTTTAAATAACATTTTTAGTGACCGTTGTGTTTCTAACGGTGTTTTAACACTATTCCGTTCAAAACGCGTTGGACCCATCTGCTAGGGATAATGACTCAAGAGCGCTGTGCAGTTACTGTCATACTGACATGGCATCTCACAGGAAAGGACTTGAGGAACGTATGTCGACAAAAAAAGATATTCGAAATGTTGACCATATTATAATTATCAGCAATGTTCTAAAAATGACGATTTATGTAAATAAATCAATCCCTGATAAATGCAAAATTGCAGAGCTTAAAATTTGGGCTTTTATTGCTGAACACTACAGTATTCAAACTGTTGATCACTTAGGTGAATTAATAAACAATTAGGATCCGAGTTCACAAACACTTGTGAATATTAAATTGCATCGCACAAATTGCACTGGTTTGATTTTAAACATTTTGTCACCATGCTTTTTGGATGAATTAATTGCTGACGTAGGATATTCTCACTACTCATTAATAATTGATAAAAGTACTACGGTACAGGAAAATACATAAAACGTTTTATCGTCTGATTGAATTGAAACAGGGAACTGCAGAATGTATGACAAATTATCTTACCAAACAACTTAAAATTGATTGCCTTAAATTAGAAAATATTGTTGGAATCGGCATTAATAGAGCTATTTTAATGACGGGAAAGTATAACTCGCTGTGTCAACAATAAATTATATCTCCTGTTTTTGCGTGACTCGTTAAAGGGAGTTATTAGTTTAAATAAACTTTTCCAATCAGATTCAATTGAGCCTTTAAAACTTCTGCGAGACTTAAACGATCTTCTTTATACGAATTTACAGAGAATAGTAGTTCCCGAACGTTTAGAAAGAGTACCTAAGCAAAATTTATGTACATTTAATGTTAAAGATCACTTAATACTATTCGATTCTATTTATTACGGTTATTATTTCAACAAATTGAGCAGCAAATGCAATCCAGAAAATTTGCTTGTTATAAGCAGAGATGCAGAGATTTTTTAGTTAAGTTGGTCGAAGAACTTCAAATAAGAGTGTCGGATAATATGGAAATTCTTAAACAGGTTTCTACATTTACTCTTGAGATCGAATTTAGCGCTCGCAAAGAAGATATCACTAATATTGCTTCATTCTTTAAGACTGTTTGCATTGACATTGACGAAACAATAAGAGAGTGGAATTTTCTTCATCGTCTGGAAATCGAAAGGTGTTCTTCTGATAAGTATTGGGCTCATGTTAGTGAAACTTTAGATGACGGAGGTATACCAAAGTTTCTGCATAATTCAAACCAAGCCCTCGCCCTTTTAAGTTTTGTTTTTCATATGAAACTGTAGAAAAAGCTTTTACTTTAGTCAACATTAATAAGGACTAATTAAGAAATAGAATGTCAATAGCTACTGCCGATACGATTCTACGTGTGAAATATGCTTTACTAGACACCACATGTACGAATTTTCAACCCACTGCAAAAATATTAAATCTGTTTAATAGCGAACAAATTTAGGTTATCGTTTAATAAAAAAAATTAAATGTATGTTTAAAAAAAGACTAATTTTAATAAAATACATGTGTGAATCGATATCTATATAAATGAATATAAATTTATTTTTAAAATTTCGTGGTACTGTCTGCAGCACTTTTGTCCACCAATGTGCACAACATCCTACGGCTTGTGAAATAGACCTATTGTAAAGTAATGCTTTTCATAATTTTAAATACAATTAAAGTACATAATAGACTTGAAACATACATACATGTGCAAAAGTAGCACAAAGTAGCACTTCTGTCTCAAACTATACATTTCAAAGAGTGCTTAGACTCTCTTGTGAACCAGCAGTCTCACTATAATTTTCTCAGTGTAGTTTGAAAAAAGATTCTAAGTAGAATTATTTCAAGAAGTTGTCGCGCATTGTATACCTTACCTTCGACCTAACCTAAAAATATATTAAAATGCATAATGATGGAAAATGAAGAACCCATGCATCATTAAACTTACCTCTATATTCGTTTCCATAAATCCATATACACTTATTTATTTTTTTAATAACTAATACCTTTAACAGAGCTTCTAACTTAATAAATATTGATAATAAATATACAAGAAAGAAGCTTGATACTAAGATTATAATGTCAACATAGTTGACATTATATACAAGATTACCAACATGATATTTGAATTTTAATAGTTCTAAAATAAATCAGAATCACCAGAAGCAATTAACATTGAAACAATAAAAGCAAAAGTTTAAAATTTTTAATAAATAAGAAAAAATACCTTTTTAAAATATTTGAACATTCGGAAATATATGACATTTCATGTAATTAAGAATATTTCAAGATAATTTAAAGTAATTCAAATACTTCAAGTTAATTCATAGTAATTCACAGTAATTCATAGTCATTCATAGTCATTCATAGTCATTCATAGTCATTCATAGTCATTCATAGTCATTCATAGTCATTCATAGTCATTCATAGTCATTCATAGTCATTCATAGTCATTCATAGTCATTCATAGTCATTCATAGTCATTCATAGTCATTCATAGTCATTCATAGTCATTCATAGTCATTCATAGTCATTCATAGTCATTCATAGTCATTCATAGTCATTCATAGTCATTCATAGTCATTCATAGTCATTCATAGTCATTCATAGTCATTCATAGTCATTCATAGTCATTCATAGTCATTCATAGTCATTCATAGTCATTCATAGTCATTCATAGTCATTCATAGTCATTCATAGTCATTCATAGTCATTCATAGTCATTCATAGTCATTCATAGTCATTCATAGTCATTCATAGTCATTCATAGTCATTCATAGTCATTCACGATACTTCAGATTTTTTTTAGTGGGAAATCAGTCTTGATCTGGGGGAAAAACATCTTAGCAATCTGGCAACCCTGCTTAAAAATTGTAATAAACATTAAAGAAAGTACCATGTAGAAAACAACAATAGTAATTAGTGATGCACTTCGATCAAAACAATCGAGAAATGACCACTTTCATACGAGATGGTTGCTAGTTTATAACGAGGCCTCGTCTTGCTTCAATTTTTATTTCAAGTAGCTTGAAATTGACGAGACTGATCGCAGATTCTTTTAATAATAAAATTAATGTCAAGATAGAATAAATGTAACCTAAAAAGTTACGTCCAGGATAACTATATGTATAGGAGAATGAAAGTAATGTTTAAATAACATTTTTTCAGTTTAAATTTAGCCCATATTATCCGAAGTATAAATTATATTATTACAAAATTTATCAAATCCTTCATTTACGAAGAAAATATTGTTAGTTTTGACGAAATTCTCTTTTGGAAAAAAATTTAATTTTAAATTTCCCAAAAGTCATTTTACAGTGTTAGATTTGATTTACTTAACAATGAATACATTAAGATTTTTATTCAAATACGGTAACATTTATAGATTTTCAAGCCTTATATTTCATTGTTTTTTTAATTAAAGAAAAACGCATTCTTTGTATTATAGAAAAATTATTATAATTTAATTGATAAATTCAAAGTAAAACAGGTAAATTACAATGAAATGATAATTATATAATAAAGATAATTTAAATGAACACTAATTAAACTTATAAAAAACATTCAGTCGGCTAGTGTGGCTTTAATTTTTTGCGTGAGAGAACAGGTGACCCACGAATTCAGTCCCATTAAGCATCTGATTGCTTTGTCTGTTAATCGGTTCCGATGTTTTCTGACGGTCAAAGAACTGCGAGAAAAAATACGCTCTGATGGAACGGAAGTTGCTGAAATGGCTAGAAAATCTTGAGCCATGCGTGCCAAATTTGGGTATCTTCCTTGATTTACTTTCCACCATTGCAATACATCGACTGATCCATATGCTCTCTCTTCTGCATTGTACAAATTTATTTCTTTTTGACGATCATTTTTCTTTGACGTCTCAGGGGATTTTTCGTTCCCCTTATATAAGGAAAAAATATCTATAAGTTCCTCATCTTCATTCTCAGATTCCAGCTGATTAGTAGAGGCAGCACAAATAGGATCTACCTATATAATTTTGCAGTGGAACAATTAGAATTCATATTTATAATTTTTAGAATATTAAAGTTAAAATAATCCTTAACTGACTTAGAGAAAGATTTTATTTTATTGAAAATAAAAATAAAGTTATGCTATTTCATGTGTAGAATCAACTGCAAATAAGAGGAGTTTTTCTACAAAAAAGTGAATTTTTAATATTTATAAAAAGTATGAAATTTTGATTAAAAAATAGATAAAGTTTTTTTTAGTTTCAATATTATTTTTATGTAACTGAAATGTTACTTTTATTTAATAAAATTAATTTAATAATACCGTTTCTTCGGGTGCTTTGTAGTAGTAAGTTTTGAAAATATTCTTAAATATTTCAAAAGATGGTTTTTTCATTTCTCTTCCCCACTTTGATGCATTAAATGTTTCTAATTTATGTCGCGGGTCTAAAATCAGCACCACACAGTAGATCCAGTTGCTTTTGTCGTAATGCTTTCGCAATTTTTCCAATCCGATTTGCAAAGCCGACAGCGTATTTTCTTCTACTGAATTTCGGACTCTTTCTTGTAACTCAGTAATTGAATCTTCAATATTGTCCAGTAGCATATTAAATCTTACAACGACTAAATTGAGTGTAAGATACTTTTCTCCTCCCAAAGTTTTTGATAAAACTTTAAAGTGACGCAAATATTTATATATTTCCTGCAAAAGCAACCACTCATTGTCGGAGATAATTAATTTATTTAAAGCAGCGTTATTTTCACAAAGCAAAATCAAAGCTTTCTGCATACGTAATCCCAAATTGATCATATCACAGGTAGAGTCCCACCTGGTTTTCGAATCCAGGTTGAGGGGGTTGAATTTTTTTGAAAAATTTAAACAGTGAATTTTTGAAGACTAGTAACTTTTAAACAGAAAGAAGCAAAAAAAATTTTTTCTTTATACGTGCATGCAAAAACCTCGTTTGGCAACCACTTTCAGCTATCCAAAATAGTCGAATCCCTCACTGTACGCGCGGACGATGAGCAAAGTATTTTGCTCACCGTTAAGCGGTGGCCAAAACATTTTGCTCATCGTCCGCGCGCACAATGAGGGAGTCGGCCATTTTGAATAGCTGCAAGTAGCTGTCAAACGAGGTTATGCCTGCACTTATAAAGAAAAATATGGTTCGATACTCGTTGCCTCACGAGCGTATGCCCATTACTCGTGTAACGACCAAAACGCTCGTTTGGCCCCTTGTATCGAAATATACTATTTCTTATATGTTTTCGAAACGTTTTTTCCTGCTCTTTCGAACAATGAAAAAATTTCTTCAAAAAATTCAAATTTTGACCCTTTTTTGGAAAATCAAACTTTTTTTTTACTTTTTTTTAAGTTGGGTCCTTTTTATTTTTTTTTATTTATTTTTTTTTTGAAAGCTAAAAATGTGTATTTTCACCACAAAAAATATTAAGATGTCTTTTTTTGATATTTTCGAGACATTAATTAATTAATTAATGTTAATAAAAAATGAAATATTTCACAAATACGTAAAGTTATTGCAATCCTGAAGGTATCAATTGAAAGCTGGCGTATTTCCGCATCCAACGAGCCCTATATGTACTATTTTGGAATAGAGGATTTTTTATAAACAATTGCCATGTTAGCCAATTATTTATTACACAGGTTTACAGTGAAATTGTCACTCGAACAAAACATTTTTTTTTCAATTAATATGTGTTTTTGAGTAAGAAAATCATATTTAAAATTTTTTTTTATCGTGCAATTTTTTTGTAACATCAAATTATGCATTTTCGAGGTGTGACGTCACATAAAGTCAATGGTAGAGAAAGCAGTTAATCCAAATGTAAAAAATAAATCACCATTTGAAAGATAATTAAATTACCTCTCAAACCATTGGTCAACCAATAAAATCCATTAAAAATTGTCAGAGTTACAGTCGATCAAAGTTCAAATTTTAAGCAAATTTTAATGATTTTTAGACATTCGTCTAACTTTCGCTAATTTTTTTAAAGTCAAACAATCAAATCAATTTTTATTAATAATATATTTAAATACGAAACTTTTAAGCCTTTATAGACCTCGATCGGATAAAAAGTGACAATTCTACACTGGATTTATTGAACAAAGTACTTTTTTACTTTAAGTATATTTTCAAGTGATTTCGAACTATATCAGTTTTGAATAAATTTAAGTTAAGCGAAGCTCACCAAATTGAGTACTCGGAGGATTTCGGGGTCGCTGCTTACGAATCCGAGTTCAGTTTTTCAAAATTCATAATGGTGGATCCAATATGGCGGACAAAATTTTAATAATTAGAGCTAAGTACTCCAAAATGAGTACTCGGGGGTTTTCGGGTTCGCTAATTACGAATTCGTGGTCAGTTTTTCAAAATTCAAAATGGCGGATAGTAATTAAATATATTATTAATAAAAATTTAAAGATTGCCTTTTTTTGATTGTTTGACTTTAAAAAAATTAGCGAAAGTTAGACGAATGTCTAAAAATCATTAAAATTTCCTTGAAATTTGAATTTTGATCGACTGTAACTCTGACAATTTTGAATGGATTTTATTGGTTGACTAATGGTTTGAGAGGTAATTTAATTATCTTTCAAATGGTGATTTATTTTTTACATTTGGATTAACTGCTTTCTCTAACATTGAATTTATGTGACGTCACACCTCGAAAATGCATAATTTGATGTTACAAAAAAATTGCACGAGAGAAAAAACAAGTTGTAAATTCAGATGTTCATTACATGAACATTTTGCTTCCTCTTTACGATCAGCAAAAAAATTTGCTTCCTCGTGGAGAAAGCAAAATTTTATTGCCAAAATGTGATTTTGATTTTTTAATTTTCATTAATTCTTTGATTTTTCTCAAATGTATACTTTATATATATATATATCGATCGATTCGTCTTGACGTAAGGAATACAATTATTTCATATATAAACTTCAATTTAAAAAATCACAAAATTTTATAGCCAAAATGTGAATTTTTGATTTTTTAACTTTCATTAATTCTTTAAATTTACCTCAAATGTATACTTTATATATATCGATCGATTCGTCTTGACGTAAGGAATATGATTTTATTATATATAACCTTAAATTTTTCTATTTAAAAATTTTTTCGATTAAAAAAAAATTTTTGGAAAAAAGACGATAAATTTTTTTTTTGGGGTATTTTTCAAAATCCTTTGGTCAGATTTGAGATATTAATATGATAAATGAGCCTACCAAATTTTATCTAAATCCATTAAAACCTGTTAAAGTTATCTTCTAAACAAAAAAGGGATCCACACACACATACATACATCCGGACAATTGATCAGGATCTCATATAACATGTTTCTATAAAGAAAAAAATTTGTTTCCGCCACTTTGAAAAGTTTTATAAACGAAAGGACTACAAAGCTTCCTCCACGAGGCAGCAAAATTAAAAATATGATTTTCTTACTCAAAAACACATATTAATCGAAAAAAAAAATGTTTTGTTCGAGTGACAAAAAAAATTTGAAATTTGTAAACCTGTGTTATCAATCCACTAATCCAAAGTACTTCATATGCAGGGTTGCACAGTGACGCGTCACTCGAGGTTTTTGACGTATATTACGTAAAAAATGTAATATACGTAAAAAACCTGTAATAAATGTAAAAAAATATGGCGGCGGTCTGGCGATCAATAAAAAATATGTAAACAAATATTAGTATCACAGAAAAGCAACAAATTAATTATTTTAAAACTTTTAAAAAATAAGTATATAGATATGAATCCACAAAATCGAAAACGCCAAGCAATTCCTTGGCAAAGTTTAAAATTTTCACGCTTGAAAACTGATGAAAAAGGAGTAACCAATGCGAAATGTTTATTATGCGACAAAATAGTGCAAAACACTGGTTATGATCGTCTTTTAGGCCATAGGTATGTAAACTTTATTATTAACAATCATTTTTAGATTATATGTGTTTCATCAAAAAAAATTTAGTTGCTGACAATCAACAACTTGAATATGATTAAATCCATGCAAAAATTACATAACCTATAATTTAAATAAAGTATACTTATTTCATATATTATTTTACTATATTTAAAATATATGAAATTCTTTTGATTAACAAAACTATTGTTATTAATCATATTTATTTTAATTATTATATTAAATGTTTAAATACATTCTTTTTATTTACAGTGCGTCTTTATTTTTCGCAATTTGCAATTGTGCCACTCAATTTTATTTTCAGAATAACGGAGTTTAAGCGGCCATTTTGAAAAAGTAAATTACGTAAAAAACTAAGCACGTAAATTACATACGTAATATACATGTAAAAAACCATGTAATTTACGTCAAGTATATTACGTACGCAACCCTGTTCATATGTGACGCTCCACGAGAAAAGGTACCTAACGCGACAAAAAATTAATTTCCAGTTTTATATGCGAATCGATAGTATTTGAGTAGCTCTTTCATATAGAAATGTCAAAAATAATATTTTTCTATTTAATTTTTTTGTAATAAAGCTTTAAACATGACCATGTCAATCATGTTCCAGCACGGAATACCCAAACCATCCCCACCACCACTACTACTAGTATACTTGTGGTATCCGTGAGACGTAGGGACGATGTAGAGTAAGGTAGTGGGGCTAATTTTCGCTGGCGCGTCGCAGCCAATCAGAACGTTCGACTTTAAACGCCTTTCCTGTATAATTCTGTTTTGTCACGTTAGGTCCTTTTTCTCGTGGAGCGTCACATATAGGGCTCGATAGATGCGAAATTATGTCAACTTTGATTTAGTAAGGTCAGAATTACGATAACTTTATTTGTTTATGAAATATATAATTTTTTATTAATATTAATTAATTAATTAATATCTCGAAAATAACAAAAAAGGACATCTCAATATTTTTTGAGGTAAAAATACACATTTTTTACTTTCAAAAAAAAAAAAAAATTAATTAAACAAGTTGTAAATTCAGATGTTCATTACATGAACATTTTGCTTCCTCTTTACGAAAAGCAAAAAAATTTTCTTCCTCGTGAACAAAAGCAAAATTTTATTGCCAAAATGTGAATTTTTGATTTTTTAACTTTCATTAAATCTTTAAATTTACCTCAAATGTATACTTTATATATATATATCGATCGATTCGTCTTGACGTAAGAAATTCGATTTTATTATATATAACCTTAAATTTTTCTATTTAAAAATTTTTTCGATTAAAAAAAAATTTTTGGAAAAAAGACGATAAAATTTTTTTTTTGGGGTATTTTTCAAAATCCTTTGGTCAGATTTGAGATATTAATATGATAAATGAGCCTACCAAATTTTATCTAAATCCATTAAAACCTGTTAAAGTTATCTTCTAAACAAAAAAGGGATCCACACACACACATACATCCGGACAATTGATCAGGATCTCATATAACATGTTTCTATAAGGAAAAAAAATTTGTTTTCGCCACTTTGAAAAGTTTTATAAACGAAAGGACTACAAAGCTTCCTCCACGAGGAAGCAAAAAAGACCGAACTTAAAGAAAAGTCAAAAAAATTTTTATTTTCAAAAAAAGGGTCAAATTTTAAATTAAATAAATATTTTTTTGTTACATATTTAGTTGCTTCACTGCAACCATTTAAAAGTCAATTAGTATTCGGCAACACTGCTTATTATATTTTAATCTCTTTTCGTCGACAAGACTCGCTATGAGAAGGAAGACCTTGTTTACGGATACCTGACACCCTGATAAGGAACCGTCGGCAGTTCGCTAATACTCTTTACTCGGCACCCTTCTTTCAAATATAAAATATTATAAATTAAGTTTTTAAAAATGTCTCTAGAGGGTAACCTTGCGACAATGTTACGAAGCCAGATAGCGAAAAATATCACTGTCGCAAGGTTGCATATCTATTTTATCATCGTTACATATGTCTTTTATTATTGGAAACATTGTAACAATGTTGTGAAGCATTATGGCGAAAATCAGCATAGTTGCAATATTAGTCATCTACCTCGTTCAAGCACCACGCGTATTTGCTGCAGCAATGTTGCGAAGAAAATGTCGAGATGCAACATTGCGCGAACAAGACTACGTTTTATAAGAAAATGATGTAACGAATACACAAGGAATTATATTAAAAAAATATATATGTAATAGTAAATGCAAAAGAAAATATACATTCGAACATATACAACTCACCGCTTGTGGTGTATATGTGGGGGGGACGACCAGCGCAACACACACGGACACGAAACAGCCGTGCATAAACTACAGTGCGCTCGTGGGTTCTCGGTTACAAGACTCACACCACCATGGGACTCGTCGTGCTACGGGCACTAACACACACGCGCAACGCTTGCCTCTACTCGCTGCCTTATCTGTGCGTAAAACCTTTCCTTCACCCCTCCGGGCCCGCAAGTTGTAAACACAGCACCAAAACAAAAGCACGTGCGTTTCCAACAGCTGATCCGGTATTATATGCGAACGCATGTTGCCTTGGAACATTATATGCCCAATTGCAGAAGACTCTTTTATTTAATACACATTTGTTGCAACTTTGTTTCCAACAAATTAACGGAAAACCATGGGTCATAGATATGGATATAGTCACAATTGGATACGCAACCTACTTGCTATCCTCTATATGGGTTGTATTAGTTGCAATAAATTATTGCACCATTTATAAGGAAATTGGATTATAATTTTGTTAAATAATATTGTAATTTATGTTATTAAATTATAATTTTGTTAAGTAAATTATAATTTAATTTAATTATTTTAAAATAATTTTCAGAAATGTCTCATATTAACAGACCATTTCCGTTCTCACGGAGCCTGCATGGGAATCAAAAAGATCAGCAAAATTGCAACTCCCACCGGGCCCAGGAATTTTCCCCTACTTCCATCTAAATTTTTCGTTTTCCCCACCTTGACACTGAAGGCAAGGACTAGAGGCTAGTCGCAAAATCTAATTAAACGCAGTACAACTTCTTGACTCTTCCGAGCAACATCTCCTGGCTCTAGCCTGGTAAGTGTTGCGAGACCTCAAGAACGCCGCGACTTAGCCCGTCTGCGCGTCGGACCCCCGTGTAGAACTTAGATTAAAAGTATAACACGAAAGGCGGACGAAAAATAAAATAGAAGTCTTCTAACCGACGAAGTCCACGTGAGAGCTGTAGCGGGAGAAATTCGGTTTAGTAAATAAATTTTACTAAATCGAATTTTGTTTAATAAATAACCGGCCAGTCCGTGCGTGTAGCGCCTGCGCCGTTTCGTTACAGTGGCCCCACAACGCAGTGTTAAAAACTTTTATTCGGGTAAACCAAATAATTTAACTTGTAAAATTCGAACAATAGGTTGTAAAGACAACCAAGTTAAGTGTAATTAAAAGCGTTCTTGCCCGACGACAACAAGAATATCTCTAGCTGACGTCGGTAGACGTAAGTAAATTCTGTATCGTTCAACATTAACCACTCTATTTTGTATTAAACTTTTAAATTCACTTGTTAACCACAATATTTTCTTTCCTGAATAAAGAACAAATATAAATAAAATTACTAAAATTTACTTACCTTTCAACTGAACTCCTTTTTGCTTTAACACCATAACTAATTGATTTTCAACCAATCATTCAAAGAAAACAACGAAGCAGAGCGTAACTTTTAAAAGTAAGATCACGATCCCGCAAAATTCAAACAAGGTCCTTCAGACCTTGGCAGCTTGGTGCCTCCCCCAAACTAAAATTTAGGGCCATCTCAAAAGCTCGATTTAAATAATAAAATTTAAATAAATAAATTTTTGGTTTGTAACATTTTTAACAAAAGTTAATAAATTTTTAAACTTTTTTATTCTTGAATACCTTTAATAAAAATAAATAAATAAGAAACTTTAAAAAAAAAATTATTTTAATTATTATTAAAATATACATCGGTACCTGCATTCCAAATAAACCTATCTGGCGATGGTCGTGTAAAAGAACTAAAACAAAGTAATTTGTCCTTTTAAAGCAACCAGACTTCTTTTTTCTCTAATCTCGCAATATTTTTTTAAGCATTTTTTATTTACAGCATAACATTTAGAATGAAATTTATACATTACATTTTTTTCATTACTAGAAAGAACATTAATTTTTTTTAATACATGATTTGTCGCGTTTAATTTTCATTTGGATTTTTTTATATTTTTTATAACGATATCATTTTATGTTTTATTTGGTGTATGTATCGTAAACGATCAAATGAAAACTGAAAAACTATTTACACGAATCTAAATTACAAATTTGATAAAATATTAACCGAAGTCTAAGTTTACTAAGTGTTATTTAGTGTCTATCGAGCATCATGATGCACATTAAACTAAGGATTATTAACCCCTTCGCAGTGTAGCGGAAATAAAGCTTCCGTGCTCCGCAAGTGTGAAATTTTTTTTTTAAATTGATATTACCATATTGTGTGTTTTTGGGGTTGCTGATTACGAATTTGAAGTCAGTTTTTCAAAATTTTCAAAATTAAACTATCAGATCCAACATGGCGGGCAAAAATTAAAAACTCATCGGATTTACTTGAAACTTGTTACACGGGAGTTTTTTGGGTAGCTGATTACGAATCCGATGTCAGATTTCCATAATTCAAATTGGCGGATCCAATATAGCAAGTAACGAGTTTTAAGTAAATCCGATTAATTTCCAATTTTGTCATCCACCATATTGGATCCGCCATTTTAAATTTTGGAAATCTGACTTCGGATTTGTAATCAGCGACACAAAAAACATCCGAGTAACGAGTTTCAAGTAAATCCGATCAATTTTCAATTTTGTCATCCGAAATTTTGAATTTTGGAAATCTGACATCGGAATCGTAATCAGCGACCCCGAAAACCTAAGAATACCCATTGACAAGTTTATTGTATTGTATATACTTATTTTTTTAGATGCTACTATAGCGGTCATACACACTGGTGGCACGACATTTTTATGCCTCTATAGAGGTGAATAACAGTGAAGAGGTTAAGGGGAGTGCATGGTATAAAAAAATATACATAATATAATATATATATAATAACTAAATATATAATAAAATAAAAAAAATGCAAAAAAAAATTAAATTTTTTTTATTTTTTTAAATGAATGTATAATATTTCAAAAATAATGTGTAAAAATTTCAAGCCGATCGGAGCAAAATTGACAAAGTTATGAGTATTTGAGTATTCAAGTGTCAATTTATTCAGCAAAAATTGAGTTTTTGGGTTTCAAGTGCTGCGAAAAATGAAAAAAATAACCCTTTCGTACTTACCTCGAAAAACACCTTTATTTAGATGATTCTGTTTTCAGTTACGTTGAACACCGCAAATCCATTTTCTTACGAGACGCCTGAAGAGATGTACTGCCACTCGTTCAATTTGCAATATTTTTCAATGAGAATTTAAGAAAATATACTTCAAATATTGTATTAATATGTGGAAATTAAGTTAATAAAGTAACACACTTTATATCACCGAAAAAAGTTATTAAAAAAGTGCCTTTTTTACAACGAATTAACCATACCCCCCTCAAAAACCATGCACGTACGCATTAAGAATCTCAGTGTGTTATTTGTTTGTTATGTTGTCTTGTATAAGAAGTTGTAATACAAAAACTTGTTTCAAATTCAGGTGCTAAAATTGTACATTTTCTTATCAGAACTGTTACAAGTTCAGGTGCTAAACAGGTACATTTTCTTGTACAGAGATTTTTAATAGGGCATTTTTAAAATTATAATATATTACTTCTGGAACTTCTTATTTTGACACAATATATTTATTCATATCTAGTACTCCAGAGTTAGTTAAAGAACGAATACATGCTGAGTATACTAATACATTATTTGGATATATTAATATCTTCATTGATGTCTTGTCCCAATTAATAATAAATTATATTTTCTTTAAAATTTTGGCAGTTTTTTACGACACAGGAAAGATATATAAAAAAATATTTAACGTTTCGAAACCGGTACCTGTTTCCTCATCAGAATTTATTAATCTCTTATTTTATAAATAAATGCTAAATTATTTGTTTTTTAAAAACAAATTAATTCAAATGTGATAAAAAAAACTACATACCGTCAAGTTCTTACAAATTAAATACAATTTTCGAGTATGATTGTGATTAAATCCAATGGATTAATATAACCTATAAGAAATAATATCTATGTACATATTTATATGAATATAATTGTTAATTTAATTTCCATCGGAAATTAGATTCTGTAGAAGCCATTGTCATTTTATTGCAAATAATTTTGGCACTTCTCAAATGCTCAACGTGTTTTGATATTCCACTTATATTGCATGTTAAAATTTTTTTTATTGATATCGGAAATTTAAAAATTGAATGAAAGATTCGTCTTCCTCTTAGAAGATTAGCTGCTCTACCAGTCCATAAACTTCTAAAAATATCAACTCTTTAGTTTCAAGAGTTGTAATAATTTCTGCACCACCGGGTGCAGAAAAAAGAAAGTACCTATTTTTGCAATCATAGCACTAAAATAAAAAGATAACGTAAATGCTATTAAATATAATTCACAGTCAACACTGCCTTTTGGTTGTTGAACAAGAGCTGCAAAAATTACTGGCGATGTAAAAGAAATTAATCTATTTAAATATTTTTTATCCGGTTTTAAACAACTTATACTAAGACCAGTAGTAATACACAGTGTGATTCATTTGTTCGCTGGTTCTTGCTTTTTGTGACTGTGCATTTAAGTTCCTGTTTTGGAGTAACATTTGATTTTCACTATCTGCCTTGGGCAGCTGTTTATGTGGTTGTTTTCCAATGTGCGGCTGTGGCAAATATTTTTTATCACACATGATTGCTACATTTAGTGGCTTTGGTGTTTTACTTTGATGAAAAACTTGTTAATTATTGAGGATTTTATTTCGTTTTACTGAATTTGTGAGTGCTGTGGTCATCGTCTACTGACATGTCGAACCCAAAGGACGAGGATAGATGGAATCATTTGTTTACATCACTTAACGAGCTATCGACGTCGCACTCGGATCTGATAAAGAAAGTACAGACTACTATTGATATGCTGGTAAGTATTAATAAGAAACAGACAAATAATGAAGGAAGATTAGCAGCTATAGAGAATGAAATGTCTCGAATAACAGACGCTCATCGTTCCAAAAACATCATCCTCTTTAAATTGGAAGATTCTGTCAAGATTAATTCTAATCTTTTTCAGTCAATTTCTCAATTGTTTATAAGCTTGGGAGTTGATATTCCGGAGGTAGCCATTGAAAATGCTTTTCGACTCGGCAAGACTAAAGGTAATCGCCCAGTTCTTATAAAATTTATTGCAGTAAGATGGGTGAAAAAAGTCTTTTCCAAGGTTAAGGTTTTCAAGGACAATAACTTATACATTACAAATGACCGTTCACCAAAAGAAAGAGAAAATGGAACTAATATTGAAGTTACGAGAACTGCAAGAAACAGGTGTAAGAGCGACAATTTTAAACAACAAAATAAAAATTTTAGAAGATTTGTCAATTAATGGGCAAGAGGATCAAATGTCGCAGCCTCAAATAAGACAAATTGAAGTTATCCAGAAGGGGAAGTCGTCCCCCATTCTTCAGAAGACAGATCTTCGGACCCAGAAGAGCAGTGTCAAAAGAGGTCGCCCTTGCAAAGACTCTCCCAAGGGGGATGAGTCACTCACGAAATTTTTAATTAACACCCCCAAGTTGATTCGTGAAGCTCCATCTGCTTGAAGTGACCTTGCCCACAAAAAATTAAAGTGGGATGAAGAAGAGGAGAAATAGCAACGACCATGCGATTTTGTGAACTCAACTCAACGCCATTTTATTCCGGATTATTCAAAGGGTACCAGAATCTTATTTTGGAACATTCATGGTATTGGAAACTTACCGGACATTCATCACTTTTTCAACCTGCAGGACATTTTGTGCATTTGCGAGATCTGGAATGAGCTTGATAGGATCCCTTACGTAAACAAGAATTTCCTTGACTTCATTCAGGCTCCAGCTACAAGAATTCACAAACAAGGCAGAGCAAGGGGAGGACTTCTCATCATTTTCAACCCTAAAGTTTATTCAATGTCGGTAATATTTAAATTTTGTAATCAAATTTTTGTTAAGGTTAAATTACTTTCAGATGGAAATACTTTTATTTTGGGTTTATGTTATTTTGCACCGGATGATGGTATAGACGAATTTTTAGACAATTTTAATTTTATTATAAACGATATTTTTACTAATTTTGCTGACCTTCCTATTATTTTAGGGGGTGATTTTAACGGAAGAGTAGCAAATTTGAACCAGTTGAACTCTGAACCTTTTCAATTTATAGATTCTGTTTTTCCACAAAGAGTTTCTTTAGACAAAATATCAAATCCTAAAGGTAAACAAATTATCAAGAACTTTGAATCTTGTGATTTAATTCTTTTAAATGGTCGTTGCTATAGTGATTCGCCTGCTAATTTTACATTTTCGGGTCCAACAGGTTCAAGGGTGATAGATTTGGTGTGGTGTTCTGTGGGTGCTCTTCCTCTCATTCGTGATTTGGAGGTTACCCATTTGGCTACCTCATCGGACCATTTTCCGGTGACATTATATCTCTCTCTTGAACCTCAAAAAAATTGCTAATTTAAATTCTAATAGATTATATTTTGATGCGAACATTGCTCCTTTATATCTTTCTACGATGTCTTGGAAAGAGGAGGTGGCCAGTGTGAACCTGGAAATCATTGATATGAACTCTAATATTATTAATACGATTAGGGACGTTGCGAAGGAATTGAATATGTCGAAAAATTCTTTTTCTAAGAGAGGTATCAAGCGGAAACCGTGGTTCGACGCAGATTGCAAATTGGCGAGAAAAAGAGTTTTGGATGCGTTAAAAATTTGTAAATTTAATAACTTTTCTAACTCCTCCAAGAACATTTATTACAAAGAAAAACATAACTTAACGAAAATTTTTAAAAGTAAAAAAAAGAAGTATGATTTATCTCGAATCGAAGCAGTGAGCCATTGTAGAAATCCATCTGAATTCTGGAAAATTATAAAGTGCTCCAGGGCGCAATCTTCGCATCAATGTAATGTAGATATTGACACATGGCAACGTTTTATGCAAAATCGTTTTCCCCAGCCTAACTCGGTTTTCGAGACAGTTATTTTAAAACGCTCAATTCCTATCCTTGACGACCCAATATCCTATGAAGAGATAATTAAATGCCTGACTAAATGTAAGTATGGAAAGGCCCCTGGTTTGGATGGAATCGATTATAGCTTTTTCAAGAACCTGCCTCAGAACTGGATCTTATATATGAATCACCTTTTTATCAAAATGGCGATGTAAAAGAAATTAATCTATTTAAATATTTTTTATCCGGTTTTAAACAACTTATACTAAGACCAGTAGTAATACACAGTGTGATTCATTTGTTCGCTGGTTCTTGCTTTTTGTGACTGTGCATTTAAGTTCCTGTTTTGGAGTAACATTTGATTTTCACTATCTGCCTTGGGCAGCTGTTTATGTGGTTGTTTTCCAATGTGCGGCTGTGGCAAATATTTTTTATCACACATGATTGCTACATTTAGTGGCTTTGGTGTTTTACTTTGATGAAAAACTTGTTAATTATTGAGGATTTTATTTCGTTTTACTGAATTTGTGAGTGCTGTGGTCATCGTCTACTGACATGTCGAACCCAAAGGACGAGGATAGATGGAATCATTTGTTTACATCACTTAACGAGCTATCGACGTCGCACTCGGATCTGATAAAGAAAGTACAGACTACTATTGATATGCTGGTAAGTATTAATAAGAAACAGACAAATAATGAAGGAAGATTAGCAGCTATAGAGAATGAAATGTCTCGAATAACAGACGCTCATCGTTCCAAAAACATCATCCTCTTTAAATTGGAAGATTCTGTCAAGATTAATTCTAATCTTTTTCAGTCAATTTCTCAATTGTTTATAAGCTTGGGAGTTGATATTCCGGAGGTAGCCATTGAAAATGCTTTTCGACTCGGCAAGACTAAAGGTAATCGCCCAGTTCTTATAAAATTTATTGCAGTAAGATGGGTGAAAAAAGTCTTTTCCAAGGTTAAGGTTTTCAAGGACAATAACTTATACATTACAAATGACCGTTCACCAAAAGAAAGAGAAAATGGAACTAATATTGAAGTTACGAGAACTGCAAGAAACAGGTGTAAGAGCGACAATTTTAAACAACAAAATAAAAATTTTAGAAGATTTGTCAATTAATGGGCAAGAGGATCAAATGTCGCAGCCTCAAATAAGACAAATTGAAGTTATCCAGAAGGGGAAGTCGTCCCCCATTCTTCAGAAGACAGATCTTCGGACCCAGAAGAGCAGTGTCAAAAGAGGTCGCCCTTGCAAAGACTCTCCCAAGGGGGATGAGTCACTCACGAAATTTTTAATTAACACCCCCAAGTTGATTCGTGAAGCTCCATCTGCTTGAAGTGACCTTGCCCACAAAAAATTAAAGTGGGATGAAGAAGAGGAGAAATAGCAACGACCATGCGATTTTGTGAACTCAACTCAACGCCATTTTATTCCGGATTATTCAAAGGGTACCAGAATGTTATTTTGGAACATTCATGGTATTGGAAACTTACCGGACATTCATCACTTTTTCAACCTGCAGGACATTTTGTGCATTTGCGAGATCTGGAATGAGCTTGATAGGATCCCTTACGTAAACAAGAATTTCCTTGACTTCATTCAGGCTCCAGCTACAAGAATTCACAAACAAGGCAGAGCAAGGGGAGGACTTCTCATCATTTTCAACCCTAAAGTTTATTCAATGTCGGTAATATTTAAATTTTGTAATCAAATTTTTGTTAAGGTTAAATTACTTTCAGATGGAAATACTTTTATTTTGGGTTTATGTTATTTTGCACCGGATGATGGTATAGACGAATTTTTAGACAATTTTAATTTTATTATAAACGATATTTTTACTAATTTTGCTGACCTTCCTATTATTTTAGGGGGTGATTTTAACGGAAGAGTAGCAAATTTGAACCAGTTGAACTCTGAACCTTTTCAATTTATAGATTCTGTTTTTCCACAAAGAGTTTCTTTAGACAAAATATCAAATCCTAAAGGTAAACAAATTATCAAGAACTTTGAATCTTGTGATTTAATTCTTTTAAATGGTCGTTGCTATAGTGATTCGCCTGCTAATTTTACATTTTCGGGTCCAACAGGTTCAAGGGTGATAGATTTGGTGTGGTGTTCTGTGGGTGCTCTTCCTCTCATTCGTGATTTGGAGGTTACCCATTTGGCTACCTCATCGGACCATTTTCCGGTGACATTATATCTCTCTCAGATATAATGAACCTCAAAAAAATTGCTAATTTAAATTCTAATAGATTATATTTTGATGCGAACATTGCTCCTTTATATCTTTCTACGATGTCTTGGAAAGAGGAGGTGGCCAGTGTGAACCTGGAAATCATTGATATGAACTCTAATATTATTAATACGATTAGGGACGTTGCGAAGGAATTGAATATGTCGAAAAATTCTTTTTCTAAGAGAGGTATCAAGCGGAAACCGTGGTTCGACGCAGATTGCAAATTGGCGAGAAAAAGAGTTTTGGATGCGTTAAAAATTTGTAAATTTAATAACTTTTCTAACTCCTCCAAGAACATTTATTACAAAGAAAAACATAACTTAACGAAAATTTTTAAAAGTAAAAAAAAGAAGTATGATTTATCTCGAATCGAAGCAGTGAGCCATTGTAGAAATCCATCTGAATTCTGGAAAATTATAAAGTGCTCCAGGGCGCAATCTTCGCATCAATGTAATGTAGATATTGACACATGGCAACGTTTTTTGCAAAATCGTTTTCCCCAGCCTAACTCGGTTTTCGAGACAGTTATTTTAAAACGCTCAATTCCTATCCTTGACGACCCAATATCCTATGAAGAGATAATTAAATGCCTGACTAAATGTAAGTATGGAAAGGCCCCTGGTTTGGATGGAATCGATTATAGCTTTTTCAAGAACCTGCCTCAGAACTGGATCTTATATATGAATCACCTTTTTATCAAAATTCTAATTACAGAAAAGGTTCCAAATGACTGGGGAAATTTAACTACCTTTATGCTTCTCCAGAAAGGGGATTCTTTTAATCCAGAAAATTTCAGAGAGATTTCTTTAGAGAATAACATAGCAAAAATTTTTACTCAAATCATGAATGACCGTCTAGTTTCTTGGACAGAATCTTTAAATCTCATTCCGGAGTCTTAGGCAGGTTTTAGAATGGGTAGGGGTTGCCTGGATAATTTGTTTGTTCTTACAGCCATTTTACAAATTCATTTGAGTAATCGAGGAGTTGTGGTATACGCGGCTTTTATTGATTTTAAAGGGGACTTTCCATCCATCAATCACCAACTTCTATGGAATAAATTTTATTCTTTGGGATTGAGCTCCAAATTAATTAATGCTATGAAAGATTTTTACGCTAAAGCATATACGTCTATTAAAACACAGGAGGGTTCAACTCAAATGGTGAAAGTCACGCGAGGCGTCCTTCAGGGCGAAATTCTTAGTCCATTTTAATTTTTGTTATATATATCAGACTTTGAAAAATTTTTTATCAATCAACTGAGGTTCTCATGCGTGGTTTTGCCGACAATTATGTTTTACTTGCTGACTCTCCTCTGGAACTTAAAAAAAGTTAAAGGTACTGTATGATTACTGTGAGTTAAATGAATTGTCAGATAACACAGAAAAAACTAAAATAGTTATTTTTTCAAAAACCGGTAATTCAAGGGCAAAAAGATTTAAACAATTTAAATTTGGCGAGAGTAGCATCGAGGTGGTCAAGGAGTATACTTATCTCGGAATTATTTTTCACAATTCTTGTTCTTTCAAACCGGCGGCAGGAAAAGCTATAAGTGCCGCAAATACCGCAGTAGGTTCAGTATTAAGAACAATTTGTTCGGTTAAAACGGAGTCCTGGGAAACTTGTACGGAACTGTTTAGAAGCCTGGCTCTTAGTATTCTAGTTTATGGGTGTCAAATTTAGGGTTTGAATTTTTTGGAATTAATAGAGGGCGTTCAACTCTCCTTTTTTAAGAAGCTTTTGAATCTCCCCAATTGTACACTAAATTACGCGGTAAGAATAGAGACAGGTGCTTCGCATCTTGCTGGTTTGGTTTTCAAAAACACTCTTTCTTGGTTAAATAAAATTCTTTCAATGGAAAACTCTCGGGACCCAAGAAAGTGTCTAATGAGATTGATAAAATTGTCAAAAAAGAACCCAAAAAATAAGTTTAATTGGATGACTCAGATAAAAAACAAATTTTTTGAACCCTGCGGTTTTTCGGAACTTTGGCAAAGAATAGGCCCTACTTCCACCTGTGTAAACGGTGATTTCATTCTCGAAAATTTTTTCGGTTATTTGAAAAAACGTGATTTTGAAAGTCTGAAATCATCGAAAAGCCTTGAACTTTTTCCATCTCTTGCTTTGCGAGAAGGTACTCAATTTTACTTAAAGTTGCGTTTGCCTATTTTTTATAAGAAGATCTATGCACAAATGAGACTTCTCAATCGTCATGTGACAAGAATTATTTTTGACCGAAAGAAATTTGTCTTCCACCTGGATGCAACTTGCGCCTCTTGTTACTTGGAGGAGGAATCTATGTGCCATATTTTAATTTTGTGTCCAGCCTGTACGCACTTATTTGTTCCTATTCTTGACGGTGAATGTAATAATTTGTCTGATACGGATAAATGGTTAAATATTTTGTCAACAACGAAGCCAATTTTAATTAAAAAATTTGTAAATGTTTTTATTAAAATTTTGTCTGCTCGTATGATCGAAAAGTTATGACTTTGTGTAAATGATTGTTTTTGGCGTAACTTCCTTGTAATCACATATACGTGTGTTGTAAGCAAGAGTAAATAAATAAATATTGTGTAGATTTTAATGAAATAACTTTTGCAATTACCATTCCAGATATCATCAATGTGAAAAAAAAGAGTTTTTTTCTGCTAAATACAAGTTTCATTAGTTTATACCTACTATCAATTTTTCTTTAGTGTTAAAAGATTAATTAAATATACGCATTAATTGAAAAAGACAAGGGTCTCCACAACCGTAACATGCACCTTTTTTAAAAGACCAACAATTTATGTAGTTTTGATTTTTTAGTCAAATTCAAAATTAAATCACAAAATATAAGGTAAACAGTGAACAAAAAAAATTGCGTTCACCTTTTTTTAAATAATTTACACCTATTTAACACACTTGGAAAAAAAGTAGAAAATCTCTTTTTACTTCATTTTTAGGGTTCCGTACCCGAAGGGGGAACCCTATTAATGAGACTAGTGAAGCAAGGCATGTACCCTCCCCCTAGCGGCCACACGAATTTATCTAGAGGGCTGAAATTTGGTATACATATGTATTTTGGCGTGTAGATTACAGGAAAAATATAGCGAATCTCATAGGAATTAATTATCATAGCGTTGTCAAGGAAAAACCATGAATTTTTACGAAAAATCCCTTAAAATGACTATGTACACCCCCCCTGGTGTAGATTACAAAAAAAATATAGCGAGAACTCCAATTGTGCTTGCTATATTTTTTTGTAGTGTTTTGCCATTCTTTATAATTTGACATTTTCTTTTTTCACCATTTGCTATTTTTTTTATCTTTTGACATTTTTTATTTGTTGATATTTTTATTATTTGGTAAAATCTAAAAAAAATCATAATATTGAAAATGTTAAATGATAAAAAAATTAAAAAATTTTTAAAAACTTAGGATATGTATTTCCATGCTCACATTAGAGGAAAAATTAAGCAAAATTGGAATTTTTCCATCGGCCTTCACACTTTAAACCCCTCAAATTTTAGGATTAGTGGTACGGAACCCTCGGTTTTAATGCGAGTGTAACTCGCACTTGTCCGATTTTTAAAAGATATTTTCATTTTGCTTACTGTTTCTAAGAAAATAAATGTGTCGCTTCGGTATTAATACAAAAAGAGTGTGCTGTCAATATACAAGTTTGACCATATTCAGATCAGTAATATCTATTTGCTGTCAAAAATTACGTAGGGGTGCCCACAACCGGAAGGTGCCTATAACCGGCACTCTTCCCTTATTTTAATATGCTTTTCACCTATATGAATCGCCATAATATTATCAAGCACATATAAAAACAAAGTACTTTGCATATTAAATGTCGAATTAGAAACTCTTTTCAACAATTTTTCAAATTCATATATGTGGTTATCAGTTAACCGTCCTTTCTCATTCTCTATAATTAAAAAATCTTCTTTACTTAAAGTGACATATCTTTCTCTGTTCGCCATGATTTTTTAATTCTTAAATCTCATATAATTCATGAAATCATAGACATATGTAGATAATTTCATACAAATTACAAAAAATCTGTTACTTGCTTTAAAAAAACAATTTTAATCCAGAAAAAAAATTTCTTCAAACACAAGAAATTAATTATCAAAAAAGATAAATAAATAAGTAAATTCACTTTGTAATATAAATAATATTTTTAAAAAAATTGTCAACAAAAAATTAGAAAAAAGAAACAAATTTTCTTTATAATACGGACTACACAGCCAAAAAAATATTTACACAAAATAATCATTTACAATTGAAAATCCTAAGTTTCTTTACAGAAAATACGCTTAAACGTTTAATGCATTTTGCGAATGCAAAGAATTTTCGGCTGCGAGAAGGGACAATGAAAATCGTGCCTGTCCCCTTATACAATTCAGTCTTTTTATGATTAAATATATTGCATTAAGAAATTAATACTTATATTTTTTTTATTTAATTAAAAATATAATAAATAAATTAATTGATTATATTAAATCAAGAACAAGAAAAACAAATAATTTAACTTTATTAAAAGAATAAAATGCATGTTTAAAGTTAGGAAAGATAATAAACCAATGAAAAAACAGGACGACATTTTTTAAACCAATAAGATAGGCGTTACTTTCCATTTTTTATTCTTTCTCTCTCGTCAGCAAATATCATTAAGGGGTTAATACCATATCTTTTTTCAAGAAAATCGATTTTCCAAAAACTGCATATCCTTGTAGTAGATATATGTAGAAATGTTATGGAAACTATGACTTTGGTTGGAAACTTCGGTAATATATCGAACAATGGGGTACAATGTAAAAGTCACACGCTCATGGAGAGTACTCTTCGCAAGTACAATGTATGCTTTTATAAATATATATATATATATGTTTATTTGTTCAAGAACCAATTGTTCATACAAAGAAGTTACGGTTAATACAGCGTAAAATTACAATCTGAAATTTCTTGTTTCAATTACCAATTTAACATATAAATAAATTCTCTTTATTCGGTCGTAATTTGGATCATTAAAAAAGTCTATCCATGTATTTCTAACAATTTCTATATCGTTGTTGGAAGATATAAATTGTTAACGTATATCATTGTACATAGAACACTCGACAAATACGTGGTAAAAGCTTTCCGTAGATTGCACATCGCAATCCCAGCAAGTGTCTGTTGATTTTAATTTTAATAAATTATTTTTAAATATAAGACTATTATTGTAAAAATTTTCTAAACGAATTTTAGCAAACAGTCTAGTATATTCTAAATTATTTCTAATTAATAAATAATTTTGTGTTCTATCCATCATCGTGAGATTAGGAAGAATCTGCAGGGATTGCGAATTATTCAATCTTTTTCGGTCTTCCTCATGTACATAAAATTCATATGCTTTAATTAGCCGTGTTTTATTTTTATTTAAATATTCAAGTGAAATTGTTCTCCAGCTATCTGATTCACCTATCGACTCAAAAAATCTACAAATTTGTTTGCCCCAATTATATCTCACGTTCAAATCAGGAAGGAATCCAGTATCCCGTAATCTATTAAAACATATTTTAGGATATCTATTATCACTCATACTCAAAATTCTTTCTAACATGTTCAATATCAATTTAAATACTCTAACTTCAACTTTATTCGTTCCCGTATCTAAACGAATAACATAAGCTGGTGTATTCAAAGGGACTCTTAGTAATTTTTTATAAAAATTAGACTGCACTTTTTCGATTTCATCGAGATATCTCAAACCCCAGATTTGAATACCATAAGATAAGACGCTAATAATGAGACTGTTACATATTCTCTCGTTTGTTGCCCACTGATTTTCATTTATTCTATTTATTATTGATATTGATGAAACAACGGCTAAATTAGCTTTACTTATGAAATCCTGAGAAGCATCGGAAAAAATAGAGGATTCTGAGAATGGGACTCCCAAATATGTATACTTCTTGACTGTTTCAATTTTCTCCTGTCCATACATAAAATATTCGTATCCCGACTTTTTCTGCCCTCCACTTTTTCGGAAAATGATGATTTTAGTTTTACTAACATTTATTTCAAGTTCATTAATTTCACAATATTTACGTAATGCTTTCAGTATTTTATTCATCCCTGCCGGAGATTCAGACATAACGGCTATATCATCGGCATAAGCAACAATAAGAATTTCTATGAGGTGACTCACAGACACTCCATGAATACTCTCGTTTTTTAAAAACTCTTCCAAGTCAGCGATAAAAAGTGAAAAAAGGATAGGGCTACAAACTTCTCCCTGTAACACCCCCCTTGTAACTTTAGTTGATTTAGAAACACCATCACTGTTCCTGACAGAGTCGTTTGCTTTTTTATATAAATCCATAAGAATCTTTATTACCTTATCACTCATGCCCAAACAGTATAATTTTTTCCAAAGAAGCTAATGATTAATTGACGGAAAAGCCCCTCGAAAGTCGACAAACAGGACAAACAGTTTCCCCCGCTTAGCATTGATTTTTAATTGTATAATGGAATTTAGGGTAAAAATATTGTCAAGACAGTTTCTATTTTTTCGAAAACCGGTTTGAAATTCTGGTATTAATTGTTCTTGATCTGTCCAAGTGATTAATCTTTGATTTATTATTTGTGTGAAAATTTTTGTTAAACTATTTATCAATGCTATCGGGCGGTAACTGCCCGGATCCTGCCTGTCTCCTTTTTTGAACAACATTTTTAAGTGAATATCCGACCAAGAATCAGGTACAATCTCTAGTTCCTTAATTTTATTAAAAAGAACGCATACTCAATCCAAATAAATGGTAAATTTTTTATAAACTCAGAAGTAATCCCATCGGGACACGCGGCTTTATTATTTTTACATTTTTTGAATGATGAAATAATTTCTACAATTGTTATAGGGTTATCCAAGAGTGGGTTAATAATTCCATTAGAAAAATCCTCAACTTTTATAGGTTTAGGAATATCATGCGAGTAAAGTTCGTGGCTATGCCATTTTTTTAATTCAATATTCTCTTCCAAAATTGGTTTATATCTATATTTATTAATTGTTTACCAAAAAGTCGCAGAGTCTCTAGTTTGGGCTAATTGATTAAGAGTTTGGAGCTTATAAGCGTTCCTTTTATCCATCAATAAATGTTTATGTTCTTTTTTTTCATACAGTATTCCGTCAATATCCTTGATTCAAAATTTTGTTCTTTGCATTTTTTTAAGAAATCCTTTAGAGTTTTTTTCGAATTTACGCAAACATCATCAAACCACGGCTTTGACCTTCCAGACATATTACTCACAACTGTTGACATGCAAATTTTATTTGCATTTATAGATATAGTTTTAATTTTTTTCTCGGATAAATCATTAATTGACATATTGGTAGAAATACAGGGCGATGAGAGCATACTCTCCTTATATTCGTTTTCAAAATTATCTTTCTATTTAATTTTTCTTATTATTTTATTTTTACTTTTTATTAGTTTGTTAATGGTTACTATTACTGGAAAATGGTCGGACTTCGTTACAATATCACAAATTTCTAAATTTTCTATAATTAATAAACCCTGCAAGGAAGTCCAAACTAAGTCAATCAATGATTTACCGATTTTACTAATAAATGTACAGTTGCCAGGAGTGTCTGCCTTCGTGCTGCCATTCAAAACAATACAATCATTATTTTCCATACAATCAACTAACATTTCCCCTCTTTTATTGGCAACTTTATCTAAACTTAGTCGACTACTTAAAATATTTACATTATTTGGTAAAATATCATCATCTAATTGATTGAGTTCTCCTATTCTAGAATTAAAATATCCCCCTATAATTACTGGTAAACTATAAAATTTAGCGTTAATCCCATCAAAGGTGTCACTTATTTTATCACAGAATAACTTAATATCAGAGTTAGGGGTATTATAAATGACACCTAATATAAAATTTAATTTACTGTTTGACATTCTTACAAAAATCATGTCCCCAGATACGTGCAAAACATTACAAAGATATTCACTTTTTTTTAAGATAATAAGAAGACCTCCACTTGCTCTGCCTCTGATGAAACTCCTCGTAGCAGGGCTGAAAATGACTTCACGTCCAGAAAAATGATGACTGCATGGGGGGGATGTAAGCCAGGTTTCGGCAACACACAGGATATCGATATCTTTTAATTTAAATATTACATATTCGATGTTATTCCATCCCTTGATGATCCAAAAAAAGATCTGAGGATATATTTGACTTGAATCTAGCTATTTGTTTTTGTTATCTGGATTCACCTGAGAAACATCCGTCCGGAGAAAAGGTGTGATCGTCGAGGATTTTTCTGTTGATTTCTGCCCTCTCCTCTGCCTCTTTTGAATGAGATTCTTGGAGCCGGGAGGCCTTCCTCGTTTGCGACTAGTACTGCAAGCTCTAGATAATGAAGAATCGTCATTTTCGGTGTCACTCTCAGGATTCTCTTCTTCAGGATCTTGGTTTTTAAGAATATCCTTAATCTCATCCACATCCATCGTGGTGTCATCGACAGTTAATTTCATTCCCTTTATAATGCATTCCTTCCCTTGATGGTGTAAATCATCTTTGTATTTTTTTAAAATCTCATAATCAGATTTTCTTTTTTCCCTCTCTTCTTTGGTCAGATCATTTCCGAGGCCAATTTTCATCTCTCTCTTCGCCATTGCGAAGATCATTGATTTCCATTTGTAGTTTGTAAATGAAACCAAGATAGACCTTGAACCTACATGTTTACCGAGTCTAATTACATTGACGATACAGCTCTCTGGAATATTAACATTCGCTTTCGTGAATATATTAGTCACAGAAGACTATATGTCTTTGTTTATGTCTTCATTATCCGGTTTTTTGAACAATAGGAGATTCTTGGCTCTTTCATTGTATAGTATAAAATTCAGTTTCTGTTCACAAATGTCAACTTTTTGTTCCAGAATTTTATTAGTTTTTTGAATTTGCTGGTATTTCACTTTATAATCTTTGATTTCGTTCGATAACTTTTCGTTAGTCACTTTGAGATCGATTATATCCTTGTCCATTTTATCCAATTTTTTATTAGAAGACTGCACTTCACCTTGCACTTCACGTAACAGTTTCAACAGTTCATTATTATCACCCATTTTCACAAAAATGCACTTTTTTGGATAAAACTAAAAGGATACAACTACATTTGTGACAATATCAGCGTTTCGAAATAAAATAAAAATTACAACTCAATTAACCGATTACTTAACATATTATTATCGGGTCTCGAGACAAGCAATCGGTCTTCTATGCAAACCGTCCGAAGCAATTTTATCTCATAAAAAACTTGTAAAATGGGGTTTCTCAAAAAAAGATTCAACGACGCACCAGCAGTACCAGAAATATTAAAAAATCACAGTTTTATTGTCCGCGAAAATAAGCAATTATTAATAAAAAGATATTCTAATGCTCCGACTTTTATAAATATATACCTATATAAATAGAAATATATATCAAATTACACCTATATGTATATAAATATGTATATAAAAATATATATACATGTATAGAATGTATCCTGTCGTGTAAGGGGGCTCAAATTTTTATGGCTTATTCTGCACATATACCGCTATCGTCGGAACTAGAGTCATAATTTTTTATTAATATTTAACCATTTTTTAAAACAATTTAAGATGAAAAAACAAGGTCAAAAATAAAAAAAGTTCGCCATTTTTTTTTATCGAAAATAGTTGATTTGTAGACCCGACGATAGCGACGAGCTTACTTTTCAAAAAAATATAAAAAATTTAATTTTTCGATGACCTGAATTGGAGATATCGTGTCTGCTAATCAGTAGTAGGGGTATTTTCAGGTGGCCATGACAGCAAGATAATTTATAATAAATAAGGAATAAAATGTTTTTTTAATAGTTTAAAACCCCCTTTTTAGGTATAAAAAGTTTGAAGTAAATAAAATAAATTTTGTAATAAAAAAAATATATAATAATTATTATTATTAACCAATAAGATATGTTACTTTCCTATCTGACCCTCCTTCGCTTCTTTTCTTTGTCGCCAAAAAAGATAGTGGGGATGCGGATAACGCCACTCAGGCCTACCGCAATGGGTTTCACGCGAGGTCAAAACATAGGGCCGGGTCGGTAGAGTAGTGGTATAATACTTCTTATCACTGGAGTGGAACGGCTACTAAAGAAAACTTGTAGTAGTCCCAGGTTATACATATGTAAAAAAATACTTCCTTCTTTTTAGTTTTTTTTGTATTGGATATCATTGGCATTAATATCCTAGGATAATAGCGTTTTGAGGATAAAATATGATGGTGAATAACATTGGTATTGAATATTTATTTTGATATTGGAAAAAAATATTGATTGTTTGATAATAGTGGATGCCGGATTTTGAAAAATTAATTAAATAGAAAGGAAGCGGGCTGAATATTGTTTACTGGTTGAAATTGTTTTCTGGGTTAAATAATAATTTGTGAGCTGAATATTGTTTTGAATTTGTTTTGGTAGTAGATAACATTGTTAATAAAGATATTTGGATTTTAAGGATAAAATATGATATTGGATAAGATTGGTATTGAATATATTTTGATATTGGGAAAAAACTATTGATTGTTTGATAATAGTGGAAGCTGGCTTTTGGAAAAAATTTTGGTATTGGATAACATTAGCGTTAAAGATATTTGGATTTTGAGGATAAAATATGATATTGGATAAAATTGGTAGGTATTGAATATATTTTGATGAAGGAAAAAAATATTAATTGTTTGATATTAGTGGAAGCTGGCTTTTTGAAAATTAACTAAATAGAAAGCGCATTGAATATTGTTTTACGGGTTAAATAATAGTTTGTGAGCTGAATATTGATTTGAATGTTAATTTTTAATTTGAGAGACAAGGAGATTTTTAGACATTAGAAAACTTGATTTAATTATCCAAAAATTAAGAGAGCATAGGAAAATAAGTTGAATGATAATCATTATCGAAATTATCATTTTCATTAAGCAACGCTAATTCACCTATATAAAGGACGATTTTTATTACATTCGTTGGCTGATTTATATTTAATGAAATATTTTATAATATAATAATAATAAGATTTAACAATTTTCAATCAGATCACTAATGAAAATTTCAAAAAAAGGTCAAATAACTGAATTATTGAATGAAAAGTAGTGTTAAACCTTCCCTTTGTAACTCCCCTCCCTAACATCCGATTTTATTGAATATTTCAGTTATTTAGCCATTTTGAATTTTTCTTTAGTTGTCCGTTGGAAATTTGTTAAATCTTGACTTATAGCTAACAGAATTTTTTATAATTTCAATCAATTTTATTATATTTTGAACAGATTACCGTGTTAGCGTAATCAGTCTCTTTTGAGAGAATCACCCAAATAAATTTTTTAAAGCAGGAAATTGAAAAAAAAGATTTGTTTTGAAAAGTGACTGTATCAGCAGTTTGAAATTTGAAGAAGGATACCATGTTGAACAGAAAAGAGTATTTTATTTTAAGGGGTTACTACCACATCTTTGTTCAAAAAATCGATTTTTCTAAAAACTGCATATTCTTGTACTAGATATATGTAGAAATGCTATGGAAACTATTATTTTGCTTAGAAACTTCGCTAACATATCGAAAAACAGGATGCAATGTAAAAGTTACGCGCCCACGGGGCGTACTCACTGCCAGTACATTGTATACTTTTATATATACAAGACCGGCAGCGCGCTTGTGCGCGCGTATTAATTTTTTGTCATTTAATAACATAAGATTTTGAACAAATTATAAAATTTATTTATTAATTTTAAATGTATAATTTTGTATATATACATAATTTTTAACAATATTTTATATTCGTTGGCATTCAAGAAAAATTTGAGAGATTCTCCAGACCGAATTCGTAAAAATGCAACATATAGTTGACCATGATTAAATACATCTTTGCGTTGATCAAGTCAATCATCTCAAAAGTTTGACTTTGACTTTAATTTATTTATTTTTATTTATTCTTGAAGTCTGACATTTGTAACATACGTCAAATGTCATATTCTTGAAGTGTGACATACGTCAAATATGATATTATAAAAGTTTGACATGTGTATCATATGTCAAATGTCATATTCTTGAAGTGTGACATAAGTTAAATATGATATTAAAGTTTGACATGTGTATCATACATACGTCAAATGTCATATCCTTGAATATGGTAACATGTATGACATATGTCACATGTCATATTCTTGAATTTTGGCATGTGTGACATAAATTAAATGTTATATTCTTGAAGTGTGACATGTGTAATATACATCAAAAATGATATTTTGAAGTGTGACATGTTTTATTTTTGACAAAACTTATATGTGCCATTTATGTTTTTTTACATTCTCATGACATAAGAAGGTATTATAATTGGTCGAAAATTGACTTTTTCTATTTCCATGAAATCTTTACGTTTTGAGGTGCCCTGAGTCGAAAAATCATGGTCCGGCGAAAGTGTATGTATGTACGTATGTATGTATATAGACACAAAATGTTGTTGACACAATAACTTTTGAAAATCAAAACGAATCGATTTGCAATTTTGCACACACAAAGTCGCAAACAAGTACACTTTCATGTACCTGTACATGTTCATGTACTTTGTTCCAATTCTTTTTACAGGTTCGTCTTCTGCTCTTGTACAAGATCACGCTAATGTACTTGAACTTGAACAAGAAGATGTACATGATCTTGTACAAGATTTTCCAACTGGGAATAGTATATAACCCTTACTTTTATGTATAACAAGTTTGAAGTAAATAAAATAAATTGTTTAATTAAAAAAACTGTTTGAAAAAAATAATGGAGATGTGATACTAAGCCCTTAAATGTATTCGTTCGATCAAATATTTCATATATTTGAAAAATCCAAATACTCAAAAACACTTCTAATTCCGCATCATACATTCGAGCGTGAAACGCGAGTGCAATGATGAGAATGTTGTCCTTAAAGTAGAAGAACTTTAAGAAAATTAATCCTATATAATAATAATATAATTATTATATATAATTTTTATATTAAAATATTATAATATAATATTAAATGTAGAGTCAGCATAACATTTGGAGCGCGTAGCGCGACGAAGTGCTCTTTGCGCGCCCCAAGGCGTGTTCAAACCTGCAAGCCCCCCCGCGCGAAACGCGGACGAGATTGTGTCCGCTACCCCGAAGGGGGAGCGGTCAGATTTTATATAATAGGATGATATTTTTGTATCTGAAATCTGTGTATCTTATACCTGTATATCTTAAATCTGTGTATCTCAAATCTGTCTGTCTTATATCTGAATATCTTAATTCTGTGTATCTTATATATCAGACTAATATTGCACGAAAATTTGAATAAGACTTATATTGCATTGCAGTTTCAATAAGCATTATATGAACGGGAGGCGTCGATATGTTTATTCCAAATCTATGTATCTTAAATCATAATTCTATATATGTATCTATACTTTAACACCTCACAACATACGTTTCCTAAAGCAGCTTGGTCTACGAGTTATCAAAATCAATTTTCAATTCTCTATAAGATGTATTGTAATTTTCAGTCATGATACTATGGTAAAGATGCTGATCCTTTACTGTCCAGGAATGAATTTAATGATTATGCACCATTAGCTGTCACAGATTACTCCAAGCAAAAGGGATGTCTTAAACAAGCTACTGTGGATGTGAAACTTGAATTTGAATCTAGTGAAGAGTCATTCATCTGCTATTGATACCTTGGCGTACGTCGTAGATTTCCAGTGTTTCAAAAGACTTTAAAACGAATTTATCATAAAAGAGCTAGCTAGCAATTGGTGTTCCTCTTCGACCTGCAATATGCCTGGAGTCGCCTACCGCACACCTGTCTTTAACAATGAAAAAGTTGGTCCCCGATGCCGAAAAAAATTCTTAAATGTTTTGAATCTCTGTACCCTAAATAAACAAATTTTCAAAGATATAAAATCGTAACCGATCCTCCAGCATAATTTTTTATGAATTTATTGTTTTTTTATGCATTATAATGAAAATTTGCTTCATTACGATGTGCAGATCAGTTGAAATTACTAGTACAATTTTTTTATACTTATTAAATGTAAAAAATAATAATAACAACAATAAAACATTATTATAATTTTTGAGAATAAAAGTTGGATAATCAATATTGTAATTTTAAATCCGTACTGTCAACAAAAATAATAAGATAGTATTTTTCCTAGAACACCGCAGATGTAAACATTTGATTATCCGAATTTTCTATCATTTCTTATTCTTATATACGCAACATTAGTTACTGATATTGCAATTTTTTTTGTATCGTGTAAGAAAATAAATGATATCAAGTTGGCTAAAATTAGTTCAAAATTTTGTAGATGTAGTTAATTTATTTTTAATCTACTTAAAAAGTAATCGATTAAACGAACTTACCATAAGTGATGTTCAATTGTAATTATATTAGTCGTCTCGTTCTTCTAGATCAAATTGTAGGTGTTTAAAGACATTATTGCGGTTTGTATTTTTGAATATATTTTTTATTTTGCAAAACAAAGAATTTTGTTTATTTATACCAGATTACAAGATGAAATAATAATTTTAATATTTTTAAGCTTTACTTGAATTTTGCAATAAAGATCTTGCCCTTTAAATACAGACGTATCTATGCCACTTTTATCCAAGGTGATTTTTATCAACTATGCTATGGTCTGTGTTGAGGCTGCTTTATGAGGTCGTTTATATTAGATGACAAGGTCCTCCACGGAATTTCGCAAGTCTTTAGTTTTATTGATATATTCTTTTAATGTCAAAGCTACACAAATCTTTGGATCTTCTCGAAAGTAAGGAAAAAATCAGACAAGGCTGTCTTTTATTAATTTTGATGTCTTTAATCTGCCTGGAATTAAAATTTGAATATTGTCTGGAGAAGTAATTATATTTTTTACCATTATTTTACTTAAAGTCTGTATTCTTTGAGAAGTAACTAGGGCTATCGACATTATAAGTTTTAGTGTTAAATTTTGCAATGATAATTCTTGACTTGAATGAAGACTCTGCAGAAATTCCAAAACATCTTGAGGATCCCATGTATAAATTGTAACAAATATCAACAAATCTCTTTTTTCACAAAAATTTCCATATTTGTTTTGCTACATAATTTAATTTTGGATATTTTACCCTTTCCATACGATTTATGTATGACATGGCTGTCTTATTGTCGACTCTTAAAAGAATTTGACATGAATGTTGGTAAACAAAACATCTTAGTGTTTTCAATATTCCTTTTAATTCTAGTAAATTTATTGATTTTTTTTATCTTTTAGATCCCACCATCCATGTGTTTTTTGATCGTCGCAACAAGCACCCCATCCCGTTAAAGAGTCGTTTAAACAGATTTTAAATTTATAATTTAAATTTCTGATAGGATTTTTCTTCGTTAAAATACGCGATTTAGATCTGCCTATATTTCGTTGGATATTTGCATCTTTTGATCATAATCTTTATTATTTTTCATTAATGCTAGATATTTTTCTTTCTCTAGAGATTTAATACACACCCAACCGTACTTTACTCTAGAACAGGAAGAAACTAAATATCCCATAAATTGTGCAAAATCCCTGATTTTACAATTGTTTTCATATTGAAAATAATTTACAAGATTTAAGATTTTTTCCTGTTTTTCGTGAGGTAATTGAACTATAAATTCTTTAGTGTTATAAATATAACCTAAGAATTTTTTTTTCTCTGTTTAAAATAAAACCCAAAGATTCTAATAATTTTATAGTTCGTGAGGTATTTAATTGACATTGTTCTTTAGTCCTGCCTATAATCAACATATAGTCAAGATATAAGACAGACATTAATCCCTGGCTTTTTAGAATTTGCATTACGGTTTTTAACACCTTCTATAGGCGGACGAGGCACCCTGGTACCTATGTTTAATATATTGAAGATTTTGTATTAAAATAAGCAGTTCAATTAACTTTAAGTGTAGTGGACGTTTCAATGAAAGTAATAATTACATAATATGAATAGACTGTAAAAGAAAGACTTATTTTAAGGCCGAAAAGAGATCTAATTGTAAGGGAGGCGCCGACTTTAGAAAGTCAAAAAATGAGTAAATTTTAGGAATTTTTTTTCTCGAATACGTTGAAATAAATTGATGCGAGATTATATTACATCTATCATTCACTATTAACATCGTTAATAGTATATACAATGACCTTTATTTAAGAGAGATAATTAAATTTGTTCAAGATCCATTCTTTAAAGAATTTTTTTTGTTACCGGGATGTAACCTAGCAAGAAATAAAAGGTCTTATCGACGTCTATTTAACGTCTAGACCAAGATCTACATAAGGTCTTAATTATAAGGCAAATAGATTATTCTTTTGGCGTATTGTGTTGAAGGAAAGAATATAGGCGCTATATCGCACATACGTCGGTAAATCCTCAGTGCAGAGACAATATGACACTATCAGTATTGTCTGTATTATAAAGCCGCCATTTTAAATTTTTTTGATTTTGTCTGTAGGTTTGGATTCAGTAAATTCAAAAACCTTAAAATACCCATGAATTAATGATTGTCTTAGTCCCTCACAGCACCATATATTTCAGGATATCCTTGGGACGTCTTGAGGATATCAGGCGGTTTGCATATCGTCAGGATATCCAATCTATTTCTAATTAATCTAGTTCAAATTTAGACCTAGACCTGTTCTCAACGTCTTAGACGTCACATAGACGTCGGGAAAAAATTTCGTTTCTCGCTGGGAACAATATATGCTTCTATATACATATTTATATATACATACACGGAGAGAAATCTGGTGCGATTTACTCATTAGCATGTCCTTAGGAATATAGCAACAGACGCTTTCGAGCAAAAATCCTAAGTGAGCAAGCTATAATTGCATGAGTCTCGCCTGATATTCAGATGGACTGTTATAGTTTTTTGTTTGATAGTGTCCATGCTATATTCCTAAGGACTTGCTCATGCGCAAATCGCAGCAGATTTCTCTCCGTATATATATGTACTTTGATATATATTTATATAGGTACATATTTATAAAAGCATACATTGTACTAGAGAAGAGTACGCTCCATGAGCGCCATATTGGATTTGCCACTTCTTTATCAGCGACCCCAAAAACCTCCAACGAGTTCCAAGTCAATTTTATTCTTTTTAATTAAGAAAAATGTTATATTTTGATAATGGGCCAAAAAAACAAAATGTCGATTGTTTAAAAAATTTGACCTTCTAAAAAAGTACTTTTTTCTAGCACAGTGTAATTAGTATATTTTTATACGTGGTCCAAATTTAAGGACATCAACATCTAGATCTACTCGAAAAAACTTAGCTTGAATTTTTTAAACGGTTGCTTTTTCTCCCTCAGTCAATCCGAGGTTACTCGATCGCCTCAGACTTAATGACCCGGAACTGATTGTGGCTAATACAGACCTTATTTTGAAGGATTACGCGAAATTCTTGATGACTCGTGACTTGAGTTCCAGAAAGAATTTAAGGAGTCTCGAAATATGACCTTTTATTGAATTTAGACCTGAAACTTAGGGTTACTTGTTCTGCACAATGGAGCTTAATATAAGAAAAATTTTTGCTCAAGCACGTCTCTCTAGTATGCACGATAATTATATTAAAATAGACAAAATGTTCTTTAATCTGAGGTCTCTAGATAACAGTTTTTTTGTAATGCTGACAGTTATGATCTTCATCACTTTTTGTCGAATTGGCCCCAATTCGACGATACCCGATTATCCAGACCATCGGTCTAGAGATTGACATGAGTCGTTTTGGAAGAAAGTTCTTTCTGCCTCCAGGACTGCAATTATAAAAAAGTCCGTTTCGATGTAGACAGACTATTTTAATTTTTATTATTGTATCTTTTTTATTTGTATGCTTTATTTTTGTGTGTAAATAGACCGTTGGGTCTCAATAAATAAATACTTAGAAGTAGATAGAATTTTTTTGATCGATTAGAAGTTTAATCATCATGTGAATGCTTGTAATAATTAATGTTTTTAAGATTTATTAAAAATTATCAAAAATAATTTTTAAATAAGGAAGACAAATATTTGATTTCTTATTATTTTTTATAAATTTTAGCATTCAAATCATTCAACGTATCAACGTATGTGGACTGCAATGAGTGATGCAAAACCATCTGTCTTCACATCTACTAATCATGACGGCGTAGAAAGAGTACGAACGGGGAAACGTGGATATGCATTTCTTATGGAGTCCACTACTATTGAGTACACTGTTCAAAAATATTGTGGTTTGACACAAGTTGGTGGATTACTTGACAGCAAAGGATATGGAATTGCGATGCCATTAAGTAAGTAGTTAACAATCTTTAATTTAAATTATAATTGAAACTCGAAATGTTTCCTTTACGGTGAAGTATTTCCTGACAATATGATCCCTTGTTTATTTCGAAAACATCATTAGCCAATAAACAAATAAATTTTGTTTGACTAAATAAAGTTTTATTTATAAAATACTACTGAACTCAAAGTTTTCCTTGCGTTTTTACCAAAATTCGAATTGATGTTATGTAACATAACTATTTTTTGACTAGCAGCATAATCGCGAAATAGAGGCGCTATTTGTAGTGCTGTTGTTAGCTTACAAAACGTTTCAGTAATTTTATTGTGATAAACTAAATGAAAAATATTAATTAAATACAACAATTGGTTAAATTTAAATTGAAGTGGACAAAGTAATGGTAAAATATAATTACTCTGATATTGTTGCATCAACAAAATTGGTACAACATGGGGATGTAAATTGTATAATAGATGGATTTCCTTATGTATAAATATATATTCCTGATTAATCAGATGGCGTGAAAACGCTATAAAGTAAGTACAACTGTTAAAATCCTGACCAGATAAACGTACTTGGTATTCCGTTCCCGTTTCAATAATTATGCACTGTTGTCTATCTAATTGAATTTTTAATTCATGTTCATCGAGTATGTTTTCATTATTAGGTAGGGAGAGAAAAATTTGACTTGTCGTCATGGTGATAATAAAAATAAGCATTTCCTTTGGTAGATTGCCATCTTCTAAATCGCAAAATGGTCCACTACTCACAACGTCACAAGAATTGATTTTTGTTTCTATTAAATACTGATTCTGTAATAATTGTACAATAGACTCACTTGTGACTGGTAGTTTATGTTCTAAATTTGTCACTTGATCTGTATCTATTGGTATTGCATAAACTGCTAATCCATTACCATTACAATCAAACAAATGTAATTGTTGATCTGTGATGCGGAATGTACGAGGTAATTGTTTAAAAAATATATTAAAATTTTTGTAAAAAGATTTTTGAAATTCTTTACACTGGACATTGCCCTTACTCAAGCATCGTTTATTTGGGTCACCATTCTTGCTTTTATTGACGTCATAGAAGGCATCATGCAGGTTGTGTTCTTTACTTTTACTGCGATAATAGCAGAAGACAAAATCACTTTTCAGAAATTGAACTTGATTTCCAATAATTACAAAATTCTTAAATATTGATTGTGTAGACCTTAGTAAAAGATTATCGATACAATTTGTCCTATCAGCAGGAACATAATCATTGATCATATTAACGAAACTTAAGTTTGGTTGATCAATTTGAATTTTAATTACATTATTTAAATTATTATTAAAATCACCATAAAGAAAATTGTTATTATTCTTCAAAAATTCAGTACTATAAATCTGTAAATTTCCAATTGTTTCATCTGTCCCACCCGCTGTCAAACTTGATACTCTATTACTGGTTATCGACTCTGGATTATTATTTGTTGGGCAATATTGATCGATGCAATCAAGAATTTGAGACAAGGTTGCATCATCTAAAGTACTTTCTTTAATGTTCGTTGTAGTTTTAATATTCGATTTTTCATTTAAAATTGCATTAAATTCCTCCAGCTCTCGAAGTTGTTCTTGCTGTTCTGTAATCATTATTAAATGTTGGCAAAATTCTATAAAAAATTGTAATTGAATGCAAGAGTGTAAATAAAAGTAGACAGATAATTATATAAATTGATATGACAATAGATGAGTAAAGACTAAAATTCCAATTCCTACAAATCAAAAAGCATATTGGGAATGTGAAAGATATACACTACCGTCGGAAATTGTCGGTACGGCTGATGTGCGAGGAGTCGAAATTCGGTGCGGACTTTAAAGCAAGATATTTTAAGTTAGAAAAAAGTTAGAGATTTCTAACTTAGATGGTTGGAAATCTGATAAAATTCTGCTTCTGAATGTATATCAAGAATATTTTTTTCTTTTTTTTTATTTACAACACCGAAAAGATTTCAAGTAAAAATTATGCAATTTTCGTACTAATGTTTTTGACTTGCGGCATAATCTAGAATAATGTATGGAAAAATTTGACAATTTGACAACATAATCTTCAAGATCTCAGCTTTAATTTGCATTTTTGAAACTTAAAAAATGTTTTGTGGTTCCTGAAATATGTTAAAAAAGGTCCGAGCATGTTTTTCTACAACTCGGCCGTCGATCATCACTTTTTGCCACCTCGCTGCTGGCTTGTAGAAAAACATGCTTGAACATTTTTTAACATATTTCAGGGTCTACAAAACATTTTTTGAGTTTCAAAAAAGCAAATTAAAGCTAAGAACTTAAAGATTGTCCGCACCGAATTTCCACACCTCGCACGTCAGCCGTACCGACAATTTCCAACGGTAGTGTAAGTATCTTAATATTATAATAATATAATATAAGTATCTCTAATATGAAAAGTACGAGAGGGAAAACAAAGTTTTGAAGTACCTGCAGACTTTAGCTTATACTATTGTTTTATAATAAAATAACTTGGATTTTTGTAATTATTAATTTTCGGAAAAATTATTTCGTAAATTTAGATTCAAAAATTTTTCTTTCAGAAAATTTATTTCGGAAAAATGACCGGGAACGGTGCGGCAGCAGATATTATTATTAATTTTTGGGGAAAGTGTTTGGAAATTATCAGAATATATACTCTTAAATATGTGTATAAAGTAACCTCATAATAGCAATAAATTATATAAATTCTTTATGTGTTAAAAAAATTCATTAAAAACACTGCAAAAATTCCGTCCTACACCTATTTCTCCCCTTAATTTAAAAATATTATTATGCACACTCAGTCGAAAAGCAGAAATTCCCTGGTGCGGTAATACGGCCTTCAGGCGATTGTTATTAAGGTTTTAAATGCTTCATGATAACTTTTTGTATATTAGACCTAAGACCTTAAATATATATGTTTGCTGGCTTCTTAACAGGAAGCTTTTCTTAATACTTGCTAAATATTTAGTGAATAACTTCTCGTAATATATCTGACAGTTTGCTAGTCTAATGCTCTTTAAATACCTACTTGAAGTTATAAGAAACCAATTTTATTCGCTTTTTACAAGTTGCTTAAGAATACGTATTATAATTTACATTTTCTGGGAACTATATGTATCTATTTAAAATAATATATTTGAATATAAATTAAACTTTAATCTATAAGATTAATTTCAATATCTAATATCTAACACATCTCTAATGGTTATCGCAATACTTTAAAACAACTTTTTCTTCAGCTTATGGGGTTAGTACCACATCTCAGTGACTTTTCTTAAACATTTTTTATTTATTACAAAATATATTTTATTTACTTCAAACTTTTTATACCTAAAAGAAGGGGTTTTAAACTATTAAAAAAAATTTATTTCTTATTTATTAAGGATTATCTTGCTGTCATGGCCGCCTGAAAATACCCCTACTTGTGATTGTCGGATACAATATCTCCAATTCAGGTTATCGAAAAATAAAATTTTTTGATATTTTCTTAAAAAGTAAGCTCGTCGCTATCGTCGGAAATATAATCAACAATTTCGATGAAAAAAAAACAAAATGTCGGACTTTTTATTATTGACCTTGTTTTTTCAACTTAAATTGTTGTAAAAAAAGTCAAAAAACGTCGTTTTGAGAAAAAGCGAATTTACAAAAACATGTCCTTTTTCAAGAAAATACCCCCTTACGCGTCAGGTTACATTATATACATGTATATATGCTTTTATATACATATTTATATACATATATGTGTACTTTGATAAATATTTATATAGGTACACGGAAAGAAATCTTGTTAGAATATTTAATATTTTGACACTTATATTTAGTATATTAAGTTACAATTGCGGAAGATTTTGCAGATTTTGAGGTGTTTATAGATTTCATTACTATTTTTTAAGAATGCCTAAAATAAAAATAATAAAGTTTAATATATTTAGAAACAAAAATTAGAATAGTTTTTGCGAAATTCATAATTATATTATGAAAACTCCAAATGTTAAATTCTAATACGCCCTGTAATAAGTATTGGAATAAAATATTTCATTTTCTGTATTCAGAATTCCGTTAAGAGGTATAATCATTTTACATTTTGATATAGTTGATAAGAAAGTGGATTGGTGTTAAATCCTCATATTTACATATAATACTAATAGAAACTTTTTCTTACAAAAAATGATAGAAAAATATCAAAAATCACCGAAGTTTGACGAAGTTAAGCGAGTGAGTCCGATCGGGTTTGACCGATCACTAACGAGTAGTCACGAAAAAAAAATGTCAGAGAAAAGTCAGGGAATTTTTTTTTTTAAGCCTTGCTGGACATCCTGATTTTAAAATAATTTTTAATACTGCAGTATGAATTAAAAGTAATTTTAATTAATATTTAATAATAAAATATTTCATTTGTTTGCTCATAATTTTTATATAATTTTTATTTCTGAAAAAGTTTTGATAAATAATTGTTTTAAATTATTCTATATTTCTTTATCTAAATATAATTATAGAATATTTGTTATAAGTTTGCTTCTATAATTAAATTAAATGATTTTATGATAAAAATTGTTCTTTGAAAGGTAATAAAATATTTTATTATTTCTTAATAAATAATTATTTTTATTTTTAAATATTTAACAATGTAATATTAAGTTTCTCCAGAGTGCAGAAAAATCTGTCTATTTAGTATATAAAAAGTTCAGAATTTCTCATTTCAGCGTGAATTATGTATCTATATGTGTTGCGTTATTCTGCGTTTATGCATGCGTATTGTAGTTAGGATGTGTTAGGAATGATTTTAAGCCAATCAAAGCGTACCAGTTATGTGTATGTATTAAGAAAGACTCCCACTACCCTCGAATAGAAAAGGAGAGAAAATCTTAGAAAAGAGCCATTAGTGGTTCCGACGTTCTTCTTTTTTTCCCGGCTCCTGCTTTTTCGTATAGTTTTAGCAAATATTGAAACGTGCTTTATTTTATAACACCACTCCTACTTTTTCGTATAGTTTTAGCAAATTACGAAATGTTGGTTCTGATTTTTCGTATAAATTTAGTAAATAACAAACTGCTAGACTGTTTACTTCCTATACTGTTTTTTCCTATAGTTTTTTCAATATTCGAAAATTGTAGATTTGAATTAAGAAATAATAATATCAGTTTTCGTAAAATGTTTCCAGTTAAAGGAATTCGTAAAACTATACCAACTTTTACTATCAAACCAGAATGTTTCGCAATTGAAAAACAAAAATATCAAAATTTCTATTCAGATTTATTAAATATTATAACAAGATTTCTTTCCGTGTATATATATATGGGGTAAAATTCCTGTAGCGAACTAAGTAAAAAAAAAGTTGATCAAATCGAGCTGTAACTTGCACATAATTTAGCCCTAGGGGTAAGTAATTTAACCACGAAGTATTGTTAGGTTTTTTCAAAAACTGTCGGAGAGAGAGAGGGTTGAATTTTTTTGAAAAATTTAAACAGTGAATTTTTGAAGACTTGTAACTTTTAAACAGAAATAAGAACAAAAATTTGTTCTGTAGGTATGTTTTTGAAAGGATTTTTCCTGCTCTTACGAATGTTGTAAAAAAATTTCAAAAAATTCAAATTTTGACCCTTTTTTGAAAATTAAACATTTTTCGAATTTTTTTTTAAGTTCGGTCCTTTTTATTTTATTTATTTATTTTTTTTAAAGCTAAAAATGAGTATTTTCACCACAAAAAATATTGAGATATCCTTTTTTGTTATTTTTGAGATATTAATTAATCCCTTATGAAAATTCCTTATAAGAAAATAATGTTAAAGCTGAAATATTTTCAGTATAATGTTTTTTGTATAATATTTTCGCGATTATAGGTAATTTATTATAAGAAATTTATTATAAAATTTTTTTTCTTTAATAATTATAAAAATATAATTATTAGAGACTCTCTGATGAAATCATTACAATTTTATAATTATGAAAATGTAATTATATAAAATAAAATTTTTCACGTGCAAAAATTAAAATATTATAAAATTAAAATTATAAAAATTTAATTACAGAAATTAATTAATTTTGTATAGTTATCAGTAAAATACAAAATTAAATAATTTCTGTAATTAAATTTTTATAATTATTTGAGAAAAAAAATTTTATAATAAATTTCTTATAAAAAATTACCTATAATCGCAAAAATATTATACAAAAAACATTATACTGAAAACATTTCAGCTTTAAGGGGGGAACACCAGTTGTAACTCAAAAAATAATGCTTTTTACAAGAATATTTTCCAAAAGAACAATGAATCTTTTTAAAGAATACTATTTATTAGTTAAATGTACATGTAAAAAGCTGTAATTTAAAAGAAAAAAAAATTTTTTTAACAAAAACTTTTGGAGATATGAGCCATTGAAGTGGCGCCTTAAGAAAAAAGGCGAATTGCGGTGACCAGCATTCTGCAAGTATACTTCGTCTGAAATACAAAAATGAAATTGATTTACATTTATTATAAGATTATCTAGTTCGTGATCGAAGGATTTAAAAAAAAAAAATTTGACAAAATGGCGACCTGTCAAAGTCAAAAGTATGATTTTCGTTAAAAAAATACGGTCGATTTTCAGCTATATAAAAAAAAGTTTTGCATAAAAAAAATCCTTCGATCACGAACTAGACTTATATGTGTAAATGAAGCACACTAAATTTTAAATAAATCGGTTTAATGGTATTCGAGTAATCGTGGTCACCGACTTGGAAAATGTCATTTTGAGAAAAACGCATTCAAAGTTTCAACTTACTTTTTTTTGTTCAGAAGAAATTTTGTTTCCAAGTTACAAAGAGTCATCGATTCCTGGACCATATAATAACTCTTCCGCAGTGGTTGCCGTTTCTAAATCATAGGAAAAGGCCATCTGTCGTTAGGGTCAGGTATGGCTGGCCACCTTGTATGAAGCCACGGGACGCGCCGCTGCAGTGTTCTGTATATCTCATTTATTTTTCACCGGATCAACTTTGAAATTTACAGCCACATTTCTAAATATGTATACTTTAAGAAAATGCACAAAAAAAATCGATTTTTCGAAAGTTACAACTGGTGTTCCCCCTTAACATTATTTTCTTATAAGGAATTTTCATAAGGGATTAATGTTAATTAAAAATTATATATTTTATAAACGAATAAAGGTATCGTAATTCTGACGTTACTAAATGAAAGTTGACAAAATTCCGCATTCAACGAGCCCTATATGAAGTTCTTTGGGTTAGTGGATTGTTAATAAACAATTGGCTAACATGTCAATTGTTTATAAAAAATCCTCTAAACCAATATAGTCCACATAGGGCTCGTTGGATGCGGACTTACGTCAGCTTTTTAGCATTTTTTATTAACTTTAATAGATAATTAATTAACTAAAAATTGTAAATATTATGTAAGTAAACAAAAAAAAATTGACATATATGTTTTATAAATTTTTTTTGTGCTCTTGCGATTAGTGAAAAAAAATTCAAAATTTGACCCTTTTTTCAGAAAACGAAAAATTTTTTTGACTTTTTTTTCAGTTCCGTCTTTTTTTTAAATATATTTTTATTGTTTTTGAAAGTTAAAAATGTGCATTTTTACCTCAAAAAATATTGAGATGTCCTTTTTTGTTATTTTCGAGATATTAGTTAATTAATTAAATAATGTCAATAAAAATTTATATATTTTAGAAACGAATAAAGGTATCGTAATTCTGACGTTACTTAATAAAAGTAATAAATATATAACAAAAAAGGACATCTCAATATTTTTTGTGGTGAAAATACACATTTTTAGCTTTAAAAAAAAAAATAATAAAATAAAAAGGACCGAACTTAAAAAAAAAATTCGAAAAAATGCTTAATTTTCAAAAAAGAGTCAAAATTTGAATTTTTTGAAATTTTTTTACACAATTCGAAAGAGCAGGAAAAAACCTTTCAAAAACATACAGAACAAATTTTTGTTCTTATTTCTGTTTAAAAGTTACAAGTCTTCAAAAATTCACTGTTTAAATTTTTCAAAAAAATTCAACCCCCTCCCTCTTCGACAGTTTTAGAATAAACCTAACAATACTTCGTGGTTAAATTACTCACCCCTAGGGCTAAACTAAGTGCAAGTCACAGCCCGATCCGATCAACTTTTTTTCACTTAGTTTGCTACAGGAATTTTACCTCAGGTATATATTTATAAAAGTATACATTGTACTAGCGAAAATTACGCTTCGTGGGCGCGTGACTTTTACATTGTACCCCGTTTTTTGATATGTTACCGAAGTTTCTAAGCAAAATAATAGTTTTTATAGCATTTCTACATATAACTACAAGAATATGCAGTTTTTAGAAAATCGATTTTTCTGAAAAAAGATGTGGTAGTAACCCCTTTAAGAAAGGGCACGATTTTCAACTGGGGTATTTTTAAAAGAGTTCGGTATCAAAGTAAAGCATCTAGTTATTTATATTTAAATATTTCCTTTAAATTATAAAATAATGACATTTTTAAGTATTTAATTGTGAATTAATTAAAAACTATAAGTGAGAGAGTATTTTTAAAAAAAAATTTCTATTTTTTCTTATTTAAGCTAAAATGTTGTACTAACCTGAAAATAAACCAAAATAATTACTATTAGTAGATTGCGGCGGTGTAAACTCTTGAACTTCATGATACGTAGGTTCATAAGTTATTAAACTTGTTAAATAACAATCCATTGTGTGGAGTTTCTGAGTACTCTTTCTAAAATTTTATACGTGCAGAAGACTGGTTAATAATAAATCATGTGATTCATAGTCTGTTACATAAGAAGTCAGTAATAAAATAATAATTCAAGTTTCCTTGGTATGCATTTTGCTTTCACTTTTTCTGGTTTAGAAAATGATAGTGAGATTATGTACCTTACATATAAATATGAATACAAATGAATGTTAAAAAAATATTTGTAATTTCTATACAAACGATAATATACGATATAACATCCCCAAAAATTGTAAAGGGCAGTTTCCACTCCTAATCCTCTGCCTGCTCTGGGTTATCCCACTCCAGCGCTATAAAATATATTTCCCATATTCCTCACTAGGCGACCGAATTGTCGGTAACGGTCAACTGGACAGGCAGAGGGTAAATCAGCTTTTGAGGAAATGAAAAATAATAGAGGTATCAAATTATTTCCAACGATCTGCGTTTAGTCATATTTTGCGACCTAAAATACCATTATAATATAATAAGATTAATAAAAATTAAAAATTTTTTTAAATTCCTTTCGGACATATTGGATCCCCAAATTTGAATGTTTGAAAACTGACATCAGATTCGTAATCGGCAACTAAAAAACCCCCAGATACACTATGGGACATTAATTTAAAAAAACTTTCGCAAAATAATGTCAATCATTCCCCAACAGCACCGAAACTTTCCTAAATACGCCATAAAGATTTATTTGAAATGTTTAAAATATTTAATTGCAATATTTAGTGAAAATTGTCTAAAGATTTAAATGTCCCACTTGAATAAATGTTTAGCGCAAAACTTTCCTGAACATTTAAACGAAATTTTCTCATAATTACACAGGCACACAAAAAAAAAGTTGTCCGTTTCTTAAACTACCCAGACAGCACCGTTTTTCGCAGGGAGTTCGCGGGGAGTTCCCCGTGTTAAGTTCGGAAACTAAGTTGGGGAGCTTCAGGGGAAGTTCAGGCGAGCTCTATATGTCCTCGGTTTTATAACTCGCGGTGCGAAGTTCAGGATAGTTATCCGATTAAGTTTGCCGAAAAATTGTGGATAAAAGTTTAGGAAATATTAAATTTTGAGTTTTACAGAAATTTGCTTTGTGAATTTCTTTAAAACTATCTCCAGAAAGTACTCTAAATAAGATATATAGGCAAATTTCCTGTAAAATTAAAATACAAGTTTTCAGTAAATTTTATAAGGTAAGTTTATTATAAATGTTTTATAATATTTATTAAATAAAAGTAAAATTAAAAAAATTTATTTTTCCCTTATTGCGCTTTCTTTTGTTTTTCCCCAACATTAACGGCGCAATTTTCGGAAATGAATTTGGAGGAGCTGGGGATTGAACCCGGACGCGCAACACAACAGCCAAGAACCCTAACCACTAACACTAATTTAATAATAGAATTTAAAAATATTTCGTTGAAAACATTTTTAAATTTTCCCGCCATTCGTGTCAACTGATGACGACAAGGCTTGTAGCTTATAAAGACCCGAAAGTTACCCACCTTCAGGTTGTTGGTTAGGTTAGTGGTTAGGTTTCTTGGCTGTTGTGTTGCGCGTCCGGGTTCAATCCCCAGATCCTCCAAATTTATTTCCGAAAATTGCGCCGTTAATGTTGGGGAAAAATAAAAGAAAGCGCAATAAGGGAAAAATAAATTTTTTTAATTTTACTTTTATTTAATAAATATTATAAAACATTTATAATAAACTTACCTTATAAAATTCACTGAAAACTTGTATTTTAATTTTACAGGGAATTTGCCTATATATCTTATTTAGAGTACTTTCCGGAGATAGTTTTAAAGAAATTCACAAAGCAAATTTCTGTAAAACTCAAAATTTAATATTTCCTAAACTTTTATCCACAATTTTTCGGCAAACTTAATCGGATAACTATCCTGAACTTCGCACCGCGAGTTATAAAACCGAGGACATATAGAGCTCGCCTGAATTTCCCCTGAAGCTCCCCAACTTAGTTTCCGAACTTAACACGGGGAACTCCCCGCGAACTCCCTGCGAAAAACGGTGCTGTCTGGGTAGACATATATTTCCTCTAGTATTTTGGCCCGCTGAAACCGAATCTGAGCTCAGAATTGCTCCATCACCCTCAGTTTTTTTTAAATCGATAAAAACCACCCTTAAACGGACAAATTCACACTTCGGAGATAAAAAATAAATCAACTTATTTTTTAAAAAAACCGAATTTTACATCTACGAAACTTTGCTCCATTAACTCAAAAACAAAGTCAGCATTGATCCAGCAACCCCTGAATTTTTGTAATCGAAAAAACTACCCCTAATCTGAAGAATCAAATTCAGGAGGTAAAACAATAAAATAACTAATTAAAAAATTGTATAACCAGGTATTTTTACTCCAGCAAAGCAGAAACAAAGCCAGAAATGCTCCCTCACCCTCTAAATTTTTTTTACATCGAAAAACCACCCCTAAATAGAAAAATTCAAATTTAAGAAGTAAAAAAATATTAAATTACCGGCTTTTTTTAAAAACAGAATCTTACATGTATGTAGTTTTGCTCTCCTTACTCAAAAAAATAAAGGCAGCATTGATCCATCACCCTCTGAATTTTTTTAAATCGAAAAAACTACCCCTAATCTAAAGAATCAAATTCAGGCGGTAAAAGAATAAAATAACTGATTAAAAAATTTTATAACCAGGTATTTTTACTCCAGCAAGGCAGAAACAAAGCCAGAATAGCTCCCTCATTCTCTAAAATTTTTTTAAATCGAAAAAACAACCAAAGAATCAAACTTAGGAGGTAATACAATATAATTATATTGTATTACCTCCTAAGTTTGATTCTTCAGATTAAGGGTAGTTTTTTCGATTAAAAAAATTCAGAGGGTGATGGAACAATGCTGGCTTTATTTTTTTGAGTTAGAAGAGCAAAACTACATACATGTAAGGTTCTGTTTTTAAAAAAACCAGTAATTTAATATTTTTTACCTATTAAATTTGAATTTTTCTATTTAAGGGTGGATTTTTCGATGTAAAAAAAATTTAGAGGGTGAGGGAGCATTTCTGGCTTTGTTTCTGCTTTGCTGGAGTAAAAATACCTGGTTATAAAATTTTTTAATCAGTTATTTTATTGTTTTACCTCCTGAATTTGATTCTTCAGATTAGGGGTAGTTTTTTCGATTTAAAAAAATTCAGGGGGTGCTGGATCAATGCTGGCTTTGTTTTTGAATTAGTGGAGCAAAGTTTCGTAGATGTAAAATTCAGTTTTTTAAATAAATAAGTTGATTTAATTTTTATCTCCGAAGTGTGAATTTGCTTGTTTAAGGGTGGTTTTGGTCGATTTAAAAAAAACTGAGGGTGATGGAGCAATTCTGAGCTTAGATTCGGTTTCAGCGGGCCAAAATACTATAGGAAATATATGTCTAGTTCAAGAAACAGACAACTTTTTTTTTGTGTGCCTGTGTTATAATTATAATTAGGCGAAAATTTCATTTAAATGTTCAGGAAAGTTTCACACTAAACATTTATTTAATCAGGAGTGGGATTACAAATAGCGATAGCGCTATGAAGATTTCGCTACGTAGCGATTCAAAGCTACATTCACTTTAAAAAATTTTCTTGCTATCGGGTGACTAAAAAAAATTCTATCATTTTGATGGATTTAGATTGGTACAATTGTTTTTCTGTGTATTTCTTTTTTTCATATTTGCTTTATTTTATAATTTAACAATTTTTTTAGAATCAAGAATGTGTCAAATTCATAAGGATTTTCTACGATGAAGAAATGAAGCAATTAAAAGAAATATCTAAAAGCCTGACAAATTTTTCAAGTGTAACACTTCAAATCTCAAAAGTTATAAAAAAAGCAATTTGAGGCAACGATAATTATTAATATTATTATTTTCACACTTTTATTTCTAAATTTTAACCTTACATTTTTTTATAATTAATAATTATAAACAAATAAAACATAATAATAATAAAGAAATAAAGAAAACATTTATTTTACAAATTTCTATTCTTACAAAAAATCAAGAAAATAATTCAACTTTATCCAATAATAATAAACTATTTACTTTTCTTTTTTATATTAATAATTAAATATTTATTGCATTTATATTTATTATCTTTTTCATAGGATTTAAAGTTTCTATTAGACATTGTCTAAAATGGGAAAAAAAAATTAATTAAAAAAATTTTGAAGATATAACCTCGGAAATAGAATTTTTGTTCTTACGCAAGGTTTCACTAAAAAAATGTATAGGGCATTTTGTGTAAGTTAAAGAGTTTTTCAAGAAATGAAAATTTAAATCAATTTAATTAAAAAATTTATCAATTTTTAAATTTAGGCTTGTAATAATATCCTAATTTAAAACCTCATGCAATTATTATTTTTAATTCTTGCAATAAGATTAATTTTCTTAATTTTTATTTATTAAATTAAATTAAAAAAATTTATTTCCTTTATAAATTATTTTTAAATTAAATTAAAGTATAATTTATTTCGTCACTATATAGTTAATTATTTTATTTGAAACTAACAGTTGGCAAACATGAAGTTAGAGAATTGATTCCACCTTCATGTTGTATTTGTTTGCTACGTAGATAAAATATTTTAGGAAATTGACATGAATTCTATGTCAATGTCCTTATCTAGAGGGGTTATGTTTATATTGTCTTCTAAATTACCATCTTGTAGTTTAAGTTTTAAAGAAACTGTCAACGGTATTTTATTTTGGTCATGATTTGGAACAAATTTCACCAAAAATATGTAAGTTTTCAATTCTAAATAACAAAAAGCGCTACATAGCGACTAGCGCTAATAGTAATCCCACTGCAGGACATTTAAATCAGATCGGAAAAAACCTCAGCTTTCGTTTGCAATTATTTATTTTAAAAAAACGCATCGATGTTAGTGAAAATAGCAAATTTATATTTAATTATAGAAAATCAAGGTCAAAATTCAAAAATTTTAAAAAACAAAATTCACCATTCTAAAGAGCATGAAAAAACCTTGAAAACACATACCTGCCAAAATTTTTTTTATTGCATTTATAGACAGAAAAAATCTCCCTCAAAATTTCAAAAAAGTCAAAAAAATTTTTGGGGATATTTTACTATTAGGTAGGATTTGTTTTCATGCCTGGAATACAATTTTGACAAGAATTAATTAAAATTTCTATATAAGAAAAAGTTATTTCAAAAAATACAAAAAACAATTTTTTCACAAAATCAAAAAAAAAAAATTTAATCTATAGATTTCTGTAAAATATGAATTTTATATAGATTAATCGATATAGCAGGAACCGGTAATAATTTTTTATCATTCCTGAATTTAAATTGAAGGTGAATTTTAATCGGTGATTTGGTGTTTAAGCGTATAACGCCTTCTCATTTCAAAATTGCTAAAACATAAAATTAAATTTCTATGACTACGCATACTTTTGTGGTTTTTGATAAATGTGGGTACCCGGATAAAAAAGGCCTTCGAATAAGATAATAAATTGTAGATGAATATTTTAAAAAAATAATTTAACTTGTATAAAATTTAAGAAATGTCATGATAATCCATTAACGCCGGAATGTACAAACATTTTACTTTGAGCCCATTATTTAAAATATGTTGGAATTAAAATTTTAAATCTCCAAACTAAAACTAGTTACTTAGGGGTTTATAGGGTCGTTAATTTCAAATATTTGTATGTGTATCAATGTTCAAGTTAAATATGTTACAAAATGTTTGTACCTTTAGAAGTGGCGTGAATATGATCGTTATTTAACATTTCTTTCTGTCAGCTCCTATAGAAAATTGACTAAGAATTCCATTTACTTTAAAAATTATTTTACTAGACTTGATTTACTTGTTCACTTCAGAAAAGTAACAATTTTACATATAGAAGAAAAATAATTTAGAGAGAAAACTTACAGGATTTAATCACAATTAAACAAAATTTAAGAATTTTAATGGCTAAAGAACTTATTGTTAAAGGGTTATATACATTCAGACGGTCAAAAAAATACAGTTTTTCGGTATTTTTTTTCAAAGGAATATTTATTTATTAAACCGGAAGTTTTTCTATATTGTTTTTTATGTTTTTAAGTTTAAAAAAATATATTTAATGTGTAAAAATATTATTCTTTTTGGCCTCTATATCCAATCTCCCAAAGGTCCTCGAAAAAAAAGTGGTCCGCGGTGAACATAATAGCAATTAACAGAATCATCTGAAATCAAAAAGTCAAAAAGATTCTGTTATTGTATTAAAAAATGTAGTCCTTAATCAAAGGAATTAAAAAAATATCACTTTTTGACAAAATGGCAGCTTCTAGAAAAAAAAGATTCATTTTCATGGAAAAAAAATCGACTTCAAGCGTTGATTAAAATTATAATTTTAATTTTATTTAAAAGATCATCGATTAAGGACAGCAAAAAAGTAGTTATTTAGCTTGTGTGAAAATTAGAGCTAAATCGGTTTAGTGGTTTTCGAGAAATCGTGTTCACCGATTTGAAAAACATAGTTTTGAGAAAAAGCGATTTTAAGTTTCACAAACAGTTTACATTGAGTTAAAATTTTTTTTTCATACTTACATTGAATCGTCTATTCCAGGACCATATAATGTATCTTCCATTCCAATTGCATACTCAGGTATACGAAAATTATATATATATATATAATACTAGGGGGGCTCCGCCCCCCCTGCGCGCTTCGAGCGCCAATCCCCTGTTTTAATCATTTCTTTTTAAATTTTCCGTTGATCTTATTTTCCAAATGAACCACCTATTTCAAAGAATTATTATTACAAATTCATTGAAATCTGAATAAATATTATTAAAATTATTAAATTTTAATTAATAAATTTATTAAATTAATAATAAATAAATAATTAAATAAATTAAAATCGACATTAAGAAATTATTTTTAAAAATAATTTCAATGAAATTGCCTAAAAACCAATAAATTATTAAAAAGTCTTGAAACGAACATAACCTTTAAATTCAAGTCATTTTTGGCGGGAACTCCACCTCCACTTGCGGCTATATTGAAAGTCTTGAAATTTTCATAACCTCAAAATTTATGTCATTCTTGGCGGGAAATACGGTGACAGATGAGGGAAGGGGGAAGGACTTACTGCTTTATTCAGAGTCTTAAAGCAAACATAACCTCAAAATTTAGGTCATTTTTGGCGGAGGAGGGGAAATGAGAGGAGGGAGGGGGGACTTGCGGCTATATTCAGAGCCTTGAAACGAACATAACCTCAAAATTTATGTCATTTCAAGCGGGGGAGGGGAGGGGACTTGCGGCTATATTCAGAGTCTAGAAACGAACATAACCTCAAAATTTAGGAGGGGGACTCCCCCCTCCCGGGTCAAAATTTCTGAAACAGCGGCGGCGGCGGCGAAATGGTTTTATAATATAGAAAGATATAATATATATTTAATATATTATATATATAATATATAATATATATTATATGTATACGGCGCGCCTTTCTAGTTTTGTCTGTAACTTCGAAAATATTTCTCGAATGTTAATAAAAATATTTTCACAGCAGACAAATATATATACTTTAAGAAAATACAGCAAAAAAAATCGATTTTTTGAAAATCGTGACTGTATATAACCCTTTAAAATTCGAAAAAACTTCTAACTTGAATTTTGAAAATCTAACCTCATATTCAAAATTAACGACCGTGAAAACTCTCGAGTGACTAGTTTTAAACAAGTTAGGAGTGATTTAAATTTTTAGTTCCACTATAGAGGAAAAATTCTTTAAAAAAATGAAGTTTATTGGATTGGGTTAACATTTTCAGAAATTGTTATCTGATTAGATTAGACTTCGTAGAATTTTATCTCTACAGTGGAATTAAAAAAAACTCCTAATTTATCTGAAACTAGTTACTCGGGGTCCATGTTGGATCCGCTATTTTAAATTTTAAAAAAATAATCCTCATTATTAATGAGCAACCCAAAAAACTCCCGAGTAACTATTTTCAATCGAATAGCGTTCGACTTTCAAAATGTCTGTTGTCATATTGGTTCCCCCATTTTGAATTTCAAAAAACTAACACCGAATTCGTAATCAGCGACTCCAAAAATCTCCGAGTAATAAGTTTCAAGCGAATGTAATCACTGATTTCGTCCACTTAGTTATGAATTGTTTAAAAATATTGACACTGGCCGACATTTTCAATATTATTTTTTTTTTATAGTCTTTTTTATAGCTGGAACATTTTTGACGCGATAATTATAAAATTTAGAGATATGCTGATAGGATAAGCCGTGAAAAATTTAAAAAACAACAAAAATTCTAAAAATGTCGTGTTTTTTAAAAGTATTAACAAAGTTATATCCAGTGAAGAGATACTTGAGAACATGGAAATCATGGATCACAGCAGAAAAGACTACAAAATTGTGAACGCTTTGCAATTCAACCGCAAAAAGATCGTTGATAACAAACTAACCTACAAACCGTACATACCGGACCCTCGCATGTGTCTGCCTTTTGGTCACATTGCCAAAAATTGTAGATCAAAAACTAGATGTCACCAATAAGGCATTTTAAGTGTAACGTCCTGAGTTAAAAAATTGATTTCTCGAAAAAAGTGAAACTTCAGGAAATTGTTGTCCTACCTGATAGTAAAATATCCCCAAAAAAAATTTTTGACTTTTTTGAAATTTTGGGGGAGATAGAGGGGGTAAATTTTATCAGTTTTCCATGACACCGCCTACTATTTGAATTTTTTCTGTCTATAAATGCAATAAAAAAAAAGTTTGGCAGGTATGTTTTTTGAAGAATCAATAAGATTACTGGCTTCATCTGAAATTAAATCTCCTATAGAAAAATGAACATCTATTTTTAAATTGAGTCCTGGATTTAAAAATTTGTTTATAATTGTCCAATTTGTCTTCTCTATATTTGGTTCAAACGCTGATGCTAAACGAATTTTTTCAAAGTGTTCTGCTTCTTGAACAAACACTCGCAATCGTTTAACAGTAGATCACATAAAAGCAGAAGTGCAAATAAAAGTTAATTATTCTGAAGATTGCCAAGAATTCTACAAGAAGGTTCTTAAGAATAGAACGTTCTTAAGAATACAAGCTGCTAAATCAGAAAAAATACTCTTTTAAAATGACATACAAATTTGTGAGTTATTACAATTTACATAGATATTGTTGTTTTGTTAAAAATAGTCTGTGTATTACGTTGTGATATGTACACTGAAAAAAAATAGTATTGAATCAAGAAACTTTTACTTGCTTCAAGTAAACCGTGGAATTGAATAGGGACAAGTCAATTACGGCATTGGTTCAAGTAAACGATTGTCTTGAGATAGTATATTTGGGACGAGAGCATATATTCTTGATCCAAGAAAATATGGAATTCGAGCAATATATTAATCAACTTGTAACAAATGTAAAATACATTAAAGGAAGAAAATATTTTCTTGTTCTGAGAATATATGTAGTCAAATCAATTGTTTCATTTGATTCATTCAAATCTTTGCAATATTGGATCAAGTAAGACAAGATTTAAATCAAAATACTATTTTTATAGTGAGGAGACCATATGTTCTTGGTCCAAGAAAATATGGAATTCGTCTAAGAAGTTTATTGACTTCTAAGAAATGTAAAATATATTAAGTCAAGATCATATATATATTAACTCAAGAAAATATTTTCTTGACTTGAGAAAACTTATGGAGTTGAACCAAAAAAATATTTTTCCAATACAAGTAAATATTTACTTGAATTTACCCCCCCCCCCTCCTACACTCCTTCCTTATCCCACCATGTCTAATTCTTAAGTCAAACATTTTTATTTATTATTAACATTCATATTTTTTATTATTTATTTAAATAATGTTTATTTTACATACACATTTATATTTAATTAATACTTAACACAACTAAAACAAGTATACCTTGAATGAAAATTTTTCTCGGTCCGAGGAACTGAACCCGAGTTGCGCGCTCCAAAGGCAGTAACGTAGACCACTATGCCATCCTGACTCAATTGATGGTTTTCAAAAACTCCTATTTAAGTTTCACATCAATTTGGAGAGAAATATTTTCTTGGATCAAGAATACGGGATTTGTATTAAGTAAAAAATTAATTCAAAGCAAATGCATAAAACTATTTGATTCAAGAAATGAAAATTCTTCAGACAATATTTTATTATTTTGCTTAATAACCTAATATTCTTGATTGAATACTTTTTGGTACTTCGGGAAAATAAAATATTGGGTTGCGATAATAACATATTTACTTCTGCTAAATTCTTAATTCAAGAACTATGCGTTAATCAAGTTAATTAATTAAATAAAAAATATTTTCAAGGAAACAAAAAAATAATTTCCTTCAAGATTATATCACTATTTCAACTGAAAAAATAAATTCTTTCATTTAAGATAATATAATATTACCGTAAAATGGGGTAAAGTCGGCGTTTGCGGGTAAAGTCGGCCGGCCCTTTAAACACTTAAATATTGTATTTCATTTATTAATTTACATTAATTCTAACTACATTTTTAATAAAACTCGGATTTCTTCTGGAAAAAAGTAATAGTTAAAGTTTAAAATGATTTAAAGCGCCGGCCGACTTTACCCCCAAACGCCGACTTTACCCCATTTTACGGTATTTCTAGAAATTGAATTAATGCTTAAAGTATATTAAACACTTGGATTGATTAATGTTTAATTTAATTTAATTCTTTGTCACTCACTACAAAAACACTTGAAATGAAATTTATCTGCATAAAACTGAAAACGATTATAAATTATTACGCCGTGAACATGCTGCAACATGAGGCACACGCAGCTGTTTGTGACTTTACGTAGCTGATGCGCGCGCAGTGAACGCTCGTAGTAAATCAGCGTACTTAAGTTTGGAAAAAATATTTCTTTGATTCAAAGAAATTTTTCTTTAGATTAAATATGTCAGTTAAAAAAATTTCTTTAGTTCAAAACGTTCCAAAATCATTTTTTCTTAAAATCAATTAAATTTTTCTATTAAATAAATTTTATTTTTGAAGTGATTTTATAAAATGATTTCTTTGATTCAATCAAATCATTTTTATGTGTGTAGATAATCGTATTTTTCAATAATGAGTATTCTTAATCAAATAGCGTTACTTTTCAGATACACAAAAAAATATTTTTCCTATTCTAATAACAATATTTTCTTTATATATGTACGTGTACTTACTGAACAACTCGAATAAATAAAATGGGGAATCAAACTTATAATATGTATACAAGTTTATATTATTGCTTCAGGAAAATTGCTTGATTGCATCACTTAATTCGACCGAGAAAATAAATTATTTCAATTAAGGGAATATAATATTTATTCAAGAAATTCAATGTTTTTGAAACATGATAATATAGAAATGCACTAAGAACAATGAAAATTCAATTTAATTAACGTTTATTTCAAACAATATAATTTTTTATCAGGTTTAAACAAATATTTAATTATATTAATCTTCTTATTTTCTTGGCTCAAAACTATAAGTGTTGGATTAAGTAAAAAATGTTTTAAAGGAAACAAAAAATTGATTTGATTCAATTGTATGACTTAATTCTACTGAGAAAATTAATTATTTCAATTAAGAGAATTTAATATTCTTTTAAGAAATTCCATGTTTTTGAAACACGATTATATAGAAATGCACTAAGTAGATAGAATATTTAGTTTAATTCGTGTTTATTTCAAGCAATATAACTTTTTATATAATTTAAACAAATATTTAGTTATATTAATATTCTGATTTTCTTGTCTCAAGACTATGAGTGTTGGATTAAGTAAAAACTGTTTTTAAAGTGAACAAAAAAGTGATTTGATTCAAGAAACTAAACGACTCCACGTACTTTACTTAACATAAGAACATAATATTCTTGTCTCAATACTTTTTGGGACTTCTTGCAAGTAAAATATTTTTTTTGAAAGAATAAAATTATTTGCTTGTATGGAACTCACATTTTCTTATGTCAAGTACATTGCCCAATGCTAATAACTACTTGGCACAAGAAAATAAATTTCTTCCATTAAGATGATATTGGCTTGATTCAAGTAAAGTATCTCAAGTAAATGCATTTACTTGATTCAATGAACTTTTTTTTCAGTGTATTATAAAAAAAATTCTATAGCTTTTAATAATATATATTCTATTTATATAATTTAGGACTATATCTTAAAGAGAAAAATATTCTTTTTAATATTGTAAGGTTAATCGCAACTCTAACAGAGAACGTAGTGGTGACCTCTATTCAAAATAACAGCCGCCATTATTGTGACAGGATCAAAACAATCAATATTTTTCTGCTTCCTGGTGCTCTCGAATATTCAGGAATCTCATCCAAATATGTACACTAGGAAGTACTTCCCCTGCTGACTTCGTAACAGATGAGCGACCATGGATTTGGATATTTTCGACAATTCCTCGTGATAACATGAAATAATATTTTGAACGCGAGTATACAAATAAATAAATAAATAATTACGTATTTTGTCTAATTTATTATTTTATTTATTTTAGGAAAAAGGAAGATTCCCATTTTGATGGGGTAATTTAAAAAAAATAGCAATAGCTTATTGTGTGTGGCAAAATGCCACTTTACACTATATATCCATGCCTGCATGCACTATCCCATATAAGAAATCTCTAAACGATAAACTCTCGATCTATAGTAACGCCTATCCCATTGGTTGATTGTCGCCGTGGCGTCTATTCCATTGGTCGAATTCTTATTTGTCATCTTCGTCTCGCAAGAGCGTAAAACGGACACGATCTGTCCGCGTACAGATTTACCGACACACAGAAATAAAAGTGGTGTGTGCGTCAGTTATCTTTGTCAAGCAACGTTTTCAGTCAGTAAATGAATGAAAGCAATATATACGGTCGAATTTTCTTAAAACTTATTTTTCCAAAGAATCTTCAAGGATTGTTTCTCAGAATAAAAAAATGTTACTTTGTAGTATAAATAATTAATGAAAATTTTGAAGTTTGATTAATTTTTTATGTACAAAAATGAACATTATGTTTATTAAATTTTCTGTCATGAAGAACGTGTTGAATAATATTTTTTCTCTCATAATTTTTTTTATTTAGAAGGAAGGATAAATATTTTGTTTGTAATAATTATTTTAAAATTAAATGTACCGATTGTAATGATTAATTTTAATTATAGAAAATGAAGGTTCACTTTTAATATTTCAAGAGAATTCACATAAGTCAAATCTTCTGCAACCTTGCCTGATTGGTTATAGAATGTCAACTAATTAGATAATATTAACCGAATAAAAGGTTCACTATAAATAGAATGTCAGTTAAACGGGGCACATGAATAAGTTCTAAAATAAATTTTTTTGAATTTCCATTTGTTAGAATAAATTATTTAGATAGATTTTAAATAGATTAGATAGAATTTTCTTTTAACCGAATTTTTATTTGACCGAATTATTATTTCACAGAATTTATATTCATCCGATTTTCTATATTACAGAATTCTTATATAACCGAACATTCAACTGACAGAACTTATATTTGATCAAATTTTCATATGCTCGATTTTTTGTTAAATAGAATAGCCATTTAGACGAATTGTTATTAGACAGAATTTTAATATAAAGAATTTACTTTTATCCAAAGTTTAATTTTTTAGAATTATTATTTCACAGAATTTCTATTTCATCGTTTTTTCACAGTATAGAATTATTACTTAACCAAATATTCATTTAACAGAACTTCCATTTCATCGAATTTTTATGTGTCAGAATTTTCATCTTTTTGAATGTTCATTAAACAGAATATTCATTTAAACGAATTTTTATTAGGTAGAATTTTAATAGGAAGAATTTACTTTTAGCGGAAGTTTCATTTCTTAGAATTATAATTTAGCAGAATTTTAATTTAATCGATTTTTAGCATTGCAGAACTTTTATTTAGTCGAAATTTTATTTAAAGAATTTCTATTTGATCGAATTTGCATTTGTCCGAATTTTTATTAACTCGAATTTCCATTAAACAGAACACCTATACTTATTTAGACGAATTTTTGTAAGACATAATTTCAATTTCACCGAATTTTCATTTGTTCGAATTCTTATTTGAACGAATTGTCATTTGAAAGAATTCTTAAAACGTCGAATTTGCATTTGACCGAATTTGCAAATGGTTGAATCGTTTCTGCCGGATGCTTATTCGGACATTTGCAAATTCGACGTTTTAAGAATTTTTTCAAATGACAATACGTTCAAATAAGAATTCGAACAAATAAAAATTCTGTGAAATGGAAATTCTGTCTTACAAACATTCGTCTAAATAAATATTCTGTTTAATAGAAATTCGAGTTAATAAAAATTCGGACAAATGCAAATTCGATCAAATAGAAATTCTTTAAATAAAATTTCGACTAAATAAAAGTTCTGCAATGCTAAAAATCGATTAAATTAAAATTCTGCTAAATTATAATTCTAAGAAATGAAACTTCCGCTAAAAGTAAATTCTTCCTATTAAAATTCTACCTAATAAAAATTCATTTAAATGAATATTCTGTTTAATGAACATTCGAAAAGATGAAAATTCTGACACATAAAAATTCGATCAAATGGAAATTCTGTTAAATGAATATTTGGTTAAGTAATAATTCTATACTGTGAAGAAACGATGAAATAGAAATTCTGTGAAATAATAATTCTAAAAAATTAAACTTCGGATAAAAGTAAATTCTTTATATTAAAATTCTGTCTAATTAGAAGTCGTCTAAATGGCTATTCTATTTATCAAAAAATCGAGCATATGAAAATTCTGAGAAATGAAAATTCGATCAAATAGAAGTTCTGTCAATTGAATGTTCGGTTATATAAAAATTCTGTCATATAGAAAATCGGATGAACAGAAATTCTGTAAAATAATAATTCGGTCAAGTAAAAATTCGATTAAAAGAAAATTCTATCTAATGTAATTCTAACAAATGGGAATTCTAACAAATTAATTTTAGAACTTATTCATGCGCCCCAGTTAAACAAATTAAAGTAAACAAATTTTTTTTAATTGGAATGCTATTATTATGGGGGCCTAAAAAGTGATAAATAAAAGATAGAAGTATAACTGTTGAAAGTTGCAATAAAAGAATAAATGTTTGCCAAAATAATTAAAATTATTGCGAGTAGGTATTATTTATGCCAGATTGAATCAAAATGAATCATGACAGTTTTGAATATATTTTCGAATTGATTAAAGGTAATTCGTAAAAGCATTCAAAATTGGAATAATTTTTTCATTAAATATGGTTTAAAGAATGTTTTCAATGATTTAAAATATTTTAGACAACTTTGAATGTTTTTACGAATTACTTCTTCTTGGACCTTTAATCAATTCGACAAACTATTTAAAACTGTCATGTTTCAATTTGATTTAATCTGCCATAATGAATATTTGCAATAAATTAAAATATTTTATCGAACATTTATTCTTTTATTAAAATTTTTATAGTTCTACTTTTCTACGCCATAAAAACGCATTCTAATTAAAAAAAATTGTTTGTGATTTTAATTTTTTATTTATTACTTTTTGGTTCATAAAGAAAAGTTGTTTAGATTTGTTGGTTTTCAAAATGTGTATATTTAGGTAAATATTTTTTTAGCAAATATTCTACTTCATAAACAAAGATCTTAGGAGATTCCATGAAATATTTAGAAAATTCTATAAAGTTTCTAAAAGGTGAAATATAATTTCTAAATATTTCTTTAGGTTTCTAGAAAGTTTCATCAAGTTTCTAAAAGGATCTATGAAGATTTCAGAAGATTTCTTGAATTTTTTAGATGCTTTCCTGAATTTTCTAGATATTTTCATGAAGTTTTAAAAATTTTGATGAAGATTTCCTAGATTTTTCCATTATGTTTCCAAAAAGTTCTACGAAGTTTATACATAGAAAGTTCCATAAAGATTCTAAAAGGTTATTCATTCAGTTTCTTCAAAAGTTCTACGAACTTTCTAGGTATAAGGTTCTATGAAGTTTCAAGAAAGTACCATTACGTTCCTAGAAGGTTTTATGAAGTTTCTGAAAAGTTCCATGAAGTTTTTAGGAAGTTTCTAAAAAAGAGTAAAAAAATTAAAATGTTTATTAAAATTAGACTTCAGAAGGTTTCAGGAATGGGAGTTCCAAGAGGTTTTTAGAAGGTTCCATGAAGTTTCTAGAATGTTCCGTGAATATTTTAGAAGTTTTCATGAAGTTACTATAAAGATCCATGCACATTGTGAAAGGTTTTATGAAATTTCTAAAAGGCTTCATAAAACGTTCTAGAAAGTTTCATAAAGACTCTAAAAGGTTTCATGAATGAAAAGTTTCATTAAGTTTCTATGAAGTTCCATGAAGACATTAAAAAGTTTCATTAAGTTTCTATGAAGTTCCATGAAGACATTAAAAAGTTTCATTAAGTTTCTTTTTTAAATTCTACGACGTTTCTAGAAAATTCCACAAAAATTCTAGAAGGCTTCATGAAGTTTCTACGAAGTTTCATTAAGTTTCTAGAAAGTTTTATGAAAACTCTAAAAAGTTTCATTAAGTTTCTTGAAAATTCTAGAAAGTTTCTAGAAAGTTCAGTTAAGTTTTAAGAAAGTTTCATAAAGACTCTATATGGTTTCATGAATAGAAAGTTCCATAAAGATTCTAGATTATTTCATTAAGTTCCTAGAAAGTTCCATGAAGTTCTTAGAAAGTTCCATTAAGTTTCTAGAAACTTCCATGAAAACCCTAAAAAGTTTTATAAAGGTTTCTAGAAGGTTCCATAAAGTATCTAGATAATTCCATGAAGATAGTACAAGGTATTGTGAATATAATGTTCCACAAAGTTTTTCAAAAGTTTCAAGAAATTTCTAGAAAATTCTACGGAATTTCTATAAGTTTTTATAAATTTACTAGAACGTTCTATGAAGATTCTAAAAGTTTTCATTAAGTTTCTAGACAGTTTCATTAAGTTACTAGATGGTTCTATGTCCTTTCTCGAAAATGACAAATCAATTTCATATAAAAGCATTCTAATAAAATGTCGACTTTTAAGAGTGTTGACTTCATAAATTCCGGTCAAATAAATTATTATCGACAAAAGATTGAACTTTTGACTAATTTTCAATCATAACACATTTTGACATTTGCAATATGAATATTCTTTACTTATTTCTGGTCAAGTACGAAATATTAACTTAAAAGGCGCGCGCTTGCGCGCGCAGTCTACGTCTAGTATCTATATACATCGCTCGCTCGCGTCGAGTCATAGCATGCACGCAGAGATAAGCATATATATATATATGTGACGCGATCTGAAGAAAAGGACCATAGAAGCAAAAAATTATAGGTTACGTTTAGAAATTTTAAAGTGAAAATACACAAAGACGTTCAACTCGTAATGCAAACTAATGATATTTAGGTCTTCATTGCATCCAAAATATTCAATAAAAACTGATTTCAGTTTTACAAAAACAAAAATAAACTTTTAGTTCAAGTAAAACTATTGTAAACATAACCAATAATTTATTTGTTTCTAAGTTTTTCATGAATTTTTTTAAGACACAGGAATAAGGTAAACAAAATTTGGTTTTGAAGACTTTATTTGTTAATTTTTTAAGTTCACAAAAATATATTTATACTTTTAAAAAGTTTCAATTTGTAGCCTATAGAGGGCGCCAAAGTTGATCCCCTTTCTCTGCAGGGCAAATCGGTGGGTAAGATTCCGGTTTGACCGTTTAATATCAAACAAAAATTTAAATTTTTTGCTTAATCTGTGATAGATTAAGCTTTAGAGTACGTAGGATATTTTTAAAATATTGATTTTGTGGATTTGGTAGGTGTTAAAAAAAAATTGATTTTTAGGGCGAAATTTTTTTAAAAAATCTATTGCCAAAAAAAATAAACAATTCAATAAAATCAGCTACGTACTCTGAAGCATTAGTAAATGACGATCAAAAAAAACTTTGGCCGAAGTCAATCTGATCAAAACTGTTTGAGCTAAACTGCCAACCGTTTGGAAAAATGGCATTCCGAGAAAAACGTTTTTAAAGTTTTGATAAGCTCTCGCACCGCTCTTGGACAACTTCTACAGATTTCGATTTTGTTCACATAAAATAACTTCGAAATCACTTCTCATGATATAATTTCTATTCTACACAACATAAACTATCGTTTAAGCAAAAAAAATCAAATTTTTTAGGATCAAAAGTGTCCCTCCCCTTAAAGGGGGGGTATAGTATTTAATTTTTTTTATTTTTTTAAATAAATGTATAATATTTGAAGAATATTCTGTAAAAATTTCAAGCCGATCAGAGCACAATTAACTTTTTTTGAATAATTATTAATTATACAGTAAAAAATAAATCGATTTTTTCAGCGAAAATCGAGTTTTTGGGTTTCAAGCAGTGATGGGTTGTGACGCGTCACACGAAGTTTTGTACGTATAATACGTTTTCGACGTAATATACGTATAAAATGTATAAAACCATGTAGAAAACCACTGACATTTTGACATCTATATGATCCTCTGATTTTTGCCATAACGAATTTTTCTTATCATTCTATTTAAATTAAAGTCTTAAAATAAAATAGAAATGGTCAGAAAAAGTAAAAGAAAATCTTTTAAAGAGGGTTTGCCCTGGGAAAAAATGGAATTTGAGCGGATGAAAGAGCTAGGCACTGATAAAAATGTTACTAAATGTTTAATTTGTCAAAACATTATGAAAAACACTGGCTATAAGCGTATTATTATTGTTTGTTATTGTTTATAAAGTTTTTGTTTAAAAATTGTTTATTTTGGGAGATACCAAACGACTAGACTGACAATATAATACTTAGAATATAGGTTATGTTATTATGCACGTGGTCCGGTGTTCACTCTTATCTGTGAAACCAACTTAGAAATAAAACCGATATAAAAACATTTCAATAATTAAAAATTTTGTTTTATAATTGTTAAAATTAATAATTACCTAAATTTTGTTTATATTAACAACTTTCTCTTTCAATAGTGTAAAGTAATGAATGATGTAATTTAATGAAGAATTTAAAATTGCCGCTCTTAAATCACGTGATCAAATGTAATATACATCGTGTAGAAAACTTGGCACGTAATATACGTAGTATTATACACGTAGAAAACCACGTATTATACGTCATGTATTATACGTACCCATCACTGGTTTCAAGTGCTGCGAAAAATTAAAAAAAAACCTCGTAGTTACTTTAAAAAACATCTCTTTTAAGGATTTAGTACCACATAAATATAAATATGTATATAAAAGCATATATACTTATATTGTCGCTCTCTCTCTCTCTCTTAACTCTTTTTTACACACTTTTTCGCTCTCTAACTCTAATTCTATTTCTGTTTTTACCCAACTACAAGTCGCACCATCGTTAATTGGGAATTTTATCAGCTATCCAACCATCTAAGTTATAAGTCTCTATCTTTTTTCTAACTTAAAACATCTTGCTTTAAAGTCAGCACCAAATTTCTACTCCTCGCACATTAGCCATACCGACAATTTCCGACGGTAGTGTAGTTTAAATTAAAGTTTTGTTGTTTATTTAAAACCCTTTCGTTCACTGCTTATTAATAACATGTATTTTAAATGTTTAGTCATCATAACGATATGAAAATAAACAAAAAAGCTTAAATACTCAAAACAACCTTTAAGCTTTTATTTAATTTGTTAAATATAAAAAAATTAATACAGTTTTCTAACTCCGCCATTTTGAATTTTGAGAATCTAATATCAGATTCGTAATCAGCGACCCAAAAAACCCCTGAGTAACGAGCTTTTAGAGAATTCGATTAGTGTTTAATTTTCTTGATCGGCCATTTTGAATTTTGAAAATCTAATATCAGATTCGTAATCAGCGACCCAAAAAATCCCTGAGTAATGAACTTTCAGAGAATTCGATTAATGTTTAATTTTTTAATTTTTAATTAATTAATTAAATAATTAATCAGGGACCCCAAAAACCCCCAAATAACGAGCTTTGAGAGAATTTCATTATGTTTTAATTTTTTTTCTATTCGTTATATTTTATTTCGTATTTTGGAAATCTGATATTAAATTTGTAATTAGAGACCCCGAAAACCCCCCTAGTAACATTTTTTTTATGAATATTCAATAAGCCTTTAACATTTTTTTTATTTGTGTCCAAATGCATTATCGACGTTCAGAGGGTTAAATATTTTTCTTGTCAAAGTCTTATTAATTGTTTACTGTGCTGCCATCTAGCGTTCACCGGTGTAACCTGTAACTTGCTGTTGATAAACGTTGTCCAATACACACAAATAGTACACAATAAACACATTAATTTTCTCTATTTATTACCTTTTCAAATGCTTTAAAATAATAAATTAATCTATAGCGAATTTATCTGTAAAATTAAGAAAATAACAGCTTTATTAGTTACACAAATATTAAATATTATTTATTTTTATATTACAATTTAATAATTACTAACCCTGCTAAAAATAAAATCACAAAACGTCAAAAAATTAGTCAGGATCTCTGACATTTTGAGACTGTTTTTGTTACGATTGCAGTCACAGAACACCACAATAAGTGAGGTTTAGTCAAAGAATCGTCAATAGTAGTCAGATTTTTTATGAGGGTCGGAGACCCTTTTTTTTGCCATACCATAAATCATTAAACCCTGTGACTATTTGTGATGTTAAATGACATTTCTTTCTATAAAATAGTTTTGAAGATTCCTGACTTACTTCTCATGAATTCTGACTACAAATATTTAAAAATTAAAAAAAATCAATATTTTATCATTAAAAAAATAAATTATCGCACATCATTTTTTTATCTTTACGTTACACATACTTAATTATTATTTTTACAATTTATTATAGGGTCAAACCATTATATTTCAACTAAAGTGGTCGCTGACTAATTTTTAAAAATTATAATACTTTGCAGGAATGATTTTGAAGTTATCAAGATCACGAAATGAAAAGAATTTTATTAAAAATTTAAATATTTATTGTAAAATATGAATTTAAAGTATATGAGGTGCTAAAAACTGGCAATTTTTTAGCCATTAGAAAATATGCAAAAAAACATAGAATTTACCATAAAAATAAAAAAAAATTATTGGAATTTACTAAGAATGAATAAATTTATCATTATCAATTGATATAATTATTTAAAGATGTGAAGTAATATATAAAATATGATTTCCAAGTGCACCTGTCAAATAACCTAATTTTGCGATTTTTATTCATTAATTATAAAAAATAGAAAACATTAAATTAAATAAAAACTTACCAAATATGAAGTTCTTGCCATAAACTTTTAGAATTTCTTTGCACTTTTCTTCTTTTCTATTCATAAGTATGAAAAATTTAAAAAATAAAATAGCTACTTTGTCTATTTTCACTATTTTTGAAAGTCAATAACTTTCTTGGAGAAAAATGAAAAAATATGGGGTTTCGAAAATTATTTAAATACACACTACATATACATTCACTGAAAATTTCGCATTGGTCCCGAAGCTATTTTCGAAGATAAAGTAGATTAAAAATTTCGTATTTTTTAGGCTATATTGACATGGGTTTTAAAGGTATTAAATCAATGTGAAGTTTGTCGTCACCAGTGAACCACCTTCACATTGATTTAAAATCCATGTCCATATAGCCTAAAAAATACGAAATTTTTAATTTACTTTATCTTCGAAAATAGCTTCGGGACCAATGCGAAATTTTCAGTGAATGTATATGTAGTGTGTATTTAAATAATTTTCGAAACCCCATATTTTTTCATTTTTCTCCAAGAAAGTTATTGACTTTCAAAAATAGTGAAAATAGACAAAGTAGCTATTTTATTTTTTAAATTTTTCATACTTATGAATAGAAAAGAAGAAAAGTGCAAAGAAATTCTAAAAGTTTATGGCAAGAACTTCATATTTGGTAAGTTTTTATTTAATTTAATGTTTTCTATTTTTTATAATTAATGAATAAAAATCGCAAAATTAGGTTATTTGACAGGTGCACTTGGAAATCATATTTTATATATTACTTCACATCTTTAAATAATTATATCAATTGATAATGATAAATTTATTCATTCTTAGTAAATTCCAATAATTTTTTTTTATTTTTATAGTAAATTTTATGTTTTTTTGCATATTTTCTAATGGCTAAAAAATTGACAGTTTTTAGCACCTCATATACTTTAAATTCATATTTTACAATAAATATTTAAATTTTTAATAAAATTCTTTTCATTTCGTGATCTTGATAACTTCAAAATCATTCCTGCAAAGTATTATAATTTTTAAAAATTTGTCAGCGACCACTTTAGTTGAAATATAATGGTTTGACCCTATATTTATTTACTCCTATCGAAGAAAATCTCGCAAACGCAGGGAATCGAACTCACAACCTAACGAACGCAAACCGAATACCTAACCCCTGAGCTAAACTAACCTAACTGAGATCTTAAAAATAGAATACGGTTTTATGAAAATAGAAGATCTTATTACTTTTTTCAATTTTATCAACATATTTAGTTGATAATTATTATTTTAAAAAAATTTTATAATTTTTAAAAATTAACAAGTAAAGTTAAAATAGGTATATTGTTATATTGATCAAAAAACATTTGTAGTCCAATTATCATATATTAATGTATTCAATTAATAAAATTTGCTTCAGCAAATATTTAATTAAACAAAAAATTCGTATGTAAATATTATTTGAATTCGAACTTAAAAGAATATGTGTAATATACAAATAAAATAGTCTAGAATAATAAGATACTGTCGGATTGTCTCAAGTAAACTCTGAGCGAATTTTATCAGGTTTTTCGCTCACGTTTTAGCACATTCATTACTATTATAATTAATTATAATGATAAGAATTAATTAATATGCATATATTAATTACTATATTATTAAAATTCAATTTAACATAATTCTTCCACAAATCAACTAAATAATTACTAATTTTAATTTCTCTTTTTAGCATACTGCACTATAATTAGATGTAATATTTGGTTCAAATCAAATTTATATTTAGTGAAAACTGGATCAAATTTGCTCAGAGATTGATTGAGCGATCAATTCATATATTCTATTTTACAAGAGACCAGAATGTTTTTGCTCATCTAGTTGTAAAAAAATAAACTTTTATGTGAAATAGCCAGCGATTTCTAATTTTTTTCAAATATATATATATAGAGTTAACACAATGGTAAGAATAGGTTTTCAACATATGTTGCTTTCTTATAACTAAATGTAAGGAAACTAGCTTACTGTAAAATAATAAATACAAATTTGAAGTAGGGACTTTAAAAGTATAGTCGTAGTCATTGACGCCTTCCCTTTTCTGTCCTTGTCTTACAAACGTGATTCCATATATATTATATGTACGTTAGAAAAGGACAAAAAGAAAAGTATAGGCCAGAAGGATCTTTTATGGTTTTATGGCTTTTCATTGCAAAATTAAAAATTGTTGCATTTGAAAAAAATGATTTTTAAATATTATATTCGTAATGTACATGTTAATACAATTACAACGATATAAAATTTTTTGCAAATATTTTTAAATTTTTGAGAATTAATTTTAATTAATGGAGTATTTATTGTATAATCATTATGTAATTTTAGAGTTTTTACATAATGTTTTATATCATTGGAATCGTTAAAATCTATAAATTACAAATATAACATTTAAAAAAATATTTATTTAAATTTAAATAATTTTTTATTTTGCATTAAAAAGTCATAAAACCTGATGGACCCTCGAAAGGACCCTTCTATTGGAAGAAGGGAATATATAATATAATAGAGTTATATGGTGGGTTTGAGTGGCCTTGGTACCTCTCTTGGAACCCTTTTTACAAAAAAATAAAACGTAGTGAGAAATCGTCACTTTTTAGAAAACGTCAGGCCCATAAAAACTATTTAAGTCAGAATTAGTCAGCAGCATCACAGAACATCAAAATAGTCTCAAAACGTCAGGATTTCTGACGTTTTGAGACTGATTTCTGATTTTATTTTTAGCAGGGAAGTTTAAAAATATTTTATCAAAAATTGATTTAAAAAACTAATAAAATTATTACTAAATTTAAATAATTATTATTTCTTTTAAATCAAAAAATAAAAAAAATCTTACCAGTTGAAGATTCTGCGGGTTTAGGTTTTTCTTCCATTTTACAACTTGGAGGTTTTAAAGTTCCTCTCTTTCTTTACATCACTGTAAAAACAAGTGTGTAACTGCAAAGAACTTCAAGTGCATAAACGATGTCCCAGTTCTGAACACACTTCAAGTGCATGGAGGTAATGCATTTGAAGTGTGTTCAGAACTGGGACATCGTTTATGCACTTGAAGAGCTTTGCAATAACATACTTGTTTGTACAGTGTAATTTGACTAATAACTTTATTGTACAGAGTTGCAAAGAATAATAACGAAATAATAAAAATAAAAAGAGAATACAATTAAAAGCAATGAGAAATTCTTAACTGATTGAGGAAACAAAAAGGTTAAAACTGTAGTTTTAAAAATATATAAATATGTAGAAAAAGGGCGAATATTCATTGCATTTCAAAATAATATTAATCTAGACGTAATTAAAATAATTGAATAGAGGAAAACGATATGTTTATATATTGTGACAATTGTACACAGATTTTCAAAAATATTTAATTATAATCCTTACGTCATTCATTGTCCACTTTTCATTGCCACATCCCGAGGTATGCATTTCGGCATTAAGTATTCAGTTTTTCATTTTCTATGCAATACGCGTTGCTCTTCTTGGGTAAAGAAATCAATTAGGTTATTACGATGATCTTGTATAAAGGTTTAACCCTCAAAACAAGTTTAGCTTTATCAATTTATATTCAACATAACGGTAAAAAAAAGAATGGAATTTCTCTCGTGTCACAAGGGGTGTTTTCGGCATTTACTCAGAGTTAACTCTAGAGTTAACAGTAGTGCTCAATGATATTATCTTTGAAAATTTATTTACCTAAATAAAATAATTGATTTTCTATTTTCATCACCCTGAGTTTGAAGTTAGTTGTCCTTGTTTGCTTACTTTTTTTTAATTTATACGTATTTTTTGTTTTTCATTTAATAATGGAACATATTTTTGCTACCCATAAACGTGTTATTTTTTTAAAGTTTATAATTTTCAAATTTTTCATTATTTCCCTAACTTTAATTAATCTGAATTGTTTTAGAAACTAGATTATTTATTTTAATTAAAGTTGTTTTTTATAAATAAAAAGTTAAAATAATCTTTAATAAAAATAAATTATTATGTTTCAATTTACACTTTTCAAAACAAACAATCCGTTCACAAATTTTGTCGGCCATTAAAGGTTAGGACTGACCCTTTACCTTCTTTACTCTCGCAAGAAAACAGAGTTAACTCTGGGTCATCTAGTAATAATTTTTTGGGGACTTTTATGAAATCTAGAAACAAAAAATTTTATTTTAACATTACATTACTAGAATAAAAGGCCCGCTTCACATGTTGTTACAATTGCAAACCCTGCGCCAAACAAAATGAATCGTCTATGCCAAATTGCCAATCAACAACGTTCTCAACCAACAGACGAATTGAAAATCAAAATTTAGATTTGAGCACCACTGCTAACTCTAGAGTTAACTCTGACAATGAGTGAATGCCGAAAACACCCAAGATGTGAACACGCTTGTGTATATGTTAGACATTCTTTTAGTGAACAATTTAATGTATGAGAAAAAAAATTTAACCCGCTTTAGTCCCTACTCATATAGCATATACTTTCGTTTACAGGGTTTTGTATTAATTGTAATCATTACAAATTATCGATATATCCATAAAATCTAGCTGGAGCGTTTTTTTAACATAACTACTCGTTAGTAATCAGTTTAACCCGATCGGACTGACTCGCTGTACTTCGTCAAACTTCGGTGATTTTGGATATTTTTCTATCATTTCTATTTATATTAGTGTTATATGTAAATATAAGGAATAAAACTATTTTAACACCAATCCACTTTCTTATTGACTATATCACTTTTACCCTAATGAAAATCCCTGTTTAAGATCTTGTACAAGAAAATGTACATGTTCAGCAGTTGAACTTATACAAGATCTTGTACAATTTTGGCACCAGAATTTGGAACAAGTTCTTGTACGAGATTTCGTACAAGTACATATATTTAATATTGTATACAAGAAAATGTAGATGTTCTTGTACAGGTTTATTTATGTCTTCGTTTAGTAAACATTAAAAACTTTAAAGGCTGCGCAGTAGTTTTCTTAGGACTTTACAGCTGCGCATTAATTTTAGCATACATAAGTAAAGACTTTTATGATTCTAAAATTATTAAAATCTCATATTAAAAAAAAATTTTTAATGAACTTATACAAGAACATGAACGGTTTCATGTGTAAGTACTTCTACATTAACCTGCAGAAAAATATGTACAAGAACATGTATATTTTCTTGTATACAAATATTGAATATCTTTACTATATCTTGTACAAGTTCTGACACAAGAACTTGTTCCAAATTCTGGTGCCGAAATTGTACAAGATCGTTTACATGTTCTCTCCACACCAGGCACAAGTTCACCTGTTAAACATGTACATTTTCTTGTACAAGATCTTGTACAGGATTCAAACATTTTGAACGAACTTCCTAAGATGTTAAGAACATTGTTTATTTTACAATTCAACAATTAGTTTTGCATGAACAATGGGTAAATGTAAACAATAATTTTTTAATTTTATTTTTATTATTTTTAGGGTTCCGTACCCGAAGAGGGAACCCTATTAATGAGACTAGTGAAGCAAAGCATGTACCCCCCCCCCCTAGCGGCCACACGAATTTATCTACAGGGCTGAAATTTGGTATACATATGTATTTTGGCGTGTAGATTACAGGAAAAATATAGCGAATCTCATAGGAATTAATTATCATAGCGTTGTCAAGGAAAAACCATTAATTTTTACGAAAAATCCCTAAAAATTACTATGAACCCCCCCCCCTGGATGCCCCATCTTTTTACATAGAGAGCTCAAATTTGGTACACTTATGTATTTTTACGTGATAATTACAGGAAAAATATAGCGAACATGATTCGGATTAATTTACATAGCGTTGTCAAGGAAAAATCAAAATTTTGAAAAAAGCGATTAATCCTCCTAGCGCACACAATATTTGACGAAGGCAGTTCATATTTGGAATACTTACGTATTTTTGCGTGTAGATTACAGGAAAAATATAGCGAGCACAATTGGAGTTGATGTTCATATTGTTTTTAAGGAAAACTCATATTTTTAGAAAAAATCATGGATTTTTCGAATAAAAAAAGAAGAAAATTTTATCCTAAGGGATCCAAATTTATATTTTTTTACGTATTTTTACGTGTAGATTACAAAAAAAATATAGCGAAAACGATTGGAGTTAATTATCATAATGTTTTCAAGGAAAAACTGATAATTTTCGATAAAAATCATGATTTTTCCCCAAAAAACGAAGAATATTTTATCTAAAGAGTTTCAAATTTATACACTTTTACGTATTTTTGCGTGTAGATGACAAAAAAAATATAGCGAGAACTCCAATTGTGCTTGCTATATTTTTTTGTAGTGTTTTGCCATTCTTTATAATTTGCCATTTTCTTTTTTTTACCATTTGCTATTTTTTTTATCTTTTGACATTTTTTATTTGTTGATATTTTTATTATTTGGTGAAATCTAAGAAAAATCATAAAATTGAAAATGTTAAATGATAAAAAATTTTTTAAAAACTTATGATATGTATTTCCATGCTCACATTACAGGAAAAATTAAGCAAAATTGGAATTTTTCTATCGGCCTTCACACTTTAAACCCCTGAAATTTTAGGATTAGGGGTACGGAACCCTCGGTTTTAATGCGAGTGTAACTCGCACTTGTCCGATTTTTTATTATTATTATTATTATTATTATTATAATAATTATATTTATTCATTTCTATTTTATAATATATTAAACACTTTAAAGAACTTTAATTATTTATAATTCAAAGAATTTTAATTTTAAAAAAATCGTTTGAACCGTTTAATAACTTATAATAACGTCTTCATTTCATAACTTAGTAAATGAATACAATAAAATTGAGAATTTGCTGTTACACTTCAGGAATTTTTACTAAAAATTTGAAGCAAAGAATCGTAAGTGCCCTGTTTCTTGAAAATTAATTATATAACATGTTTTCAGATTCCCCATACAGAACAGCAATTAGTGGTGCCGTTTTGAAATTACAAGAAAGCGGCGAACTTGGACAATTGAAAGAACACTGGTGGAAAAAAGTAGAGTCAGATCCTAGTTGTACTACTAATCGTGGCAGTAGTGGAGGAGCCGATGCAGATGCCTTAAAAATGTCAAATGTTGGAGGAGTCTTCCTTGTTTTAATGTGTGGTTGTGGAGTATCATTTCTTATAGCGCTCTGTGAATTCATATGGAACGTAAGAAAGGTTGCTGTAGAAGAAAAGGTGTGTAACTAATTTAAAATATTAAATTTTCTAAAATTAATTCTGTCTACACAAATCCATATCTTTTGAATGCTTCTTATTGTTAAAATTAACTTTCATCTTTGGCCAATAAGCTTATAGGTACCCCCACTACCCACAGTGGGAGGAAAATGGAATCTTATTTATCAAAAAGAAGGAAAGTTCCTAAGGCTAGATATTCCTCTAAAGAACAATACATAATAATTAAAATACATATAAAATAACTGCAAATAATTAATAAAGGTGGTGATTAAACGAAATAATAACACAGGCACACAAAAAAAATTGTCTGCTTCTTGAACTAGACGTACCATTTCTATAGTATTTTGGCCCGCTGAAAACAAATATGAAGCCAGAATTGTACATCACCTTCTAATTTTTATTAAATCTAAAAAAAACCACCCTTAACTGACAAATTCAATCTTAGGGGGAGAAAAAAATAACAGATTTTTTTATTAAACAGAATTTTGGCTCTACTAACTCAAAAACAAAGCCAGAACTGATCCAGCACCCTCTAAACTTTTTTTAAATAAAAAAACTACCCTTAATCGGACATATTCAAACTTAGGAGCTAAAAAATTAAATAATAGATTTTTTTAAAAAAGAGAAACTTACACCTACCTATTTTTGCCCTCGGCTTTGTCAGACAAAGCCGAGGTAAGTGCTTGGGCGAACTTGGAGGTCCCCCCTTCTTTTTTAACCACTACGAGGACTTCTTTATTCAGGGTCCTCCTTATTTTTAAAACCTCGGTACCAGTTTGCTCTGGTTTAACAGAGGTTTTCATGAGTTGTAGGATTTTAGCTTAAGAGTCTTTATATTTTGCTGAAATCCTAACTGCCTCTGTATTCCTGGGCCTTGAAGGGCGCTTCAGAGTCTCAGCTCGCTTTTTAGCTTACTTTTTCAGAGATTTCTTCTTTTTATTAACGGCAAGCTGGAAGCTTTCACCGTACTTCTTGATGCTTTTTTATCACTCACAACTCCAGTCTCTTCAGAAAACAAGACATCATTTCCCTGCACCTGTGAAATAAGGGTATTGTCAGGAGCATCCTTGCTCTTGACTCTTTTCTCTTTAGGAGTCATCGGCTGCTGCCTTGCGTCAGGACTTCCGCCCTCTCTGTCGCGTTTTTTAGCTTCCTTTTGAGAGGCTGATGAACGTTTATAGCCTTCATTGTCAGTAAGGATGTTTTGACATTTCCTTTGGGCTGCTCGGAGACTTTAAAAGGTTCTTTAATAAATCGCAAGGTACTGCGAATTATCAAAAAAGCTTTCTCCAGAGCCGTCATATCGTCTTGAACATCTTTGCTGATGTTCTTCTGCCGTTTACACGCCTAACACATGCTGTCCAATACCTTCGGTAATGTTAGCAGCTGATTAGCAACATTAAACTCGAAGTTGCTGGTACCAAATTTTAAATAAACATATTTATTATTTTTCTAGTTATTACCATTAACAAATTTATGTTACATTTTTTAATTGGTCTATAACTTTTTAACTATTAATATTACAGAAAAGTGTAAAATACATTTTTTATAGGTAATATATTAAATTTTTAGAAAATAATTTTTATTGTAAAAAATTATTAATTTTTACATTATTTATTTAGAAAATAAAAATTGTTTTTAACATTTAAACATGTTATCGGTCAAATTTTGACTTGAAAAAAATCACACTTAATGTTTATAATAATAAAAAATTGCTGTCAAATTTTGTCGAATATAATATTTTTCATTTCCGAGACAAATATTTTAAAATGTGACAATGCATGAGTCTGGCGGGCGTTTTAGTCTGCCCTACGATCAAAAGGGTAGCGCCATGATATGTCATATTATGGTACAATTTCAAAACATTCACTTTTGCATGCTTTAAACAATTATTTTATTAAATCATATATATGGGGTACAATTTGTATTGCGTACTAAGTGAAAAAAAATTTGATTGGATTGGGCTGTTACTAGCACATAGTTTAGCCCTAGGGGTGAGTACTTTAACCATGAAGTATTGTTAAGTTTTTTAAAAAACTGTAGAAGATGGAGGGGGTTGAATTTTTTTGAAAAAGGTTATAGCCGTTAAGTATGGAAAAATTGCCCCCGCTCGTATTTTATTTATATTATTACTGTATGTTCCCACCCACATAAATATAACTTTCTGAAACTTTCAACTCAAAATTTCGCGTTTTTTGGGAATTATGAAGGAGAAAAAAAATTACTGAATTGATTTCAATGAGCTTTGGATATGTTACAGAGACAAGTAAAACGATTATAAAAAAAATTGTCAAAATTTTTTTTTTCACAAAAACTCAAAAATTTTTGGATTTTGAAATTTTCAAAAATTTTTTTAGGGGTTCCATTCAATTGGTACACCAAATTTCGATGCCTATAAAACGGTTTAAATTTTCAAAAATATTAAAATAAAATTTCTTTCTTTTTATTTTATCTAAGAAAAAACCCAATTTTCAATGTTTTTACTATTTTTTTTATTTTTCATGTACCAGGAAGGGTTTTTTAAGTTTACACATGTCAGGCATAATTTTTTTATTAAATGAAAAATGAGAAAAATGGTTTAAAAAAATTTAGTGTACCCCCAAAAAGATTTTTGAAAATTTAAAAATCTAAAATTTTTGGGTTTTTTTGAAAAAATTTATAGATTTTTAAAAATCTACTCCAAATTTGTATTCAAGAACTCCAAGAACTCCAGTCTAACAAGTTCCAAGAGAATTTAATTAATTTTTGAAAATTTGTCTGTCATACACTATATAAACATGTACCAAGCACGGTTTTTTGAGTTTTTCAACGTGACGCACTTTGAAATCATGTCGGGAATGAAACCCAAAAAAAATTAGAAAATTTTAATATTCAAAATTTTTGAGTTTTTTTTGAAAAAAGGTTGACAATTTTTTTTATAATTGTTTTACTTATCTCTGTAACATATCCAAATCTCATTAAATCCATACAGTAGTTTTCAAGAAAAAAGCGTTTTTTGATTTTTCTTTCCTCCTCCATAACTTCCAAAAAACGCAAAAATTTTAGTGTTAAAGACGGAAGTTAATTAACAAAAAAAATTTAATTTAAAGAGAAAATAATAATGTTTAGAAGGAATACTAATTTTTACTATTAACAATTCCGCTTATAGGTAAAGCGTAAATTGCTTTTCGCTAATAAAGTTAGAATAGGGTAGTGGAGTGTCGCCTAGTATATTATCAATTCAATAAACCCGGATAGACGGTATTCAAGAAAAAATATTAAAAAGAGAGATAAGATTCTGTATTTTTCAAATAATGTATAGATATTCAAAGAAACTCACCAGAATAATAATAATTAAAACGATACAGAAAAGTATCAAATTACTTTTCGAACTTTTAAGAGTTTAACACTCGTACTTGTCAAACGATTTCAAAGTATGCGGAAGTTGTTTTGCCTTCCTTTATTCTTTATATTTTCCTTTTCAATAAATTTGTATTAATTACTTTTTCTTTAAAAAAATTATTTCAATATTCCAAAATCCGCTTTAAAATTCAGAGTATTGGGTTCACCAAACCTGAAATTTCCCAACAGTTAATTTGAAATATCAACATTTGTGATATCAATAAAACACTTTCAAATTTTATCTGGAATCTACACTTTTATCATTTATGACACTTTATACTGGATAATTAAATTTCTTTTTTCAACGAACAAACTTAATGATTTTAACCCTTACTGCGGGGAACAAATAATAATCTTAACCACTCTTAGTGGGAGTAAAACTTTATATTCCTCCGCCTTTTTTCCGGAAACGCATCCGCCTTGCGGTAATGATAATTTGAGACTCCTCGAATAATAATTCGGTGGCAACGATCACACCCTGTTTGTATATAATAATTTTAAGTAGTGGGAGGGTTGATTTTGCAATTAACACCTCGTTGTTTGCATGCAAGTTTTAGCGAACTTTCATTTTATTAGTGGCGTGATCGGTTCAACCACTTAAATGAACTTTGTGATTTTTATATATTTCCTAATTATCCAAAATAATGTGGCAACTTCTATACATTGTAAGTTTCACAATTAGCAAAGTTGATTGTACTTTAGTACGTGTTATTTCGCAATATGAAGTTCAATAACCTTAATTCATTTACGAAATAACTATTGATTTCAGAATTAAAATAAATGTAAAATAAAATTGTAAATAATTATTAAATTAATTTGAAACAATAATTGAATATTTAAAATTAGAAAATTTTTTTATATATATATGTGTGTGTGTTGTACAGGGTGTTCCAAAAGTATGGAAACTTGCAAATATCTCGAAAAGTACGATTTTTTGTAAAAAATGTTAAAGACAAAAGTTGTTCCAAACAAAAAGATGTACATCTTTGAAACAAAAAAATTAGGCCCGGAGCCCAATGTTGGGCCCAACAATGATAAAAGTGGTTTTCTTAAATGAGACCACTAATTTTCAGTATCAAATTCGTAAGCCCCATGAAATTCTGCGTTCAGACATGTGGTATTAGTGCCCAAAATATTCGGCCCAATCCAAGATATTGTTCCACATTTTATCAACAGATAAATAAATTTTAAAAAATCGCATCTTGGAGGGATTTTGAGATCATAGGATTAGAAATTGAGCATAGAGCCCAATGTCAGATTCTGCAGCCCAATATGAGGGGCCAATATTTTTGGAATTTGTACCACAAGTCTAAGCCCAGAATTTCATAACGATTACGAAATGGAAGGAATCTAATTTTTTACTGTAGGGTTCACATTGGGCTGCAGAATCTTACATTGGGCTCTGTGCCCAATTTGAAAAGTTGCTTTGAATTTTTAATCCTGTGTCCCCAAAAACTCCAAAAGATGCGATTTTATAAATTTATTTATATGTCAAAAAATGTCGAGCCCAATCCCAGACATTGGGCCCAATATTTTTTGGCATTTGTACTACAAGTCTAAACCCAGAATGAAATGGATACTGAAAATTTGTGGGTTTTATTTAAACAACTAATTTTTTTTAATGTGGGCCTCACATTGGGCCGCGGAATCTTACATTGGGCTTTGTGTACAATTTGAAAATTAGCTTCGAATTTCCAATCCTGTGACCCCAAAAACCCCTAAAGGTGCGATTTTTTAAATTTATTTATTGAACCAAAAATGTTGGGACTAATCCGAGACATTGGGCCCAATATTTTTGTCATTTTTACTACAAGTCTAAACCCAGAAATTCATGGGGATTACAAATTGGATACTGAAAATTAATAGGTTTTATTTAAGACAACTAATTTTTTTTAATGTGGGCCTCACATTGGGCCGCGGAATCTTACATTGGGCTCTATGACAAATTTGAAAATTAGCTTCCAATTTCTATTCCTGTGATCTCAAAATCCCTCAAAGATGCGATTTTTTAAAATTTATTTATCTGTTGATAAATTGTGGACCCAATATTTTGGGCACCTATACCACATGTCTGAACACAGAATTTCATGGGGATTACGAATTTGATACTGAAAATTAGTGGTCTCATTTAAAAAAACCACTTTTTTATTGTAGGGCTCAACATTGGGCTCCGGGCCCAATTTTTTTGTTTCAAAGATGTACATCTTGTTGTTTAGAACAACTTTTGTCTGGAACATTTTTTACAAAAATTCGTACTTTTCGAGATATTTGCAAGTTTCCATACTTTTGGAACACCCTGTATATGATGTTTGTGTATAATCAATACAAATGTTTATAATATTAAATAACAAATATTATTTTTAATAAATAATATTTAACAAAAAAAAATTAAAAATATACAGAATTTTGTCCGTGACAAGTACCCCCCTTTGTTCTGGCTGACTTCCCTTGGCAGCCTGTGTCGGTGTAATGTCATCTATTTATAATTTTTTTTTACAAAGAGTCCTTTAGTGGTTATACATTTTTAATGTTTACAAATTGTCCAAGATCGTAAAATTGTTGTGGTTTGTAGAGTAGCTGGAATAAATGTTCAACGAAAACTGAGTTTCCCTTTATGATAGTAAATAGTCGTTTCCTTTTTTCTGTTTCAAGAAGATTTTTAGGAAAAGGTAAAATTTGTCCTCGTCTATGAGAAAAAACATTGTTGTTGTCAGCGAACTTTTCACATACGTTGTAGTGAAGTGTGCGAACAATAAAGACGTATTATGCAAGTCAGTGCTGTACGCTCAACAAAAAACTTTTTTCTTGTTTCAAAAGAAGACAATTAAGTGCAGAAAAAATATGTTCATTAAGATGTTATATGAAAATGTGGAACGTAATATGGTGTTTGGATCACGCGTTTATTTTTGTGTGTGATGTGTCGCTAAACGACGCGTGGGTCAAGGTTGAGCCACCAAAAAATTTTGCAATTATAAAGGGTTCTTGCAATGGAAATTCATTTGTCGACTTAAAGAGGTGTCAAGAACTTCATTTCCATTGGAAAGAAAGGAAATACAAATTTTTGATAATTTTTGTTTCACTTTTCAGACCAGCTTAGCGATACAAGCTAAAATCTGAAAATTACATAATAAGAGCTTTTTATTTCAACTTCGTGGTTTTTTTAAACACATTTCTAAGTGTATTTGAATGCCATTCTATCATTTGAAGGTCATTATTAATAATTTATTTGCATATTTCATTGATTTTCTACAGTTGCTCAACCCTGACTACCTGGTTCAACCCTGACTACTTTTTTTTTAATTGCTGTAACTCCGAAACTTTTGGTCAAATATTTTTACAATGTTCAGCAAAAATATAACATTTTAGTAAATCTTTCGAACCATATGCAAGAAATCTCATAATTCGGCTTACAGGGTTTTGTTCTGAATTATAAATAAAAAAAACTAAAGGAAAAAAAATGTTCTTATTTATGGCTATATATAAGTATATGGGCGATTCCACGTGAGATTTATAGTCGAGGTTTAAAATTCGGGTAAATATATTTTTTTCTTATTCTTTGTAGAAAAACATGAAATACATTTTTTTTGGAAAAATCGGTCAAATCTTTTAGTTATGAATTTTTGAAATTTTAGCTTTGCGAAAGTAGACCTTTTTTAATGACTTATATCTTTGAAAATATTGCATTTGGTAAAAATCTTGCGAAAGAATAAAAGTTTGGTTTTTTCTTCAACTTTTAAGAAATTAAAAAAAAATTTTTATAAACAAATTAATTTTTTTTTAATTTAGGCCAATTTAATTTTTGTTTTCTTATGATTTATTCATACCTGAAAATATACAGAAGATTTTGCAAATAGAGCCGGAATGGGCCTGATGAGATAAATAAGTTTAAATGAATTTTTAAAAATTGCTTGCAAGCTCCACGCGTGCTACGCTACGCAGTGCACAGTGGACAAATTAACATAGAGCCTACAAATTTTAACCGATTTTGACGTTATATATAATTAGTCGAGGTAAACAACTAATAGTTACTTTAATAAATTTTTACACATAGCATTGTTTAAACAACCCTTATTTATCAAATACATAGTACAGCTGCTTTTACATGTTTCAGATTTGCGTTTTGCTTAAAGTTTTTTTAAAGACAATGTATTTTTAAAATATTTAACAAAATCAATAATTAATTAAATAATTAAAAAATTTTTAATAACAATTTTATATAAACAAAGTATTTTTTTGTTATTTTCACCTAATCTCTTTTATTTATTTTTTAATCATTTCTTTCATATTTTTATTTAATGTAAACATTAGCAATATTGAAATCTGAAACATGTAAAAGCAGCAGTACTATGTATTTGTTAATTAAGGGTTGTTTAAACAATGCTATGTGTAAAAATTAATTAAAGTAAGTATTAGTCGTTTACCTTGACTAATAATATTGCACATTTCTCAATGTGTCATTAATTTCGTAATAAGGAACTAAAATTATTTATAAAAATTGTTGAAACAATTAAAAAAAATTTTTTTTTCAAAAAACAAAATTAAAGGCGTTATGCAGAATTATATCATATTCAAAATAAGACCAAGAACGTCAAAATCGGTTGAAATTTGTAGGATCTATGTGAATTTGTGCACTGCGTAGCGTAGCACGCGTGGAGCTTGCAAGCAATTTTTAAAAATTCATTTTAACTTATTTAACTCATCAGGCCCATTTCGGCTCTTTTTCCAAAATCTTCTGTATATTTTCAGGTATGAATAAATCATAAAAAAACAAAATTTAATCCGGCCCAATTTTAAAAAAATTATTTTTTTTTCATTAAAAATTTTAAAAAAAATTTCTAAAATTTCTTAAAAGTTGAAGAAAAACGTAACTTTTATTTTTTGGCAAGATTTTACCAAATTCAATAGAAAAATCTGTTACTAATAACGCATGAGCAGTCCGTTCGAAAATAGCACAGACACAACCTTGCGTAAATTGCAAGAAATCCATGCTGATTTTTCATGGATACCGAGCAAAACTCGCACAAGCTGTGCAAAATTAGCACAAGTCTTTGCGATATTAGCAAATGAAGCTCATGAGAAAAGCGCACGCGTAAGTCTTGTGAGATATTCGTAACATATTTCTCTCCGCGTAGGCCATTAAATAAAGGATGACTTTCGCAAAGCCAAAAATTCACAACTAAAAAATTTAGCCGATTTTTCAAAAATAAAAAAATACGTTTTTAATGTTTTTGTATAAAGAAAAAAAATTGACCAAAAATTTCTATATATAGACTATCTTTAAATAAAGAAAGGAATGCTGTATTAATTATTCTAAAAGTTTGTTATAAATAAATTTATTTTTGAAGGATTGATATTTTAAAAAAATGAATAAAAAAATAATATGATTTTGAAACAAAATTTTTAGAATTGTTTAGGATAATTTAAATTAAATTTTCAAAAAAAATCTTTAAATAAATTTTAATTTTTCTTAGTTTTAGCAAAATTTAAATGTCGATTTTAAAAATTGTTTTGAAATACAGTCGACTCTATGAATAGTGCCGTAGACTGAACATCTGATAAGCTTTTTCTTAAAAATGTCGTACATTTCACCTCACGCGCTATTGGTTTCGCTTCGTTTCGCTCTCTACAAATAGTGCCGCTTCTAAATCTAATATGGCGGTCTCATACCACTTCGGTAAACATTAGTGCAACGTTTGTATGTAGTGCAAATTTGTAATATATTATACACAACTGAAGAAAATTATTTTCATAAATTGGTAAGTATATGTTTTACAGTTATTGTTATCAATTTGCAATTGAATAGATTGAAAAATAGTCATATTGTATTACCTTATCTCAAAATACGTAAATGTATTCAACTGTCACTTAGAGGTTATCATATTCATATTACCTGACTCATAATATATATTTATTATATTTATTATAAAATTATATTTTATTATTGTTCCTTTATTTTATTTATTATTTTATCAGTAATGTGTGTTTTTATTAGATTGGTAAAATGGAGGTAGATGCTCAGCGCAAAAGCCGAAAATCGAAGTTTACGGATGTTTTTGATGATAATAACAATAAAGAAAATGAAGTCAATAGTGAAGATAGAAAACGAAGAAAGCGATTTTCTTATAAAGAAAAAAGTCAAATTTTAAACGAATTAAAACTTAAATGTAAAGAAGAAATCCGCGAAAAATACAATATAAGCGAACGTGCTCTGAGAATGTGGGTATCAGAAAAAGAAATAATTGAAGAGGCTGCAAAGAATTTAAAGTTAAACAAATACAAAAAAAGACCTACAATCATGAAATGGATGATTGTTTATTCGATTGGCTTTTGAAAACTCAGCAGAGTGGTATACCTGTGTCTGGCCCTATGTTAAAAAACCAAGCGCTAATTGTAAACAAAAATTTACAAAAGCTCCCAAAATTCGTCGCTAGTCAAGGTTGGCTTTCTGGTTGGAAAGTAAGAAAAAACATAAGATGTTTGAAAATTACAGGTAATGAATAATAATAATTTTTTGTTTTTTATACATATTTATATAAAATAGAAGTAACATAAATTTTATAAATTTAAACTATCACAATAATATTAAAACAATAATGCAAATTATATAATCTATTATAAATATTATATAAATGTTTTTGTCACATTTTTCAATATGTCACTAAATGTTAACAAAGGTTTTAATTTTTAAGCATAATAGTTATTGAAAAAATGGAGTTTTATTAAAACCATTTTTTGATCAATAAATATTTGCATTTATACTTAATTATTTTCATATAATAAATACATTCGACAAAAATTTAAGTTATTTAAAAAATATGTACTTATTTTCTCGTGAAAACTTTAATATGTAATTTTTTTTAATTAAATTTTTCATTTACTGCAGGAGAAAAACTGTCGGCGGATTTCCCAAGTGCTGAAAATTATTTGGAAATGTTTAAAAAAATCATTGTTACGAAGCAGCTAAATGAAAAGCAAGTTTTCAATATGGATGAAACTGGGCTATATCTCAAGCAATTACCCAGTCGCACTCTTGTGTCAAAGAAATTTAAGAATGCTTCAGGGACAAAAAAACAAAAAGAACGAATTACTATCGCTGGCTGCTGCAATGTTGACGGTTCATTAAACCAAAAGTAAAAAATTTTTTGCTGTCTCAAAATCTTCCTGCAAAAACGATTTTACTTGTAGACAATTGCAAAGCGCAAAAAATATTTGAAAATTGATGATATTGAAGTGTCATTTTTGCCACCAAATGTAACGTCGCTAATACAGCCTCTTGACCAAGGGATCCTTCAATCTTTCAAATTAAATTATCAAATCCAATTGGTAAATTCAGTTTTGAAAGCCCAAGATGAAGGCGTTTCATTGATCGATTTCCTAAAAACTGTGAATGTCAATAAAGCAATTTTTTGGAGCGCTGAAAGATGGGAAAACATTATCCCATATACGATTAGAAATTGTTGGAAAAAATTGTAGCCAATAGAGATGAAAGATGCTCAAGTTCAAACAGAAAATGAAAATTTTCCGGAATTTGTGGGCATGGAGTCCCTTTTAGTCGGTGCAGAATGTGTGCCAGGTCTTTCTGAACACGAGGAAAGGAATGAATTAATAGATTTAGTTAATCGAATAAATGGTTATGAAAAAGTAACCCAAGAAACTTTGTCAATTTGGATGTCAGAGAAATTAAAAGGTGATTAATATTTTATTTGTTTTAAATATAACATTTTTTATCAAGAACAACAATGTTAGAAAAAATTAAATTAATTAATGATTGTTATTTACTTATTACAGTGAATGAAGACATCTGGACAGATAAAGAAATTGTAAACCAAGTTCGTGGTTCTGAAGATTGTTATCCATTGAAAAACTACGAAAATGAAGCTTCAACTTTCCAAGACAGTAGCAATGAAAATAACATGGATTTTAATTTTTTTACGAGCTCTATGTACATTTTAAATGACTTAGAATTCACAAGTTTGTGGACAAGAAGTGTGCTTCTCTACAATTTTCTTAGGAAAAATAAATCTAACCAAAGATATAATAATCACAGCCCCACAAAAAAAGTGTTGTGCGCGGCAGACCAGACTAGTCATTTCCTATGTATTTTGACGCGCTGAACACGAATCCGAAGTCCGTTTTGCTCCATCACGTCAGGATTTTTTTCTAACCTCCAAAAACCTGTCGGATTTTGAGAGGTAGGCTATTTTTTTAAAAATTGATAGATTTACTTCAAAATTGGTATCTAGGGGTTTTTTGTGTCGCTGATGACGAATTTGAAGTTAGATTTTCAAAATTCAAAATGGCGGCTCCAATATGGCGGACGAATTTTGTAAAAATTGATGGATTTACTTCAAACTTGGTATCTAGGGGTTTTTTGGGTCGCTGATTACGAATCTAAAGTTAGATTTTCAAAATTTAAAATGGCGGCTCCAATATGGCGGACGATATCGACCCTTCAAAGGTGATAATTCCGCCCTTACACACGAAACTAGGAGCAATTAAACAGTTTGTCAAAGCCTTAGATAAAAAAGGAAACTGTTTCAAATACCTGGAACAAAAGTTTCCAGAAATCTCTGATGCGAAACTAAAAGAAGGGGTTTTCGACGGACCACGTATTCGCAAATTGTTAAAAGATGAGCAATTTATCACCAAGATGAATAAAAAGGAGAAAGCCGCATGGCTTAGTTTCAAAGCAGTTGTCGGAAATTTTCTGGGTAATCACAAGAGTAAAAATTGGGAGCAAATAGTTAGTGATATGATTAAAAACTTTGGTAAGTTATGATGCTTAATGAGCATAAAGTTGCATTACTTAGACTCGCATCGGCATCAATTCCCTGAAAATTTGGGAGATTACAGTGAAGAACAAGGAGAACGATGCCATCAAGATCTGAAAGAATTTGAGCGTCGTTATCAAGGAAGATGGGATGTAACTATGATGGCCGACTACTGTTGGATGCTGAAAAGGGATATTGTACCTGGACGCACCAATTTGAAAAGAAAACCATTACACAGATCCTTTGAGGACAAAAGAGTGCGCTACCATAAAAAGACGTGAATACCTTACTTATGTATATGAGAGATTCTTTTTCAATCGCCCGAGCCCAAAAAGTCAATGTTCTGGGATTGGCTTCATACTTTGGTAAATTGTTGTCCTATATGATAGTAATATATCCCTAAAATATAAACTCATTAAAAAAATATTTGTAGAAAGTAGAGGGGGTTGAAGTTTTGACGTAAAGGGTAACATTGTCATTTCGGGTATTTTTTTATTTTTTTTTATTTTCATTGGAAAGCTGAGGTTTTTTCCGATGAGCTATGTTATAAAAGTGGGACAACAATAATTTTGTGAGAAACAGAATATTAAAGTAGGCGGTGCCGATAAGGGTGCCGTTAAGGATAACATTGTCATTTTCAAATCCGTATAACTATAACAAAAGTTAATGGATTTTAATTTATCTATAATGAATTTTATTGCATTTTTTACGTACTTTAAAAAATGTTTACAAAATTAAAAAAAAAAATTTCACCCCTTTTTTTCAAAATCAACCCTTATTTTTCGATTTTCACCCCTTCGGGAATTTTTTTTTCTTTTTTTTTCTTTTCATTGGAAAGCTGAGGTTTTTTCCAATGAGCTATGTAAATATGAAAGTGGGACAACAATAATTTTGTGAGAAACATAATATTAAATTAGGCGGTGCCTACCTAAATCCTCGAAGATGATCTCCAGGTATACCCGTTATCGGCACCGCCTGCTTTAATATTCTGTTTCTCACAAAATTATTGTTGTCCCACTTTTATATTTACATAGCTCATCGGAAAAAACCTCAGCTTTCCAATGAAAAAAAAAAAAAAATACCCGAAGGGGTGAAAATCGAAAAATAAGGGTTGATTTTGGAAAAAAAGGGGTCAAAAATTTTTTTTTAAATTTCATATACATTTTTGAAAAGTACGTGAAAAATGCATTAAAATTCATTATAGATAAATTAAAATCCATTAACTTTTGTCATAGTTATACGGATTTGAAAATGACAATGTTACCCTTAACGTCAAAACTTCAACCCCCTCTACTTTCTACAAATATTTTTTTAATGAGTTTATATTTTAGGGATTTATTACTATCATATAGGACAACAATTTACCAAAGTATGAAGCCAATCCCAGAACATTGACGTTTTGGGCTGGGGCGATTGAAAAAGAATCTCTCATATAAGAATTTCCATTTCTAGTTTTGAAAATCTAACTTTCGATTCGTAATCAGCGACCCAAAAAACCCCTAGATACCAAGTTTGAAGTAAATCCATCAATTTTTACAAAATTCGTCCGCCATATTGGAGCCGCCATTTTGAATTTTGAAATTCTAACTTCAAATTCGTCATCAGCGACCCAAAAAACCCCTAGATACCAAGTTTGAAGTAAATCCATCAATTTTAAAAAAAAATAGCCTACCTCTCAATATCCGACAGGTTTTTGGAGGTTAGAAAAAAATCCTGACGTTATGGAGAAAAACGGACTTCGGATTCGTGTTCAGCGCGTCAAAATACATAGGAAATGACTAGTCTGGTCTGCCGCGCTCGACACTTTTTTTTGTGGGGCTGTGTAATGAGACTGACATTATTATTGTTAAGTAATAACAGATTTAAAAAGTCTTTTTCACTAATTTAAATTTGGCATATGTCAAAGATGAGCTAAAGAAATTGCTATAAATTATAAATTGAAAATTTCGTTAACATATGAAAATATCAATTTTAGTTCGTAATTAGGCATAAGTGCAATTTCATAAACTTGTGATATTTATATATTTTTAATTTATGTGTGTTTTTTGAAATTTCGTATAAGCAATCGTTTTGTTAACAGTATAAGCCAAAAATGAATTAGAGAAAAAATATCAATATATTATTCTTATAAATTACAAATTTGAAAAGTTGGTTATTGAAATATAAAAATGTAAATTTTAGTTTGTGATTAAATATGGTATTTTATAAATTTGTGATATTATATTTTTAGTTTATGTGTATATAAGTGTTTTGAAATTACGTTTAAACAATCATTTTGTTAACAGTATGTACCAATACTGAGTTAACAAAAGTATCAATATATTATTGTTATTAATTATAAATTCGAAAATTTCGTTGAAAAATAAAAATATGTCAAATGTAGATTGTACTTTAGATATATAAGTTTAAACACTTGTGATACCAATAATATATTTTTGGTTTGTGTACGTAGAATTTAGTCCCAGTATTAAAAACCAATTTTGACAATTTAAAATTGTGTTCTAAAATTTATTTAACAAAAAACTCCATAAAGTAGTTTCAAACCGGTATATAATTCATTCCACCCCACAGTGACAAGTGACGATTAAATATGAGAAATGAGTTCTGAAATTCTAAAAAAAAGATCTATATTGATTAAGAAGCTTGCATAATCTAGAAATCAATTCCAATACATAATAGAAATGAACTTTAAACATGGAGTTCTCAGTTTAAGTTTAAAAATATTTTAAATAGTTTCAGTTTTCAAATTTGAGTCGTTTGTTTAAAAAAATTCTACAATCTAAGAATTCTGAAATATATAAAAGTGTTCTAAACTTGAAAAATGAGCTTTACAATATTAAAAAGTGAGTTTTATAAAATCAAAAAAGAAGTTTTGGCATTTGAAAAACAGATCTAATTTTGAAATAGGAGCTCCACTCACAAAAATGTTTGTTTACATTCAAAAAAATATTGGGTTTTTTAATGCACAAACAATTTTGAACCTTGTAAACACTAAAAAATACAAGTTTTCACTAAATTTGGTTTACGGCACTATTCATAGAGAGGGAATCCACGCAGGAATAATAAGGAGACCGATCTTGCTATAGTAGCGCTTCTGAAAATGTCAGAAAAACATGCACGATAAATGCCAGTTTCACTGCATTCTACTCCACCACCAAAGTAGCTGAGCATGCGCATTAGCCATGTGCTGTCTCTTTCTCTCGCAAAAAGTGTGCGAGTGAGATCTGGCTGACGTATCTTTCTCAAATCTTCCATGCGTGTTGTGATGAAGGGGTTATGTGTTATTATTGTTATGTTATTGTGTTAATATTTGACAATTAAATTGAAAACTAATAATTTCTTGGTAAGAAAAATCTTTTTCATGACATACATAATAAATAATATGTTTGTAATTACTATGGCTCCATTATTCTTTTAATAATTACTTCAATTTATTGACACTTTAAATATTCCAATAGCATACATTATTATATACTTACACATGATTTTGGAGACACAATATCGCAATGGTAAATAAATACTGAACACTAAGATTTTTTTGTGACATATATGTAAATCGCATAATTACACTTTTCATCTGTCAAAATTGAGGTCCAATGCGCATGCTCAACTACTTTGGCCAGTTGAGTACAATGCACTGAACCTGGCACTTATCGTACATGTTTTTCTGACATTTTCAAACGCAGAGATCGGTCTCCTTACTATTCCTCCGTGAGGGAATCGGATTCTGAGACCGAGCTAGAGCGTCTTGATAGTCGCGAGAAGTGGGGGTGACTCTCGAAAGAAAATGAGGGGAAGCGGCACTATTGATAGAGGCGACTGTATGTTAAATTCATTGCAATGCTGAACAAAAGGAATTTTTTTTTAAATACTTATTTTTTTTAAATAAAAATTATAGAATGTGTAGCAATTAATTTAACACCAGTTTTTAATTTTAATATTAAACAAAATTTTTTAATGGTTAGATAAAAAAAATTTTTTTAAATAAAATTTTGAACAATATATTGACATGAAAATTTTTAATATTTGAATGCTTGCAGACTATACCACTTCAAAAAAAATTGATTTAGATTTTTGAAAATAAATAAATAATTTTTTTTTTTTGGAATTAGGACCCAAATAATACAAATTACCTTATTTAAAAGCAAAATTGCAGCATAAATACATTTTTTTGAAAGTGTAAATGATCTTTGAGAAAAGCATACAGTTTCTGTTGCTGATCACAAAAAAATTATTTGAATTTTACGTAATTTCCCTTTTTCGATTATAATTTAAAGTGAATTTTTTCCAGTATATATAGTTATCCATATGAACAATTTCAATTAGCGTAAATAAAACTAGGTTAGTTATTTTTTTACACATATATTTGTTAGTCCTAAATATTCAGTTGAAGTAGTTAGATTTAGATCAATATGATGTTTTAATTTTTTTATAAACTATACCCATTGTTATGATGAAAAGAATCTAAAATTAAAATTATTAATAGTTGTGTGATTAAACCATGTATATTATAACCCTGAAAATTAAATGTACAGCTAAATTATTTTAAGTAACCCATTAGATTTTTGTATTTTTGTAAATTTTATGTTTATTTAATGTGATCCCTACAATATATCCCTGAATGTATATATGTATGTTTCTTTACAAGTTATAGTTATAGTTATTATGTTGTTTAATCTCTTAATTTAGGTTATTTTCTTATATTTACTATTATTGTTTATTGTTATTAATATTATTAGTACTTTAATTATTTTGTTTAATTAATATTTGAGTTTATTAATTGTATTACCCGAGACTAATAATATTCGAATATAGTATAATCCTTTAAACCCTAATATTTAAAAAAAAAATTTGAATGACAAACATTCAAGTTAATATTTATTTGTATACTTGCATTTTATTAGTAAAAAGAAAATCGTATGCTTGTAAACTTTTGACTAAATTTTTGAACGATTTAAAAAAAATTTCGATTTTTTTATAATATATATAATTAACTGTTAAAGATACTGTAAGTAAATAGGGGAGTGTAGTCAGGGTTGGACATAGTTTTGACTTTTCTCTATAAATTCTCCCGTGAGCCGAATTATGAGATTTCTTGCATATGGTTCGAAAGATTTACTAAAATGTTATATTTTTGCTGAACATTGTAAAAATATTTGACCAAAAGTTTCGGAGTTACAGCAATTAAAAAAAAAGTAGTCAGGGTTGAACCAGGTAGTCAGGGTTGAGCAACTGTAGAAAATCAATGAAATATGCAAATAAATGATTAATAATGACCTTCAAATGATAGAATGGCATTCAAATACACTTAGAAATGTGTTAAAAAAAACCCGAAATTGAAATAAAAAGCTCTTATTATGTAATTTTCAGATTTTAGCTTGTATCGCTAAGCTGGTCTGAAAAGTGAAACAAAAATTATCAAAAATTTGTATTTCCTTTCTTTCCAATGGAAATGAAATTCTTGACACCTCTTTAAGTCGACAAATGAATTTCCATTGCAAGAACCCTTTATAATTGCAAAATTTTTTGGTGGCTCAACCCTGACTCACGCGTCGTTTAGCGACACATCACACACAAAAATAAACGCGTGATCCAAACACCATATTACGTTCCACATTTTCATATAACATCTTAATGAACAATTTTAGTTAAGTTACTTTGTCTTTGACATATTTTTTCTGCACTTAATTGTCTTCTTTTGAAACAAGAAAAAAGTTTTTTGTTGAGCGTACAGCACTGACTTGCATAATACGTCTTTATTTTGCGCACACTTCACTACAACGTATGTGAAAAGTTCGCTGACATTGCTAACAAATACTTACATACAAAGACAGATGGATCTAGTGTGATAAAACAAAATAAACGCGATGGCTCAACCCTGACCACTGTCCAACCCTGACTACTCTCCCCTACTGTAAATTAAATTAAATATTTAATTAAATACTGTAATTTATACGAAAATATTGTGAAATAAGTTTTTATCAATTACATTTTAACTCAAATTTTAGATCAACGTATATAATTCGTAAATTTATATATGTTCGATGTATAATTATTTAAACACAAAAATAATGTTAAAACTGATTTAAAACTATATACCTGTAATCTTGTAGTTTTAAATTAGATTGAAGTTAAAATTTTTTATTACCATTAAAAAAAATTTTTTAGATGCAACAACTTTTTATAAATAGAATTTGTTATTTGTGAATCCCGAATTTTAAAATGTAGTATCCTTGCTGGTTTTTTTAAGCCTGACTAATTATGGTTTTAAAAAAACTTGATTTCTATAATGAGATTATCAGGAAAAATGTGTTAACCCTTTATCATTGTAGTTAAAAGTAATTCTACAATTACATATAACATTTTCTTCCTTATTTTCTGTTTTACTCCTTGCGTTATGTACTTGACTTGGATATATTTAATCCTTTATGCGCAGATACTAACTAGTCACTTTTGTTCAGTCCTATTCGCAGGCGATCTTCTATTAATTTATTATTTTTTTTTTTTTTTATTTTTTTTTTGCATTTTTATGTGTTCTTTTCTCGTTTACCTTCAATTCGTTTTCTGTTTCTTCCGTTTCTTCATTATTTGGAAAATTTTTATTGTCCTGAAAATATGCATCTTCTTCAGTGAATTATTTTTAATAAAATCCTTGTTTTTATCTATTATCTTAGACTCTTTTTGTTTTACTCCTTCGTCTTTTTCTTTATTTTTAAGAATTTGATACTCCTCAAGGTGTGAATCTTTTTCAGTGACCGAATGATTGCATTTATTTGCAATAGAATCTACATTTTCATCGATTAATATAGATTCTTTTTCTTTGTTTTCTTTTTTTGACATGTTCATAGTATGTATTTGTAACATTTCGGTTTCTAGTTTACTATGCATCATTTGATTTATTGTAGAAATAGTTGTCTCTCGAGATTTTCTTATATCTTTTAACCTCTTTTCTACCTTAACCCCCAATTCTGGTTAAATAGGTTTGATTTTCTCTGTTGTTTTCTTTGGTTTCACGATGACGTTAGGTTTTTTATTCTGGGTTCACTATTTATAGGAGGTACTTCTTCTGTCTCTACTTGTTTTTCTAAGCACCTTTCAATTCTTCTGTATTCAGGGTCCATAAAAGTATCAGGTTCTACTGATTTAAATTGTGATTTTTGTTTCTGGTAGAGAAACCAGCTAGTTGATTTTTCTTTTAATAAAAATGGTCTTCCTAAAAGTTCTTCAGCTAAAATAGGAAATGTGGAATCTACTACGTGGAAAAGAGTTTTGATTCCAAGAATTTCTAATTCTATTGTGCCTATCGTATATAAATCCTCCCAACAAACTCCTTTAATACACGTTACGTCTTTTGTATTTATTGGCGCATCAGGTCGCAATACTGTAGCTTTTATGATATTTATTTTAGCTTCATTATCTTCAAAAAATAGAGCTTTATCGTCCAAAAGATAATTTACTTATAACTCTACTTATTCTCTACAATTTCATTAAGTTCAATTGTATTACATGCTAAAAATTACTTCTATTGTCATCTACATCTCTAGATAAATAAGATGTTTCATTATCCGTCATTGATTTGTTATTTGAAAATTCTTCATCTTCGTAATTTTCTTTATTTTCCCATCTAATGAAATCTTAATTATGTGCTCCGTATGGCTTCTGGAAAGTGTCTTGGTTGACTACCCTTCTTTGATCAAATTCGTAATGTCTGGCATTTGCCGAAATGTAATTAGTATGTGTTTTCTCCTAACATTCTCTTTCTTGGTTCATGCTATATCTATCTGTATTACACCTATAAGGACTCGGGCTTCTTGTTCTATAATCATCATCGTAATGGGCAGAATATTGAAATCTTCTATCATACCTTCTGCGTTGTTCTACACGTTTTACAAGTGTAAATGCTTTTTCTAAATCGGTAAAATTACGTGCATGAACAGCGTTTTTTAATTGTTCTGGTAGTGCCCTACCAAATGTCCTCAACACCATATCCTGTACAGGCAACATGGTTGCTCTTGCTATTTCGTCATTAAATTCGTATTATAAGGCTGATCGCACTTCACTAATATAAAATAGCAACCTGTCATAAAATTCATCTAACGTTTCGTTTCTGTAAATTTCTAAATAGTACATTTTTTTAAAATAATCATTAAACGAATATCTTGGAACAAATGAGTACCCGGATCAAATAACTCGACCGACGCTCGGACGAACGCTCTATTACCAGTTAAGTAGCAGTGACAGCCTGTAGGCGGCTCACTGCTACCCGACTACCATTAGAGCGTGCGTCCGAGCGTCGGTCGGGTTATTTGATCCGGGTACTCAAATCTATCCTTCAAAAGATCGATCAAATCATCAAAATTTCTAATCTGCTTACTTAAAGTGCATTCTCGCGGATAACCTCTTAAGCTGCTCAGAACTAAATTTACAAACATTGACTTGCACTCACTAGTAGGCGGAACCAAAGACTCAGCACTGACAATATTATGAATAAAATCCCGTGCTGGCAATTTTTTTCCCTCAAAAATGGGTAACTCCTTTTGTATTTCCTCCATGGCTTACAAATTTGTTTTTCTTTGTAACACCGAAATTATATCATTTTTAGAATTTTCATTAGGGTTCTCCTCTGGCACGTACGTTCTTGGTTGGGAACCAAGATCGGTCCTATGGCTATAGAGGTCTGCTAGACTCGTTGCCTTTCGATTTACAGTTTTGTTATTAAAGTTGTTTTTTAAAAAAATACTACTGTTTTTTTAAAAAAATGTGTTTTACACCTTTCGACAATAAAATTAATTTTATATTTATCTAAGTTATGCAAGTCCTTTTTACTGATTGTGCATATTTATTTATGTTTACTTTCTACTTACCTCGTCACCTTAGTTGAAAGATCTACTTTCGCGTAACTTAAATTTAGTCTTCTTCTCTTTTTCCAGATTTATTATTTCTCACATTATGAAATAATGCCATAATTCATTTATTTGTTGTGTATAAAATCATGACTCATGAAAAAAAATTTCTCAATAGTAGTAAACTATTCTCAACGTTACTAATATTCGAATAAATAAATAACTTCTCATCCGATTCTTCACATCATAACAAAAATAAAAAGGAACTTTTAAATATACTTTAAATTCCTTATTTTATATAGTTCGCATTAAAATATTGAAATTAAAAAATTCTCAAAAATAATACTACTTTTATATTAATTCTTTTATCCTAAAGTTATTTTACCTGAGTCGTAATTCGACCTCATATCATGTTGCAAATATGACTCTTCTTTTCTTGCACTTGAAACTTCTAATGACCTTTTATATCGTTTTTTTCATTGATACCGTTATTTAGGCCTTACATTATAAAAAAGAAATTTATTAACTAACAATTGTTAATAAAAAAAATCCGAAATTTGACAATTATGTAAACTTTAATTTTTTGTTCGTTTATTTTTCTTCGATATCTCAGTTAATTCATTTTTTACAATTATTTTATATTAATTTTTGCCAGAGAAATAAAAAAAATAGTAAAAACATTGAAAATTGGGTTTTTCTTAGATATCTAATTAAAAATTAACATATTCTCTTTGTCAAGGTGTCATTTCTTTCAGAATTTTATTAACTTTAATAAAATAAAGAGGAAAAAATTTTAGTTTTAATATTTTTGAAGATTTGAACAGTTTTATAGTTGTTGAAAAAGCAGAGTTCGCACAATTTCGGACGGTAGTGTATATTTATATCACTGTTACTGAAATTATTAGAAACTCTTTTTTTCGGATAAGAACCTTCTCCAAAATTCTTTTGAATACTTTTAGCCTTTCTTGCTACTTGAAAAGATACGTTAAATTTATTTTGTATTTTTCTTGCTGACCATGTAAGCGGAACTAATTTAAAAAAATTTATTTGTTCATAAACTTTCTTACATTTTTTGACAAGTTGATTCAAATTTGCAAGAAGTTGTTTTTTGTCATTAAAATCTAAAAATTCCTCATCACTTTCAGTTGAATCTTTACATTCAGAAGAAAGGCTATCAATAGCATCATTATTAATAGTTATTGCACTGTTACTTACTACACTAGATTGTAGAGAAGAGAAGTATTTGGAACTAACATTATTCGGACTCTGCACGATGAACACACGTAATTGCCGTCCTTAACAGTTGGATATGTGGAACGTAAACTAGGAGTTGAGAATGCAACATTTTTTAAGACTTGTTTATGTTTTTCTAAATTTAAAGGATTGCAGCAGCATTTTTTCGGAACACCCATGATTATTTCTTGAAACCAAGAAGAAAATTTGAACTCGCTCACTAGAGAACTAGATTCAAACTGACAGTACGTAAAAGCAGGAATGAAAATAGTTAAATAGAAGATGAGAAAGGCTCCTTAAAACATCATTAAGGTAAATCTTTGTAGGAAGGAGCAGGCCCCCGCAGCGCAGGCTGATCCGCCCGACAGATTGATGCATTGTCAAATTCAAAAATATTTTTCTCGGAAATGAAAAATATTGCAATCGGCAAAATTTGACAGCAATTTTGTATTATTAAAAACAATAAGTGTGATTTTTTTTGTGTCAAAATTTGACCGATAACACGTTAAAATGTTATAAACAATTTTTATTTTTTAAATAAATAATGTAATAATCAATAATTCTTTAAAATAAAAATTATTTTCTAAAAATTTATTATTTTTCCTACAAAAAATGTCGTTTCCACTTTTTTGTAGTATTAATAGTTAATAAGTTATAGACAAATGAAAAAAATAACATAAATTTGTTAATGTTAGGGTCAACTGGGGTAAATCCGAACGCTTTTAGTAAGTTTCAACAATAACATAAGTTTTTTCTTTAAAAAAAAAATACTTCCGGTATTCTGGTGCATGAAGTTGTTACTTTACTTCCATAGAACAATTTTATGGGGTAGAAAAGATTTTTGATAAATTACAATCGCAGGAAACTTAGCGTTCGTATTTACCTCGATACTTTGCAACTTTCCTAAAATACCGGGGTAAATACGAACGCCACTGTATTTCAGAAAAATCTTAGGGAAAATAAATTTAAAGTATTGCAATTGTTAAACTTATATAAAAACTCAAAAAAAATACGATAATAAACCTATTATGTAATAATGCATCATATATAAATACAAAAATCAAACAGGTTAAAAATTAAAATGCATTACACAATTAAAACCTTCAATAACTTTATCAAATCATAACGGATTTTTGCAAAACTTGGTACAGAAAGTATTTTGGAGTGATTGAATGTAAATACAAAAATAAAAGTCAAATTTTTTAAATTCAAAATGGCGGACTTTCCTAAAACTTATTTTTAAAAATGATCAAATTTGCTAACCCTGAAACCCCCCGAGTAACAATTTTCGAGCGAATCCAATGAATTTTTTAATTCTCGTCCGCCATTTTGAATTTTGAAAAACTGACTTCAAATTGGTAATTAGCGACCCCAAAAACCGTAGAATACCAAATTTTATTAAGATCCTGAAAAACTTTTTTCAACAAACCATTTGGCAAAAAAATTGAAACACTCCTTCGAGAGAACAGAGATTAAGTTTCTGCTTATTAATTACTAACGAGGATACGTATAGAAAGAAAAACTTTTTTCTATGTACTTTTATAATGTTAAAATAATAGTGTAATCAAATAAAAACAATTTTGTGCGGCTTTGATGTAAAAAAAAATTATTAAAAATACCGTTCGGATTTACCCCAGTTTTCCAATTTTCTTGGGTAAATACGAACGGTCTGATATTATTAATAAAATTTTACAGAAGGCAAAAATTAAATATAGTTTCTGTTCTAGTATTCATAACAAACAATTATAAATAATAAAATGAATTTTTAGCTTCTTTTTTTTCAAATACGAGACAAAATACTGAAAGAGTGTCATCTTTGATTTTCAATCTTTTTTGCAATACTTGTTATCTTTGTTTATGCTGTTGCTAATTAACAAACAAAAAATGGGATAATACTTAGAATCTCTTCAAGAGGATCTGAGGTAAAAATTCTCATATCGAACTTATTTTTAAAAATTTTAATTAAGCTGAAATAATTAGCGTTCGGATTTACCCCCCGTTCGGATTTACCCCGACTGACCCTAATAACTGGGTCAATCCAATATATTTCGAATGAAGTCGTCGCTGACTAATTTTTAAAAATTATAATACTTTGCAGGAATGATTTTGAAGTTATCAAGATCACGAAATGAAAGGAATTTTATTAAAATTTTAATTATTTATTGCAAAATATGAATTTAAAGTATATGAGGTGATGAAAACTGTCAATTTTTTAGCCATTAGAAAATATGCAAAAAAAAACAGAATTTACCATAAAAATAAAAAAAAATTGTTGTAATTTACTAAGAATGAATAAATTTATCATTATCAATTGATGTAATTATTTAAATATGTGAAATAATATATAAAATATGATTTTCAAGTTCGCCTGTCAAATAACCTAAATTTGCAAATTTCATCTATTAAATGTGAGAAAGAGAAGTCATTAAATTGAAAAAAACCTTACCAAATATAAAGTACCTGTGACTAACTTTTAGTTTTTCTTAGCACTTTTTTCCTTTTTTCTTCATAAATGTGAAATAAAAAGCAATAAAAATTGGCACTTTGCTTATTTTCACTATTTTCAAATGTAAATAACTTTCTTGGAGAAAACTGAAAAATTACAAAACTTGGGCAATATCTAATTGATCACTAAATACACACACTGGAAAAAAATTCGCTTTGGTCCCGAAGATACTTTTTGAGATAATTATGTTTAAATTTTTCACAATTTTTATCAGGTTAATACATGTAGTTTTTTAAGGACGAAGTTAGGTTTTATTGGTTAAACATTTTGAACTAACTTCAATTTTATAAAAATCACATGCATTAACCTGATAAAAATTGTGAAAAATTTAAACATAATTATCTCAAAAAGTATCTTCGGGACCAAAGCGAATTTTTTTCCAGTGTGTGTATTTAGTGATCAATTAGATATTGCCCAAGTTTTGTAATTTTTCAGTTTTCTCCAAGAAAGTTATTTACATTTGAAAATAGTGAAAATAAGCAAAGTGCCAATTTTTATTGCTTTTTATTTCACATTTATGAAGAAAAAAGGAAAAAAGTGCTAAGAAAAACTAAAAGTTAGTCACAGGTACTTTATATTTGGTAAGGTTTTTTTCAATTTAATGACTTCTCTTTCTCACATTTAATAGATGAAATTTGCAAATTTAGGTTATTTGACAGGCGAACTTGAAAATCATATTTTATATATTATTTCACATATTTAAATAATTACATCAATTGATAATGATAAATTTATTCATTCTTAGTAAATTACAACAATTTTTTTTTATTTTTATGGTAAATTCTACGTATTTTTACATATTTTCTAATGGCTAAAAAATTGACAGTTTTCAGCACCTCATAAACTTTAAATTCATATTTTGCAATAAATAATTAAAATTTTAATAAAATTCTTTTCATTTCGTGATCTTGATAACTTCAAAATCATTCCTGTAAAGTATTATAATTTTTAAAAATTAGTCAGCGACGACTTCAGTCGAAATATAATGGATTGACCCAACTAGAAAAATAATAAATATTTTTAATTAAAATTTGGTACACTTATTTATATCCCTAAACACTATAAAAAATAAATATGAAAAATATCTGAGACACTACCAATCGTTTTCATATAAAATGCCTGAGGCTGAAGTCCGCAACGTTTAAAAAAACGAAAAAATAAAAAAAGTAAAAATCTCTCATTAGGGAGAGCTTCAGTACGATCCCAATAGCAAGTAAATAAATTTTCAACCTCCTAGGGGTTTCGGAAATTAATTTTTCTGGAGTAAAAATGACCAAAAACGAAAAAAATTTCTAACAATCAGCAAAAAACCACGAAAAGTAAAATTTTTTCGAAGAAGTTTGCTCCTTTGTCTTTTACAAAAAATACTGCATAAGCTAAAACCCCTAAAACGCTTCAAAAAAGTCGGTTTCCAGGGTAAAAGTGATCAAAAACGAAAAAATTAAAAAAAAATCCTGAAAATTCTTTGGTAAAACCCCAAAAACTAAAGTTTTTTCGACGCAGTTTTGCTTCTTTTTATTGCAGAAGATATACTGCATAATCTAAAACGCCTAAAACGCTTCGGAAAAGTCGGTATCCAGAGTAAAAGTGATCAAAAAACGAAGAAATTAAAGAAATCCTGAAAATTCTTTGTTAAAACCCCAAAAAGTAAATTTTTTTCGATGCAGCTTTGCTTTTTTTGATTGAAGAAGATATACTGCATAAGCTAAAACCCCTAAAACGCTTCGGAATATCGGTTTCTGGGGTAAAAGTGATCAAAAACGAAAAAATTAAAAAAAAATCCTGAGAATTCTTTGTTAAAACCCCAAAAAGTAAAATTTTTTCGACGCAGTTCTGCTTCTTTTGATTGCAGAAGATATACTGCATAAGCGAAAACCCCTAAAACGCTTCGGAAAAGTCGGTATCCAGGGTAAAAGTGATGAAAAACAAAAAAATTAAAAAAAATCCTGACAATTCTGTGTTAAAACCACAAAAAGTAAAATTTTTTCTACGCAGTTGTGCTTCGTTGTCATTTACAAGTAATACTGCATAAGCTAAAACTCCTAAAACGCTTCGGAAAAGTCGGTTTTCAAGGTAAAAGTGATCAAAAACGAAAAAATTAAAAAAAAACTGAAAATTCTGTGTTAAAACCACAAAAAGTAAAATTGTTTCGACGTAGTTTTGCTTCTTTGTCTTTTACAAGTAATACTGCATAAGCTAAAACTCCTAAAACGCTTCGGAGATGTCTGTTTTCGGGGTAAAAGTGATCAAAAACGAAAAAATTAAAAAAAATCCTGAGAATTCTTTGTTAAAACCCCAAAAAGTAAAGAAGATATAATGCATAATCTAAAATCCCTAAAACGCTTCGGAAATGTCGTTTTCCGGGGTAAAAGTGATCAAAAACTAAAAAATTAAAAAAATCCTGGAAATTCTTTGTTAAAACCCCAAATAGTAAAATTTCTTTGATGCGTTCGTTCCACTAATGTAGCATTTGTGATGTAATTCGTCTACGTTAACGAATGCACTTCAGGTCCCATTGGAGACGCACCAGCTGGTCTCGCCGTGTAGCGTCACCTATACAATTTAATGCAATATATTCTGCTTTATGTAAATTACATCTTAATACCTTATAATTCTTATAGTGTTAGTTATTACACTTGATTAAAATGAAATTGTTCTTTATATTATTACAGCCCTACAATCCACAGCAGTCTTTTTCAGTTCATATTATAACAATTGTATTTAATTATTACAAATTTGTATGTGTCATAACTATATCATGACTGTTTCATGTAATTGTTTTATTATATTTATATAAAAACTGCATGATTAAATTTTACATTTAATTGAACCTAATAGTTGTTTGACTATTCGCATTTTAAAACCTCGAATTTGTCGTTTTGATTCGAGTGCATTCCAATTCTTCTGGTATTTTAAAATGTCTAATAAATATTGTGTATAGCATTACTTGAATCATTTTTCTTTAAAATAATTGTTAATTTCATAATTTTATGCCATTTTATGTAAGCAAATTTTTTCAAAATTTATCCTTTCGTTTTCAATACACATTTCTGATATTAATAATAAAAACATTAGTTTGAGAGAAACATCTACCTTCATATACTCACTTACAACATTTATCGTTCATGCTTCATACAAATTTTTTTCATGTTATAAAAATTCGTTCCTTCAGATTGAAATTTTTTTTTCATTTTTAATATCTTTTTGTGCTCTATATTGTTTCACTTGTCTTTATGTACCATTATAAATGAATGAAATATTTAAATATTTTTTGCACATATCATTAGATTACTTCATCATCATAATATATTAATTTTATAATTCTCCTTCATTTTTACAAAAACTTTCTTAAAACGTATTACTTTATTTTGAAAATACATACTTATAATTAAAAAAAAATTATCTACTACATACTCACAACATATTCCACGCAATAATCAAAAATAAATAATTAAAAGTGTTATTATTACAGCCTAGCATAAAGTATTACAACTAATATTCATTTTTTTCATTTTATTACAAACTGAAAATATTTATATATAATACACGTTTCATTTATATTTTTAGAAAATAAATTATTTTCAGTATATTGTAGCATTCTTTTCATTTTCATTATTACCATTTCTTTATATACAATTATAAATAGTTGTAAGATAAATAATATTTTTGCATTTTTTTCTCCTTTTTTTTGTGTTATTATATTAATCAATATTCATTTAAAAATTATTTATATACAAGCACACTTTGTTAAAATGTAATTTTTCATTATCATTACATGTTTCTAATGTAAATATTGGCATTTTTTAAAAAACCTGTTACCATCCTCATCCACCCACTTTTTAACAAAATTACTGCAATGCTCTTTTTTAATGATTTTTAACGATAAATCAGAAAAGCATTTTTTTGCTAAACATAAATTAATAATATTATTATTCCATTTTTTAATTTTTAATAAATGTGCCTCATAATTTTAAAATACTTTGATAATATTTATTATGTTCATACATAATAAAATTCCTTATAAGAAAATAATGTTAAGGGGGAACACCAGTTGTAACTTTCGAAAAATCGATTTTTTTGTGAATTTTCTTAAAGTACATATACATATTTAGAAATGTGTCTGTAAATTTCAAAGTTGATCCGGTGAAAAATAAATGAGATATACAGAACACTGCAGCGGTGCGTCCCGTGGCTTCATACAAGGTGGCCAGCCATACCTGACCCTAACGACAGATGGTAGCAAATTGGCATTTTAGAATCGGCAACCACTGCGGAAGAGTTATTATATGGTCCAGGAATCGATGACTCTTTGTAACTTGGAAACAAAATTTCTTCTGAACAAAAAAAAGTAAGTTGAAACTTTGAATGCGTTTTTCTCAAAAGACATTTTCCAAGTCGGTGACCACGATTACTCGAATACCATTAAACCGATTTATTTAAAATTTAGTGTTCTTCATTTACACATATAAGTCTAGTTCGTGATCGAAGGATTTTTTTTTATGCAAAACTTTTTTTATGTAGCTGAAAATCGACCGTATTTTTTTAACGAAAATCATACTTTTGACTTTGACAGGTCGCCATTTTTTCAAATTTTTTTTTTTTAAATCCTTCGATCACGAACTAGATAATCTTATAATAAATGTAAATTAATTTAATTTTTGTATTTCAGACGAAGTATACTTGCAGAATGCTGGTCACCGCAATTCGCCTTTTTTCTTAAGGCGCCACTTCAATGGCTCATATCTCCAAAAGTTTTTGTTAAAAAAATTTTTTTTTCTTTTAAATTACAGCTTTTTACATGTACTTTTAACTAATAAATAGTATTCTTTAAAAAGATTCATTGTTCTTTTGGAAAATATTCTTGTAAAAAGCATTATTTGTTGAGTTACAACTGGTGTTCCCCCCTTAATATCTCTTAATAATTTATTTATATACAACCATAAATATGTAGATTTAATATTTTTTGCATATGTATTTTGGCGTGTAGATTACAGTAAAAATATAGCGAATCTCATAGGAATTGATTATCATAGCGTTGTCAAGGAAAAACCATGAATTTTTACGAAAAATCCCTGAAAATGACTATGTACCCCCCCTCTGGTTGCCACATCTTTTTACATAGAGAGCTCAAATTTGGTTCACTTATGTATTTTTACGTGAAAATTACAGGAAAAAGATAGCGAACATGATTCGGATCAATTTACATAGCGTTGTCAAGGAAAAATCAAAAATTTTGAAAAAAAAGCGTTTAATCCACCTAGCGCACACACTATTTGACCAAGACAGTTCATATTTGGTATACTTACGTATTTTTGCGTGTAGATTACAGGAAAAATATAGCGAGCACGATTGGAGTTGATGATCATATTGTTTTTAAAATTTTTAGGTTAAAGCCAATATATATTAAAATTAAAAATAAAACTTTTTTGAAACACATGTTTGACATGTGTTTCAATTCAACTTTCAAAATTAATTAAAGGTAAATTTTTGATAATTAGATAAAATATTTTAAGTAATAGCTGGTTCTTACAGTTTTACATTTTTACAGATGATTAAAATTATTATATCTAAATAAAATAAACAAAATTAAACAGACGTGACAATGTCGGTATGTATTCTTCGAAAGAAAAAAAGAACTTTAATCTTCGTTTGAAAAAAATTCTAAAAAAATTTATCTTTGCAGAAATGCATCTGATGAGGACACAGAATTCTGTGTCGAAACGCGTCACATTTTTATGTCAATTCTTGCAATAAACTAAAAGCCATTTAGGCCAAAATGAAAAAAACATATTGTTTTTAAGGACAACTCATATTTTTAGAAAAAATCATGGATTTTTCGAATAAAAAAAGAAGAAAATTTTATCCTAAGAGTTCCAAATTTATACTTTTTTACGTATTTTTACGTGTAGATTATAGAAAAAATATAGCGAGAACGATTTGGGTTGATTATCATAGCGTTTTCAAGGAAAAACTGATAATTTTCGTTTAAAATCATGAATTTTCCTCAAAAACCGAAGAAAATTTTATCTAAAGAGTTTCAAATATACACTGCGACCCGAGTTTAGCGAAATCTCGGAAACGGCAACAATAAGATGGTAATTAAGCGGTAAGCGTAAGATGCTCCGACTCGAGCAGGTGCGTAGAAGTAAGGCAACGCGGTTCCTTCTAGTTGAAAATGAGTACCAAGCGGAGACGTTTGTCTGGGAGGTACAAGGTTCTTTAATCTTTAATTTTAAATAAAAAATTTGTTAAATTATAAAAGCTTATTTATATACATGTATACAAATTTTATTTTTGTTTTCACTCCCAGCAAATTTATAAATTTACTTTATGAAAATCTTAATTTTAATATTTGCTCTCAATGTTATATTTGATGAAATTTATATTATTTAATTTCAAATAAATTTAAAATTTATAAGGCAAATGGTGAGTTTTTCCCCTTTCTTGTCTGATGTCAGTACAATTATTTGAATTTTTATTAAAAGTAATTTGAAGTATTACTTATTACTGTTTATAATTATAATAAAATCTAAAAATTAAAATATAATTATAATAATTATGCAATAAAAATATTATGTATTATAAGATGAAGAATTTTCAATAAAAGAGTTTAAGGATTTCGTATTTCAAGTAGTTCGTACGGCCTTGATTGCTGACTCCGATTTCGGGAAATCTCATTACTGAGTTTAGCGAACGACCCACCAAACCTGCCGCTAAACTCAGGTCGCAGTGTATACACTTTTACGTAATTTTGCGTGTAGATTACAAAAAAAATATAGCGAGAACGATTGAAGTTGATTATTATAGCGTTTTCAAGGAAAAACTGATAATTTTCGATAAAAATCATGATTTTTCACCAAAAAAATTTTTTAATTGAGTTTTTTCAAAACATACAATTTTTTTAAAAAGTGGACTTTTTCCTTAAGGTTTACAATTTTTGACCTAGAAAGATAAAATTTTCTTCCTTTTTTTGGGGCAAATTCTTGATTTTTTTTCAACTCCAATTTGTGCTTGCTATATTTTTTTGTAGTGTTTTGCCATTCTTTATAATTTGCCATTTTCTATTTTTTACCATTTACTATTTTTATTATCTTTTGACATTTTTTATTTTTTGATATTTTTATTATTTTTTAGTTTTATTAATTTATTTTCAAATCTATGCGCTCACATTATTTTCAAATTTATGCGTAGATTATGTTCTATGTTTATGTCTATGAATATGTCTATGTTTTCTATCTAGGCCTTCAAACTTTAAACCCCTCAAATTTTAGGTTTAAGGGTGCGGAACCCTCGGTTTTAATGCGAGTGTAACTCGCACTTGTCCGATTTTTTCATTTATAATAATTGTACCTTATAATTTTAAAATACTTTGATAATACTTATTATGTTCATATATTTAGAAAATAATATTTTTTTAATATATTTTTGCATTTTCATTTTCATTATTATATTCATTAATATCTCTTAATCATTTATTTATATAACCATAATTATGTATAATTAATATTTTTTTCATTTTTTCATTCATATATTTTTTGATTTCTTAAAGCACACTTTGGTAAATTGTTTTTTTTTCTTTTTCATGACATACTTCTTTTATAAATAGTGTAGGCATTTTTTAAAACATCTGATACCACCCTCATTCACCCACTTTACAACAAAATTACTCTGTAATGCTCTTTTTAATGTTATTTACGATAAGTAGCATTAATATTTTTTTAATTTTTCAACTACACTTTGGTAAAATATATTATTTCAATTTCATTATATGTTTCTAATATAAATATTGACATTTTTGAAAAACTTGTTACCACCCTCATCCACCCACTTTACAACAAAGTTACTCTGCAATGCTTTTTTAAATGCTTTTTTACGATAATTCAGAAAAGTACATTTTGTCGAACATTAATTAATAAAATTATTATTCCTTTTTTTTAATTTATAATAAATGTGCTTTATAATTTTAAAATACTTATTTTATTCATATTTTTGAAATATAATATTTTTTTACTATGTTTTTGCATATTCATTATTAAATTCAGTAATATTGATTTATTATTTATTTATATAAAATTTTAAATATGTGGAATAAATAATATTTTTGTATTTAAGAAGAATAAAACGATTCCGTTTGAAAAATAAAAATTCTTTATGTTTTTATTTAAATTGATAACTTTTTCAAATGCAAATAAATTAACCTTTTTATATAAGTTTGTCTATAAATTTTACTGCATTTTTTATATTTTTAGTTTGCAATATAATTTCATTAAATTTTTAAAATTTATATTTCTTAATTTTCTAGACTGCATAACTTGCATGTATCTTTGTCGTTAACTATTGGTTTTGATTTTTTTTTCTGCTCATCTTCATCAAGTAGTTCATAACCACGTCTAATGCAATACACATGCGTAGGTTGAAAACACAAGCTACACGTATAATAAGATTTTTTGCAATCTTTCAAACAATACATACAATTTAATAAATTTGGTTCTAAACTTGATAGTATACTCAAAGAAAATATTTTTGTACATGTTTTAAGATCAATTTGTTCTTTCATTTTAACGTCACAACCTATTGCATCCATTATATACAACATAAAAATAGCGCAATAATAACAGTCAGAAATATCTTGGTAGGGTCTTTGCCCTTGAAAATCTTCAATAAACCATTGAATATATTTCAACTTCGCAAATGGCGAATTAGCTTTGCAGTTTAAAATAAAGGTTTTGTATTCTATTTTTACTCTCTCGTAATCTGTACTATCTAAAAATGGGTCTACTAAAGTTAATTTCTTTTCCTTAATATTTACAATAAGTAACTGCCAATGAAACTGAAAAACGTAAGGCATAAAAATAATATTCTTTAATGGTTTTGCACTTCTATATAATGAAAGATTTACTTTTCTTCGTGATTCTGTATAATCTCCAATAGCCGTTTTTGTGTCATCTATAGGTACATAAGTAATATTTTTGTTCCACTGATTTAATCTAGATAAAGCATAAGCATCTATTACTTGTCCGTTTACTAAATTGTTTTCTACTGCTAAACTTTGAAATTGATTACATGTTATATGTATTTCACAACATGTTGAAAAAACGTCATTTGGTACCATACATATCCCTATTTTTATATAATTAGATTTAGATGTGGAATAATAATCTACATTTTTGCGATAACCATTCAAAAAATTGTTATCGAATGAATGATCTGAATTGTTTTGTACAGGATTTGTTGCTTCACATTTTTCTATATTATTAATTGTGGGAATGTTAATTTTTTTTCTTGTATATCATTATTAGACAAAATTATTTCTTTTCCTTGATATTCAGTATTATTTACACTAGGTGGCATGATTATCAGATGAGTTTCATCGTCGGTAAAATTGTTTATTTTTTCTTTTGAACCATTAATTTTTAATTCGTCTATTCCATTGTCATTGTGAAAACGTTTTATTTTTTTCGTCTTACATTATTTTCTTCATTTTTTAATTTTCTCTTCGCAACATCTGTTTTGGAAATGTATTTTTTTTTATTATTAGCTTTACTACTTTTTTTCTCTTCTAGAACTTTTTCTACCGTACGGCGAATGGTTGATCCTTGCAAGTATGTTATAGTTGACCTTCCTTCTTTCTGACCTCGTTTCCAAACATCTTTTACAAAATTAATCGAATCTGTGGTAGGGTATTTACATTTTTTCTTACCTTTAATATTAGTATCGACATTATCTTTAAATCCTAAATTTGCCTCGAAAACTAAACGTCCTACATTATCTGTTAATCTTCTAACGGTTTGTCCAATGCTCATATGAGATTGCTCTTTAAGTATACCGTATTTAATATTTTTATGATGAGATTCTACATAAGCGTTACTGACACGCGAAATATTAGGATCGACTAAATCTAACATAAGACTACCACAAATTCTGGTGCATAATATTTGTTTGTAATTTCGTTAATTATAACCTCTTCTTCCACAAATCTCTTTTCTAAAGTAATAAATTTTGTGTAATATTTTTTATAAAACTTTGATTGTACATATATAGATTTATTTCCTTTATGTAAGAGCTCATATTGTTCATCAGCTTCCAGTTGATTCCTTACTTCTTCAATAATATAAAGTTCATCACTAATTTCATTTAAATCTTCATTTTTCTGAGTCGTAGCAATTGCTGTTAGTTCTAAGAATGATTGTTCTGCACGAATAGCATCCTTAGTTAAAGTAAGTCGTAACATATCATCATAAATTAAATCAACATCCATAATATTTCTACCTAAGAGTATCAACCCAAAAACATGCATCCATTAAAAAATTCTTGATACCTAAAAGATGAGAATAATACTTCTTGATTCTTTTTGAAACTCTACGAAGTATTTGTGCTTTGCATGATAACAAAATTGTTATGTTTTCTGGAAAATGCTTCCCGTTTTCTATATGTTCGTATGATACGTTTAAATATGTTACGATGTTCATATCGTTCCAGTCTACTGTAAATGCATGCATTTCAGCCCACGACCAATCTACAACAATAGCGTTAAAAAATGGCCAAGAATATTTATGGGTAATCATAAAATGTTTATACTGCTTTAAAAATATTCCTATTGTATTCCTGTCCGTATTTATTGTTAACATTTCCGCGGCAGGTATAACTGATACTACTGATTTATAAACGATGGCGTAATACATAACTTTATTACCTTTTAATCCTTTTGGTAATGGCGCAATTTTTCCTGTAGCATCTATATGTGCAATTTTTGAACCTTTGTCGTACTTTATCACTTCCTGCTGTTCTACCGTAAACATAACAGTTTTAAAAGGCCACTCAAGAAATCTCAAATATGGATCTGATGATGAAGCTTCAATCACCCATAATTGAGTAATGTCTGAAATGTCAGCACTATCTAATTTTTGTCGATTTTCTAAATTTTTTTCCGAACTTATTTTTTGTAATGTGGATAAACTTGTTGCTGTTTGAGGGTTTTCATCATGCCAAAGTTCCTCATCAATATTGTCATAATTGTTTAACTGATAACTTCTTGGTGTTGTGTTTTCTAAAATTTTTCTCAATCTCTCTCTATGCTTACCACAAATTTGTTCATATTTTCGTATATCTTCTTTATTGTGCCTATCTGGCATTTCCTTATGACTTGTTATAGAAACTGTTACTATCGAATCTGTTAAATTATATGCCTCGAATCAATAATGTTCAACGTGCGTTGCTCGATATCTGCCATAAAAAACTATAGTATTGGCGACCTTATCATTATGTCTATTGAAATAGATGTTCAGTATACATGGACATCGATGATCTTCTAGGAACAATAATTTACTTTTTGTTTTAAGAAGGTTTAAAGATATTTCATTTGTATTGTAATCTTTTATCATTTGAGCGGGGATTTCCAATTTACAAATGTCAATATTATATTTTAATCTTTTATTTTTATTTTTAAATTCTTCTTCAGATTCTTCAGAATTACTTGTTTCACTGTCCATTCCATTATTTTTACTTATTTCATATTCTTCTGCTTCTTCTGCTTCATCTAATTTTTCTTTCACTCCCATTTCATAGTTTGTTGAAGGATCCATTTCTTTTGAAACATTTTCATTCTCCTCATCACTATTATTCAACTCTTCTTTTGATGTATCTTTTTCAATCGCAGTTAATGTTGAGTTTAGATTATTGTCAAAATTCCATCTTCTGTTACTGACTTCTACATTTTTTTGATGTAACTGACTGCTATTATTATATAATTCATACTTTCTTTTTATTTTCTCTGAATTTTTTTTTTGATCTTTTTCGTTATTTTTTTTTATTAATTTAAGCTTCTCTCTTTCCCTTTCTTCTTACAGGCAAATTTTTAATCTTTCCGCGGAACGCACCAACTCCTGCATGCAATTATCATAACTTCCATCACTGTCAATAATTTCATTTTCACTCCAAGTATCTTCTGATAACCAGCTTCGCATTTCTTTATCCTTCATTTTGTTTTGTTTTAAATCTTCATTCCTACCAGATGGGTTTTCTTCTTCACTTAATTCATTAGCACTAGAAATACTTAATACTTCTTCTATGTCTTCAGCATCATTATTGTTACTACCTATGTCATCATCATTATCATCATTATTATTATTGTTATTATTATTATTATTATTATTATTATTATTATTATTATATAAATCGTCATCGTCATCATCGTATTTGTTAACTTGTCCTATACTTTTTTTATGTGCCTCTTCAATTTTAAAATCTTCCAAACTGATTATTTTTTCATCTTCTTCAGTAAAATTGTATACAGTTTGTTCCTTATCATTTATATTAATAGGGGTACATGTTTCATCTATTTTTTTTCTTGAACTTATTTGATCTTTGTTTTCAAAAATTTTTATTATTACCAGAAAATAAAATCATAATGCTTTCATCCGATTGATCATAATCGACAATTCCTAAAACTTTATACATGTTAGCTTCTTCCGAAAAAAGTACTACTTTAACATCGTACAAAATTGAAAAGATTACTATTTCAAAGTCAGTCCTCCTTGTGGAGCTTCTTGTGCTCTCTTGCAGTCTCGGACTGTGATCAGTTCTAATCAATTTTGTTTGGACTATAATGATATATTTTTCTCAACAACTTTGTGGCTCCTCGCGGAATATTCAATTTGCTCTGGGTTGTATTGTCCGGCCTATACAGTTGATTTTTATCGGGTTGTCAAAAAAAAAAAAAAAAAAAAAGGAAGAAATCCTTCTTTATTAGAATCGAGCGCGGTCCCAATATGTACCCTTGTCCCCCAATCCTTCGAGCAATACCTTCCATCATGAAGAAATAACTGGAACACAATTGTGTTCCCTCCTTAACGTGACACGTAGGAATCTATCTGCCTATCATCAACTTGAACGTTCCGCTTGAGCCTTTGTGACGGTTCGCTGTGTCTGCACTTTATCTCTGCTTCTTTTCTGATTATTTATTGTTCTGACAGTTGGCTGTGCCTCAAGTCATTAAGAAGAAGATTTCAAAGTCAGTTCCATATGTAGTTAATTTACCCATATAATTAATGTAATCTAAACCTGAATGAAAACTACGAATATTCGTTTCCTTCGCAAATTGTGCATGGATATTATTGCACGTCTCTTCATACTCACTCCAATTATCAACAACAAAATCTATAATTTCTTTTCTAATAGTTTCATACTACGAAATAAGCAATTACCATCTCCTATTATTTTTATTTTTCGCATCTTTTCTTTTTCAATTTTATCTTTATTAAGCATAACGGAATTAAAATCATGAACAGACTGCTTTGTAGATAATGTTACATTTATACAACATTCTTTCTCACAATTGAAATCACAAATAGAATTAGAAATTAACTTTTGGTCCCTAGATATTAACACATTTTTAGAATTATCAATATTATTTGTACTTGACATTACTTTTGCCTTATTTAGATGGACAGTATCTACATTTTTAATTTTTTTACTTTTTAAAGCAGTAGGTTTAGAATTATCATTATATTCATTGGAATATTTTAATTTTAAAGCTTCATCAACAAAATCAGCAATAGTAATATCACGCACGCATTCTTTAAATTATTCATCACTGACCTTTTTCATGCTTATCTTTGTTTCGTTATAGAGTTCGTCCCATATGTACTGAAAACTTACGTCTTTTTGTTTCATTTCAATAATACTCTCTACTGTCGCCATAAAAATTTCATTATTTTTCCAAATTGAAAATATTTTCCTTTCCATTTTTTAATTTCCATTGACCTTCAGTAGATAAAACAGCTTTAAGAAAAAAGAAAAAATTAACATTTTATTCACATAAAAATTTATTTATATATTTTCCGTACTTTGTACAACAACATGTGAAATTAAGATTCGCAATTTTGTACAAAACATCCTACAACTTATGTCTAAATTTAAGTAAATACAACTTAAAGACATGTGATTGTTATGGTTTTACATGTGCATTTTTTGCATGTTTTTTTTGCAAAATAATTAATAGATTGAACTAAAGTTTTTATAAATAAGTTAAAAAGCTCTTTGTCCTCATGGGCTTAAAAAAGTTATACTTTATGAAAGGAAAGAATTTTAAAAAGTTTAATTTTCATAAGTATTAGCAGTGAAAGTGCAATTAATTTAAAATTAAATTATGTAGAATTGTGAATATTTCAGTCTTCTTTTTAAAATTGAATAATATTGCATTATGGGTTTTCAAGGAAAAAGTCATTTTTGTTTGAAAATTTCTTTTACTGACTTTTCTTTAAATTATAGTTTTTTAATTCCGGAAAATTTCCAAAAGTAACTTTTCCAGAAACATTCATCTGTCAAAATCTAAATTTGTCAAGTGTTTTGAGAAATTAAACTACATTTGGTTAACATAGGAGATTTGGAAGTATATATCATGTTTGGTAAGCTTTTTCGAGTAAGCAGACATTATATTGTCAGAAAATAATTCAAGAGCTGTGTAATTTCTGGTTATTTTTTTGCGTAATATGTAAATTCGTTTTGAATTAAGTGAATAATATGAAATTCACAAGTATTACATAAATATCTAGATTATTTTTTATTTAATTCCTGCAAAAATCTTACCTAATGATTAGGAAAACATCTAAAAGCTAGTACAATACGTTAAACTTTTTTGAAAAAATGAAAAAACTTAAATGTACACAGAGAATATATGGATATTAAAAAATATAATTAAAATATTCAATTAATTAATCATTAAATAAAAGCTTAAAATTTGCTTAAAAAATTACTGTCATTGAACGATACTGAAATCCATAACGTTTATGATAAACAATTAGAAAACAAATTTGTTTTAAGACGGAAAATTATAATTAATTATAAATAATAAAAAAATTTTTCCTTATTTTGTAAACAAAACACAAATTTTGTACCATAATACCTATATGCAGTAAAGATTACATAAAGAATGATTGATATTTTATTAAAGTCGAGATTTACTAAAAAGGTCAATTTTTTAGCAAAAACTAACAAAAATTTTTTATAAGAAATGTTTAACAAATTTGAAACTATGTATAAAATTTTATTACATTTTCTATTTATTTAAGAGGTGAATTGTTCTAGGTATATGAAATTTTTTTGTAGACATTCAAGGTGACAAAAAAAAGTTAACAAAAAATTTTATGAAAAAAGTTTAACAAATTCGAAAGTTTACTTTGCTAAAAATTGACATTTTTAATAAGTCTCGACCTTAAAAAAAATTAATATTTTCCTTCTACAGAGGGAGCTTTATCAAAACTTTAAAATTTTATGGAAATTTTACTGCTGATTCCGATTTAAGAAATTCTCATTGCATTCTCTTTAGTGGAATTTTCTTTAGCGGATAAATTTCGGATAACTCAAAATTATAAAAACTTAAAAAAATGTCAGGCTTTTGAAAATAAAAAAATGAAAACCTAATATTCTCACATTCAATCATTCACAAAAAACATAAAAAATAATATTCGTATATTACCCAGGTTATCCGCTAAAAAATCCACAAAAGAGAATGCAACAAGAATTTTTGAAAAAAGGTCGGTTGGTTTCAGTCAAATTTTTATACAATTTTAAATACACTCTCTACAGAAGGAAAATATCAAGAATATTAACGATTATAACTTAATTTTGTTGTCGTTCTAGATATACATAAAAACATGTTTAAAGATTTAACTTATTATATATTGAAACTTTTGAAAAAAAAATCTTAAAAAAAACCTTCAATTCAAGGCCTCAAAAATTTACATGACCCTTTAAATTCTTTAACAAAAATCAAAAATAAATGAAACATTTTTATGCATTTTAATTACGGACAAGGAAAAACCATGAATTTTTACGAAAAATGCCTAAAAATGACTATGTACGATTAGAGTTGATGATCTAAAGACGAAGCTGAAGTACGCAACGTTTATGATAAACGATTTTTAAAGAAATAATTTTCTAAAATAAAAAATTCTATAATTTTTTGCCTCAAAAATATTTTTTTATAATTTGTTGATTAATTAAAACTGTAATAAATATTTTTGAGGCAAAAAATTATAGAATTTTTCATTTTAAAAAATTATTTCTTTTAAAATCGTTTATCATAAACGTTGCGTAGTTCTGCTTCGTATCTAAAGTGACTCAAATTTATACATATTCACGTGTAGATTATAGGAAAGATTTAAAAAATATGATAAGAAGTTCCTTCAATTGAGTTTTTTTCCAAAAGTTAAAGTTTTTGAAAGAAGTGGCCTTTTTCCTTAAGTTTTAAAAGTTTTTACCTAGGGGGCATTCTTTCTGAAAGCGGCCACCCCCCTGCGCATTTTATTTTTGAAGATAAAATGTTCTATTAGGGGTCAAAATTCTCGTAGAAAACTCAACTTTTTGATGCCGTCTGGCGATTTTTATTTCCATTTAGGGGTTGTGCAGTACAACCGAAAAACCACTCAAACTAATCTAAGAACATAAACAATTTTGCAAATAGCATCGAGAAACTGAATATTTTCTATCGAATTCTGCTCAATTTTGAAATGAAATAGTTTATGACATTCCATTTAAGTCATTTTCAGACCTCACCCCTATATTAATCAAAACCAACCCTTAAAAATCATCCCCTAATCATAATTTCAAGAAATTAACAATTACTCTTAAAAAAATAGGCTAAACAAATTTAAATATGGTTTACAAACTCTAGAATTTCCTTCAGAATATATTTCAATCAAATTCACCCTTAGGAGGATCCTAACCAATCAATAAAAATCATCCCCTAAACGTAACTTGGACAAATTCGTTATTATTCTCGGCCGCATAAACAAAAAATTTTTTAGTGAGCCTACAGGCCATGCAATTTTACCAGAATATAATTTGAACACATATTACAATCAAAATCAACCCTTGAAAATCATCCCCTAATCATAATTTCAAGAAATTAACAATTATTCTTAAACAAATAGACTGAAAAAATTTTAATATGGTTTATAAGGTCTAGAATTTCCTTCAGAATATATTTCAATCAAATTCACCCCTAGGAGGATCCTAACCAAATAATAAAAATCATCCCCTAAACGTAACTTGGGCAATTTTGTAATTATTCTCGGGCACATAAGCATAAAAAATTTTTATTTAGTCTCCAGGCTGTGCAATTTTATCATAATATATTTTGATCAAATAAGAGCCCATTTTCACCAAAAGCAAACCTTAAAAATCATCCCCTAATCATAATTTTCAGGATTGGAAATTATTCTTAAACAAATAGACTGAAAAAAAATTCAAGAAAGCTTTAGAATAGAAGCTGAAGTCTAGAATATCCTTCATAATATGTTTCAATCAAATTCACCCCTAGGAGGATCCTAACCAATCAATGAAAATCATCCCCTATACGTAACTTGGACAATATCGTAATTATTCTCGGGCGCATAAACAAAAAATTTTTTATTGAGCCTACATGCCATGCAATTTTACCAGAATATAATTTGATCAAATTAACACATATTACAATCAAAATCAATCCATAACAATCATCCCTAATTTGCTTTGTTGTCTGATCTCTTTTTTAAAATTTATTTTCCTTTTTTCATGTGGCCCTGAAAAGGGCCGATTGTATTTTGTAAAAGATGTGGCCTTAAAAAGAGCTTCTGATGTCAACATTTCACTTCCAGGTTTTGCAAGCAGACTTGCTCTATAATCTTCCCTTTTAAAAGTTGCACCGATGCCATCATAAGCATTTTTCCCATGAGCAGTTGCACTGTAGTGCCATTCAGCTTCTATGCCAAAGTCTTCTTTATGCTTGATTAGATTAGCAACCTGGTATCTATTTTTGAAATGTTGTTTAGCACCGTCTGTCATGTAAATAATTTTCTTTACATTCTTCACTACCTTCTTAATTTCCGGAATTAATAAGGTTTGTACAGTGTGAACGGGTGCAGTATCATGTTTCAAACTTGGTGACAATAACTCATTACTTTTGTGCATTGGTCGTTTTCCTTCCAATAATATATAACATTGAACACCGTGCACTGAATATTATTAAAATAGAATGCTTGGGAAGCGTCTTGGCAAACATAGGAATAATTTTCAGAAAAGTCAAACATCACAATTACTTCATCTTTGCAAAGATTCATTTTCCTTTCTGCAATAAAATTCGACTGCTCTTTTGCAATAAATGAATGACTTTTAAGTTTTTTTAATTTAGTGCATAGCATATCCATAAAATCTTCGGTTTTCAATGTTTGAGTTAAAAGTGTTGATCGATCAGTTCCAGCCCATATGGAACATTGTACTTCTAAAATTTGCAATGCTTGTAGAATTGAACTTAACTTTTCAGAAAATTCGTCTGTGCCTGGACATTTGTCACAATTATCAAGCCAGCAATCGGGTGTAGGCTGTTGACAAATAATCTTATTTAAACAATTTTTATAATTTTTGATTGGCATTTCTGTGTCTTTTGTTAGTACTTCAACGTCAATTGCATCTAGCATCAGTTTCACATTCTGGTGAATCACACAGACACATACAGAATGTGTACCGGCAGCACCAGCAAGAATACAATTTTTCGGCTTTAATTTAGCAAATGCACTAAAACTAATCTTATATTCCACATTTTTTTGTTGTCTCACCTAGTACACCGCGCATTGCTTTCAATTCTTTTGATTTTGCTGCCAAATGTCGATTAGTTTTAAACTCTCTCGATATCTTTCTGGTACTCCATGATGATGGAAGAGCAGTCAAAATTCGCAAACGAAGAGGATCATTTCAATCGAGACTATTGAATTTTTCTTTGATACCACTTAGCATTTCTTCTAACTCCTGTTTTCTGCTTGATATCGCATTCTCTTTAACATTGTCAGAAGTGTTTGAAGTATCAACATCCATTTCTGCTGAACTGTCACCAAAGAATAATGAAGAAATAGAATTGTGGGCTTCATCTTCATGCTGGTTGTCGTTCACAATCTCTGTCTAAAATTTTTTATAGCAACTAGTGCAAATCATGGAAGTTGGAGGCAAATGAGGAAAATGCTCAGAAATTCGGCCAGAAATTGTTCTCAGAGATTTGCCTACATGGCCTTTTTCACCAGGCTTCCTAAAACTACCTAAAACTTCCTACACTCTTTACTTATATGCAGGAAAATATTAATCTCTCTTGTGAGAAAGGCAGCCACCTAGTGATGATTTGTGAACTTTTAGATCACTTCACTTACAACAAACTTCTAACGAACATCAATAGATGTCGCTAGTTTTACCGGCCAAAATTTAAAAACGAACAATCACCATATGTAGCTATTTTATTGTACTCATTAATAATTATTTTATAAAACGATACCAATACATGAATTAATTAACTTTTCTTAAATAAATTCATAATTAAAATTTTTTAAATAAAATAAAAATGTATACGTTTATAGAAATTTATTAATACCATGTATTGCAACATAATGTTGAAAATTAAGGTAATATTAGAAATAATAGAAAAAAATCACTGTCCAAAAAATTGTTTCTTTATAACTATTAATATACACATTTCTGAAAAGTTCAAGAAGAGGTAAGGACTCCAAATATTATTTATTAGAAAGAACCAAAAGGGTGTTTCTTGATAAAAAAAGTAAAATCAAGAATGTTTTTGAATTTTTTTGAGACAAAGATATTCAAAGATGTTCGTTTCTGAAGAAAAGTACATTAAAATTTAATGCCCGGTAAAATCCAAAATCTTTAAACAGTTTGAAATTTTTTTCATTATTCTTTTTCTATACAATATTATATATACACCAAGTTTCATAAAAATTAAAAGACCTACGACTAACTTTGATTTTTTTGAGAAAATTTGCGCAATTGTCAATTTGTCGATATGACAATTAGGCAATGATTTTAATAGGTTAGTTTGGGAACACTTTTAAGGTTTGCTTTTGGTGAAAATAAGCTCTTATTTGATCAAAATATATTATGATAAAATTGCACAGCCTGGAGACTAAATAAAAATTTTTTATGCTTATGTGCCCGAGAATAATTCCAAATTTGCCCAAGTTACGTTTAGGGGATGATTTTTATTATTTGGTTAGGATCCTCCTAGGGGTGAATTTGATTGAAATATATTCTGAAGAAAATTCTAGAGCTTATAAACCATATTAAAATTTTTTCAGTCTATTTGTTTAAGAATAATTGTTAATTTCTTGAAATTATGATTAGGGGATGATTTTCAAGGGTTGATTTTGATTGTAATATGTGTTCAAATTATATTCTGGTAAAATTGCATGGCCTGTAGGCTCACTAAAAAATTTTTTGTTTATGCGGCCGAGAATAATAACGAATTTGTCCAAGTTACGTTTAGGGGATGATTTTTATTGATTGGTTAGGATCCTCCTAGGGGTGAATTTGATTGAAATATATTCTGAAGGAAATTCTAGAGTTTGTAAACCATATTTAAATTTGTTTAGCCTATTTTTTTAAGAGTAATTGTTAATTTCTTGAAATTATGATTAGGGGATGATTTTTAAGGGTTGGTTTTGATTAATATAGGGGTGAGGTCTGAAAATGACTTAAATGGAATGTCATAAACTATTTCATTTCAAAATTGAGCAGAATTCGATAGAAAATATTCAGTTTCTCGATGCTATTTGCAAAATTGTTTATGTTCTTAGATTAGTTTGAGTGGTTTTTCGGTTGTACTGCACAACCCCTAAATGGAAATAAAAATCGCCAGACGGCATCAAAAAGTTGAGTTTTCTACGAGAATTTTGACCCCTAATAGAACATTTTATCATCAAAAATAAAATGCGCAGGGGGGTGGCCGCTTTCAGAAAGAATGCCCCCTAGATAGATAAAATTCAGTATTAAATGTATTTTTACGATTAAAATACAATAAAAGTATTGCCAGTTGAAATAAAATTGAGTTTCAAATATTTTTTTTTTCGAAAAGATTATTCATAAAATAAAATCAGACAAGTGCGAATTACACTCGTACTGAAATCGAGGCTTTCGTATACGAAGTGAACTTATTTGGTATAAAAGCAAATGTATAAAAAAAATGAGTTTTGTATATCACATAATGTAAGTGATACGAAGAGGAACAATTTTATAACATTTTTTTACAAAGTTGTTCCTGTTTGTTTTAATTACATTATTAAATTTGTCATGGGAAAACAAATTTTTCAATATTATCTGAATTTTTGCATTTTTTTAAATAACCACGGTTATTTTTACTACATACTTTTATGTATTTTCTTGCACTAATTATGAACATCATAGTGACAATACCCAAAAATTTAATTTTTATGGTGAAAACATTAAAAAAGTCCTAAAATTTTTGTTTTTTAACGGGTAAAAATATGCAAAAGTTTCAAAAAGTGCCTAAGATATAAATAATGCATTTCAATTCAAAATTTCGAAAATTTTAAAAGAATTCCGAAAATATCACATTTTAAAAAAAACTTAAAAATGATGCATTTTTAAGAAAGTTATGAGCATTCAAAAATAAAAAAACATTAATATTCTCAAATTTTGAAAATTTCTCGGTTTTCTCCCAATTTTAATAGAGATTTTTTGTGATCAAATTATGGTAATTTATTTGGCATTATTATAATTTTAAGGAGGTGTTAAATTGTATTTTTGGGTATTTGCAGAGACAGATTTTTAACAGCAATAACTTCTTAAAATTTCACAATAAAAGGTTTTATAATAGGTTAATTGATTCGTTTTTAAATATTCTCCAAGTTGTTCATTATGATTTTAAAGATACATAAATATTTTTTAATAAATAAGGCAAAAAAGGCAGGTTTTTCAAAAATTTTCCATTTCTAAATGTCAATAACTCTGGATTAAATAACAGTAGGATATTCGCTAACAGGTCAAAAAGATGCGTCTTGAAAAACTCTACAAAACTAAAAACAAATATCTATTGGTCTCAATATATTTTTTTAAAGTTATGGGCAAAAAACTATTTTTCAAAAATTTTTAAATGCAAAAAAATAATAGTTAATCTTTATTAATATTGCGCAAACTACTCTCATTATTTGTCCACCAATAAGACCTACAATTTAAAAAAAAATGTATGCCTTTATCTCTTATAGTATTCGAGATATTTAAGAATATGTAGTGTATATATATACACACACACGGAACTACATTTTTTAAAAATGTGATTTTTAGATTCCTGAGCTCGAAAAACATAAAGATACATCAAAAAATCAAGTTCGAAAAATTTATTTAGAAATGAGTAGGTGTTTTGAACTAATTAATTTGTAAAATTAAACACGTCGGTTAAGTTCACAACGTTTATGATCAAAGATTGATAAGAAAAAAATATTTTTCAATGCAAATTATTATTGTTTTTGATTTACAAAATTTTTTCAATATTTCTTGATCAATAATTTTTTCAAAAAAAATTTGTTGGCGAAAAATTAGTTATTATTTTTTGAATCAAAAAAAAATTATTTTGTTGCGATCGTTGATTATAAACGTTGTGAGCTTCATCGACTTAACTAAACAAATAAAATTTAGAAATCCCAAAAAATAGAAATAAATATTAAAAAAGTTAATAAAACGAGATTTCTAGAAAAATGAAAAAAAATACATTTTTAGACATTAAAAAGTTAAATAAATTGAAATAAAAAAAGTAGGTTACAAATTATGATGTAATATGATTGAACAATAGAAAACAAACGTAAAATTTCCAAGAAGCGTTGAAGATATAAAAAATGTATTTGAATTCAAAATTTCGAAAACTAAAAAGAAAATTCCGAAAATATTACATTTTCAAAATAAAATAAAAATTGATGCATTTTTCAGAAGGTTATAAGCATTCAAAAATAGAAAATAATTAATATTCTTAAATTTTGAAAATTTAATAAACGGATTAATGAGAAAATTTGAAAAAAATTTCCAATGGAAAAATCTCAGTCTCGGCTATTTCCTGGTATTCTCCCGATTAACATTTTTTCTAGTTCTCCTGGTTAGGTGGCCACCCTGTCAACGCAAAAACTTCCGCCAAGTAAAAACTTTCGCAACTTTTCAAACAATTTCTGGAATGAAATAAAAATGTGACCTGGACAGTTAACAGGTACTTTATGTTAGAAAAAACCATTTTTTTCGAGCGTAAGGTCACTTATAACTGTTTAGGTCATTTATATATAAATAATTAAATTCAATTTTTTGTAAAAATGATTATTTTGAGATAATTTATAAAAGTAAACAAATAAAATTTAGAAATCCCAAAGAAAAGAAAAAAATATTTAAAAAATTAGTAAAACGAGTTTTCTAGAAAAATAAAAAACATATAAATTTTTAGACATTACAAAGTTAAATAAATTGAAATAAAGAAGAAAAAGTTTTCAAATTTTTAATGGACTATGATAGAACAATTGAAACAAACGAAAATGAAAATATTATGGCAATTTAAAAAAAGCAAAAGGACGTTAAAAGTGTTATAAAAAAATTTAGAAAAAATATTAATTTTGGAATTATTACAAAAATAATTTTTAGGGAAATTAGGAAAAGTAAACAGGAGTGGGATTACAAATAGCGATAGCGCTACGAAGATTTCGCTACGTAGCGATTCAAAGCTACATTCACTTTAAAAAATTTTCTTGCTATCGGGTGACTAAAAAAAATTCTATCATTTTGATGGATTTAGGTTGGTACAATTGTTTTTCTGTGTATTTCTTTTTTTCATATTTGCTGTATTTTATAATTAAACAATTTTTTTAGAATCTAGAATGTGTCAAATTCATAAGGATTTTCTACGATGAAGAAATGAAGCAATTAAAAGAAATATCTAAAAGCCTGACAAATTTTTCAAGTGTAACACTTCAAATCTCAAAACTTATAAAAAAAGCAATTTGAGGCAACGATAATTATTAATATTATTATATTAACACTTTTATTTCTAAATTTTAACCTTACATTTTTTTATAATTAATAATTATAAACAAATAAAACATAATAATAATAAAGAAATAAAGAAAACATTTATTTTACAAATTTCTATTCTTACAAAAAATCAAGAAAATAATTCAACTTTATCCAATAATAATAAACTATTTACTTTTCTTTTTTATATTAATAATTAAATATTTATTGCATTTATATTTATTATCTTTTTCATAGGATTTAAAGTTTCTATTAGACATTGTCTAAAATGGGAAAAAAAAATTAATTAAAAAAATTTTGAAGATATAACCTCGGAAATAGAATTTTTGTTCTTACGCAAGGTTTCACTAAAAAAATGTATAGGGCATTTTGTGTAAGTTAAAGAGTTTTTCAAGAAATGAAAATTTAAATCAATTTAATTAAAAAATTTATCAATTTTTAAATTTAGGCTTGTAATAATATCCTAATTTAAAACCTCATGCAATTATTATTTTTAATTCTTGCAATAAGATTAATTTTCTTAATTTTTATTTATTAAATTAAATTAAAAAAATTTATTTCCTTTATAAATTATTTTTAAATTAAATTAAAGTATAATTTATTTCGTCACTATATAGTTAATTATTTTATTTGAAACTAACAGTTGGCAAACATGAAGTTAGAGAATTGATTCCACCTTCATGTTGTATTTGTTTGCTACGTAGATAAAATATTTTAGGAAATTGACATCAATTCTATGTCAATGTCCTTATCTAGAGGGGTTATGTTTATATTGTCTTCTAAATTACCATCTTGTAGTTTAAGTTTTAAAGAAACTGTCAACGGTATTTTATTTTGGTCATGATTTGGAACAAATTTCACTAAAAATATGTAAGTTTTCAATTCTAAATAACAAAAAGCGCTACATAGCGACTAGCGCTAATAGTAATCCCACTGCAGAAGATTACAAAAATATTATGTTTAATAAATACTTTAAAAACTATTGAGAAGTTTGAAAATTACCATACTGTAGGAAAAATCATGGTTTTATGTTGTTTTGGGTAGCCTGTTTTTAGGCAACCTGTTTGGTTTCCGTGCATATGTAATTCTTCGGAGAATAACGTCTTGCTTCGGGGAATTAGGTGGTGAGTTCGGAGAATTGGTCAGATTTGGGGGGAATTTCGTCGTGATTTTAAATGATCGCCCCTCTAGTTCTCATTCTCATTTTGCCTAATAAATTCAAAGGGAAATTTCCGCGCCATACGAGAAGTCCGACGCCGAAGACCTCGAGGTAAAATTATATAGTTTAAATATGTTTTTTTTGTGTATTTTCTTTTTTTTTTAATTATTTTTTGAATCATTTAGTTATTTTATTCTTTTTTTTGTAATTGTGAATAGTGTGGCGCTTTGCTTTTACGTATTTAATATATGGGCGGAAACTAGTCAGGCGCTATCGGGATCCATAAGGGAGAACTAGACGGGCGATCGATTAACCATATCCTCACGAGAGAATGAAATAAGGTTCTAAGAAAGAAGCCAGATTGAGAATTAAGGAGGAAACAAAGAGACCTCATCTCAGCCATAATTGACAAGGCCAACACCGTTCTCCGGACCCACGCCTCGAACGACTTTTCCCGCTCAAAGGCGATGAGTATTATTTTATAATTATCTATGTCTATTTGTTTTATGTATTGTAAGATTATTTAATTCCTCTATTTATGTTTCTGATTTATTTAATGATTCTCATGTTTAAATTATTATTTCCGTTTATCTGTCTTTAATTTTGACTATTAATTGGTGTATGTGTGAATGTGTATGTGTGTATTTAACGCGGACAGAGTGCGAGAATATATTTTTTTTTGTTACAATTGACTTGAATCATATTAATAAACTTTATATCATATATTATTTCTCTCATTTAATTTGTAAATTTTTTTTATTTTATGATTAATATTATTTATGTTTTATATTTAATCACGAACTTTCTTAAATATTATTTAAATATAAATTTGTTACAATAAAGTTATAAAAATAATTGAGAAATTTGGATAGATTTGAAAAAAATTAAAACTTGAGATGAAAGTCGCTTTAAAATTTAAACTTTAATAATAATCTAATTATATAGAAAATTAACTTATTGAATTTTTCCACGAAGCTGAAGTACTAAAAATTATTTCTATAACTGTGGTTTATCATAAATATTGTGTACATCAACATCATTAAAAATGGAATATTTAAAAGTATTTGGTTAAGTGGAATGTGTAAATGAATTTGAAACATAAAAATAACAATAAATTTATGAAATATTAGAGGAAATAAAATCACTTACCTCTTTAAAAAATGAAGCATTGAAATTCATTTCAATTCAGCATTCATCAATGCTTTCATAATTATTTATTATAATTTTAGCAGAAAATTCTAAGAACTTTGAATTTTCCATTTTCTCTTAATTATCACGTAATTATCACTTTTATGATAATCACTCGGATTATAATTTCTGTAATTTATCTGAACGTATATATTCAAAGTATTTCACCACGTGTTTCGTCAAACGATTCGTATAGAAATGTATATGCTTTGGGTTCTGCACATATAATGAAGCGCAGGATATTTGATTTCTACATTACCGACAATTTCAGCGCGAAAAATGTAGCGTCCACATGGTGAGAAATTTAAAAAATATTTCTCGCGTCACGTGTCACTTTTTGTATAGCGAATCAGAGATGAGCCATCCCCATTTACAGCAGAAAGAAATCATTGTCTTATACTATACTTTTCGAACCGGCAGGAAGAACGTGCCAAATTTTGTTCATTACTGTAATAAAATTTATGTAAGTATGTAATTAATTTTTAAAATTCTACTAATTTCTATTATTTAATATAATACAATAATACAATATTTATACATGTCAATTTAAACTTGTCTTTTTTTCACAGAAAAATGAATCATGATCTAAATCCAGACGCTCCACCTTTTGCTGGACAAATTAATTATGAACAGGGGAATATACCCTTAAATTTGGCTGTTCCTGAACAAGAAATACAAAATCAACCAGTCGAACCAGCAGCTATAAACACGCAGCGACAAAACGTGCTGCCACTTATATTTTCTGTAAGTTAAATTTTATTATATTTTCATAGTTCTTTTGATTTTTTTATTTATATATTTTGTTTTATAAACTTGCAATAATTATTACATATTAAGATTATAAAATTTGTTTTTTCGGAATTTTTTTATTTTTTAAAAAGTATTTTCCCTATAAATTTAAATCTTTTTTCATTCTACAAAATATTTTTTTCACATTTTCCCTCAACTCAAAAGTTATTATTATATTAAAAAAATTTATGTACAATGCAGACCTATGACTTTTTCTAACATTTTTTTTAAAAATTACGACTTTTTTCGATTCGATAAAATTGAGTTCTTAAAATCAGTTTTTTTGAATTATTTAATAAATTTTTATCTAAAAGTTTTAGTTTAATTAATTATTTTTAATAATTTTAATGAAATTCTTTAGAAATTCAATTACCTTAAACTATTTTTCAAGCAAAAATTTTATAAAATCTAACTATTTCAAAATTCAATTATTTATAATGATTTTTATAATATTTTTCTCGAAAATTCAATTATATCAAAGTATTTTTCATTTCAAAACTTTTAAAATTTAATGTTTGTTTGTAATTTCTAATAAATTCTTCTTCACCAAAAATTTTATTTAAAATTGACTTCAAGTTTAATTAATTTTAATAATCTGGATTGTAAATCTTTAAAAATTCAATTATTTTTTAATTATTAAAATATTACGTATTTAAAAAAATTAATTTAAAAATCTGTAAATTTAATTATTATGCGAAATTTTGTTAACCATCAAAACTAAAATGTAAGCCAAAATTTTTATTTCAAAAAATTGCTTTAATCAGACTTCAAAAAAAATTTTTTAAATGTAACCAAAATTTTTTATTTTGAAATTCGTTCTACTGAATTACATTTTTAAAAATTTATCTGATTTCGATTTTGAAATATTCGAAATAAATTGTCTTGATAATATTTTTATGGAATTATTTTTATTAAAAAATTTAAACGAATTTAATATCTAATAACATCAGTTATTTTAAATAAATACTTATTAAATTATTGCAATGTTTGTTAATCAAAAAATTACTTTAAAAAACCTATTTTTAACATAATAATAAATATTTATTAAATTATTGCAATGTCTGTTAATCAAAAAATTACTTTAAAAAACATATTTTTAACATATAAAAAATTATAAAATATTTTTGTTCAAAAAATAATTTATTTTTAATCGTTTTAGCACGTGGAAAATCTGGTTGGATCTGTACTGAACAGAATAAATGAACAAACTGACAGATTCCATCAGTATGCGCAAAATAATAATAACAATTATCAATATGGAGGAGAACCAGGTTGAAGAGATCAAAGAATGAGGAGAGGAAACTCATTTTATCGAAGAAATTCACATCAAGAAAATGAAAGATATAGGAAAAACCGTGGAAATGGAAATGCGGGATATCGTGGATATAATAGAAATGGATGGTACGGACGAAATGGAAGAAATATATTCGATGAAAATGGAGAATATTTTAGAAACCAGCAGAATAATGGAAATGGGTATAATGAAAATGGGAATAATGGAAATGGGTGTAATAAAAATGGGTATAATGGAAATGGTTATAATGGAAATGAGGAGTTCGCTCCAAATGGACAATACGAAGGAAATTACTAATTTATAAGACATTAAACTAAAATAAATATTAATTTACATAAAATTTCATCTTTTATTTTTATTTCCAATTCAAAATTTTAGTACATTTCCTACAAAAAAATTTTTTCCCTAATTTTTTTATTTCAAAAAAAATTGTTAATTTATTAGAATGAATCGGATTATGTTGCGTATTTCAGCTTCGTAATTTTAAAGCATAAACAAAAATTCTAATTTTTTAAAAATATCGATTTTCGTGACTTCTGAAATTTACCAATGGCTTCTTATATTAAATAACTATTTTGCTGTTAACTATTTCAGGTAATCCAGTTAAAAAATATTTTGCTCACCGTAAGACCCTTTTTTTAGAGAAGCTGTGGAAAAATTCCGCCAACAGGGTGTCCAGCGGTCAGGGAAGTCAGGGAATGTCAGGGAATTTAATTAAAAGTCAGGATATTTTTTAAAAATTTGCCAAAACTAAACATTTTTATTAATTTTTAAAATTTTTCGGTTCAAGAAAAAGTTTATAATTCTAATAAATAACATTTTTTTATTATCTTAAAAATACTTTAATATTTGATACTTTTCATTTTTTTAATATTAAATATTTATTTTAAAAAAGTTGGAAAAAGGTTAGAAAAAAGTCAGGGAATTTTTTTTGTACTTCTTGCTGGACACTCTGGCCAAGTAAAAATTTTTGCAACTATTTAAAAAATTTATGAGATAAAAGTTTAAAGAGTATTAACGAAATATGAATTTTTCAAAATCGGAGAATCTCGTAAACGGATTGATGAAAAAATTTGAAAAAAATCTCCGGTGGAAAAATCTCAGTCGGGCTATTTCCTGGTTTTCTCCTGATTAAAATTTTATCTAGTTCTCCAGGAGTGGGATTACAAATAGCGATAGCGCTACGAAGATTTCGCTACGTAGCGATTCAAAGCTACATTCACTTTAAAAAATTTTCTTGCTATCGGGTGACTAAAAAAAATTCTATCATTTTGATGGATTTAGGTTTGTACAATTGTTTTTCTGTGTATTTCTTTTTTTCATATTTGCTTTATTTTATAATTTAACAATTTTTTTAGAATCAAGAATGTGTCAAATTCATAAGGATTTTCTACGATGAAGAAATGAAGCAATTAAAAGAAATATCTAAAAGCCTGACAAATTTTTCAAGTGTAACACTTCAAATCTCAAAAGTTATAAAAAAAGCAATTTGAGGCAACGATAATTATTAATATTATTATATTAACACTTTTATTTCTAAATTTTAACCTTACATTTTTTTATAATTAATAATTATAAACAAATAAAACATAATAATAATAAAGAAATAAAGAAAACATTTATTTTACAAATTTCTATTCTTACAAAAAATCAAGAAAATAATTCAACTTTATCCAATAATAATAAACTATTTACTTTTCTTTTTTATATTAATAATTAAATATTTATTGCATTTATATTTATTATCTTTTTCATAGGATTTAAAGTTTCTATTAGACATTGTCTAAAATGGGAAAAAAAAATTAATTAAAAAAATTTTGAAGATATAACCTCGGAAATAGAATTTTTGTTCTTACGCAAGGTTTCACTAAAAAAATGTATAGGGCATTTTGTGTAAGTTAAAGAGTTTTTCAAGAAATGAAAATTTAAATCAATTTAATTAAAAAATTTATCAATTTTTAAATTTAGGCTTGTAATAATATCCTAATTTAAAACCTCATGCAATTATTATTTTTAATTCTTGCAATAAGATTAATTTTCTTAATTTTTATTTATTAAATTAAATTAAAAAAATTTATTTCCTTTATAAATTATTTTTAAATTAAATTAAAGTATAATTTATTTCGTCACTATATAGTTAATTATTTTATTTGAAACTAACAGTTGGCAAACATGAAGTTAGAGAATTGATTCCACCTTCATGTTGTATTTGTTTGCTACGTAGATAAAATATTTTAGGAAATTGACATCAATTCTATGTCAATGTCCTTATCTAGAGGGATTATGTTTATATTGTCTTCTAAATTACCATCTTGTAGTTTAAGTTTTAAAGAAACTGTCAACGGTATTTTATTTTGGTCATGATTTGGAACAAATTTCACTAAAAATATGTAAGTTTTCAATTCTAAATAACAAAAAGCGCTACATAGCGACTAGCGCTAATAGTAATCCCACTGCAGGTTAGGAGGTCACCCTGTCTACGTAATTGAAAACAAATGTAAAATTTCCAAAAAGCGCTGAAAATATAAAAAATGTATTTGAATTCAAAATATCGAAAATGAAAAAAAAATTCCGAAAATATCACATTTTGAAAACAAAATTAAAATTGGTGCATTTTAAGAAAGTTATAAGCATTCAAAAATAGAAAAGAATTAATATTCTCAAATTTTGAAGATTCAATATCTCGTAAACGGATTAATGAAAAAATTGAAAAAAAATATCCAGTTGAAAATTTCAGTCCTGGCTATTTTCCGTTTTTTTCTTGATTAAAATTTTTTCTAGTTCTCCTAGTTAGGTGGCCACCCTGTCAACGCCAAGTAAAAACTTTAGCAAATGATATTTAATCGATTTTTGAAATAAAATAAATATACAGTAGAACTCCGGTTATCCGAGCTAATGTGGATCGGACTTGGATAATCCGAATTGTTTAATATTCAATACACTTTAACATTATTATTGTTTAAATAATTATTATTTATTACAAACGGGAAAGTAATATTGTGAATATTCCATAATAATTTTAAAAATTTGAATTTATTAAAAATAAACTTATATTTATAAAAAACTAAAATTAAAAATAACTCGGATGACGCTGACTAGATTCGGATAACGAAGAATTTCCTACTGGAACACCACCTCGGATAATCGAGACCTTGGATAAAGCAAGCTCGGATAAACGGGGTTTTACTTTATACAAATAAATACAATTTTTTGTAAAAATTTATAAAAGTAAACAAATAAAATTTAGAATTCCCAAAAAATAGAAATGAATGTTAAAAAAATTAGTAAAACGAGATTTCTAGAAAAATGAAAAAAATATAAATTTTTAGACATTACAAAGTTAAATAAATTGAAATAAAAAAAAGAAGGTTAGGGGAGGATGGGGTAAGGATAGTTAGGTAAGACATTTTTGGATCTAGTAGATAAAATTCAACATGCATCGGAAAAAGAATAGTATCGTTCGAAAGCCTGTTTATTTAGCTACAATTTTGTAATACATTATTTTGCTGTGGATTGCAATGCCTTCGAGATATTAGCGGAAAAGTAAAAAAAAAATTTAACTATCCTTGTCCCACTATTGGGGCAAGGATAGTTATCAAAATTCTTTTTACGAAAAATAATCAAAAAAAGACATTAAATTTGGGGTTTTTTTAATTTCATTGGATAAAAGCACCTCAAAACACTTCAAAGCACTACCAAAACAATTTTTTGGACATAAATAAATATTTAAAACAGTTAATATCTGAAACAGTGTTTTAAACAGAACTGAGACATTTTAGAAAAAACAGGATTTTCACAAATAAACACGTAGCTTCCACAAATGATATCACATCAAGATCAAATTTTTCTTGACGTCTTTTGGTGTTAAAACAAGTATAATATGAAGAATAGTGCCCTTTCTGAAGAAGCCGTATAGGCAATAGTGCCACTAACTATCCTTGCCTCATCCTCCCCTACAAGTTTTTTTTATCGAATATGATAAAACAATTTAAAACAAACGACATGGAACATATCATGGCAATTTAAAAAATACATAAAACGTCTAAAGTGTAATAAAAAACTTAGAAAAAATATTATTTTTTTATTATTAGAAAAATAATTTTTAGGAAATTTTTATTTATTATTAAAAAAATTATATAGGAGATTTATTTCTTTAATTTTTCCTTTAAAAAATTAAGTTTATAGAAATAGTTGATCATAAACATTTTTATAATCTAACGTGGTTTTCAAATCGATTAAAACAATATAATTGAAATATAATTAGTTTTTAATTTATTTACAATATCATTTTTAAATTAAACCAAACGCACCAATTATAATAAAATTTCAATAATAATAATAATAGTAATTTTGCTGCAAGTTTTTATCAATTATTCACAAAATATGTAGTAAGAAGTTCCCATACAGTTTAATTTAATTGAACATTTCTTCAAGTTAATAAGAAACATGAAAATATAAAACAAATACGTCCGAGATGTAAAAAAAATTGCACGCCTCCAGAATAACTAAACTAATCAACTACAAAAAACCAAAAGGGATATCAAACCGTTTATTTTTAATTAAAGCTGAGGTGTTAAAGAAAGAAAGGGCCCCTATGCGCGCCCTCACGTTTGCTCTCAAGTTTGCCTTAATGTTTATTAATCAACAATATTAATAATAATAATAGTTAATTAATAATAAATAAGCTTAAATTTTTAATAAATAATATATTTATTTACTAATTCTTCTATTTTTAAATTAAATTCTTACTCAAATTAAATTTATTAATTAACGTTGTAATTAATTAACTGTCGGATATAGATTAAAAGTAATAATAAATAATTTAATTAAAAAATATGTTATGATCGGATATTTTCATTTTTCAACTAATTCAAACATAGAATTAATGATTAAACGCAAACCTGAGAAATAAATAAATCTAACGCATGGGGGGAATAGAACCTACGGACTATGATCCTAAAGCTTTACCAACTACACTACGCACGCTACGTGATTTATTTATTTATTATTAATTTGATATAGGCAAAGCCTGTACAAATGAGAGACGCCATGTCATTTACAATATTATAAATCTATAAATGTATTATAATTACAGCATTATCATTCATTCTTACACACCAAATTTTACATCGAAAGTAGATCTCTAATTTCTGCTACTTTAACAAAAAAACCAAAAAGTTTTTTAATATCTACTTCTGACTCAGCTTTTTGAATTTTTACAATCTGTGTTGCTTTCGTCTAATCAGAGTTAGGATTAACTAATATTATTCTAGCTTCATTATACATTGGACATTTAAGCATAATATGGAATAACGTTTCTTTTTCGTGTCTGTTACAAATAGAACAATTTTCGGAGGGGTTTAATTTAATCATTTTGCCCTGAAATACTAATCTAGGAAAAAACGTGGTAATCAAGCAATATTGCGCCATTAACTTTAACATATAAAAGGGAATGTTTCTCGACAAATAAAATATATCTTCAATGGAGTGACCAATATGTGGGTAAACTTCCAAACTACTTGTTTGCAAAATTCTCGAGTCAATGTCTCTGAGTATATTTTGAGCGTATTTAGTGATGACTAAATCTTTTGTTCTAATCACTGCTTCTAAGTCGTTGATAGTATTAGGGGAACATTCTATATCGCAGGCATTTATGATTTTCTTAAGTTGCAGAAACCAATTTAATTTACAAGTGCTCTTAGGATTATTCGACAGGACAATTAACCGTTTAAGACATATTCTTGGAAATCTGCTATCGCTCATCTTGACTATTTTTTCCAGCCATTTGAACACTCTTTCTAACACTTTTATCGAGATTGGTGCTACACGTGTTTCTCTTCTAACTGCATACTTAGGGCAATGTTTAGACAAGTCTAAGACTCTTTTATAATATGAGATCTGTATTTTATCTAATTCAATTAAATATTTTAAGCCCCAAACCTCAACACTATACAAAAGAACGCTCAATGCAAGAGACTGGAAAAGTGTTTCCTTTGTGTTCCAATTGTCTAATTTAGAAGCTACAATCGTTCTATGTACAAGTGCAGTTGCCATATTTTCCGACGATTTTGCTTGATTGTAAGCTTGAAGGGATACCGCTGAATTAGAAAATTTCATGCCTAAATAATTGAAGGTATTAACTATCTCTAAGGGAATTCCCTCACAGAGGAAAGAAAGATTTTTCTTTGATTTCCCTCCATGAAATACAAGTATCTTCGATTTTTCTCTATTAATTTTCATTTTATTAATCATGCAGTATTCCTCCAAAATTTTTATTTTGTTTTGTAAATCAGTTTTAGAGTCAGAAAAAATCGCAAGATCATCGGCGTACGCAATAACTAGGATTTCATTCTGATGATCAACTGCAGTGCCTCGAACACCTCTACTGTAGAAAAATTCTTCGAAGTCACTCAAAAACATCACGTAAAAAATTTGGTTCAAGGTTTCACCTTGCAATACGCCCTCGGTTATACCCACTCTCTCTGATATTCCCTCAGATGTTCTTACAGATAACTTAACCCTATCATAGATACTTTTACATACTCTAATAAATTTTGTACTGACCCCAAGACTAAATAGTTTAAACCATAGTAATTCATGGCATACAGATGGGAAAGCTCTAACGAAATCTACAAATAAAACATATACCCCTTTACTCGGACCACTGCGACGAATTTGTGCTAAAGAGTTAACTATAAAGCAATTATCTAAACAACTTCTGCCACTCCTAAAATCAGATTGAAATTCTGGTAGGAGGTTCGCAGATTTAACCCAAGTAGTTAATCTCTTATAAAAAATTTGGATAAAGATTTTTGTTATAGAATTTAACAATGAGATCGGTCTGTAATTCAACGGTTCATTTAGGTCCCCTTTTTTGTGTAACATGATTGTATAAGAGTAAGTCCAAGAGTTAGGGACTTTTTCCTCAGCTAAGACTTTATTGAAAAGATTTTTTAAGTAAATAATTCCGTTCTGCAGTAAAGACTTGTAGAATTCGTTAGAGACACCATCAGGGCCCGGTGATTTACCAATTTTACAATTGCCTAAGCTTTGCAAAATCTCCTCTAAATCGATTTCTATATCTAGTACTGGATGACGTGCATCTTGCATATTCAATTTTAGCAAAGCGCGAGGTGGTGAGAGAGCATTATAAAACTTAAACCACTCTAATAGTGAGATTCTATTAAATGGTTGGCTTTTTTTCCTATATTTGTTTATAAATTTCCAAAACTGTCCGCTATCCCGAGTTTTTTTAATTTCATCTATAATTGACTTATATGCAATTTGTTTGTCGTTCAGTAAATTTTCATAATCTTTTTTTTCTGTTTTATATTTAATTACTTATTCGTGATTCGTAAATCTCTGTTTTTCACACTTTCTTAAAAGTCTCCTCACCCTACGCTTTGCCAAAGTGCAGTCCCTATCATGTCAGGGTTTTCTATGCACCGATAATCCCGAACTACTGGAGACACTCCTCCGCATTCCAAGAGTCTGGGCTACTTCATTGATAGAATTAATTATACTATTATTAAGAGAATCCGCATTACCCTCGTTTTGACAACTATTGAGTAAGACTTCTAAACGTGAAACATATTCTTGTTCTTTTTCATCAACCCAACACAATGATTCCGGTACTCTTGTTTTATCATCTAAGCCTGTCTCTTGCCAAAGTCGTGTCTCCAGTATAATCGGCATATGATTCGAACCGGTGACAATATTGAGAATTTTGAAATCATTTATAATATCCAAGTAAAGCCAATCACATGCATCTAAATCTAACACACTCGATGAGCTTTTACCATGATATGTAAACTGGCCGGGGCTGTCACTCGGGCTCCTACCATTCAACACCACAAAACCGGTTTCTTCTAAATTTTCAAGCAACTCTCTTCCCCCTCCATTTAGCATCACGTCAGAGGAACTTCTATTACAGTCCAACACTATTCCTTCTGGGATTATATCATTTGTCAGAGAGCCTAATTCTCCAATTCGCGCGTTAAAATCCCCACCTAATATTATCGGGCAGTGGGGGTACCGAGCAACAGCCACCTGCACAGCTACGTTTAATATTTCTAGAGAAGAGCAAAGAGGGGACAAAGGAGAAAAATACACTACAATTATTATAAGATCAAATGTTTTAGAAATAATTCTGACTGAAAGCAATTCTGTTGAACTTTTTAATGATTCATGCAAGATAAGTACATGCTAATGAAGACACACCCGGAGACGTTACCCAAGTTTCTACAAAACATAAGATATCCAATTGCTGCACATGCTCCTCGATGTCCTTGTAATTTTTGAATCCCCTCTGGTTCCAAATATTAGACTCACGCTTTTTCCATTGAATCCATAATGGCTATGTCCTCTTGCTTCTTGTAAGACGTTGATCACCTCCCCTCGACTGCTGAATTTTCTCCAGAGAAGACACTGACCCCTTCCTGAGACTCACTTCCGGTTTTTTGACTGTGCTTTTCGTCGTCAAATAATTCTCCGTAGATCCACTAGAGTTGGATTTTGAAAGGTTTCCATTGTTTTCTTTTTTAAGAGTTACAGGAGCTTGCTGTTGGGTTGGGGTATCCTTCGAGTTTCCACCTCCAGATTCCACGATGTTTTCAGCTTCTCTCAGTATATTTTGCAGCTCGAGTTCACTAAGCAAATTATTGTCCTTGAAAATTCTAATTCCTTTAATTCTGACTTCGTGTCCTTTTTGCAAAAGAATTTTTTTGCCATGACCAGTGTTTTACGTTTTTCTCTTTCATCAGGTAATAAGTCATTCGAAATATTAAGGTTTAATTTCTTGAATTCCGAAATTTTTCCAAAAACCTGACTCTTCCATCTTGGCGCCAAAAACTTTACCAAAACTGGTCTTATCTTGCCTTGTGTATACTTGCCTAAGCGATAAGCTGTTGATATACACATTTCAGGTACACGAGTATCGACCTTCTCAAATAACTGTGTGACCTCTAAAACAAGTGTGTGCTCCGGGTTTACCTTCTCTGTCATTCCAAATATTAGAATGTTGCTTGCTCGATCGACATTTTCTTTAATAATCAACTTTTGATTGATGTCTTCAACCCTTTTTTCAACAGCGTCAAATCTTTCCAGATGGAGTGCCTGAGAGGATTTTATCGTCTCCACATCCTTTTGTATCTTGTCATTCGAAGTAGTTAATGCTTTAACTGCCTCTAAAATTTGTTGCAACTTCGCACTGTCCTTCTCATCTCTCGATATGACCACTAAATGTAGAACTATAGCATAGATACACTTTAATCCACACTCAAAACCACACCGAAAGGAAGAAAATGAATCATTAAAACGAAAGATTTCTTTATACGAAAAAGAATTCACTAGTAAGACTTCCGAAAGTTATTCGAGTCCGAGCAACCCAAAACACGTCTGACTCAGACGACTGACAAAGCGCACGCTACGTGAAAACGAATGCTAACTTCTTGATGGCATTTAAACTTGCAAAATGCCTAACTTAGAAAAGTGCTTAACATCATTTAGTTACAGTTAAGATATTAAATTATATTTTCTAATCAAATGCAATTTATAAAATATTATTAATTATATGCTTTATGATTATTATCATGAATCATCCCAGGTGAATTTTCAAAAAAAGTGTAAGTATATTTTTATTAAAAACGCGTTTTTTATTGTTCTGAATCATTGTAAACATTAATTTTTTGGTGATAAAAAAATATTTGACTTTTGGACTTAGAAAATTTTGCTATTCGATCATGTGGGCGATCCATGCGGGGCCCCTACGTTGGCCCTCGCCGGGGGCCTCGAAGTCAAGATCGTGGCTTTTTTCACATGGGAATAAAAAGAAATATTGAGTAGTCCATACAAAAATTAAATATTTTAAAATGAAATTGAAAATTTAAAAAAAATAAATACATTTTCATAAATATAAAAAAAAACTAATGTAACAAAGTACACTTAAAAAAAATTTTATTTGATTCAAATACTCGATTACTTGACTATTATCAAATAAATATTTATTTGTGTCAAATGATTATTATTTGAGTCAATTAAGTGGTATTTGTTTCAAATACAATTTATTTAATTCAAATAAAACTTATTTCGTTCAAGTAAATATTTATTTAATAATAGACAAGTAATTCAGTATTTGAATGAAATGCATTTTTTTCAGTGTACTGACACTTATTAAATTAATTATAAAATATGTGCAAATTTACCAAAAGCTATAAAATAGAAATGAAAATTCATTAGCCCTCGCCATATCTACATCCTCATGGTAATCATACTTTTTTGATCCATGCTCACTTTTACATCCAAAAAAGAACATTAGGTCAAAATTATTTAAGTTTTTGGAATTTTACTATATACCAAATTTTGGATTTTTTATAAAATTTACTTTCAATTTTTTTGTTTTTTGTCACATTTGCATTGGAAATCGTCTTTTACACCGGAAACCGACTATTCCGAAGCCTCTGAGGGGTTAAGTCATGTGCAGTATACCTTCTGCAATCAAACGAATCAAAACTGCGTTAAAAAATTTTACTTTTTGGGGGTTTAACATAGAATTTTCATGACTTTTTAAAAAAAAATTTCGATTATGGTCACTTTTACCCCGGAAACCGACTTTTCCGAAGCCTCTAATGGGTTAAGCCATGTGAAGAATATCTCCTGCAATCAAAAGAAGCAAAAATGCTTTGAAAAATTTTACTTTTTGGGGTTGTAACAAAGAATATTTAGGATTTAAAAAAAAAATTTTCGTTTATGGTCCTTTTTACCCCGGAAACTGACTTTTCCGAAGCCTCTAATGGGTTAAGCCATGTGCAGAATATCTCCTGCAACCAAAAGAAGCAAAAATGCTTTGAAAAATTTTACTTTTTGGGGTTGTAACAAAGGATATTTAGGATTTAAAAAAAAAATTTTTGTTTATGGTCACTTTTACCCCGGAAACCGACTTTTCTGAAGCGTTATAGGGGTTTTAGCTTATGCAGTATTACTTGTAAAAGACAAAGGAGCAAAACTGCATCCAAAAAATTTTACTTTCTGGGGTTTTAACAAAGAATTTTCAGGATTTTTTTTTAATTTTTTCGTTTTTGATCACTTTTACTCCTGAAACCAACTTTTCCGAAGCCTCTGTTGGGTTGGAACGTGTGCAGTATACCTTCTGCAATCGAAAGAAACAAAACAGAGTTGAAAAAATTTTACCTTTTATAGTCTTAACAAAGAATTTTTATGATTTTTTTTTAATTTTTTCGTTTTTGATCACTTTTACCCCTGAAACCGTCCTTTCCGATGCCTCTGATGGGTTAAGCAATAAGCAGTATATCTTCTGCAATCAAAAGATCCAAAACAGCGTTGGAAGAATTTTACTGTTTGGGGTTTTAACAAAGAAATTTCAGGAGTTTTTTTTTAATTTTTCCGATTTTGATCACTTTTACCCTGGACACCGACTTTTCCGAAGCGTTTTAGGGGTTTTAGCTTATGCAGTATATTTTCTGCAATCAAAAGAAGAAAAACTGCGTCGAAAAAATTTTACTTTTTGGGGTTTTAACAAAGAATTTTCAGGATTTTTCTTAATTTTTTCGTGTTTGATCACTTTTACACTGCAAACCGACTTTTCCGAAGCGTTTTATCGGTTTTAGCTGATGCAGTATATCTTCTGCAATCAAAAGAAGCAAAACTGCATTAAAAAAATTTTACTTTTTGGGATTTTAACAAAGAAATTTCAGGATTTTTTTTTAATTTTTTCGTTTTTGATCACTTTTACCCCTGAAACCGACCTTTCCGATGCCTCTGATGGGTTAAGCAATATGCAGTATATCTTCTGCAATCAAAAGAAATAAAACTGCGTTAAAAAAATTTTACTTTTTGGGGTTTTTTGCTCATTTTTATAAATTTTTTTCGTTTTTGGTCATTTTTACCCCTGAAAGATTAATTTCCGAAACCCCTAGGGGGTTGAAAATTTATTTACATGCTATTGGAATCGTACTGAAGCTATCCCTAATGAGACATTTTTTCTTTTGTTATTTTTTAATTTTTCGTTTTTGAAAACGTTGCGGACTTCAGCCTCTATTAATTATTTGTATTAACTCGAAATTAATTTTTTATGTGATTTTTCATCTGCAAAATCATTCATAATATTACTGTTATCAGTTCTTTTTACTTGCTCCGAATCGATGAAGACAAGAGCTAAATAGTTTAACTTTTCATGATATAATGATGATCTTTGAAAAGTTTTAACTATTCTCAAGCAAGAAAAACTTCTTTTTCCAGAACAATTTCTTGCCGGAATGCGCAAGCACTTTATTACCTTATCTGTCGTCTTTATTCCCTCTGACTACCTAACCAGCAAACTTCGAGTTCCGATCCACTTTACACTATCAATAAAACGTGTTTTTCGAACATGTATAGTATAAAAAAATAAATATGATAACAAAAATCAAAGGTCAAATTAAAAAAACAAAAATAAAGAAAATAAAAAATAATCAGCCGACAAGTATATGACACTCTTAAGTATTGTTCCATAACCCGAAAGACATCATCCAATAAATTTTATGCTGTAACTTTAAAAAATATCTTTGTCTATAAAAACTTGCCACCCCTTAAATGTTGCACCCTAGGACCGGACCTAGCCGATCTACTGCTATATCAAGTACTGATTTTTAATTTATAAAATTTATAAATTACTTTTATTTTCTATAACAAGTTTTGAAAAATTGTCTCAAAATCTACTTTAAAAAAAAGTTCTGTTTAAGAAGCACAACTTCTAATGGTGCATAATGTTAACTAATAGAACTTTTTACTAAAAATTGTAACATCCTTGTAAATTCTTAATATTATACATTTGTTTAATGATTTACCCTATTTTTCCGTTATTCAGTCGGCACAGATCTATGCTTTTGAAAAAGCTTTACCCATTCATGTCGTTTATCTTTAAAGTTATACAATTGAATTGCTGGAAACAATAAGGGGATAAATATTAATAAATTTACTTCGAATTTAATATTTAAACGCCTTTCGGTCCATAGAAGGCAACAACATAATGAAAAATTAAAAAAAATTAAAGTTTCTAGTTTCTAGTTAAACAACTTCCAGTGAGACATTTATTCATTACTATTTGAGGAAGTTTTCTGTAAATTTTCATAACGATTCCTCAATTATTTATTGAAATATGTTAAGTTTTTAAAATTGGCGGGCGCACCGAACGTTCGCGTTTCCGAGTCTCAAGTGATACTTGGTCACTGGCTTGACGAAAAATGCTTCTTTTTATAGTAAATCTTAAAAAAAATTATATATATATATATATATTAATAAATAATTATAATTAGTTAATTATTATTTTATCAATGTTTTGTTTAAAAAATTTTAAACAGTTTATTACTGTTGTATTGTTTATGTTAAAAATTAAAAATATTTCACATCTAAACTTTTTTGAATAAAATAAAAAAGGTCAATAAATATTTTAAAACATCTGACATATAATTTAAGATGTATGGTTAAAATTCTAAAAATTATAAATACGAATTTAATTGTTATAAAATATCCTTCCAAGCGTCAAATAATGTAAATTTATTGCAAAATATAAAACATACGTGTTTTACTATAAGAGAATGTGTGTAAAATTAATTTCCTATAAAAAGAAGCATATTTTGTCAAGCCAGTGACCAAGTGTCACTTGAGACTCGGAAATGCGAACGTTCGTTGCGCCCACCAATTTTTAAAACTTAACATATTTCAATAAATAATTGAGGAATCGTTATGAAAATTTACAGAAAACTTCCTTAAATAGTAATGAATAAATGTCTCACTGGAAGTTTGTTCAACTAGAAACTTCCCCACAGACTTTTTGACGGCAAAGATACGGGAGGGTGATTATCGACGATTATTTTTCATTATGTTGTTGCCTTCTATGGACCAAAAGGCGTTTAAATACTAAATTCCGAGTATATTCATTAATATTTATCGAAGATACAATGGTTATGACATATTATATAATATATTATATATAATATAATTATATTATATAACGTCCTACATAAAAAATTTCAATATTTTACTGATATTTTTTTACTAGGTTACGCCTTGGAAAGCTTTAATTGTGGAATTAAGATTTGCTGTAAATATATGGACCGAATCAAAGCCAGTAAAAATTACACAAAAAAACTCTTCAACATCAAGTGAGGAAAATGATGGGTTCAAAAGAGCAACATCGACCGCCCGTTCACTAATGGGATCTTTCTTGAGAATAGATGTAATGGACAAACTTGATAAAGAAAATAGAACCTACGATAAGAAGATCTGTAATAGTAGCGTTAAGTAATATCTCTGATGCTTTCAATAAATAAACTTTTGTAACCGGTACAAAATTAACGAAGAAGTAATTTAAAAATGAATACAAAAATTCTTAGACTCAGTGCGGTAATTATTTATAGAAATATATTGATATTAGATAGTTTATTAAAATTATGTAATACTAGAAATAATCTTTACGTGCTACGCGCGCCCTGAACTTTAACTAGGTTTATTCATTACAGAAATTTAATTTAATTTGCTACCACAACAACCATACAATGACAACAAGTAACATTCCCTTATAGCTTTGGAAAGCTTATTAAATTTTGAAAAAAATGATACCTATTTGAATGAGATTGCTTAAATAGGTTTAAATATATCATGTTACAAAGTTGAAAAAATAATTGTAATTTTTTGCTTATTACCTACCTTGACTTTAACCTCTTGCATGGTCCAGGAAAATCGACGAAAAAAATTGTCCTTTAACATAATTATTCCTTGAAATCTAAGCTTTCCATTGATTCCAAGAACAATAAAAAATGTTGACGGGTTTGCCAGTAATTGAAAAAAAGGACGAGCGTGCACGAAAAAAAATTCGACCGTCAATCGCTCCATTTTCCCGTCTCGCTGCCTCTTTCGTTCGTGCGCCAGGGACGAAACAGGATTTTTATTAGGCGCTTTCCGGGCACCATTAATTTCATTATTTTTGCCTTTTTGTGAACATAAATTATTTGTATAACGCGAAAGATATCATAATTGTGTTATAAGTTAATTATACAGTTATTAAAATTAAATAAATGTAATAAAACTTATATATTTCATTCTTAAAAAATTCAATTTGAAAAAAAATTAAAAAATATTTATAATCATTAAACAATTTATTATTAAGAATCAAAAACCTCGTTGGTGAAATTGAATTTTTTAATGATGAAATATATAAGTTTTCTTACATTTATTTAATTTTAATAACTGTATAATTAACTTATAACACAATTATGATATCTTTCGCGTTATACAAATAATTTATGTTCACAAAAAGGCAAAAATAATGAAATTAATGGTGCCCGGAAAGCGCCTAATAAAAATCCTCTGTTTCGGCCCTGGCGCACGAACGAAAGAGGCAGCGAGACCGGAAAATGGAGCGATTGACGGTCGAATTTTTTTTCGTGCACGCTCGTCCTTTTTTTCAATTACTGGCAAACCCGTCAACATTTTTTATTGTTCTTGGAATCAATGGAAAGCTTAGATTTCAAGGAATAATTATGTTAAAGGACAATTTTTTTCGTCGATTTTCCTGGACCATGCAAGAGGTTAAAGTCAAGGTAGGTAATAAGCAAAAAATTACAATTATTTTTTCAACTTTGTAACATGATATATTTAAACCTATTTAAGCAATCTCATTCAAATAGGTATAATTTTTTTCAAAATTTAATAAGCTTTCCAACGCTATAAGGGAAAAGTCTCTACGTTAATTTCTCTCAGAGTTATCTTTATTTTCACGCGAGTATGTTTTTCAATAACTCGCGGTGTAAGCGTTCGCACAAGTTCGGACGGTAGTGTAGATGAAGCTGATTTTTTGAAATTATTTTGAAGGGATGCATCGCATTATTACGAAGAATTATTTTTTACCATACCTCGTAAATGCCAGCCTAGTTACAACTCGTTACAATGTGTACCTTTAGTATGTAAGAATTCTGTACAAAAATTGATTTCGTTCATTTTGAAAATAAAAAAATAAATAATTTTATTTTGCGTTAAAGACAAAAAATTTGTTATTGAATGATAGTTATGGTTATAAACCACTCAAAATGTGCTTTATGTGTTCTTACAATTATAGGAAAGTATTTTAACTGTTTCTAAAATTTCCTTGTAGACATAATATTTTATATAATTGTTACTCCTATCACCAGCTTAGTAAACTTTTACCGACCCAGTAAAAAAATATTTGGAAGTAAGCGAAAAGAATTGGTGGTACTCTCTAAATCTGAATTAGTAAAAATGTTTACTAATTTCAATTAGTGACTCACTTTTTGCTTCTGAATTAGTTAAATTTTACTAATTGATAGTAAAAGTTACTAATAATTAGTTAAATTTTACTAATTGATAGTAAAAGTTACTAATAATTAGTAAAATTTTACTAATTCAGAAGCAAAAAGTGAGTCACTAATTCAAATTAGTAAACATTTTTACTAATTCAGATTTAGAGAGTAACTTAAGCTGAATTCGGTTTAGCGAAAAAACCGAATTGGAACGTTAAGGTGAATTATTTTTTTCTTACCGTAAATTCTTTTCTCTTGAACATTTGAATTGACGTTTGTTTATTCGAGTTTGCATCATAAATGAATAGAATAAATGTTTTAAAGTGTTAAAAAGCCTATTTGGATTAAGAAATACATCATTTTTTAAAGAGAAATAGAAGCGAAGAGTGACAGATTCTCCGACAATTTATCATATGAACACTACACACTTGATAAATTTACTATATGAGTACTACTCACATGATAAAATTGTCGGTAAATCTGTCACATTTCTCTTTTATTTCTTTTTAAAAAATTATATATTTCTTAATCCAAATCGGCTTTTTAACACTTCGAAACATTTATTCTATTCATTTATAATGCAAACTAGAATAAACAAACGTCAATTAGAATGTTTAAGAGAAAAGAATTCACGGTAAGAAAAAAATAATTCACCATAACGTTCCAATTCGGTTTTTTCGCCAAACCGAATTCAGCTCAAGTTACCACCAATTCTTTTCTTTAAACCATTAAAAATGGCACTTTTTAAATTGTTAAATAACTTTGTTAATAATAATCCGATTGGAGTGAAACTTTATGAAAATGTGCTTTTCGCGATACTGAACAAAATGAAAAAACTTCGAATCCAATTGGATGAATAGTTTATAAATTACTCCATTAGTCAATTAAAAACATGTTATTTTTCAACTTAATTTCTACAGAACGATATGGAGAAAATTCAATTTTTCTGCTTTTATTTTACTCTTGAAGAGTGATAATATAATGTACATAAAAAAATAATAAAGCTTCATTATTTAATTGCATAATTATGGATAAAGAAAAAATGGTACTACAGGGTGAGCTTAAATAAATTACTATGAAAGATTAAAACAACTTATATTTTCTTTCTGGATTGTATTCTAGAACAAAAAAGAAGATATTCGGAGCAAAAATCAAAATTATTCATAGAGCCCTTTTTGAAAAATTTAATTTTTTCTTTAAAATCGCGTAATTTATTGCTTTAAAATGTTTTAATGCAAATAATTATCATATGAACGCAATGAATATGTTAGGCTCAAAGACCGAAAACGCTCATTGAGCAAAAAAATCGACCACAACGCGTTGTGGCCGTTTCAATTCAGCCACAACGCGAAATTCGTGTTGTGGCATGACCAAAAATGCACAGAACGCGTTGTGGCAATTCAAAAAGGGCCACAAAGCGAAATTCGTGTTGTGTCTCTTTTAATAATCGACCACAACGCGTTGTGGCAATCAAGAAATGCCACAACGCGTTGTAAATAAAAATTTGCTCTCTCATCGTCTAATAGAAATGAGAATAGAATTTTTGTCGTTTGTAAACAAGGTAATCCTTAATTACCTATCTCACACTTTCATACTTAATTAATAGAATAGTATTAATAACGTTATTATACATATATACGTAGATTTGTTTGAAAATATTTTTAGTTTGAATTTAACACTAGACAAGTTAGTTCTGTGACTATCTTTAATTGACCAAACTGTGTAAGATTTTAACGGTAAGTTTTATATTTCTTATAAAATTAACATTACCATTACCAAAAATTGATTAAAAAAATTAGACATCTCTAGTTATGGAAGCCGAACTTAAAAAAAAATATGCCAACGTTACTCGACAAATCATAAACGTGTACTTGAGTTTATGCGAACAATGCCAGTTGAAAAAAAGTCTTAATAATGTAATGTGCAATTCAAAATGTCATAATAATAGCTCATGTAAAAATAAATAATTGTCATCATGAATAAAGTTCATCAATAAGCAAAAAAAAAATTGTATCATTTACTACTACAACGCGTAGTAGTTTAATATTAAAAGAGGCAGAACGCATTGTGGCATGTCTTAATTAGCACAACACGTTGTGGTTTAATATGAAAAGAGCCAATACGCGTTGTGGCATTTCTTGATTGCCACAACGCGTTTTGGTCGATTATTAAAAGAGCCACAACACGAATTTTGCTTTGTGACCCTTTTTGAATTGCCATAACGCGTTCTGTGCATTTTTGGTTATGCCACAACACGAATTTCGCGTTGTGGCTGAATTGAAACGGCCACAACGCGTTGTGGTCGATTTTTTCGCTCAATGATCGTTTTCGGTCTTTGAGCCTAACAAATATATACATACAGTACCGTCAGAAATTGTCGGTACGCCTGACGTGAGAGGAGTGGAAATTTGATCCTAATGTTTCTGACTTCCGGCATAATCTAGAATAATGTATGGAAGAATTTGACTATTTTAGAACGTAATTTTTAAGGTCTTACCTTTAATTTGCAATTTTGAAACTTAAAAAATGTTATGTGGCTCCTGAAATATGTTAAAAAAGGTCCAAATATGTTTTTCTACAACTCACCCGTTGATCATCACTTTTCGCCGCCTTGCAGCGTGGTTGTAGAAAAAGAGGTTCGAACATTTTTAGCATATTTCAGAAACCAAAGAACATTTTTTAAGTTTCAAAAAATCAATTAAACGCTAAGATCTTAAAGATTGTGTTAAAAATTTAAAAACTTAAAAAATTTCTGAAATATGTTAAAAAATTTTCGAGCATGTTTTTAAACAACCACGCAGCGAGGGAGCGAAAAGTAATGATCGACGGCTGAGTTGTAGAAAAACAGGTTTATACTTTTTTTAACATATTTAAGGAGCCACAAAACATTTTTTAAATTTCAAAAATACAAATTAGAGCTATGACATTGTAACAGCCCTGACGTGACGGAAAGTACAATCTACACAGGCGCAATATTTGATGAAGATTCTCCGTGTGCAGCTACACTCGTGGTAAAGTGCGAGAGAAAGAACGTTCGCAAGCATAGCGGAGAACAATGGCCATTAGAAAACGATGGACTTACGGCTATAGCTGGCTCTCTGCAATAAAATTAATCCAACCTGACACTCTGTACAAAACACAGTCATTCAAGAGTCAAAATTGATTAGACAATGCGAATAAATAGTAGAAAACAATGTTTTATTATAACTCTTCAATTACACAAAATAATTTTCGCAATGACGCGATTAACACTGTTGTCGCGTGGTTCGGTGCGTAGCTCGCGGCAATCTTCTGGTCAGCGTCGCTTTTGCTTAGCACGCGGTTTTGTCGTCTGCTCGACAGTTGCGAGAAGTATCGCATCGATACGCATCTATCGCGAGATCGACAAAAAAATTTTGGTTCTGACCTGGAGGTCTCACTATGTCTACAATATGTTTTTGGGGTCGTTGAATCCGAATTCGAAGGGTTTTGACATAACCCCAAAAAACCAATATGGAGGACACCTTTTGGAAAAATTCATCGGATTCGCTTGCAACATGTTACTCGGGGGATTTTTAGGTCGCTGATTACGAATTTGATGTCTTTTTAAAAATTCAAAATGGCGGATCAAATATGGCGGGAGTTTTTTTTTGAAAAACTTATCAGATTCGCTTGAAACTTGTTACTCGGGGGTTTTTAGGGTCTCTGAATCCGAATTTAATATCAGTTTTCAAAAATTCAGTACGATGAATCAATATGTCGGACAAATTTTAAAAAGAAATTCCTATTTTTTTAAAATTGGTATCTAAGAGTTTTTTTGGTCATTGATTACGAATACTATATCATACTCTAAAAATCTCACAACCTTAGTTAAATCAATATAAAAATAAAGTCATTTTTTGAGGTTAGAAAAGAATCTGATCTGATTGGGGAAAATAGACATTGGATTCGGATTCAGCGACCCAGAAAAGCTCCCGAGTAACAAGTTTTAAGCGAATCTGATGAGTTTTTGAAAAAGCGTCCGCCATTTTGAATTTTTAAAAACTGACATCAAATTCGGAATCAGCGACATCGAAAACCCCCGAGTAACGAGTTTTAAACGAATCCGATAAATTTTTTTAAAATGTGTCCTCCATATTGGTTTTTTGGGGTTATGTCAAAACCCTGATCTGATGGGGTTAAATGGACCTCGAATTCGGATTCAGTGACCATAAAAATATAAGGTAGACATAGTAAGACCTTCAGGTCCTGAACCAAATTTTATGTTGTGTGGCTGTGTAATCGGTTAATCGAAATCGAGTAGTAACGAAAATTTAAATAATTAATTCGGTTCGTTACATTCCCCCTTATTTAATTGAGGTTACTACTGAGTTCGATTCTTAATGCTGAAAATATATGTCGAATACAATCAAGATTTCACAATGTTAGTCCATCTTAATTGGCCATTGCTATCGTTAAGGAAGAATATATTTTAAGAAATGTAAAAAAACTAAAAGGTTATTAATTTTAAATTTAAAATGTGTAATGATCTGATTTTATTGAGCCAAAGGATTTGCTCGCCGGATGAGTCCGGGTCTTAAATTTTAGGAACTCTTGAGTTCATTTACTCTCTTATAACAAATTTAAGTGGTATATCGTGATAAGCAGGTAGGTAAAGTCAATAATGAGGCGATGATATAAACCTTCGAAAGCAGTTTTTATTTAAACAATGTAAAGAAATAATAAACAATAAAAGAAAATAACAATAAAATAGATAATTAAAAATCAAACTGCTCGATAACTCAAAAATATATAAAAGTACAAAATAAAGAAATCCTAGCTAACTAAATTAACAATAGTAAAAATAAATGTAAAACTAACTAACTAACTTAAGTGTAAAAGAGAGAAGTGGAAAAGAATAAAGAATTTTTGAAAGAAGTAAGATGAAGAAGAATTTAGAAAAATGAAAGAATAGAAAATAGAGAAGTGAAAGAAGAAAGGAAACGAGACGGTACGCCGCTGTGGTGTTGCACTAATGCTGCATTGGTTCCGCCGCAATACTGTAAGAAGAGAATATTTAGTTCTCGCCATTTTGTATTTTTCCCCAGGTGGAATGCTCAAAATGATTTCCGCGAGGGAGATTCTAGAAAACGCCCCTAGCTACGAGACGAGCGAAAACTAGGTTTCGTGCACGACTAGTGATTCTATTTTAAATCGAATTTCTAGATGCCGTTTCCGTACGACATTCATGCTCTACGCGAAGCTAGTGCGGAAAGAGAGAGAGAGGAAAATAACAGGTTATTCTTCCCTCCAGATGTACCTCGAGTCGAAGAATAATACCTGGTGCATCAACTCGGTGAAGAGCGAGATGTACCTCGTCTTCACAGGGTCGGTTCTCCAGGAAATGGCGGGTCAGGATCGCGTCAGCCTTCCACGGATGTACCCCTGGTCAGACCTTGCATGGCAGGTAAGAAAAGATGGAGGGCGAAGGGAGTTACTCTTGTACCAAGGTGCTTGAGTACTACTCCTTCTGTAGGAATACATCCACCAGGTCGGCCCCAGATGTACCTGAGATACCGTCCTCGAGGATGAGGTAGGCAGGGCTAGCAGCACAGATGTACCTGTGGTCCGCCTGCCCTGGGGAGGATAATCTCATTCCTCGGGAGAGACGTACCTCACCCTCGGCGATAGATTAGAAAAGGAAGAGAATAGGAGGAAAGGAGAGAGCTGCTGTCGTCCAGCCTCGAGATGTGCCTCGAGTCCGGTCGACGGCGAACTGAGGAAATTGTACGTGCAAGCAAGTATATACCGCTTGACGTTTCTACTGGGAGCTATGGCGCGAGTGAGAGAGACCACGTGCTGCGCGGCAAAGTATGCGCGCTCGGTACTCTCCTCCTGGCTGTCGAGCTGAGAGCTCAACCGTATAGATATATATATTCATGCATTGAAATAATATGAAATAATATGCTGATAAAATACTTTGTTTCAAATTAATATTTTAAATAAAATACTTTCGTTACAAATAAATTGAAACAACATATCTGAAAATAAGATGGATTATCACTTATTGAACGTTCGTTCTTTCTTGGAAGTAATTCGCTATTAGGTAGAAATATAAATTTTGTTTTGATTAACTAAATTAGTATGTATGTAATATGTAATATCGAGAAGGGAAAAACAAAAGTAAATGTTTTGGAAACAACGTTCCGTAACGCGAGTAGGAAAATAAAGAGATATCTTAGAAATTAATATGCCATTTAAAATATTATAAAAAGAAACTTGAAAATCTGTGAGGTGGTATGTTAAACTTTAAGCAACTGAATAATGATCGCAGCACTTAACAAATTTTTGTATAATATTAAAGTCCTTAAGCACTCACGGTGTTCTGGAGTGAATTTAAATAAAATTTTTGGGTAACTCAAATTTTCCGGTGGATTATGTTTCTAGGTGGTATTAGAATGAAAATAAACGTTGAATCAAAAAAATCCACTTGGCGCTTTTTTTTGGCATCGAAAATAAGATTTTTGTAGATAATTCGTGAACAAAACTGGTAACATGTTTGCATCGGCGTGAAGAGTTGAAAGTTTTTTAACTTTCAATTGTTTTTAAGCTGATTTCTTGCTGTTATGTTATGCGAAGTATTACTAAAAAATAAATATTGCTTAAGAAATTTTGAATTTTGTGCAGAGAACATAATCTTAAATTTTATACTCCACTTTTTATTTGCAATAAATGTAAGTATAAAGAATAATTAATAATATAAAATTTTACTTTATTTAGAAGGTACTTTTTATCAAGCTAGAATTGTTACTAAACATATAACCTAAAATTTTTTGCAGTTAAGGTTCCTTCTCTTATGAAGCGTCTCAAATCCATATGTAGCTGCAGAATAAAAAAAGCTTCAAAGTTCCTGACTTCAGAAAGTTTACATCAATAAAAACACGTTCTTCAGAGTTTAATAAAAATTATAAATGCTTTCTCTGTTTACAAATTAGTGACTTGCGAAATAAAAATTTACCGAACATTAAAGGTTCAAATGCAAGAAGCACATTAAAAAAGAGTAAAGACAAAAATGTAAAGAAAAAAAAAAAGTAACTGAAATAAAATACGAAAAAAGGTGTTCCAATTGTTTAGCATTATTTGGACGCGGTAAAATTCACAAATGCAGTTCCAGCAATGCAATTATTGATATAGAGAACGAAGTAAACAAATTTTCAAGTAAGGACAAAGATCATTTTGTGGCTAGACTCTTAAAAAATAAAGTGCTGAAAGATAGTACTGAAAAAAATGAGACATTAAATAAAAATGGTGACAATTTGGTTTTATTGTCACAATCTCATGGAAAACCAGTGAATTTTTGCGTACAAAAAACAGCGAAAAAAGAGAACATGCAATATTTTATCATGTATCAGAATTTTGTACGAAAACCAATAAGGGATTAGGATACTTTAGCGAACAATCATGTGAGTCTGTTCATGCTGATTTCAGTAAAACCTGGGAAAGGTATAAACTTCTAAAAAGTCATCCGGAGTATTCGAAAAAACTATTACGCGCAGTTTGTGATTATAATTGTTTGAATTTGTGATATGAAATATGATGTAATTTTGTTTGAATTTGTATCCTTTACGTTGCGTTACATTATATTTTGTTGTAAAAAACTTTAATAAAAAATAATTAACATTAAGAGATTTATTTCAGAATATAGATAGTTTATATATATTTTAGAAAAAATTTAATGTTTGTGTTAATAATTTATTTTCTTGACTAAAATGGTCATGAAAGTCGAAAAATGATAAAACTTTTGCAAATTTCAAGATTTACATTCCAAATTTCCAGAAAAATGTAATTTTAGTACCCCAAAAAAGCTTTTTTTGAAAGCTAACATTTACTCCTTGCAAAATATACTAGAAACTTTAATTTTAAAATGCATTACTAGGGTGATAATATTATTTCTCAAAAGAAGCTATAGATCAAAGTTTGAAAATGAAATAAAAAAACATATTTTCGCTGCCAAAAAAAAGCGCCAAGTGGATTTTTTTGATTCAACGGTTATTTTCATTCTAATACCACATAGAAACATAATCCACCGGAAAATTTGAGTTACCCAACTATTTTATTTAAATTCACTCCAGAGAACTGTGCACTGTAAGTGTTCTTTACGAAATTTCGCGATTTTTACTCTTCTTCTTCTTTGGGTTTCGCGTTTCATTTCCGGAGGCGATCTCTGAAGGCGGTGATGCTGGGAGTAGCTTTCGCGTAGTAGAGTCTTTGGGTCTGGCATCTTGACTGTCAGCTTCGGCAATTAGGCAGATTCTAACACCCATCGAGCAAGTCTACCTCGCAAATCTTTCAAGTTTTGCAACCAAACTAAACTCGAATAATCGATGATAACCGTAAATTATGTCGCTTTAAGGTAACAGTGAAGTAGTGATGGAACATCGACATCGAAAACATCGAATGTGTATACTCGGGAAGTAAGCAGTATCCTTGTTTTTCCGTGCGAAAAAAAGGACACAGCATACTTCCCGAGTATAAACTTTATCAAAAGTGCAACAAAAATCACAATTTGGAAACTGTCTAATACAACTTCGGTAAAAGCTGTCCAGAACGGGAAATCTATATTGGAGTAAAAGAGACATACAAATTTCTTTTTTCAGATTATCTTTGAGTTGACAACAGCAATAATTAAAATTATAATTTTTTACTTTTAAGCAAGCAAATAAAATAGGTTTAAAATACATTGTTCATTAAATATTTATTTATACCATCTCTTTCTATATACAAGTTTAACACAAGTTTCAAGGGTTTATGTAAATATTATATTTTACAGTATCATTAAGCAATTTGAAGATTTTGAAGTTCTTTTGCATTATAGATTACAAATTATTTTTAATGCTGTAATGATAGTTAGAAATCGGCCGGTAAATATTTGTACTAAATATTATCGCTCGTCGATAAACATGTTACCGACCGCGGAGCACAAAGACGTAGTACTCAATTTCGCCGCGCGGGCCGCATCGCCAAAGCTCACTCGCGTGCGCCCAGCCCACCGATCGGCTATATAAGCTGTGCTCTCGCTGAGGACCGTCACTCACGTGCTACACGGAGTCCGGGTGGGTCTTACCCACCTGACTAGGAGTTTTACTCCGAGAATCTTTGTAGAGAGTTTTACTCTCGTTCGTCGGGTTTTATGTGTAAATAGAGTATAGTAACGATTTGTAAAGTAACGTAACACATATATACTTAGAGTTTTACTCTTCGTATAATTAGAACACGAGTTTTACTCGTAGTTCAGCAGAATATCGTGAATTTTTAGGCAGTATTGCAATTGATTTCACGGCTTATCGCAGCGAGTTGAAGCCGATTTCGTTAATGCGCGGCTCAAATAAGCGACGTTACCAGGTTGATGCCGATTTTCGATTCCGCGGCTCAACGTATCGCGATAGACACCGACAATTGTTGTGTGAAACCGACTTCCGCGATTTATCTGTACGCCTGTATATTTTCGTCACCTGTAGATACCGTTGTAAATAAATAATTTGTTTCAGTTTGTAATTAACCCGTAATTATCCTGTTATTATTTTTGTGGAATTAAAACGAACCCTGGCTCGGCGAGCTAAAATATTGATTCTACAATTACAAACGTTACAATCCTTATTATTTTGCGATTTAATAATTAAATTTTTTATTCTAAGCTACTATACTATTAAAAGATTTGTTTATTTTAAAAATAAGGTTAATTAATTTAATGATTCACGTAATTTTTTAATTTCTAAATATTCGATGGAAAAAACATCGAAAACATCGATGTTTTTTTTAAGTTGAGCCTCATTATTAGAGACTAAAAAAGCTTGAGCTAATAGAGAGCAATGTGTCTCCAGATTAGAATTTAGATTCTGGATTTCTTCGTCTTTTTCGACGACAGTGTCGCATTCTCGGGTAAGTGATTTAAACAGACACACATTTTGATTGCCCATGGCGCGGGATATATTCTCTAATCTCTGTAAATCTATCCTGACGCTCTCCATCACTTTCTCCAACTCGGCACAAAGGTGACTTGGTGTGTCGGACATGATGTTGATTTAAATAAGGAATGAGAATCTGAAAGATTTTAAAGAAAATATAATAAGTTTAAGATTAAATTTTACTGACAAGGAAGGTACTCGAGGTGTGTATCGCTGATTTGCTTAAACTTGATATATGTTTTCGAGGACTAAAAACTAACAGACACGTATTTTTTATACGTGCCCATAAGGCGATTTAAAGGGTGAAACAACTCCTTGAAGATTGGGGTGTTGGGTATCATTTTACTAGTTCATATAGAAGGGCATATTTTTTTGTAATAAAACTAATTGGAAAAGTTTCCTTTTAATGATAAATGAAAAAAATAATTTTCCCACACCAATTGGAAAATGTTTAGGCGGTAAACACCCCCTAAAAAATTTAAAAATTGAATTATACCATACAAATATTCATTAACTTGCACGAAAAAAATATATGTTAGCCACAAGATCAAAATAAAGTTTGCATGTCTTGGCGTTTTTAATAAAAAAAAATGTTAAGGGGGTACGCACCTGTCTTAAATGAAGAAAAAGTTGGTCACTGATGCCGAAAAAAAACTCTTTATATATTTTGAATCTCTGGACACTAAATGAACAAAATTTCAAAGATTCAAAATCGTAACCGATCCTCCTGCATGACTTTTTATGTATTTATTGTTTTTTTATGCATTATAATGAAAAATTGCTTCATTACGATGTGCAGATCAGTTGAAATTACTAGTGCAATTTTTTATACTTATTAAATGTAAAAATAATAATACTACATAACTATAATTTTTGGGAATAAAAGTTGGATGATCAATATTGTAATTTAAAATCCGCACTGTCAACAAAAATAATAAGAGAGTATTTTCCCTAGAACACCGCAGATACAAACATTAGATTATCCAAATTTTCTATCCCTTCTTATTCTTATTAATATACGCACCATTAGTTACTGCTATTGGAATTTGTATTTGTATCGTGTAAGAAAATAAATGATAACAAGTTGGCTAAAATTAGTTCAAAGTTTTGTAGATGTAGTTGATTTATTTTTACTCTATTCAAAAATGACTTATTACTACAAGTTAAATCACGCCTGTTGTCATGATTGAAATATAAAAAAATTTGTGCCTTGTGTGGTAGAAAAATTGTTTGCAAAGACGATAATTTAGAAAATTTTTTCATCACAGTAAACCAAGAAAAGCTGATCGAAACTTATGAGAATAGAAATTTTTCTTTAAATAATTCAAAATTTTGTATCGAGCATGTGTGTAAATTGTCAAACAATATTATCTGAACTTATCAACGGCAATTCTATCGTTGGAAATTTTAAATTACTTAAAGAAAAACTTTTATTCATAAAAGTTTGGAAGATCTTTTTGCGACTTTCTGTGAAGAAAAAAGTTTTTAATTTACCGTCTTTGCAAACAATTTTTTTACCACATAAGGTACAAACTTTCTATTTTAATTATGACAAAACGCGTGATTAAAAATAAATCAACTACATCTACAAAAATTTTGACTAATGTTAGCCAACTTGTTATCATTTGTTTTCTTACACGATACAAATACAAATTCCAATAGCAGTAACTAATGTTGCGTATATTAATCAGAATAAGAAGTGATAGAAAATTTGAAAAATCTAATGTTTGCATCTGCGGTGTTCTAGGGAAAATACTCTCTTATTATTTTTGTTGACAGTGCGGATTTAAAATTACAATATTGATCATCCAGCTTTTATTCCCAAAAATTATAGTTATGTATTATTATTATTATTTTTACATTTAATAAGTATAAAAAAATTGCACTAGTAATTTCAACTGATCTGCACATCGTAATGAAGCAATTTTTCATTATAATGCATAAAAAAACAATAAATACATAAAAAGTCATGCAGGAGAATCGGTTACGATTTTGAATCTTTGAAAGTTTGTTTATTTAGTGTCCAGGAGTGGGATTACAAATAGCGATAGCGCTACGAAGATTTCGCTACGTAGCGATTCAAAGCTACATTCACATTAAAAAATTTTCTTGCTATCGGGTGACTAAAAAAAATTCTATCATTTTGATGGATTTAGGTTGGTACAATTGTTTTTCTGTGTATTTCTTTTTTTCATATTTGCTTTATTTTATAATTTAACAATTTTTTTAGAATCTAGAATGTGTCAAATTCATAAGGATTTTCTACGATGAAGAAATGAAGCAATTAAAAGAAATATCTAAAAGCCTGACAAATTTTTCAAGTGTAACACTTCAAATCTCAAAAGTTATAAAAACAGCAATTTGAGGCAACGATAATTATTAATATTATTATATTAACACTTTTATTTCTAAATTTTAACCTTACATTTTTTTATAATTAATAATTATAAACAAATAAAACATAATAATAATAAAGAAATAAAGAAAACATTTATTTTACAAATTTCTATTCTTACAAAAAATCAAGAAAATAATTCAACTTTATCCAATAATAATAAACTATTTACTTTTCTTTTTTATATTAATAATTAAATATTTATTGCATTTATATTTATTATCTTTTTCATAGGATTTAAAGTTTCTATTAGACATTGTCTAAAATGGGAAAAAAAAATTAATTAAAAAAATTTTGAAGATATAACCTCGGAAATAGAATTTTTGTTCTTACGCAAGGTTTCACTAAAAAAATGTATAGGGCATTTTGTGTAAGTTAAAGAGTTTTTCAAGAAATGAAAATTTAAATCAATTTAATTAAAAAATTTATCAATTTTTAAATTTAGGCTTGTAATAATATCCTAATTTAAAACCTCATGCAATTATTATTTTTAATTCTTGCAATAAGATTAATTTTCTTAATTTTTATTTATTAAATTAAATTAAAAAAATTTATTTCCTTTATAAATTATTTTTAAATTAAATTAAAGTATAATTTATTTCGTCACTATATAGTTAATTATTTTATTTGAAACTAACAGTTGGCAAACATGAAGTTAGAGAATTGATTCCACCTTCATGTTGTATTTGTTTGCTACGTAGATAAAATATTTTAGGAAATTTACATCAATTCTATGTCAATGTCCTTATCTAGAGGGGTTATGTTTATATTGTCTTCTAAATTACCATCTTGTAGTTTAAGTTTTAAAGAAACTGTCAACGGTATTTTATTTTGGTCATGATTTGGAACGAATTTCACTAAAAATATGTAAGTTTTCAATTCTAAATAACAAAAAGCGCTACATAGCGACTAGCGCTAATAGTAATCCCACTGCAGAGATTCAAAATATATAAGAGTTTTTTTTCGGCATCGGGGACCAACTTTTTCTTCGTTAAAGATAGGTGTGGGTAAACTACCCCTAAAATGATTTTTTTATACTTTAACAAATGTGATTTATTGTTAAAATCTTTTTATTAATTGGTGTTAAAAAGAAAAATATACTACACAACTTTTTTAAAACAGTCCGAAAATATTTTAGGGTAAACTACCCCAAAAAATGAATATATAAATTTTTTAATATATTAAAAAATGATACAATAATTCAACTAATATTCAATTTACATCCGTTGAAATAATGTGTAAAAAATTGTAAATACTTTAGGAAAAGCTAAACATAATTCTTTACAAATAAGAAAAATATATTTTAGGGTGAACCACCCTTATTGCAAAACTGGCATCTACAAAAAAATGGCAAAATTAAAATTATTTTTAAAATAAAAATCGAAATAATGTTTAACAGTTATATGTGATTAAATGGTAAAATAAAATTAACATCTGTTATAATTTAGGCACAATTTTTATATGCAGGAATTGTGATTTTTAAAATAAGGGTGAAAAATTATCAAACATGTTAATAAAAAGCCCGTCATTATTTTTTATTTTACATGTTGTGTTTGATACTATATACACTATAAGTATATATACCGCTGCAATACTCCGATATTTATAAATATGTATCATTGTGATATTTTCCTAAACTCTAATCTTTTGTTTAAGGGGACATTCCAGTTCAATATAGGGATGTATTTCTTAAAAAACCATGGCATTTCTTTAGAAATTTTTGTTTACATGTTATGAATAACTTATTGAAGGATATAAAAAAAATTTCACTTGTAGTCTAAGATGGTGGCGATGTAAAACAATTAAAAAAAATGTTTATTTTTCATGGGGAGATCGATTCCGAAATTTCTACAACAGATAGAGACATAAAAAAACATTTTCTTCGTTAGATATTTCTCTATGAATGGAACCTCAAAAACTAAGAAATTTCTTTTTCCCTTTTTTTTGATAACAGAAATTCTAAATAAAACATTTGTTTTTTTCAAATTTTGGGAAAAACGTACCCTAAAAAAATGAAACGAAAAATCCACATTTTTGAGGTTCCATCCATAGAAATATCTAACAAAAAAAATGTTTTTTATTTTATGTCTTTATCTGTTGCATTTCGGAATCAATCCCATCATGAAAAATGAACATTTTTGAAAATAATAGAATTTTGATTCTCTCACTCGGTAGTGTTTAGTAATAAAGGAAGATGATATCGATCACTCCTAGTCAAGAATCCTTGACTCGGAATGATCAATATCATCTTCTTCCATTATTTTTAAAAATGTTGTACATCGCCGCCATCTTGGACTACAAGTGAAATTTTTTTTTATATTCTTCAATAAATTATTTATAACATGTAAACATTACTTACAACTTCACAAGAAAAACAAATGGTGTTAAAATAACATGCAACAAATTTTACATCAGTTTTTTTTCTGATCTTTGAATTTTTTATAAACTATTCTTTTTCTTGTTATAACTTTAATTTACAATTTTAAAAAATTTATTTGTGGTTATTATGTACCTATATTATTAAAAATCCAATGAATAGTTTTAAAAAATTGTAATTACTTTATAACATGAAAATTAAATATAAATATTTACAATTTTGGTATCTAAATTTTCAAATTTCTCATCCATTACATTTTAATTAATAACTTTTATAATTTGTAATCCACTATTATGATTTTTTATACATGATTCGACACTTCAATTTGTATATTTCTGAATTCCCAATCTAAAAACTATGACTTGAAAAATTATATTTATTCAAACTTCAATATTAATTTAATAATTGTAGAAAATTTGAAAATTTTTTTGATTTGTTTTTCTAAAATTTCAAACGTAGATATGACAATTTTAATTATTTAAAGAATTCACCTTTTTCATTTCTTTCCTTACCAAGAATCAAAAAAGTTAAACATTTATCAGTTAAAATGTGATTAAACGGTTTAAAAAATTTAGTCTAAAATAGTTTAACATCAATCTACTAATTAATTAAAAGATTTTGGATCTGTTGAATGCATTGAAAACTGTCATTTCTTTTATTTAAATCAATGTTTTTGCTGCCTCATAGCTTTGTAGTCCTGATGATTTTCGATTTTACAAAAATAAGTAATATCAAATCATTTTCATTTAAGGGGGAAAACTCGTGTAAAAAAAAATTTTTACAATTTTTTTTGCTTTAAAAATTAGTTTACTATTTGTAGATTATGATCCTACATTACTAATCTAAAATTAGATGTATGAATGTCTATAGTAAACATAAGTTTAGCACTTCAGATGCTATCAAATGCAGTTAACTATGAGCACGAGATCCCTCTATTCTTTCGGTTTCTTATCAATATAATTTTATTAATTGTCATTAGCAAGCACCATAAGCAAGGTGATAGTAAATCTTTGTTTTAGTGCAATAGTTATTTTCTAATACATAATGTCTTCAAGGAAATAGTTAAAACACAACTTTTATGTATCGAAACCTTTATACGCGTTTTTCTCGAAACGTATTTTTTCGCGCGCCGTGCAATGTAACTCAGCCAATTTTTAACCGATTTTAATTAAACCTACTACAAATCTTCTTTATCTTACTGGCTATTGCATGACGAGCTCGTTTTTTAAAAATTTTTTTAACAATTGTACGTGTATTTATGTGAAGCATTTTTATCGCGAGGATATCTCGAAAACGCTTTAAACAAGTAAAAAATAAATTCGTATAGTTATTGTAATCATTAATACCAAGAATTGTATACAGGAATTTTTTTAAATACCAAAATAAAATGTTTTAGCTCATTATTTTCAAAATATACGTTTTTCATAAATTTATTTTCTATTTAAAATACATCTCAATAAATAAAAAAATCAAATTCTTTAAATCGAAACTCATTGATTAAAGTTGAAGTTTGCTAAGGATAATATTTTATGTTAAACTCATAGCTAACACAAAAAAATGTTTTATTTTAACCGGTCAAGCCTTCAACACTTTTCGTGGATTTGTCTATATGTTGAATAAAATATTGACAATTTTTTTTCTTCTTTTCTTGTAGTTTAAACCATGATAGTAAATCCAACGAACGTAATAAACTTATTGCACGCATCATTTCAAGCATTAAACATATTAGAATTGGCCATAACTTCTACAGAAATCAACTTAAAGGACAAACTAGAGTCTATCTTGTTTAACGCAATGATTGATGTTAATGACATTAATATAAAAGAAGAAGAGACCCTAGCTTTTTCAGAAACTTTTAAAGATATATTACCATACATTACAGAAGATTAAGTTCAACATACTTTAGAAGACCAACCTTTCCCACCGACTGAAAAATGTACCTCTGTCGAGGCGTCGAGTTTCGGAAAAGTGGGAAATCCAAAAAATTACGCCTTGAAACCATGCGACATACATTTCGAAAAGTTACTTTCGTCACATAGTTGCAACGCTGGACCCATACAGTTATCCAAGATGGAACTTATCGGGGATAAAGTTGGTAGAATTTTTTTGGTTACTTTGGAAAATTTTAAGGCAGATAACGACGCCGGCTTCATTAATCATGATATAGATTGTAACGTGTACTTTATTTATTTAATTGAATTTAATGAGATTTTTTAATAATTAATTATTTTTATTATAAATTTACATAAAATACCCGTTATATTTGGTTTTAATTTAGTTATTTATTGACATTTGTAAGGTTGTATTAATGTTATTTATAGATTTTTACTTTAAATTTAGATTTTTTATTATTATAATTTTAAGACAATCAACGTTAGCTAAATTTTGTAATTATTATTAATTATGCCAAGACGTCAAGTTATTTTATGGAAAAAAAAACTTCACAAAAAATATAGTTTAATAGCCCGAAAAGTTATTTTATAAATGTACACTGTAAAAAATTTTTTGGTTAAAATTCCCCAAAAGTCTAGTGACGCAAATTTGCAGGGCATTTTGTGGAAAATTCCCTAAAATTTTCTGGGGAAACTTTTCCCTAAAATTTTAGGGAATATTCCACAAATATTAGTGAATTTTCCCAAAAATTAATATCAATAGTTTAAAAAATTGAAATAAAAATTTAAAAATTTGATTCATGTTGCATTTATATATTAATTACATTATTTATTGGTACCTATTGTTGAAAATTTGTTTTCTTGAAAATTATCAAATATTATCATGAGGTCTCGAACGTAAGCGTCATTAGGAGAGATTTAGAAGTCTAACGCTTTACTAACTACGCCACGGAGGCTCATGAAAATAAAATGATAATTTCAATATATAAGATGAAACTATGTAAACATGCTTTGTAACTTTAAAAAAAGGAAACAAACGTTGAAAATAGTTGTGACTTATGTTATATAATAAATAAAATAAGATCTGTTAAACAAATATTGATTAAATTTTAATTTAATTCTTTAGAAATATAAATTTTTGTCTACTTAAAAATACTTATTTAGTTAAGTTATAATTAACTTATCTATGAAATGAATAAATTATATTACAAGTTACAAATAACTTTTTGTAACTTAAGTAAGTTTAAAGTTTAACTTTTTTGAAGAAGGATTTCAAAAAAATTGAGGAATTTTCACCACTTGTTTTTGGGGAAAAATATATTCATTGGAATTTTGAGAAATTTTCACCAACTTTTTTTAGGGAAAATATATACATTAGAATTTTAGGGAATTTTCACAAAAATTTAGGGAAAAAATAACTAATTTTTTTGGGGAAAACATTTTCCCCAAAAATATGAAATATTCACCAAAAAAAGTTGGTGATAATTCCCAAAATTTTTTACAGTGTAATTAAGGAAAAAATAAACAAGCTCAGGAATTCCATTGTTACTTAACAGTAACCACAGACCGCGGAGAGGAGGGATAATGAGGAACACCATTAATGACACAAAATTTAACGATAACAAAATTTATTAATATTCACTTTAAATTTTAAGATATATGAGAGTTAAATTTCATAAAAGTGTCAGAAGGCCCATTAACCAAGATTTATATTTATTTTATTTATATAAATAATGAGATCGAGTCTGAAGGATGACGACTAAAATAATAATTTTGGGGACTCTCCTCCCCTCTCTGCTCGGTTTAATTTAGATTAATTAGTTTTTAATACTTAATTTTATCCACGATGTGCGACCGTCGGTAACGTAGATTCCTACACTATCCGATGTTAATTGATTTATGCGAAAAGTAAATTTAAATTTATTATGTTTAGGTCGTTTGTACGCGACAAAATGCTGCGTTACAGGATATTAGAAGATGGGCCTTGGAAGCCAAGGCAGATCTACGTTTTGAGGATTTTCGTTATATGGCTTCAAGGACTCGGTTAGACCGGTTTAAGAAAGCACACTGAATTGTATTCCGAAAAATTAATAAATTGTTTTCATGGAAATCTATAAAAGATGTTCACGTTTTAAGGCAAAAAGTATTGCAATTTGTTACTGCTGTAAAAGAGGATACAAATGTATTCGAGGCACATAATGATTACAATTTCGATCAATGTGGTTTTCATATAGAAGATGCATTCGAGCAGAACTTTGGAAAGTGGAAGGAGAAAATAAAGTGCAGTGTCTAGTTCAATCAGTGTCTTCTACTACACACAGCTATACACCCTACTAAAAAAATTCAGATAGAAATTCAGACAAAAATTCATTCGCAAATTCGAATGTAATTTCCAATGGAGATTTGAGATTTTTCCACATGTAAATTCACGTGAATTTACATGTGAATTTTACTTTAAGAAACAAAACAAAGAAATCCAAATGAAAATCCATATGGAATTTTAAATTACATTACTAAAACATCACTAGAAATTTCAAGTGAATTTTTAATTGAAGTAAAAATGAAATATATTAAAATCATTTCATACAGAAATTCGTATAAAAATTATTACTTATAATAATTATTATAATGATTATGATAAATGATTATAATCATTTAGATAAATTGCTTGTAAGAATTCATAAAAATTCACCATTTTTCTTGAATTTATAAATTTTTAAAAATATTACTAAGAAGATTATTATTATTATAAAATATTACTAAGAAATCCAGGAGAAATTTCATATAAAATTTCGAGATCAAACATTCATTTTCTATTAAAAATAGAATTCAGAATCTATATCTAATTTCTCATGAAAAATATCTATTAATAAGAAAATCATATGTAATTTCACGTGAAAAATTACTGTTGAAAAAAAGATTACATTTTACAAGTACAACAAAGTAATATTTTTTATTTTTTAAATATAACGCTGATACGATTTCCTGTAAGGATTTCAGAAACAGAAAATCCACTTTTTGTGTTCAATTTATTACTTTTTAATAATATTACTGGCAAATCCAGGTGTAATTTCACTTAAAAATTACATCTGGAATTTCAATATTCTATTTCAAGTAGAAATAAGAAATCCATATGAAATTTCGATTTGACTTACAAATAAAATAAATTTGGTACCTTACAAAGATATTGGTTATTTTTTAATTGTAAGAAAACGGCAATTTTGTCGATTTCATCTGTTTTTATTGCTATAAAGGTTCATGATTGATAAATAATTTTGGAAATAATTTCAGTCTTATCGCCAAAAGCCTTTTCTGTCGTTATTTTTGTACAAATCGTGTATTCTTTGTCTGTTGACTCATCAACAAGAAATTCGAAAAGTAGAACATAAGAACCGTCTTTTAGTCAGGCGTATGTGTTATTCGATCGGTTACATTTAATTCGTGCTGAAGAAAACAAACATTTGTTTTTTATCATACGTTTGTAGGTCATCAGAAAATCCTAAATCACTTTTCCATCTCTCTGAAACAGTCACTGGTGCACCAAAATATCTGGTTGTAAATGGTTTGTATGACTTCTGAGTCATCGTACTTAGTAGGTTGACACAAAAATTTTTTACGCTTATGTTGCTTCCTTCTAAAACATGTTTTGAAAGAATCGTTTCACTTCGTTCCATTGCAATTTTACGACTCACTTGATTGATAACACCTTTTGCAGAATTTATTTTTTTGATCAATTTGCCATTTCCCGACTCAAAAACAAATCCTGTGTGTGACTAACCTGGACCCCATTCTGTCGTTGCCTCTAAAGAATGTTTAATTTGGTGTACATTATATGTAGCAAATTTTTTTGTGTAGTAGATTTCCCCGTTAGTTAAAAATTTAGATGCTAAAATATCCATCTGTTTTAAATCTGATCTATCGATAACAGGTTGCTGAAAGATATAAAAATATTCCACAAAATACGTCCAATGTTGAAGTAAATCTTCATTTAAATTAAAAGAGAGAACTGGCAAACTATAATAAAGAGTCCAGTTCTCCCATTCTTTCGCCTTCCAAAATTTGCGATCGGATATTGGACGAGAAAGACGCATAATTGCAGAAGATACCTGAAATTGATTCAAATGTTCATCTATTTCTTATAAATTACTTGCAGTTAAAACAGATGCTAATGGTGATATACTAGAGTCCATTATGTACTCACTTATTTGCTTTGATATTCCCAACTTGGCAAAATGCATGTCGTCAGGTGTAAATCCTGTTACAATATTGAATTTGTCTAAGTTTATTAACGGACTAACACGCTTTACTCCATTTTCGACTTGTCCATTATTATCAATTAAATTTGCCATGGAAAACAACATATTTTCTTCTGTACGTGGTTCAGGAGTTTTATCTAGCACTGGATAGGTTAATCTTCCGCCTCTCCCAAACTCATTTGCAAGCCATTCTACTCGATGTAAACACCAATTGCATCCATTACATCCGTTACATTGTGACACACCTTGCATTGGTGCTCGCGCCATTGTGTCCACACAACAGCATATAGCAAATGGTTTTACAAGTAGTTTCTGACCGAGAATATTGCAAGGAATTCCGACCGTCGAGTATTTATTAATTTCATTAACGTTAATGTCCACAGGTGTCTCGCTTACAACGAATTGAATAGGCCAAATCGAATACTTGGAACTTGTAAAAACAGCTGCTCCGTCCGAATTAAAAGTTAACGATACATACTGTTTTCTATCGCTTGGATTGAGACTGTTCACAAAATTTCTATAGCCTCGACCAATCCATAATATCACGATAAACATTGCGTTCATCATTCCTGGAGTTGATAACAAAATCGTAATAAACCTCGTTATCTTCTAATAAGCTTTTAATTTCTTCGTCTATCGAATACGTTACAAAAAATGAAACATAATTGCTGTCTCTTAAATTAACGACTAAACTACATTCGGGGCAAGCTTTTTCAGCGTCTTTCTGCGAGTAAGTTCCAACATACGCTTCGCAATGTGGACAAATAGAATGGTATGTTGCAATTTCTTTAGAAAAAAACATTTTGTCTACTATGTATCTGCTTCGTGGACAAATAGGAATTGAAAACATGCAGTTGATCAAATTAAATAGATTTGTGATTGCAACATGTGACAGATTAAAACGCAAACTATATTTCAGGACCATCATGAGAATTTCAGCTTCACTGACAACTACAGAAGCATTTATTTGTTCAAAAAATTCTGCGCTTCGAAGTTTCTCGTGTAGAGTTAAAGTACCATTTTCGTAATCAATTTCATCTTCTTCGGAACATTCTAGGTAAGAGTAATCTTGTTCGATGTCATCTTCGTTTGTGTCACCGTGAAAAATTTGATTCCAATCGTAAGAGTCATCATCATCTTCTAGACTATTAGGTTCACCTTGATTATCAAACTAACATATGAAAAATGAAATATTTAATATAAATAATAATATTTAATCGAAATTGCAATTTTTTAAAAAAGAAACATTGTATCGAGGAATACAAATGGCGAAAATGATTATTTTCTAAAAAAGAAAGAGAAAGGAAATTTTGTTTAAAAATGTGATTAAAATAAGGAATAATTGTGCACATTCTATGAAAAAAAGAAAAAAAATTATCAATAACTTTGATTATGATTCAATTTTGAAGACTTGCATTTTGTGGGGAAAAATTATATTTAATGACGACAAGTAATTCTTCTCCTCTAGAAAACTACCATTTAAATAAGCCCAATAACGTGAAAAATCATAAAAGAAGCCACCGGGTGAACCATGTGTGTTTTTTATCTGGATCTCATATGGTTTATTACATGGTTTTCTGTATGCTTTTTTATAAGATTTCTTACTTAATCTTATTTGGAAATTCAGATTTTAATTCTAATAATATAAACTTATAAAAGAAATCACATGCCATACTGAACTTTAAACCATAGAAGGGCTTTCCCTACTGAAAATTTCTATATAAGATATTACATGGGATCCTGTATGGAATACGATTAAAAAACCAATATAAAATCCTACGTTGATTATAGGAATCCATATGGAAATCCATAAAAAAACGTATGTGAAATTGGGACATGGAATTAAACATAAGAACTCATATGGGATTCCATGTAGATTCTGAAATATCAACATAAGATTGTACATGGATTTATATAAGAGAAACAATATAGGATTTCAGATCGAAATTTTCAGTTGGTTGCTTTATGTAGACGGAAGTTTTCAAAAATTAAAAATTATTTAATTAAAAAACAAATAATATTACTGCAATTCATCTTAAAAGAAAAAAATTTGTGCTTTGCAATATACCTTCTGAGTTAGAGTCTTAGCTTTTATAGTATTCAAGACTGACCTCAACTGTGAGAGAAAAAATTATCACCATGTGGCGGCGTAAGGGTACGGTCACACTATCTCATGCATGCAGAATCATTTGGCCGTTCACACTTCGAAGAATTATAGTGAACTTTCAGTAAATTTCTAGTAATTTTATAAAAATTTCGGTTGTAACTAGAAAGTTACTAAAAATTCACTAGATTTCGATAGACTGTGAACGGCCAAATGGTTCTGCATGCATGAGACAGTGTGACTGTACCCTAAGTGTGGAACTATGATGCTTTACATCTATATTGAAATTTCCCATATGATTTCCCATATAATTTCCTATTTGATATCTTATGTGGACAACTAAAACAGTGAAGTCCACACAAAAACCTCATATGGGCAAATCTCACGAGATGAGAACAATTTTGTTAAAAAAATTTCAAATAAGTGGCACAATATTTCCTACCATGAATTGTTGTTTATCGACATAAAAGAAATACATTTTAGCTCGTGTGACTTACATTTTTTGTTCGCTACTGGTTAAAAAATGCTGATTTTAGTGTATTGATTAAAATAAGTACCTGATTGCCGATATTCTAAGTTTTTGAGATTGGGGTGGATAGTAGATTTGTAAATAATAATAAATAAATAATAAATAATATCCATAAAATATAGGGGAATAGTGTCAGGGTTGGACACTTGTCAAGGTTGGACACTTGGCTTTTTTTAAATAAGAACACTAGCGCCACCTGTGTGCGTACGTGACGAATCTTCTAGTAGTGTAACCTAACTTTTTGTGGCATTACATTTTTGGAGAATCAAAAGTAGCGTCTCCTGTGACTTCGGTGCAATCGAAGAGACAAAAAAAGTTTTGTTTGACTTGTGAATAAACCTAAAAAATGTGTAAAAAAAGCAAGAATTCGGCAAGATAAGCTTTTTGAATGTATTGTGGGGTACATAATTTAAGAAGAAAAAAAGTGAAAAATCGAATCGCGACACATGTCTGGTTATGGTTAGCACAATTCGAAAATGATGCTTCTAGTTAGGGTTGGACACCCATATTAATTATGAATTTGACACAATTTATAAATAAATAATTATAAATTTTATTTTATTGATATTTCAGTGCAAAATTGTGCCAAAGATATTAGAAAAATAATACTTAAATTGTATAAATTTCGTTCATCATTTCATTGAGTTATTTGGAACAATAAAGCGTTATTTTTTGTAATTTGAGTTCATTCCTTTTTTAAACCCATGAAGCTTTACAATTTGTAAACAATAAGTAAAGATAAATATGAAAGAATAAGAATAAAAAACCTTACAAATGTTATTTTACGTTTTTACCAATAATGCGTTTCGATTTTCAAAAAGTGTCCAACCCTAACTGAAAAGTCCAACCCTGACTAGATTTTTTTTTTTTTAAAATGTTTATAACTTTTTTAATTTTGGACCAATCAATTTACGGCCCACAGCAAAAGTGTTCCTCTTTTGTAGATCTTTCCACCCATATACCACAATTGACTGAATTTATCTAAACAAAATATTTATAAACAAAAAATCAAAACTGTGTCCAACCCTGACACTATTCCCCTATATATAAAATATATTAAAAATAAATTTTAATTTTTCTTAGTTTTAACATAATTCAAATGTCGATTTTAAAAATTGTTTTGAAATATGTTAAATTCATTGTACTGCTGAACAAAAACAATTTGCTTTTTTAAATACTTACTGTTTTTAAAATAAAAAGTATAGAATGTATAGCAATTAATTTAGCACCAATTTTTAATTTTAATTAAACAAAAATTTTAAATGGTTAAATAAAAACAATTTTTTTGAAATAAAATTTTGAACTATATATTGACATGGAAATTTTTAATATTTAAATGCGTGCAGACTATACCACTTCTAAAAAAAATTCATTTAGATTTTTGAAAATCACTTGAAAATGAATAAATAAATTTGTTTGGAATTGAGACCCAAATAGTACAAAATACCTTATTTAAAAGCAAAATTGCAGCATAAATACTTTTTTTTGAGAGTATAAATAATCTTTGTGAAAAGCATACAGTTTCTGTAAAATAAAACTTTTTCCAGTTTTTATAGTTACCTATGTTAAATAATTTCGATTAGCGTAAATAAAACCAGGTTAGTTATTTTTTACTCATATATTTGTTAGTTCTAAATATTCAGTTTAAGTAGTTAGAGTTAGAACAATATGATGTTTTAATTTTTCATAAATTATTCCCATTTTTTTATGATAAAAAGTCTAATATTAAAATTCTTAATTGTTATGTGATTAAACCATGTATATTATAACTTTGAAAATTACATGTATAGCTAAATTGTTTTAAGTAACATATTAGTTTTGTGTATTTTTGTACATTTGATGTTTATAAAATGTGATCCCTGTAATATATCCCTGAAAGTATATATGTATGTTATACTTTATCAAATAATAATTAACCCCATACTTTTTATTCATTTACGTTAAATGTTACATTACAAGTTTTTCTAATTAAGATTAAAATTCTGTTCAATCTATAAATTTTGGTTATTCCCTAATATTTTTTTAATATTGATTATTGTTACTAATATTAATATTAATTAATAATATTTTAATAGTTATGATGAGTTTATTAATTGTATTACCCGAAATTAATAATATTCATATAATTTAATTGTTTAAACCCTTATATTTCCAAAACAAATTATTTGAAAGCCAAAGATACAAAATAATATTTATTTGTTTGCTTTTATTTTATTAGTAAAAGAAAAATCGTATACCCGTGGAGAAGTTTCCCTACGTTTCCTTATCGAAAACTAAAATTTGGTAAGTTTCTGCTTGTTTTTCTCAAAAATTAGTTTTAATGGTTAATAGTGAGAAGAATAACAAGAACCCTACCCTACCCTTTGAGAACTTTCAATTTAACTTTTATTTAACTTTCAATTTTTGATTAATTATAATTTCAGGTTATATTACTATATTATTCTTTATACAAAATATAATTAAACTGTAAAAAGAAAATTTGTAGTTTATATAATTCATTAGAAAATATAATGAATTTAAATTATTAAGAATGTGAAAATAATTTTAGATATGTATAGCAATCAATTCGAAGATATTAAAAAATAAAAATGTCTTATTTAACGGTAAAATCTCCTTGAACTTTGAGAAATTATTTTGTATGTTGTTTTTGTAATACAAAAATTATTTTATTAAACGTTAATATATTACCATATATTAACTATTTAAAATATTTTAATCCCAAAAATACAATTTTTTAAAAAAATTATTAATATACTCTGGCACATGATAACAAAACCTTTTACTATTTTTGAGTTGTCAAAATCTGCGCAGAATATATTTATATGTGAAATCACAAAAAAAAACAGAAGATGTTTTCCCGACAAAAATTGATTTTAATTAATCATATTATTCTATTTGCTGCTCTTTTTTTAAGGCCTACCCTTATAATGTTATTTTTGTTAGTTGATAAATATATATGACAGTCATAATTTTATAAATAAAAAAGAGTATATGTATATCAAAAGAACATTAAGGTGAGATTTTAAATATTTTCTTGACAAAAACAATAAAATATTTTGTTTATAATTTTCTCTTTTACAAATTATTGATCGAAAAATTAAGTAAAATAGTTTTTATTCAAAAATATGTAAACATTTAAATAGAATAAAATATGTGATGGGTAGAATGACAAAAGGGGTCAAGCGCCAATTCACTGTATTTACAGGAAGCAAGAAAAACATTTTTAAAAATTTTGAAGGTCATTTAAAAAAACTGAGAAAACCGTTTCGATATATTAGTATGTTTTAATAAATAAACAACAATTTGTTGAAATAAACCTACATATTAACGATAAAATTAAAAAAAAACTGTGGTGCCTTGAGGTTATATCAACTGCGCACATTTTCTTTAAGCATTAATTATAAAAAAAATACACAGTTTAAAGAAAAACTGGAAAATTAGTTTCTCTCTATGGAATCGACGAAATGAATAGAAATAAAAATTCCTTTAAAAAATTGTTTGTTTTCAAGAAAATTACGAATTAATTGCTTGCTTTGGAATTGAGCAATACTTTCATCTTTAAATTCAATTGTTCACTTAGTATAATCATAAAAATATTAAAAAATTAATAACAAAATGATTTTAAAATTGTTTAAAATTGAAAATATATTATTATTATTATTAATTTTATTAATTAAAATAATATTAAAATAAAATATTAAAATAAAACCTAAAAAAAATAATATTTTTTATCAAAATTGAACAGATGGATAAAAATGTGAAGAATGAAATTCATAAAAACATTTCACCTTCATATCGTTTCTTTTTAACAATATCTTTTTTATTATTAGATTTTTTTCTGCATCTGCGAGGCATTTTCTATTTGTAAAAAGCAATGTTTTTAAATTTGTTAAGTAATGCATAATATTATTGAGTCACCACTTTCTTTTGTTTTTCAATCAGGTTGCAATAAAGTAAATTTGAGGCTATTTTATTAATTTAATTTTGATTAAAAACTAATTTAAATACGCAATAAAAAAGGAAATCCTTCTACAGAAATGTGTAAATGAATTTTCTTGATTTTTTTATGCAAAAACCTCATTTTCGATAAATTGGCGCTTGACCCCTTTTGTCATTCTACCCTTCAAAATTTGTTCTTCTAAATCGTTGATTAGAAACGTTGTGAACCTCACTAAAGTAATTTATTAATTATTAGACTAACTATTTGATTTCAGCACATGCACAAAATAACAATATTCCTGGTAGCACAATATAAAAATCTTAATTGTAAGTTTCGCGTTAAAATGATACTGGTACAAATTTTCTACTATTTATAATAATATAACCTTAAATTATCATTCAATAAAAATGATAGTAAGTTGAAAGTAATCGAAAGACGGTCGCAGGGTTCTTGTAGGGTTCTCACTATTGGGTACTATGAATAATTTTTATAAAAAATCAAGCGTCACAAGAAACCTCTGGGCCTAATCAGAAATCCTCATTTTTCCACATCAGAATCATATAAGTAATAGGGAAATATTACAAGGCCCTTACGATTTCCATATTTAAGTTTCTCCTCGGGTACCTTTAAACTTTTGACTAAATTTTTAAATGATTAAAAAAAATTTTTCGTTTTTTTCTAATATATATATTTTACTAATTGTTAAGTATACTGTAATTTTAGCAAAATAAATACTGTAATTTATACGAGCAGATTGTGAGATACATTTTTCTCAATTACATTTTAACTCAAATTTTACATCAACGTATATAATTCGTAAATTTATATATGTTCGTTGTTTAATTATTTAAACGCAAAAATAATGTTAAAATTGATTTAAAACTATATACCTGTAACTTTGTGTTTTTTAAATTAGATTAAAGTTAAAATTTATTATTAGCATTAAAAAAAAAAATTTTTTTATAGAGGCAACAACTTTTTATAAACAGAATTGTTATTTGTGAATCTCAAATTTCAAAATGTAGTATCCTTGCTTGTTTGTTTTTAAGCCTAACTACTTATGGTTTAAAAACAATCTTGATTTCTAAAATGAGATTATCTAAAAAAAATCGGACAAGTGCGAGTTACACTCGCACTGAAATCGTGGGTTCCGTACTCGAAGCGAACTTATTTGGTATAAAAACAAATGTTTAAAAAATATGTGTTGTATGACAACTAATATAAGTGATACAAAAAGGAACAATTTTGTAAAATTCAAGAAAATTGTTCCTCTTCGTATCACTTATATTAGTTGTCATACAACACATATTTTTTAAACATTTGTTTTTATACCAAATAAGTTCGCTTCGAGTACGGAACCCTCGATTTCAGTGCGAGTGTAACTCGCACTTGTCCGATTTTATTTTTTAAAAAATATTTTACTAAAAAAATATAAGAAACATAATTTTATTTCAACTCGCAATATTTTTATTGTATTTACATTTTAAAAATATATTGAATATTAAATTTTATCTTTCTAAGTCAAAAAGAGATAAAACTTAAGATATTGATATAAGGCTAGTAGCTGCTTGTCAAGGAAAAATCGAAAGTTATCTAAAAAATAAAATTTGTTTTTTAATTCCAGAAAAATCAACTCCAATCATCCTCGCTATATTTTTTTTGTAATCTACACGTAAAAATACGTCAAAATATATAAATTTGAATCACTGTAGAAAAACTTTTTTCGTTTTTTGCGGAAAAATACATTTTTTTCTGAAATTTATCATTTTTCTTCAAAAATTTGATAAAAATTGATCATCAACTCCAATCGCGCTTACATTTTTTCCCTGTATTTTTCACGCAAAAATTGAGTTTTACAGTAAGTATGAACAGTCTGGATTGAATATTGTGTGCGCTAGGGAGAATAAATCATTTTTTTCGAAATTTTTGATTTTTCCTTGACAACGCTATGTAAATTAATCCGAATCAAGTTCGCTATAATTTTCCTGTAATTTTCACGTAAAAATACGTAAGTGTGTCAAATTTGAGCTCTTTATGTCAAAAGATGTGGCAGCTAGGGGGGGGGTACATACTCATTTTTAGGTATTTTTCGTAAAAATTCATGGTTTTTCCTTGACAACGCTATGATAATCAACTTCAATCATGCTCGCTATATTTTTTTTGTAATCTACACGTAAAAATACGTTAAAATATATAAATTTAATTTCCTTTAAATAAAATTTTGTTCGTTTTTGGTGGAAAATACATTTTTTTCCTAAAATTGTCATTTTTTCTTGAAAAACTTGATAAAAAGTTAATCATCAACTCTAATCGTGACCGCTTTTTTTCCCCTGTATTTTTCCCGTAAAAATACATTTGTATACTAAATATGATCTGTCTGGGTTGAATATTGTGTGCGCTAGGGAGAATAAATTATTTTTTTCGAAATTTTTGATTTTTCCTTGACAACGCTATGTAAATTGATCCGAATCAAGTTCGCTATAATTTTCCTGTAATTTTCACGTAAAAATACGTAAGTGTGTCAAATTTGAGCTCTTTATGTCAAAAGATGTGGCCGCTAGGGGGGGGGTACATAGTCATTTTTAGGCATTTTTCGTAAAAATTCATGGTTTTTCCTTGACAACGCTATGTTAATCAATTCCAATCAAGTTCGCTATAATTTTCCTGTAATCTACACGCGAAAATACATATGTGTACTAATTTTCAGCCCTCCAGATAAATTTATGTGGCCGCTAGGGGGGGGGGGGGGTACACGAATTCAAAAAAACCGATATTAATAGGGTTCCGAACCGAGTACGGAACCCTAAAAATGTGTTAATCCTTCGTCATTGAAGTTAAAAGTAATTCTACAATTACATATAACACTTTCTTGCATATATTCTGTTTTATTCTTTGTGTTATGTATTTGGATATATTTAATCCTTTATGCGCAGATTATAGCTAGTCACTTTTGTTTAGCCCTATTCGCAGTCGATCTTTTATTAATTTTGTTTACTTTTTTCTGTCTTCTACCCCATAGTACCTGACTAAATAAAATTTTCACCCATATAGAGTTATTTTTTGTTTTATCATTGTCCTTTATTTTTTTCTTTGCATTTTTCTGTGTTTTCTTCACGTTAACCCTTTAAGGACCAAATGTACAAAAATTTTACCTGAATTTTGGCAATTTTTTTAACTAACAAAACGCATTAAGAAAAAATTCGCAATATACATTTCTTATGGTCCATGAACCGCTTTTTCAGATGGTGCATCTGAAAAAACCGTAAATTGAAAATTAAACAAATTACAGATAATTGTTTATAAAAAAACACGAATTTTCAAGGTTTTTTTTTTACTTTAGAATTTTTTTGGACCATGTACCATTTTAGAATATCTTCGCCAGGTACAAATAACGCGTCAAAAATGTTCGCCCTTTGACATGGTGGCATAGATTTTAATAAAAAACTAAATGTCAAAAAAATATTGTTAATTAAAGTTGACATTTTAATAACAAAAAGGCAGCTATTGTCAAACAATTTAAAAACTCATCGGATCCTCTCGAAAATTGTTACTCGGGGGTTTTCGGGCTCGCTGATTACGAATCTGAAGTCGATTTTCAAAAATTCAAAATGGCGGATCCAATATGGCGGACGTCAAAATGAAAAACTCATCGGATTCACTCGAAAATTGTTACTCGGGGGTTTTCGGGGTCGCTGATTACGAATCTGAAGTCGATTTTCAAAAATTCAAAATGGCGGATCCAATATGGCGGACGTCAAAATGAAAAACTCATCGGATTCACTCGAAAATTGTTACACGGGGGTTTTCGGTGTCGCTGATTACGAATCTGAAGTCGTTTTTCGAAAATTCAAAATGGCGGATCCAATATGGCGGATGTCAAAACAAAAAACTCATCGGATTCACTCGAAAATCGTTACTCGGGGGTTTTCGGGGTCGCTGAGTACGAATTTGAAGTCAGATTTTCAAAATTTTTATAATTCAAAATGGCGGATCAAATATGGTGGACGAAAAATTAAAAATTCATTGGATTCACTCGAAAATCGTTACTCGGGGGTTTTTGGGGTCGCTGATTACGAATCTGAAGTCGTTTTTCGAAAATTCAAAATGGCGGATCCAATGTGGCTGTAAAATGTTCAAGAATTCATCGCAGACGATTGAATTATTTGTATTTAGTTATTTTTTATTATTTTTTATTTAGTTAATTTTTTTTTAATTTTTTGATTCCCAAAGGGTGTGCTGCAGTTTTCTGAAAAGATTGACTATATTTTTATAAGTTTAAAGAATATTTACTACGTTCTTCAGCCGTCAAATTGTCTAAACGTTATCCGACTCTCACCGCGTGGAGGTAAACGTAGATTGGAGAGCCTTTTTTTAATTTTTTTTTAGATTTTTTAATTTTTTAGATTTTTTTTAGATTTTTTATTTTAAAAATTTTTTTTTATATTTTTTGATTTTTTTTAGATATTTTAATTTTTTAAAAATTTTTAAAAATTGTTTTTTATATATTATTGTCTTTTTTCATTGCAGTCTTTCATTGCTTAGTCTTTGACATTTATTTATTATGCGTTGAAGAAAAGCATTCTTTGCAAAAGTAACCTGTGCACAATTTGCAATATAGAAATGTTCTGATCTCGCAGGTGTCTTGAGAACAATACTTTCTTTTTTGAGTTGTTTCCAGCGAATGGTTTTTGAAATCACCTGATTTTTTTGTTGACAAATAATGTTTGGCAATACTTAGTGCGAAATCTTTCACTGACATTTTTTTTTCTTCTTTGACAACAGCATTCCTTAATAATATAGCATTTGTAAGAGAAGATTGAATCATTCTCAAAAACACTGGCCAGGTCCACCTCTTACTTCGAAAAGTTGGTAACGCTTTACTACAATATTGGTCTTGTAGGTCAACACCTCCCATATATTTATTGTAGTCTTTAAAGGCCTTGGGCATTTTGAAATTGTCCCTAGCTTTTTTTTCTTTAGAATAGCGTTCCACGTCTTTCATTGGTTGAACTCCAGCTGCTGTTGAAAGCAAAGAAACTTCTTTGGAATCCATGATAGCGATGTAGTTTAAACCACTATTTTCTTCGTGCTTAACTATAAATTCACCTCTGGAAGCATTTTTATTTAAAGAAAATTTTTCTTTCACTCGATCTTTTCTAACAACTCCAGTTGCTTTCAAACCGCATTTTTTTAAATGGACAAGCAAATCGGGATTTGTGAAGTAATTATCAAAATAAATGTGATATTCACCTAGCTTCTTTCTGGTAGTTGTTAAAAGCAATTTTTCAGTCATGTTTAAAATCACGCGACTTCCCAAAGCACATTTCGATAATATACCTTCATTGTTTTTCGAATTTTTTCCACAATAAATATCAGATTCGAACAGAAACCCATCGGCACCACACAGTGCCCACATTTTGACGCCGAAACGCACTGGCTTATTACGAATGAATTGCTTAAATTTTAAACGACCATAAAACTTGATCATCATTTCGTCTGCTGAAATCGCTGTTTGAAAAAAACCAAAGCGCTTTATATTAGTTTTAAACAATTCAAAAATTTTTCGTACTCTCCATGCTGGGTCACTTGAATTTTCATCATCCTTTTTCGAGAATTTTAAATTAGTTTTGATTTTTAAAAATCGATTTCGGCTCATAGCTGACTTGACAACGGTACATTCTAAAAAAGGATCCGTTGACCAATAATCTTTTTCAGCTGTTCGTTTATTAAATATTGTTAAAATAATTATGGCGATGAAAGTTTCTAACTCTTGTAATGAAATCTCTAAACCATTTTCGAAAGATGCTTCTATAATATATTCCTTCATTGAAAGTGAAAAAAACATGTCGAAAATTTCAACAGGCGTACTGTTACGAATTGTATTTTTATCTTTATCAGTCAAAAGATATTCATTCAATAACTTATCATTGTATCGCTTTTCGCCGTCAACCCAACTATACTCATGATCTTTTTCTAAATACTTCTGATTTTCAGTATAATTTTCAAAAACTTCTCTGTATGCCTTGTTATTGGTACAGAAAATTTCTTCACCTTCATAATCATCATTTTGACTTTTATAATCATCATTTTCATATTCAGAATCATCTTCAGCATCTGAGGTGTTTGAATTAGGCAGTATAGCGATATCAATTGTTTCGTCATTTTCAAATAATTCTGTACGTGCCACTTCAGATGCTGAATAAGTAGATTGAGCCGATTTTCGACGAGGCATGCTACTCACTTCCAAGGAGAAAAAAGTATTTATATTGTAAAAGTTATACAAACCTGCTGTGACGGTCGAAAATAAATTTCGTAATACAAAAAATTTACACTACTACAAGGTACTTATAATATTTGATGTCCGTGTTTCTTGTGAGAAAGTCATCCATCTATCGGAGCTTTTGGGAATTAATTTTAACGGGTTATTTCAAATGCAGTTGTACACTTTCATATAATTTCTTTGATTTTCGGCTGCTAATAATAATAAAGCTAAAATATTATATATCAAAAATAGAGAAAAAATATAAAAAATTATAAAATTTAGAAAATTTTTATCGGATATTCTGAAAATCAACATCAGATTCGTAATCAGCGACCCCGAAAACCCCCGAGTAACAATTTTCGAGTGAATCCGATGAGTTTTTCATTTTGACGTCCGCCATATTGGATCCGCCATTTTGAATTTTTGAAAATCGACTTCAGATTCGTAATCAGCGAGCCCGAAAACCCCCGAGTAACAATTTTCGAGAGGATCCGATGAGTTTTTAAATTGTTTGACAATAGCTGCCTTTTTGTTATTAAAATGTCAACTTTAATTAACAATATTTTTTTGACATTTAGTTTTTTATTAAAATCTATGCCACCATGTCAAAGGGCGAACATTTTTGACGCGTTATTTGTACCTGGCGAAGATATTCTAAAATGGTACATGGTCCAAAAAAATTCTAAAGTAAAAAAAAACCTTGAAAATTCGTGTTTTTTTATAAACAATTATCTGTAATTTGTTTAATTTTCAATTTACGGTTTTTTCAGATGCACCATCTGAAAGAGCGGTTCATGGACCATAAGAAATGTATATTGCGAATTTTTTCTTAATGCGTTTTGTTAGTTAAAAAAATTGCCAAAATTCAGGTAAAATTTTTGTACATTTGGTCCTTAAAGGGTTAACTTTCAATTCGTTTTCTGTTTTTTCTTCGGTTTCATCATTATTTGGAAAAATTTGGTTGTCCTTAGACTCTTTTTGTTTTACATCTTCTTTTTCATCTTCTTCTTCATTTTTAAGAATTGGATAATCCTGAAGGTATGAATCTTCTTCAGTGACCGACCGATTGCGATTATTTTCAATAGAATCTTCATTTTTATCGATTAATATGCATTCTTCTTGTTTGCCTTCTTTTCCTCCTTTTGACATGTCTATAGTATATATTTGTAACGTTTCGAAGTCTAGTTTACTACGCATCATTCGATTTATTGTAGAAATACTTGTCTCTCGAGATTTTCTTATTTCTTCTAACCTCTTTTCTACCTTAACCCTTAATCCTGGTGAAATAGGTTTGATTTCCTCTGTTGTTTCCTTTGGTTTCACGATGACTTTAGGTTTGATTCTGGGTTCACTATTTATAGGAAGTACTTCTTCTGTCACTTGTTTTTCTAAGCACCTTTCAATTCTTCTGTATTCAGGGTCCATAAAAGCATCAGGTTCTGCTGATTTTAATTGCGATTTCTGTGTCTTGTATAGAAACCAGCTACTTGATTTTTCTTTTAATAAAAATGGTCTTCCTAAAAGTCCTTCTGCTAAAATAGGAAATGTGGAATCTACTACGTGGAAAAGAGATTTGATTCCAAGAATTTCTAATTCTATTGTCCCTATTGTATATAAATCTTCCGAACAAACTCCTTTAATACACGTTACATCTTTTGTATTTACTGGCGCCTCAGGTCGCAATACTGTAGCTTTTATGATATTTATTTTAGCCTCATTATCTTCAAAAAATATAGTTTTATCACCTACAAGATAATTTACTTCTAACTTTACCGTGGGTTGCCCTCTTCCAATTTCATTAAGTTCAATGGTATTAAATGCTGGAAAATGACTTCTATTGTCATCTACATCTCTAGATTCATAAGATGTTTCATTATACGTCATTGATCCATTATTTGAAAATTCTTCATCTTCATAATTTTCTTTATTTTCCCAGCTAATAAAATCTGGATTGTACGCTTCGTATGGTTCATGGAAAGTGTCGTGGTTTACTACCCTTCGTTGCTCAAATTCGTAATTCCTAGCATTAGGCGTAATGTAATTAGTATTTGTTTCCTCATAATATTCTCTTTCTTGGTTCATTCTATATCTATCTGTATTACACCTATAAGGACTCGGTCTCCTTGTTCTACAAACATCATCGTAATAGGCAGAATATTGGAATCTTCTCTCATACCGTCTGCGTTGTTCTACACGTTTGACAAATGTAAATGCTTTTTCTAAATCGGTAAAATTATTTGCATCAACTGCGTTTTTTAAATGTACAGGCAATATGGTCAATCTTGCTGTTTCATCATCAAATTCATATTGTAAGGCTGTTCGCGCTTCACTAATATAAAATAGCAACCTGTCATAAAATTCATCCAACGTTTCGTTTCTGTGCATTTCTAAATAGTAAATTTTTTCAAAATAATCATTAAATGAATATCTTGGAATAAATCTATCCTTCAAAAGATCGATCAAATCATCAAAATTTCTAATCTGCTTATTTATAATGCATTCTCGCGCATAACCTCTCAACCTACACAAGATAAAATTTATAAACATTGTCCTACACTCACTCGTAGGCGGGACTAAACACTGAGCACTAACAATCTTATGAATAAAATCCGGTGCTGGCATGTTTTTTCCGTCAAAAATGGGTAACTCCTTTTGTATTTTCTCCATAGCTAACAAAGAACCCCGTACCATTTACATGGGAATTTGGGGCCCGGTGAAATTTTCTGCAACTTTATAATTTTGTAGTTTTTGACCTCCTGAACAAAAAATGTAAATGGCAGAATTCAAAAAAATGGACAGATTTTTTAAAAATTGAGGTTTAAGTTTAAAAAATAGTGTTAAATGCGAAAAAAATTCAAAAATGAGTAAAACCAAAAGAAGTAAACAAACTGTCTTAAAACTCGCTACTCGAGGGTTTTTGGGGTCGCTCATTACGAATTTGATGTCAATTTTTGAAAATCCAAAATGGCGGATCCAAAATGGCCGACGATTTTTTTAAATACATTGAATTCCCTTAAATCTTGTTACTCGGGAGTTTTCGGGGTAGCTCATTACGAATTCGATGATAGTTTTTCAAAATTCAAAATACCGGATGCAGACTGGCGAAAAAAGGTTTAAAAATTATTTTTTTAACGAGTTATAAGAAAGTTTGTTTAGTTGTTTTGGTTTTACTCATTTTTGAATTTTTTCGCTTTTAACACTATTTTTTAAACTTAAACCTCAATTTTTAAAAAATCTGTCCATTTTTTTGAATTTTGCCATTTACATTTTTTGTTCAGGAGGTCAAAAACTACAAAAGTTCAAAGTTGCAGAAAATTTCACCGGACCCCAAATTCTCATGTAAATGGTGCGGGGTTCTTTGTTATTCTTTGTAACACAGAAATTGTATAATTTTTAGAATTTTCATTAGGGTCATACTCCGCCGCGTATAGTCTTGGTTGGAAACCAAGATCGGTTCTATGGCTATGGAGGTCTGCTACACAAGTTGCCTTTCGGTTTACAGTTTCGTTATTCATGTTGTTAAAAAAATACGTCTGTTATAAAAAAATGTGTCTTACACCTTTCGACAATGAAATTGATGGCTCTTCCGATTTTGATATTATCTTCTAAAAAAAGTTTTTATGACTTTCTACATAGATATATTATTAAAAACCACAGAAAAATAGACAAAAGAAATTAACAAAGCTTGTGAATAATTTGTTTTTACTAATAGTTGTAAAATTCAAACTCGACTATTTTATTCAGCTGCAATTTATTATTACCTTCTTTTAAAAATTAACCACAAAACAACAACAAAATTTTTCTGATTTAACATTACTATTTAAAAAAAATAAACTAATTTTTTGTATAACAATACCTGAAATATAATGTATTAAAGTTTCGATTTTTTTAAATATAGTTATTTACATATTCAAATTTCAGGATTAAATAATAACGATTTATTTTCAGAATTTAATTGACACACTATGTTTTATATAGTATATGTACTTTATGCAAGTCTTTTTTTTACTGATGGTGCATATTTCTTTATGTTTACTTCCTACTGATCTCGTCACCTAAGTTGAAATTTGATCCACTGTCGCGTAACATAAATTTAGTCTTCTTTTCTTTTTCGAAATTTATTATTTGTCACATTATGAAATAATGACATCATTCATTATTTGTTGTGTATAAAATCATGACTCATGAGAAAAAAAAATCGCAATAGTAATAAACTATTCTCAACGTTACTAATATTCGAATAAATAATTTCTCATTCGACCCTTCATATCATAATAAAATTAAAAAGGAACTTTAAAAAAAATACTTTAAATCCCTTATTTTTATATAGTTCGCATTAAAATATAGAAATTTAAAAATTCTCAAAAATAATACTACTTCATATTAACTCTTTCATCCGAAAGTTATTTCACCTGAGTCGTAATTCGACCTCATATCATCACTTGAAACTGCTAATGACCTTTTATATTGTTTTTCTTTATTTATACCGTTATTCAAGCCTTACATTATCAAAAAAAGATTTTTTAACTAACAATTTTTAAATAAAAAAAATACGAAATTTGACAATTATGTAAACTTTAATTCTTTGTTCGTTTATTTTTCTTCAATATTTCAGTTAATTCATATTTTTTTTACAATTATTTTATGTAAAAATCTCGACCAATTTGAACCTTTCGTACTGCTTCACTACTTTTAAGTATTCTTTCCATAATTTTCCATAAACAAAATTCAAGTTTTAATTTTATTCTGACATATTTTCTTTTCTTAATACACGTTTTATCGTCTGTAAAATGGTCGCTACTCGCGTATCATTTTCACTTTTGTTTTCAACAACTAATTGACTTTTTGCTAAATCGATTTTTTTAAAATAATGGCTCTTCTTCAAAGGCTTTAATCTCGAAATTCGCCTATTTTTCTAATCAACTATCTTCTTTATATTTAAATTTATTATTCATTTAGAGGTTTCTCATTTTTAAAAATCTCTAAGAACGCGAACTTTAATTTTCGATTTTTGTCATTTCGTAATTTTTAATCCTTTCACTTGCCCAAGTGGCTACACACTTCCGGCAAGGTTATTTCAAGGAATTTTAACCGTATTATTAAAGGAACCAGAGCTTGCCGAATGCAAGGGTAGTTACTGTGTCTGGGTTCGACGTTAGCGAACCCAACAAAAATAAACAAAAATTCTACTCACGCACTTGACAAAAATCCCCAAAAAAAAAATTTTTGTCTGAAAATTAAAACATCACAAAATAGACACAATAAATAAATTTTTCACTTCAATAATTGTTCATGGTGTATAAATTCAATTTCATCATTTTTTCATCATTTAAATTCTCAGTGTTTAATGTGTATTTGTTATTGTGTTTTAAGACTTGTACATTTTTAAAAGAAAAATTTATTTTTTCACCCTTTACTGATTTCTCATTTCTCTATTTTTAAATCATTTTCTCAAAAATATGAGCTTCAAATCCCACCGCTGCCACCATTTTGTTAAAGACGGATGTTAATTAACAAAAAAAATAAAGATAGATAATTTAAAGAGAAATAATAAATATTTAGAAAGAATACTAGTTTTTATTATTTAACAAATCCGATTATTTGGAAAGCGTAAATTGTTCTTCGCTAAACAAGTTAGATTAAGGTAGTGGACTGCCACCCAGAAATATTATTCGTTCAATAAACCCGAATAGACGGTATTTAATTGAAAATGATTAACAAAAAGAAATGAGACAAAACCATATAAAGGTAATTAAATAAATCGAAACTTGAATTAACATAAAACAAGATTTCATTTATTCACTCAACCACCAAATAGTTTACATTTAGTTTCCCAATTGATTTTTAATAAAAAAGGTTTACAATTTAAATAATATCCACATAGCACGACTTCTTGCTGGGAGGTTACTTTAACGATATCTGTAGGGTTTGTAAGGTTACCGTGTAAGCCTGCAGTAAACTTGAGGTCATCTTAAAACTTCCGCCTTACAGTAAGCTTACACAGTAAAGCTAAGGTAAGCTTACACAGTAAGGTCCTGGTAAGTTTACATGGTAAAGTTGTGGTAAGCTTACACGGTGAGATAGTTGTAAGCTTCCTTTGAGGTTACTGTAAGGTTGATGTAAGGTTACTGTAAACACTTAATATAAGCAAAACAAAGAGATAAAAAAAGTCAATTTTCATCAAAAAGAAAATAATTTATGTCTTTGAACTGAGTGTAATAGTGTTGGTTTTTCGTTTATATATTATGTGTGTCACAATCAATACATGAAGATTTAAAACAACTCACCAAATAATGATAAAATAAATGATACCGAAAAGTATCTAATCCCTACCGAAAGAGTGGTACTGGAATGGTACTGAATTGGACATGGCTTGAGTTCCACTTCAGTACCACTACCTGATAACCCATAAGAAGACATTTTTAAAGTACTTTAACAATAGTTTTAAAGGTATATAAGATCAACAAACCGTGTCTCACGATATACGTGTAAAACAGCAAAAAAAAAACATAATAGTTTGTAGAAAATTTCTGTTAAGTTTGGAAATTATATTGCAATCCCTCCTTGAACAATAAATCCCTAGGTCCTTTGTTGAAGGATTAAAATTTTAACCCGAGTTTTATTGCTTAAAAAATTTGTAATTTTAATAACTCAACTTTAAAAAATATATATTCAGATTCGTTAATATTTCCAGATTATGAATATCTAAAATTTATCATAAAATAATTACATTTAAAAAAGTTATAATTTATCTCGTATACCTTCAGTTTGATAAAAAATGGACATCATTTTTGAATTTAGCTGACAAAGGAAATATCATATGCATAATAATGTATGAAAATAATATAAATCCATGAAAAACAAATATAATATTAAAATAAATATAAAGTTTTAGTTTAAACATATTAAAAAAGCTAGTCGCTTTTCACTTTTATGAGGGTATTAACGGTAACTCGACCCTTTTCGCAGGTAAATTTCCCAGTTCCATTTCACTACCAAAATGCACCAAATTAGTACTGAGTTGGTACTGAGATCTCAGTTCCAATTTCCCAGTACCAATCCAGTACCACCCTTCCGGTAGGGATTACTTTCCAACGCTTGAGAATTTGACCTTCGTATTTTATATATGGGTGAAAATTTCCCAACTGGGCCACCTAAAACTGACTTTTCAAATTTAAAATATTTTTTTTCATAATCTATTGCAGGAAGCCGAATTAAAAACATTCCTGAAATGCGTTTTTAAAAAAATTAATTTTTTAATTATTTATTAACAATTGAATATTTTGTTACCTTTCCACTAAATTTGCAATTACTCTGTTGCTTGTTAATGAAATTTAATAAAATTTGGTGAGCATATAGAAAAATTATGTCTCTTTGAAATGCAATAGAAATTTCAATTAATCTTTATTGTTTATGCAAAAAAAATTGTTTATTTAATAAACAAATGAATATTTAAACTATTTCTCATATGTTTAGGAAAAAATTTCAAAAACGACATAAATCTACACTTTCTCAACTTTAATTTAAAAAAAAAAAATCTTAGTACCTTTAAAAAATGAGTAAATTACGCGAATTTGAAGAGCGACGTGCAAACGCTGGAACAGTCACCACTGCCGCGCGCGGCGCGCTACTACGCAACGATGCCTATTCTCTGTTATCGAATTATACTAATTTATACTAATATAATTTATAGTAATACTAATTTAGCTAAATAAAAATTTGGTTTAGCGAAAATTTAATTAAATAAGAATGTGGTTAAATAAAAATTAGGCTTTAATAACAATTCTATTAAAAAAAAATTCGGTTAAATAAAAATTCTGCTATTGAAAAATTTGGTTCTACGTTAAATGTCTATTCTCTGTTATCGAATTATTGACTAGAATTCTTGAATATCAAATTTTTTCTTTACTTTATTATTTAACAATCATATAACTTTTCATTACAACTGGTTTCTGAAAATTTTTTCAAAAAACGAATATTCATTGAATTATTTTGCAAGTAACAGAATTAGTATCACTAGAAAAAATTTTACATTCCAATGTAAAATATTCTCTAGTGATACTAATTTATACTAATACTAATTTGGCTAAATAAAAATTTGTTTTAACAAAAATTTAATTAAATAAGAATTTGGTTAAATAAAAATTAGGCTTTAATTAAAATTCTATTTAAAAAAATTCGGTTAAATAAAAATTCTACTATTAAAAATTTGGTTCAACGTTAAATTAATTTTCTCAAATTCAAACTTAGTACACATTGAGCGTCCAAATTAAAATATTTTCGATAAAATAACAAATTCATAAAATTAAATTTGTTCTTAGAAATATAAGAAATAATTTTTTTTTTAAATTATAAATTAAATTATTATAAATTAATTATTAAAATTAATTGAAATTAAATTCAATTTGTTCTTATATTTCTAAGAACAAATTTAATTTTATGAATTTGTTATTTCATCGAAAAGATTTTAATTGGGACGCTCAATGTGTACTAAGTTTGAATTTTAGAAAATTAATTTAACGTTGAACCAAATTTTTAATAGTAGAATTTTTATTTAACCGAATTTTTTTAAATGGAATTTTTATTAAAGCCTAATTTTTATTTAACCAAATTCTTATTTAATTAAATTTTTGTTAAAACAAATTTTTATTTAGCCAAATTAGTATTAGTATAAATTAGTATCACTAGAGAATATTTTACATTGGAATGTAAAATTTTTTCTAGTGATACTAATTCTGTTACTTGCAAAATAATTCAATGAATATTCGTTTTTTGAAAAAATTTTCAGAAACCAGTTGTAATGAAAAGTTATATGATTGTTAAATAATAAAGTAAAGAAAAAATTTGATATTCAAGAATTCTAGTCAATAATTCGATAACAGAGAATAGACATTTAACGTAGAACCAAATTTTTCAATAGCAGAATTTTTATTTAACCGAATTTTTTTTTAATAGAATTGTTATTAAAGCCTAATTTTTATTTAACCACATTCTTATTTAATTAAATTTTCGCTAAACCAAATTTTTATTTAGCTAAATTAGTATTACTATAAATTATATTAGTATAAATTAGTATAATTCGATAACAGAGAATAGGCATCGTTGCGTAGTAGCGCGCCGCGCGCGGCAGTGGTGACTGTTCCAGCGTTTGCACGTCGCTCTTCAAATTCGCGTAATTTACTCATTTTTTAAAGGTACTAAGATTTTTTTTTTTTAAATTAAAGTTGAGAAAGTGTAGATTTATGTCGTTTTTGAAATTTTTTCCTAAACATATGAGAAATAGTTTAAATATTCATTTGTTTATTAAATAAACAATTTTTTTTGCATAAACAATAAAGATTAATTGAAATTTCTATTGCATTTCAAAGAGACATAATTTTTCTATATGCTCACCAAATTTTATTAAATTTCATTAACAAGCAACAGAGTAATTGCAAATTTAGTGGAAAGGTAACAAAATATTCAATTGTTAATAAATAATTAAAAAATTAATTTTTTTAAAAACGCATTTCAGGAATGTTTTTAATTCGGCTTCCTGCAATAGATTATGAAAAAAAATATTTTAAATTTGAAAAGTCAGTTTTAGGTGGCCCAGTTGGGAAATTTTCACCCTAATGCAATTCTCAAACATGCGGAAGTATATTTCGTCTTCCTCTGTTCTTTATAAATTTCCTTTTACTAAACTTGTAATATTTATTGACTTGAAACAATTATTTTAATATTTCAAAAATCCGCTTATTAAAAATTCAGAAGTTTGGGTTCACCAAACCTGAATTTTCCAAACAGTTAATTTTGAGATATAAACAATTGTTGTAATAAAATAACACTTTCTGAATTTAACTGTAATTTGCACTTTTAACATTTCACAGAAAATTAAAAGGCATTAAAATAAGCTGCAACGATTATTATTTTAATCCAATTTTGCTTATTTTAATTCATTTTGGTATTAAAATAAGCAAAATTGGATTAAAATAATAAGCGTTGCAGCTTATTTTAATACCTTATAATTTTCTGTGTTATGGCTCTTAAATAATTGAATATTTATAATTGTTAAAATATCCTATTTAACCGTTCTGCGTTTCTCTCGATTGACTCGTGTAGTCCGAGTTCCTGACAGTTACTTTTAAAGATGGAGAAATGATTAGTTTAAGCAAGTAAAATATTTATCATAAAATGCATTTATTTAGCGTTAGCTAAATATCTCAGACTATTTCCAATCTCCAATTGGATAAAACAGACTTTTGATTTTTCATTCAATTACGACTGTGTGCAATATCAAAATTTTATAAATCGATAGAATTCCAGTTTATAAATATTTTCTGTAACGAATATCTGAATAATTATATATTTAATTAAATGACTGTGTTTATATTAATAATAATAAAAAAAACAAACAATAACGAACCTTGAAATTTCAATAAAACGATATTCTTTTTAAATATCAGACATGAGTGTTTGTGTATTTATACATGTACATGTATCCGATAGGATTTTTATACGATAGTGCTTAACGAGTATACAGTTTGACGACTTTAACTTTATATAATTACGAAAGCTTGAAACAATTAATTATAAAAATTGTTTTGTTAAATATATATGTATATGTCATGTATATATGCATACATGTGTGTGTATGTTTATATACATATACAATAATAGACGTCGTTAAAGTAAAATGCTATAACCGAAGAACCAGCTATACTAACGAAAATTTATATTTTAACTAAAAGTTTAGTTCAATAAAACTTCAAGACACATAAATCCGTACTTCTGCAGTGGGATTACTATTAGCGCTAGTCGCTATGTAGCGCTTTTTGTTATTTAGAATTGAAAACTTACATATTTTTAGTGAAATTTGTTCCAAATCATGACCAAAATAAAATACCGTTGACAGTTTCTTTAAAACTTAAACTACAAGATGGTAATTTAGAAGACAATATAAACATAACCCCTCTAGATAAGGACATTGACATAGAATTCATGTCAATTTCCTAAAATATTTTATCTACGTAGCAAACAAATACAACATGAAGGTGGAATCAATTCTCTAACTTCATGTTTGCCAACTGTTAGTTTTAAATAAAATAATTAACTATAGTGACGAAATAAATTATACTTTAATTTAATTTAAAAATAATTTATAAAGGAAATAAATTTTTTTAATTTAATTTAATAAATAAAAATTAAGAAAATTAATCTTATTGCAAGAATTAAAAATAATAATTGCATGAGGTTTTAAATTAGGATATTCTATACAAGCCTAAATTTAAAAATTGATAAATTTTTTAATTAAATTGATTTAAATTTTCATTTCTTGAAAAACTCTTTAACTTACACAAAATGCCCTATACATTTTTTTAGTGAAACCTTGCGTAAGAACAAAAATTCTATTTCCGAGGTTATATCTTCAAAATTTTTTTAATTAATTTTTTTTCCCATTTTAGACAATGTCTAATAGAAACTTTAAATCCTATGAAAAAGATAATCTTCTATTATATTAAGTTAACAAATTTCGAAAAACGACACCGACCCCATGACCTCGACACCGTCCTTGAAAAATCTATTTTCAATTATTTTCAAATAAATCAAAATACTTTGCATATATGCTGTTAGAAAATCTTACAAACTATTTTTATGTAACATCTTTTTTCAATTATAACCCAAAAAAGGGATATTTTTCAATTTTAACCCGAAAAAGTGTTATTTTGCAATTTTAACCCGAAAAAGGGTTATTTTGCAATTTTTTAAGAATTTTTTGATTTTTTCAATTTTTTATTATTATTTTTTAATATTTATTGTTGTTTTTTCAATTTTTAGTTAGTAACCTATAATATAGTATCTAATTTTAAGTGTCATTAAAATCAAATGTTTTTAACTGAATAATTTTAACATTTCTTAATTTAAAACAAAACATCTTCTATTATATTAAGTTAACAAATTTCGAAAAACGACACCGACCCTGTGACCTCGACACCGTCCTTGAAAAATCTATTTTCAATTATTTTCAAATAAATCAAAATACTTTGCATATATGCTGTTAGAAAATCTTACAAACTATTTTTTTTATAAGTCCAAAAAAATTAGGGATTTAGAAAAATATTGATTTTTTTATTTTTAATACTTAATTTTCATTTACAATAATGTAAAGTTATAATATGTTTTAACTTATTCATCGCATCCATTCTGCAATTTTCGTGAGTTGTTTTATTTCTTATTAATTTTTAAATTAATTTTTTATAATTTAGTTTTATATGAGTGATGTTATTAATAAATTATTATAATTTATTATATTATTTTCTTTATGTTACGCAGCCGTTACTACTCAGCGCAGCCAGTTTACAGTTTTTGTTATTACTTGATTAAATTTTATATATTTTTGTTAATGAGGGAGCATATTTTATATATTTTTTTCTTTTAAATGGTTTTTTAATCCTTTCTATGCGATATGATCAGTATAATAATAATTATAATATTTTTTTATGGCGCTGACGTTACAGTTCAGCGCATCCATTTCCAATTCAATGAATTAATTTATTTATAAAGTAGAGATAGTAGATTTCTTCGTAGTCGATTTTTTTTAAAACATGTGTTAAATATTATTGTAATATTTCTTGGTAAACAATGTTTCTTACATAAATTTCTTTTTCATTGCCTATCTTTTTTTTATTCCTTTTTCGCTATGTGTAATACTTGAATTTTTATATAATAATACTTTAAGATTATATTTTGAAGTTACTCTTGATAAAGCAACATATAATTGTCACGGACTAAAAACATGTGAAGGAAGGTATATGCCTACTTTTTGGAAAGATTGGCCTTGAGATTTGTTGATTGTTAAAGCAAATCCAAGCCTTATTGGAAATTGCTTTCTTGACATTTGAAATGGTATTTCTTCGTTAGACGGTGACAATGTAATTCGTGGCAAAATTACAATCTCATTTTTCTAATTTCCCGTTATTACTTGTGCATGAATAGAAAATCTACCCATTTTAATAACTTTTAGTCTTGTTCCATTACAAAGACCTCTTTCTAAATTAATATTCCTTAAAAGTATCACAATTGCACCAATCTTTAATATTAATTTGTGAGGAGGAAGTCCATTTGGAGTTAAACTATTTAATACTTCAATTGGTATTAAGTTAGTTATTGTGTCACACTTTTCATCTTCTTCAGATGAATCTATACTTAAATATTCTCTAGGTTCACCTGTCATTCGTTTAACAACATCATTATTTAATTCAAATACATCATTATTCCGGAGAACTAGTAATATATGTAAAATCAAACAAGAATCTCTTTATAACGGTTTACTATAGATAATAAAAATAAAAACCGATATTTTAAAAAGTATTTCGATTTATTACGAATATTTTTCTCAAAAATTTGCAAAATCTACATGTGTTTGTGGGACAATTTACATCAATATAATATAATATAATATAATTTAAGATAAAAAAAATATATTATAATATAATATAATTAATATTGTTGTCATAATTATAATAAAAAAATCTAATATTTAACAATTGTCATTTCATCCTTCAATGAAACTGATCAAAATTAAGATAAATTTTATACAATATTAATAAGATATTAATTTAAAACATAAATTATATATATAATATACATAAACTACAATAAGTAAACAACAATAAGTACAATTTTAACCGAGCGTGCGTTAGCGAGCGAGGAATACATCGCTAGTAAATATAAATGCAATAAATATTTAATTATTAATATAAAAAAGAGAAGTAAATAGTTTATTATTATTGGATAAAGTTGAATTATTTTCTTGATTTTTTGTAAGAATAGAAATTTGTAAAATAAATGTTTTCTTTATTTCTTTATTATTATTATGTTTTATTTGTTTATAATTATTAATTATAAAAAAACTAGCAACTTTGTCGTCCGCAAGCGGCCGACTACGTTGCTCGTGTGCATTAACCATATCTTTATTCACTTCTTTTTTTCAAAAAATTTAATATTAGAAATTTACAAAAAATTTCTTCATATTAAATCTACCACCCAAGGAGCACGGAATGTTGCTTGAATGTCAAGGTGATATCAAGCGGGAATATTGTTGTGACATTCAGGCGATATCATAATGTCCGCTTCATGGGGACATTCTACGGTGATATTTTTGTGAAATTCGCGTGATATTTGTATGGTACTGAGGGAATATTCCCGTGAAATTCACGCAATATTAAGAAAATATTCCTGGGATATTAAGGGAATATCCCTGTGATATTGAGACAATATTCCTGTAATTTAGAAAATTCTAAAATGTTGTTTATTTTGAATATTTAATTAAACAAATAAATCAATAAAAAAAAATTGAAATTTTGTTAGAATTTTATAAATTATCTTATTAATATCACTGGAATATTCCCTCAATATCAGAGGAATAATTCACTCAATATCACACAAATTTCACGGGAATATTCCCTCAATATCATACGAATCACACGTGAATATCACCGAGGAATGTCCCCGTAAAGACATTATGATATCGCCTGAATGTCACGGGAATATTCCCACTTGATATCAATGTTACAATCAACCAATATTCCGTGCTACTTGGGCGCTTAACTTTACTTTTCCCTTATGACAGCAACTACTAAATAATCTATGTGACGGTCTCTCACACAGAAAATGTAACACATAACAAAACTTACATTCTACATTCATCAAACCTAAATAATTCTGTGGAACCTTACTTTTATTGAAAAGTTTAAGACATTATTGCATCTCTTACACTTTTTTATTTCAATTATCGTTTTCACATGCCAAATTCTTTTCTTGACGCACTTTCTTTTCATCTTCCGTTTCCGTAGAAAATTTGTTCTTCTTACATGACAAATTATTTTCTTGACGCACTTTCTTTTCATCTTGAGTTTCCATTGATATTTTTCTTTCCCTACATGCCAAATTTTTATCCTTGTGTATTTTCTTTTCATCTTTAGTTTCTATAGATAATTTCTTTTTTTGCAAGTGAAATTTTTTTTGCGCTCTTTCTTTTGTATTTCTGTTTCTGTTTCATTACGATTACGTTTTCTCAATCTACCATTCTCTTGTCTAATTATTTTCTGTTCATATGTAACTTCGCGCGTTGCCTTCCCTTTTCTTTAATTCCTAGAATTATCTTTTTATCAATTTCTTCACTCAGAAAATACTTCATTTCTGAATAAACAAGTGGTGAAATTTTGTTCATATTATTATTAGTTGTACGAATTATTTTCTCTTCACTAGTGTCATTTAGAGAATGTTTAATTTCTAAATATTGTGTTAATAGAACTCTGTTAATATTATTGCTGGGAAAAGTATTAAAACAGAACAAGGGTTCAAAATATTATTTTTAAGTTCCTGAGCTCGATTTATGAAAAGACGGTTCCAATCATTCTCTATTATCGAATTCCTATTGTGAGACATTACGTTAAAAAATATAGATGTTGCAAATGCTATTGCATATACTCCACACTCAACACTACCAAAAGGTTGTTGATCAACAACTACAAAAACTACTGTTGGTTTAAAAGGGAACAATCTAATTAAATATTTCATTTGATGCACATTTAAACACCCCTCATTAAGGCTATAAAAGTATAAGTACTTTGCATATTGAAAAAAGAATTGGAATCTTTTCTTAATAAATCTTCAAATTTGTACATATGCATGTCATTTAACAATTTATTTCTATTTTTAACAATTTTTAAATCTTCATCACTCAAAATAACATACTCTTTTATGTTGGCCATAGTATACTTCGTTTAATTTTATTTTTGATTCATGAAAATCTAAATATCTTTAATCCTCTCGCTCACTCTCTCCAATATAACAAATTTTGCCATTTATTAAATATAACCAATTTTGCCTTTAATTCAATATAACAAATTTTGCCTTTTATCCAATACAACTACCAATATCCAATAGAATTAGAGAACTATGAATGAGTAACTACTGATCAGCCAATAAGTGCAAAAGGACACTCTTATATGATTAATCAGTAGTTCATTACAGATACCATATATACATATATATACACTTGTATTAAAACCCCGGATTAATTACCACAAAAAAGCAACCCTTGGACAATAGAACCTTTGTTAAATAATCAATGAGAATTAACTCTGAGGACCCAAGTAATAATTTCTTTTCTCCCATTTATTACATGGAACAATACCCTTAGATAATAGAACCTTTGTTGATAAGGATTAACTCTGAGAACTTAGGTAATAATTTTTAAATTTTTTTATTAAAATTTTCAGGGACTCTAATACAGGTATGCACATATATATATATATATATATATATATATATATAGATATATATATTTATTTTTATTTTCAAAACAAAAAGGAAGAAGATTAAGATTTTAGACGAAGATATTCTTATGCCATTTTGAATTGTCTAGATAGAGAAACGCAATGTTAAACGAAGAAGTACTTATGTTATATTCCTTGGTGTAAGAAAGAAAGGTATGCGTTACCTATTTAGTTTTAGACTTTCTTTATAGTTTTTTTACGTGATAAAGACAGAAAGAAATTATTACCTGGGTCCTCAGAGTTATTAATTAATCCTCTTTAAAAGATTGCAGGTCAAGTGAACCCTCATTTGCAAAATAAAGATATATCTTTCTCTCTCCATAACTTGTTCTTTTCTCTGTCACCGAAAACCCAGCAGGGGTCCGGACGGAATGAATGAATGGACGGAATGAAGGAATGAATTCAAAGATTATTATAGTTAATGTAAGGTTAAAATTTAGAAATAAAAGTGTTAATATAATAATATTAATAATTATCGTTGCCTCAAATTGCTTTTTTTATAACTTTTGAGATTTGAAGTGTTACACTTGAAAAATTTGTCAGGCTTTTAGATATTTCTTTTAATTGCTTCATTTCTTCATCGTAGAAAATCCTTATGAATTTGACACATTCTTGATTCTAAAAAAATTGTTAAATTATAAAATAAAGCAAATATGAAAAAAAGAAATACACAGAAAAACAATTGTACCAACATAAATCCATCAAAATGATAGAATTTTTTTTAGTCACCCGATAGCAAGAAAATTTTTTAAAGTGAATGTAGCTTTGAATCGCTACGTAGCGAAATCTTCGTAGCGCTATCGCTATTTGTAATCCCACTCCAGATATCTCAAAAAATTTTGAAAATTTTGAAAAATTGTTTGTGGGCTTTCATTCTGTACAAATAAAGGAACATATTCACAAGGTTTTAATAAAATTGCTCCAATCATCAAAAATTCTTGTGATCACATCCCATGGAATTGCTCTATTTTAAAAAATTCAATTTTTCGTTTTCTTTGAGAAACATTATGTAATATACCGGTAAAAATTTACATAAAACCTAACTTCATAAAAAATAAGTATTATTCAAACTGTCTTGATATATTTTACTTGGGATAATAGTGAAATTGCTTTTTTTAAGTATTAGTTCATGAATGAAATGAATGAATAAATATATTTACAGAAAGATGTAATTTCATATTTTACCGGAAATATGACATCTGTTAGATGTCATTTCAACTTGTAATGATCGTATATTTTTAGCCCATAGGATTTGCTCGCCGGATAGAGCCAGAGTATTCCAATAAAGTATTTTACTAGATTTTAAAGTAATCAAAACCTTTCTTTATTTAGGAACCTTACTTTTATCTGTGATTTTGATAGGAGAAGAAAAGTCAATAATAAAACATTATTTGAACCTTCGAAAGAAACTTGTATTGTAATAATAAAATAAAGCAATACAAAAGTAAAAAAGTACAAATAAAGTAATCGTAGTTTTCGTTCTTAAACTGTCGGTGCAGATCAAACAAAAAACTATAGCAGAATCTAGAATTTAAAATGTGGAATGAAATTAACAATTTTTTTAATTTTTTTTAGGCCTAGTCTAGTCTGAGAATAATTCAATTCCCTTTTGCCTTATTTTTCCGACTATTCTCCGAAGCTATTTTATAAATTTACTACCGGATTCACGTCGTCGAACGAAGATAGATTTCGTGTACACTATAAATTGATCAATGATCAATCAGAGGACTAGTCATCATGAGGCTACCTGATGTTCATGCCCGACGCGAAATACTGAGAATAATGTTTCCACAAGATCTCACCTCTATCCAGAAAATATTCTGAGATAGAGGATCAATCTTGTAGTTCTGATGAAACAGGAGATACCTGCACTTATCGGGAATCGAGTCGCAAGGAAAGGAATATGAAAGATGACTTCTTAACAAAAGTACCTATAGAAGAGTCTGAGAAGGCGAGGATGATTGGCACTAGGTTTCCAAGATGTTCACTAGACGCAGAAGTACCTATAGTCTAGTGTATGATTTTCTCTAGGAACCTATATACTGAGAGAAATACCTCTACAATATACAGCCTAAGAAAGATGGTTCTCTGGTACAGAGAAGTTCACTGCACACAGAAGTACCTATAGTCCAGTGTACGCCCTCTTATGTATACTTGTATTCAAAGAGAAATACGTCTACTGAAAATAGAGTATTCCAGGCGTGAGGCCGCATCCACTGGCTACGAAAAGTGACTCGACAACCAGCGGAGAACGTTCTGACAAATAACTCTGAGCGAGCGAGGTATAATCACTCGCCGAGGACTAGTGGGAGGGCGGGGTGTGGTAGGAGAACAGATGTGTGGTAATAGGAGCTGATTGTCGTTATCTCTATACTAACTAACGACTCCATTCATGAACTAACAATTAAAAAAACAATATCACTATTATCCCAAGTAAAAAATATCAGGACAGCTTGAATAAAACTTATTCTTTATAAAGTTAGGTTTTATATAAATGTTTACTGGGAGATTACATAATGTTTCTTAAGGAAAATGAAAAATTGAATGTTTTAACCTAAAAAATCGATTTTCTCAAAAACAGCTCGATAAAAGATTTAAAATTTTTTTGCAAAATACTCAGGAAAGTGTCCACATTCAAGATATGAAAGAAATTTTACAGTGAAAGAACTTTTGGGTTAAAGTGTGTTAAGGACCACCGTTCTATTTATTTTTTTAAATTTTTTTCTCTTCCTCCTATTCTTTCTTTTTTAATTCGATATTCTTTGTACATTTTTTTTAAAGAAAATGTTTATTTTAATTAAAAATAAAATCGGACAAGTGCGAGTTACACTCGAACTAAAATCGAGGGTTCCGTACACGAAGCGAACTTATTTGGTATAAAAACATATGTTTAAAAAATATAAGTTTTATATGTCAAATAATGTAAGTGATACAAAAAGGAACAATTATCTTAAGATTTCTTAAAAAATTGTTTTTTTTGTATCACTTACATTATTATTTGACACATAAAACTTATATTTTTTAAATATATGTTTTTATACCAAATAAGTTCGCTTCGTGTACGGACCCCTCGATTTTAGTGCGATATCCGATTTTTTTTATAAGTTTTCATGTTAAAACTTTAAACTCGTTTTTTCTCGAAATGACATTTTTCAAAACGGTCAATATATAGCGTGAATAGGAACAATTTTAATTTATTTCATTGTTGCTGGAGTGGGATTACAAATAGCGATAGCGCTACGAAGATTTCGCTACGTAGCGATTCAAAGCTACATTCACTTTAAAAAATTTTCTTGCTATCGGGTGACTAAAAAAAATTCTATCATTTTGATGGATTTATGTTGGTACAATTGTTTTTCTGTGTATTTCTTTTTTTCATATTTGCTTTATTTTATAATTTAACAATTTTTTTAGAATCAAGAATGTGTCAAATTCATAAGGATTTTCTACGATGAAGAAATGAAGCAATTAAAAGAAATATCTAAAAGCCTGACAAATTTTTCAAGTGTAACACTTCAAATCTCAAAAGTTATAAAAAAAGCAATTTGAGGCAACGATAATTATTAATATTATTATATTAACACTTTTATTTCTAAATTTTAACCTTACATTTTTTTATAATTAATAATTATAAACAAATAAAACATAATAATAATAAAGAAATAAAGAAAACATTTATTTTACAAATTTCTATTCTTACAAAAAATCAAGAAAATAATTCAACTTTATCCAATAATAATAAACTATTTACTTTTCTTTTTTATATTAATAATTAAATATTTATTGCATTTATATTTATTATCTTTTTCATAGGATTTAAAGTTTCTATTAAACATTGTCTAAAATGGGAAAAAAAAATTAATTAAAAAAATTTTGAAGATATAACCTCGGAAATAGAATTTTTGTTCTTACGCAAGGTTTCACTAAAAAAATGTATAGGGCATTTTGTGTAAGTTAAAGAGTTTTTCAAGAAATGAAAATTTAAATCAATTTAATTAAAAAATTTATCAATTTTTAAATTTAGGCTTGTAAAGAATATCCTAATTTAAAACCTCATGCAATTATTATTTTTAATTCTTGCAATAAGATTAATTTTCTTAATTTTTATTTATTAAATTAAATTAAAAAAATTTATTGGCGATTCAAACAGCTACACTAGCGCCACAGTTGAACTAATTTAGGCGTGACTCGCTCTGTAGCACTCCATGTGTTTTAAATTATTTTTTTTTATTTAACGCTTAAAAATAATTTTACAAACGCAATAAAAATATCAGAATAATTAAATAATTTGAAATAAACTGTCAAAACAGAGACTGCTTTAGAGCGAGTCACTATAGTTAATTATTTTATTTAAAACTAACAGTTGGCAAACATGAAGTTAGAGAATTGATTCCACCTTCATGTTGTATTTGTTTGCTACGTAGATAAAATATTTTAGGAAATTGACATGAATTCTATGTCAATGTCCTTATCTAGAGGGGTTATGTTTATATTGTCTTCTAAATTACCATCTTGTAATTTAAGTTTTAAAGAAACTGTCAACGGTATTTTATTTTGGTCATGATTTGGAACAAATTTCACTAAAAATATGTAAGTTTTCAATTCTAAATAACAAAAAGCGCTACATAGCGACTAGCGCTAATAGTAATCCCACTGATGTTTACTTATTTATTATTTTCTGTTTTTTTGATTATTCTGTATTATTTTATATTATTTATTTCATGACACTATTGTCCTTTTACAATTTTTAATATAATATAATATAATATAATATAATATAATATAATATAATATAATATAATATAATATAATATAATATAATATAATATAATATAATATAATATAATATAATATAATATAATATAATATAATATAATATAATATAATATAATATAATATAATATAATATAATATAATATAATATAATATAATATAATATAATATAATATAATATAATATAATATAATAAAATGTTTTTTCTCTGATCTGTCTACACAAAAGTGCACTGTGCCAAAAAAAAAGAATCGCCAATGTTAACTCAAGATTGCGCGTACGGTGATTTATTTTTGATCACTTTGATCATGACCTGCTCATCAAACAATAGACGATGATGAAAAACTGCTGCTGGTGATAGAGTCACTGATTAATTGAAGGTGTCTGATACATTCGTTTTTACCGAAGTGAACTTATTTACAGTTTAAACATTTTTGTAATTTAATTTTTTCGATTTCTCTGTTTTCAATCTAAATTAAAATATATTTGAGTCATCAAAAGTAATATAATAATAATAACAATAATTTTTAATTTAAATCAATAAAAAAATAGCTATGTATCAGTATCTCTGAGTTATAAATTTAAATTTTTTGTTTCAGATAATAGGGTATTTTATCAAATTTATTTATATTGAACAATATAAGTCTCATGTTACTTCCATAAGTAAGCAAGTTTTGTGAAACGATGGCATCAAGTCAGGTGAGAAATTTTTTTTATATCCTTTTTTCTTGTCATATTATATTTGATTTAATTTAAATTCTTATTTTATATAATTTCCATTAAATTTATTGGAAGGGAGAACTAAAAACAAAGATTAAATGAAAATATAAGACGTAATTTTCTTGTAAAATATTAAATTTAAACAATACATTTTAATATGTAGCTTAGGGTGGTCCTTATTTAATGGTGTCTCAAAGCTCTTGACTTTTTTTATGTATTTTAAATGGGAAAAAATCCCGATTTCGTAAATTTGCTATAAAACCGATAAAAATTAATTTTTTTCAACAGGATATTTTTGTTTTTCTTTCCAAAGGTTAAAAGAATGTTATGAAAAAAAATTGTTTAAATATAATTTTTATTTGTTTATTAATGTTTAACCCCTTTACTGTTTGAGGAAAATACGGCATGAATGACCAAAAATGACCAGCAAAACCAGTTCAATGAATTTTCATAAAACTTAGTATGCAAGGGTTTTTGGGGTTGCTGATCACGAATACGACATTAGTTTTGCGAAATTTAAAATGTCGGGCATAATTTTCTAAATTGATCCAATTTGCTTGAAAACTGTTACTCGGGGGTTTTTGGGGTCGCTTATTACGAATCTGCAATTAGTTTTCTGAAATTCAAAATGGCGGATCCAATATGCTGAACAATTTTTTAAAAAGGATCGGATCTTTTGAAACTTGTTACTCGAGCGTTTTTTGGGACATTTTGAATTTTGAAAAACTTTTGTCACAATTCGTAATCAATGACCCTGAAAACCCCCGAGTAATAGGTTTTTAATACAATCCGATTAATTTTTTATTTTGTCTTCCGCCATATTGGATCCGCCATTTTGAACTTTGAAAAACTGATGTCAGATTCGTAATCAGCGACCCCGAAAACCCCTGGGTAACATGGTTTAGACGAATTTGCCCATTTTTAGTTATTTTGATTCGGTATATTGGATCCGCCATTTTGAATTTTAAAAAACTGATATTGAATTCGTAATCAAGTCTTACATTTTTTTCAATTCTTTAAATCATAATAATATTAAAATGTTAATAAATTAAATTAATCTATTAATTTTATTGAACAAAATTATTTTTAATTTTAAGTGTGGTTTGTTTACATACTAGACAATAAGTTGTTGATAATACAAAAAGAAATACATGAAAATAAACAGTATAGGATGAAAACAGAAATTCGTGGAAATAATATAATATAATATAATATAATATAATATAATATAATATAATATAATATAATATAATATAATATAATATAATATAATATAATATAATATAATATAATATAATATAATATAATATAATATAATATAATATAATATAATATAATATAATATAATATAATATAATATAATATAATATAATATAATATAATATAATATAATATAATATAATATAATATAATATAATATAATATAATATAATATAATATAATATAATATAATATAATATAATATAAATTTAATAATTTACATTTGATATATATTCAATCTATATCTATTTTATTTTAATTTTATTTCTTAAAATGTTATTGAAGGATTAATAAACTGTCAAGATGTTGATCAACAAGTTTCATTGTATGCGACACGAAATTCATAATTATTTTTGTATTGTGTCGTGTAGTTCAGCCCCACGATACGATTCTCAAATTTTTATTGTGTCTAGTCGCGCCACGATACTTTTGGAAATTCGTAAACGTGTCCAGTCCTGCCACGATACGATTACAAATTTCTAAACGTATCGTGCTTCGCCACGATACAATTATGAATTTCTTAACTGTGTCGGGTCGTGCCACGATACGTTTGAAAAGTTTTAAAAGTGTCGGGTCTCGCCACGATACTTTTAATTGTTTTCAAACGTGTCGAGTCGCGACACTACACGGACACGACACAAATATTTCGAGACAGTCCCTGTGAATTGTCATATTATTTTTAAAAAAATGTAATTGAATTGTACAATATTAAAATTGTAACTTGGAAAAAAAAGTAATTTTTCATATTTAAAAGCAAGATAGAATTAATTTCAGAAATATTAGACAGCGCCACCTAATCTACTTTACCAACATATACAAACTACTAATTAAAAAACCAAGGATGGGAAGATACAGCAAAAAATCGTTGACACATAAAGTTATGACAAATGGGAATTATGTCAAATGAAAATTATGACAAATGAACAGTATGTCAAATACACATTATACTAATTTAGTGTTATACCAATTAAAAATTATTACAAATAAACATTATGTCATAAAATAGTTATGACAAATGAACATTATATCAAGTACATTTTATACTGCATGATAATTATGACAAATAAAAATTATGAACAATGAACATTATGTCAAATTAAAATTATGTCTAATGAACATTATGTCAAACTTAAATTATGCGAAATAAACATTATGTCAAGTGCTTATTATAAAAAGTTAACATTATGTCAATCAGTAATTATGACAAATAACAGTTATGACTAATAAGAATTATGACAAATGAGCATTATGAGAATTGTAAATTATGACAAATTAACATTATATCAAATAACAATTATGTTAAATTGAATTTATGCCAATTAAGAATTATTATAAATGAAAATTATATTAAACAATCGATGTGACGAATAAACATTATATCAAATATATTTTATACTAAATGATAATTATGCCAAATAAAAATTATGACAAATGAAAGTTATGACTAATAAGAATTATGACAAATGAGCATTTTGTGAAATGCAAATTATGACAAATGAACATTATGTCAAATACACATTATACTAAATAAGCGTTATGTCAATTGCTGATTATTAATAATAAACATTATATCAAACAGTGATTATTACAAATGACAGTTATGATTATTAAGAATTATGAAAAATGAGCATTATGTCCAATAGTCATTATGTTAAATTAGCGTTATACCAGTTAAGAATTATTACCAATAAATATTATGTCAAAAAGTAGTTATGACGAATGAACATTATATCAAATACATTTTATGATGAATGATAATTATGCCAAATTAAAATTATGATCAATGAAAATTATGTCAAATAAAGATTATGACAAATGTATATTATGCCAAATAAAAATTTTGACAATTGAAAGTTATACCGAATATAACTTATACTAAATAAACATTCTGTCAAATGCGAATTATGCTGAATAATTAGTATGTCAATTAAAATTTATGCTAAAGTAAAATTATGACCAAAAAAATTATGACAAATATTGGTTATGTCAACTGGTTTTATGTCAAATGAATATTATGACATTTGAGATTTGGGGAAAATTACGGCACCACCCGAGTGACAAGTATCAAGCGAATCGAATGGCTTTTCGAAAATTGGTCCATGTGGTTACCCAGCAAACACGTTCTATAAATGTTATATAACAGTAAGGACCCAGTTTTATAGAACATTTGTTACAATCTGGTTATGAATCTGTTATATAACCTTATTGTAACAGAATTCTAGAACATTGTTACAAGGGAGTTATCGATCTGTTCTATATTATGCTAACTTCACAGTTCAGTAACAATGTAATGTAACATTTTTGTAACACAATCATCACAAATGATCTGTAACTGACGTTCCAACATAGTTCTAGAACTGTATCTAAAAAATGTTATGTAGCTGTTTTAAAATTTTGTTGCAGATTAATTCTGGTTGACATTTGTACCTACAAATCGGAACAATTCTGCAACAGTGTTACATAACATTTCTATAACATTACAGTCACAAATTTTCTGTAACTAATGTTCCATCGCATATCTAGAAATATATCGGAACAATGATATGTAACTGTTCTAAAATTTTAATGAAGTTCATTCCTGGAATATATTTGTACCTGAGATTAAAAATTTTGAAGTGTTTATAAGTACCTTAACTATTTTCTATGGAATTAATAAATAAATAGTTCATTTTACTTAAGTATGTAGTTACATTTAAAAACTCTAAAATTTTTATATATCACATAGTTTTGTTTTTTTTTTCTTTATATAAGCAATACAGTTTTTAAATCCTCCTCAGTCTCAAGTTATCAAATCAATTTTGTATTTATATCCCCATGCGAGGGTAGCGGAATGGTTAGAGTATTAGCCTGTGGAGCGATCTTGTTATAGAACATTTGAAATTTGGCACTGTTCTAACTATGTTTATTTTAGAGTTTCCTTTTTTTATTACATCAAGTTTTAATATTTTTATTAAGAATAAAAAATATTTTGCATGTATTTTTAGGTAATAATCTTGCAATAGTAATTATATACCATTTTATAGTTATTACAAAACAGTTCCAGAACTGTTACAAATACATTTGTAACCATGTTTTAGATCTGTTACATAATCTTACATATCCGCTGAGTATGACATTTTGCGTAACCAGTGACTCACAGGTTCTTAACAAGTTACAGAACATGTTCTTAAAAAATTTGTAACAGCTCTATAACTGACATGTAACAGTGTTTGCTGGGTATGAAATTGTTTAAAAAAATTAAATTTATACGCCATTTTTTGGCAGCCATTTTAAAATTTCATTTTCTCAATAATCCTATCTTGTAACAAAAACATTTTTGACGCGATATTTATAACATTTAGAGGTATTCTTAAGGGATTAGCTATAAAAAAATTACAAAAACTGAAAAAACACTAAAAAATTGTGTTTTTTTTTAAAAAAAGGAATTAAAATTATTTTTTAAATTTTTCGTTCTTTTTGAGCACGCCATTCGATAGAGCGATTCTTGAGACATAAGAAATGTTTATTGACAATTTTTTATCGTTACGTTTAAATGTTGAAATATGGACATAAAATGTGTGTTTTCTTGAGACTTACAACATTTATCTAAAACATGTTTCGAAATTTTGCGTTTTTGTTCGAGTTAATCGCAAAAAACCATGAATTTATGGTTTCCACCATGATTATCAAATTTGCTCCAATTTCACTATCATTTTCGTAATCAGCGCACCAAAATACATTAGAGTCTAAATTTGTGATGTGTGCAGACATTTTCTTAGAGTTCGAAATTTTTTTATTAAATTCACAATTTCTATTCAAAACAATAAATAAAAAATATACAACTTAAATAGTTTTGCGAAATTTTTATGTTCATACAAGTTATTGTTACAAACATTTTTTTACATGAATTTACAAAAAGTTGTTTTCCTATTAATCTAATTAATAAAACTTTCTGATTTTTTGTATACTTATTTAAAAGTAAAGCTGCTTTCGATTGATTTTAATTATTTGAAAAAATTAATTAATTTGTTAAAAATATAAACAATGTAATTAAACAAATAAAAATAATATTAACTTCTTAATCGATTTTTCAGTTCTTTTTTGTTCCATATTACTCGTAGTTTAATCTAGAATCATTTGCAAAAAGAAAAACTTGGTAACTTGTATTCGGTTAATAATAATTAAAGATTTTATCAGAGCTTGCATCAAAATATCTTGCGTGAACGACCGCCGCAGAGAAGTTTGAAATGTTTAAATAAACGAAGATCGTAACTTGTCACCCTTTTTCATATATTGTCATATATTGTGTCGAAATGTATGGATAATTTTTTATTTATTGTTTTGAATAGAAAAATGTGAATTTAATAAAAAAATTTCGACTTCTAAGAAAATGTCGGCACACTTCACAAATTTCAAAATAGTATACCAAGTTTCATTAAAATTGGCGGGGGGACGCTTTCGGAACTATATTGAGGAGCTGGATATTAGAACCCGCTCTCCGCTCGGCTGAACTCCGTAGAGCCAGTCATTCGTTCGAAAAAATGATAAAAATTGAAATTCAAAATTTTGAATTTTGAAAAATACTACATTATAAAAAATGAAAAGGCGCATCTTTTTTCTCTTTTAAATTTTTTAATAAAAAGAATAGTTTAGTTTCTAGAGACCAAAAACTGAGAAATTTAAATTGTTAAATTTAATTAAGTTTTAAAACATAAATCATAATATCTCCGACAATTATTAATAAATTTGATTCAAATTTTATTGTACACATATTAGGGTCTACTGAAGGCGACAAAATAATAAAAAATTAAAAAATCATTAATTGTTTAAATCTTTTTTAATAAAAATTGAGACCAGTTGATAATAACATTTTCTTACTTTCATCGACAAAATGTCTACGGGAAACTTTGTAGTTCAGTAAACTTCCAGTGAGACATTTGTTTATCACTATATAAGAAAGTTTTCTGTAAAATATAAAATCAATTCATTGAAAACTTTTAAAGTTATTGAAGTTTTAAGAAAGCGCGGTTAGCGCGCAAGTAAGTCCAACGCTACTCGCACAGTCAGCTGTTGCAGTTTTTCAAATTGAAATATAAATTTCTATATTATTATTATTTTCTATTCACAATTAACATTTACAGTTTTTTGCCATTTTTAATAAATGGTAAAATATCATTTAAAATTTTTTTGTTTTATTTAAGTTTTGATTATACTAGCTCTCTAAATCTGAATAAGTTAATATTTACTTATTGTAAGTTTAAAATCGTACACGTAAAAAAATGAGTGTATATTCATTTATTTAAAATTTATACGCACTTGTTTTTTTACGTGGACGAGTTTTGACATATTCAAATTTGGAGAGTATAAAATAAAATATTGTAAAATTTTGGTTTTATGATTTTACCAGGTTTATAAACTTTAGAAAATAAATATGATTTGTGTAATATTTTGGACATATAGCTATATTTTACCAGTTATTCAAAATGACAAAAAATCTGTAAATTATACCTATCTATTTAATAAAATAACATTAGAAATATTGGATTAAACATTGTAATATTAATTGTAAACAAATGTTAATTGTGAATAAAAAATAATAATAATATAGAAAGTTATATTTCAATGTGAAAAACTGCAACAGCTGACTGTGCGAGTAGCGTTGGACTTATGGCGCACTCACACCTTTTTTGGCTGCCTGCCTGCCTACAGGTTACCATGGCAACGCACGAGTGTGAGTGAGACAGAAAATTTGAATATTCAAATTTTTAAATTTTCTGTCGCACTCACTCTCATGCGTTGCCATGGTAACCTGCAGGCAGCCAAAAAGGTGTGAGAGCGCCTTTACCTGCGCGCTAAACGCGCTTTCTTAAAACTTCAATAACTTTAAAAGTTTTCAATGAATTGATTTAATATTTTACAGAGAACTTCCTTATATAGTGATAAACAAATGTCTCACTGGAAGTTTCCTGAACTACAATAACTACTGAATAAAATGCACTAAATTTCAAAAAAATCCATCAATATTTGTCAAAATTACGACGAGTTATGTTTTAAAAGTTCATTTAATTATCGCAAAAAAATTTTCTACTTTTTTGCCTTTATTAATTTTAATATTCGTTTTATAAAAAAAACTCAAAGGAAAAACAGGTGCGGATTTTCATTTCCTACAGGATAGCGTTTTTGAATAATTTTATTTTTGAATTTTATTTTTTTCTATTTTTGTACCACCTGACTGGTCGCAAGGCGGCTGCCTCAAGCGTAGGTCTCCTTATAGAATCGGGGTCCTCAATTATCAAAAAATCAATTAATTACCGTAAAAAATTAACAAATTTTAGAGTATATTCAGATGTCATTGATTATATATCGAGATTTTAACATAATTGATATTATTGGTAAGTTTTATGCAAATCGGTAAAGAATTATGAACTCCACGTGTACCTAAAAATCAAGAAAAAAAATTTTTTTCATAAAAAATTTTAGTGTATTGAAATTTTATAAAATGTATATCGTGATTATAACCCAATTAATATTATTTGTAAGTTTCATGCGAATCCGTTAAACTATGTAGGCTCTAGGCGTGGCTAAAAATAAAACAAGTTGTAAATTCAGATGTTCATTACATGAACATTTTGCTTCCTCTTTACGATCAGCAAAAAAATTTGCTTCCTCGTGGAGAAAACAAAATTTTATTGCCAAAATGTGAATTTTTGATTTTTTAACTTTCATTAATTCTTTAAATTTACCTCAATTGTATACTTCATATATATCTATCGATTCGTCTTGACGTAAGGAATACGATTTTATTATATATAACCTTAAATTTTTCTATTTAAAAACTTTTTAATTAAAAAAAAATTTTTGGAAAAAAGACGATAACATTTTTTTTTTGGGTATTTTTCAAAATCTTTTGGTCAGATTTGAGATATTAATATGATAAATGAGCCTACCAAATTTTATCTAAATCCATTAAAACCTGTTAAAGTTATCTTCTAAACAAAAAAGGGATCCACACACACACACATACACACATCCGGACAATTAATCAGGATCTCATATAAAATGTTTCTATAAAGAAAAAAATTTGTTTCCGCCACTTTGAAAAGTTTTATAAACGGAAGGACTACAAAAAATCATAAATTTTTCAGTTTTTTAAGATTAATTTTCATAATTCTTTGGGAATCCTCCCATTTTAACAACAGAAATTATTTTTTTTAACATTTTTACCCAGCAAAATAGGTTTGAACGAAATCGGTAAAGAACTTTTCGAGATATCCAATTTAGTTCGAAAAATGCCAATATTTTGAGAAAATATATTCGCGGAAATTTTTTTTTTACATGGCGTCAATTCTCTACCGCAAATCTTGATATATTTATATTCGCGGAAATTTTTTTTTACATGGCGTCGATTCACTACCGCGAATCTTGATATACCCGGCTGAAAAAACTTGTACAAGAAAATGTACAAGTTCTTGTACATGTTCATGTAATGTTCTTGAACAAGTTCAGCATCCGGAATTGACACATGTTCTTGTACCAGAACTTGTACAAGATCATGGATACGAAAATATACTTGTACAAGAAAATGTACATGTTCTTGTACATATTTTTTTGTGCAGGTTTCATGTAAATTTTCTTGTACCAGATGTGGAACATGTTCTTGTACATGTTCATTTATGTCTTTTAAATTAAAAATTAAAAACTTTAAAGGCTGCGCAGTAGTTTTCTTAAGCCTTTACAGCTGCGCAAAAATTTTTAGCATGCATAAGTAAAGAGTCTTAATAATTATAACTTATTAAAATTTCAAATTTTTTTCAAAAACATTTTTAAACAAATGTTCTTGTACAAGAACATAAACGTGTTCATGTAAAAGTACTTGTACATGAAACCTGCACAAAAAATATGTACAAGAACATGTACATTTTCTTGTACAAGTATATTTTTTTATCCATGATCTTGTACAAGTTCTGGTTGAAGAACATGTCTCAATTCCGGATGCTGAACTTGTTCAAGAACATTACTTGAACATGTACAAGAAAATGTACAAGTTCATTAATGAACATGTACAAGAACTTGTACATTTTCTTGTACAAGTTTTTTCAGCCGGGTATTGTATATCCCTGGCGGATTTAATTTACTTAACTTCTACCCAACTGGGGCGAATCTAAGTCGAATTTGAGAAATTATAAAAAAAGCATTTAATTGATGAAAATTTTTAAAAATAAGTATTGGGAGGGTAAATGAACATTTATACAGTTAATTTTTGCAAGAATTTTCAATTTCAATTTCAATTTCATTTATTAACGGGACATGCCCTTTCGTACAAAAGTACTCCTAAATTCTAATAGTTACGTAAGTAACAATACAAAATATAAAATATTAACTAAATCTAGGTAGGCGCTATAATGGTTAAAGTTCAGTATAAGTTTATACAGTAAAGAATAACATAAATCAAATCAAAGGAGAAGATTAATTTTGATAAATTGAATCTGCTTTACCATTATATCAATTAATTTCAAAAATAATTGTTTTTGTTCAATAATACTGATTTTCTCTAAATCACAATGTCTACATTCCTTAAGTCACTTTCATAAATAGAAATAAAATAAGTTTATCTCAAGGAAGGGACACAACCTTGGGCACCAAGTGGGGAAATCACTATAGATTCTCCTTACACGCATCTATTTGGACTGTAAGAGTCGATGTGCGATTTCTAGGGGGGATTTTAATTATGGTAGGGATTCCACGCCGGTAGACCATTGACACATTCATTTCTCCGTCTAATCGACGGGTCTCTAGTTCCTCCCTCACTCTCTTAATCTCCTCCCTCTGCATAACCGTCCTGTCATTCGACATCCAAAGATCTTCCAACTCCCTTGAACGTGTTGAGTCTCTTTTGACACTTACAAATTTTTTTAGAATTACTTGTGCCTTCTCTTCCGTCTCACATACAATCTTAACAGGGCGAGGCTTACGAGAAACCTGCGCTTTAGAACCAATTCTAAATGTGCGTATATTTTCAAGATCATCTGTTTGAATGAATTTTTTTAATTTAGTCGTAACCACAGATTTTAAAGAACCACTATTATTTGACGAAGTGTCATATTCTGGAAGATTGAATAAAACAAGATTGTTCTTTCTTTCATTACGATCAACAAGTTCATTTATACAGACATTAGTTACTGAATTAGAATCAATCTTTGTAGAACCATTTGCCTCAGATTTATCAAGTCTCTCTTCGACACATTAAGACGCTCTGTCAAATCAACAACTCTGCTTTCCATATTACTCAGCCTACACAGTGTGTCATCGAGTTTTTTGTTGATATCTGACATGTTTTCAGTCATATTGGCAAAATTATCAGAAACTGTTGTTGATAAAACCTTAATAGCTCTCAAAATACTATCCAAGTTAACAGAGGTTTGTGAAGATTGAGAATTATTTGAAGGAGACAATGACCTAGGTTTACAACATTTGGTGAACGACCCATCAGGCAAAGTAGACAGCTGTAACGCACAGCTGGGATGATAAGGAAGATTACACTTCCTACACAAAGTAGGAATAGCACGTGTAATATCTTTACCACATTTTGCACAATTTTCAACACTAGAGGCCATTTTTGCACACAAATAATCGTTCAAATAAAAATAAAAAGTAAATTGAGCGAAAGCAGTTCCAATTTAAGTTACATAAACAAAAAACTTCACACAAGTATATCAGTCCAATGTTAGGTTAGAAAAATTCAAATCAGAGAGCCAAGTTAAGGCAAATGGTGCAGATAATAAAAAACTTCCACTAAAAACCAGCACAAAATAATGTTTATAACTATAAGGTTGTAAAAGAACAGACCAAACTTAAACCGTTTTATTTAAACAAAATGTTAATTAATTATTAAAGTGATAAATAATAAATAATCACTTGATATGTGCAAGTGGTACGTATCTGTAAATTTTAACTCGTCAGTTTTCACCATATTTTCAAGAAATTAGTGTAAACTGTGTGAAAAAATAATTTTAATTTAATAGAAATTTCAAATTTTATTAAATTATTCTATTATTTAAGGAGTACAGTTCATAATATTTGCAATTTAATTAAAAAACAACATTTTTCTTAAAAGTGACAAGAACTCTATTACACCGACCACAGACGGTAAAAGTGCGCGAATATGAATGCGCATAATCTTCTGGCGGGAAAATTCAAATTGTTAATTATAACTATCTCATTATTTTCTATTCTAAGCTATTATACTATTAAAATATTTGTTTATTTTAAAAATAAGGTCGTATTATTTAATGATTCACGTAATCTTTTAATTTCTAAATATTCGATAGTAAAAACATCGAAAACATCGATTCATTTCGATTTTTTATATTGTCGATGTCGATGTTGTGTAACATGGATGTTTTGCTATCGATGTTCCATCACTACTTCGTCTGCAGAATACTTACGACCGTATCCTACCTCTCACGCCAAGGTTTCTTTAAAAAGCAAGCGAGCAAAAACACAAACGCGGCCTAACTTCCTTTGTCGCAAAGTACTTTCGACCGTATCCGACCCCTCTCGCCAAGGTTTCTTTAAAAAGCAAGAGAGCAAAACCGCAACGCGGCCGTAGGCCGCGTAACTTCCTCTGTCGCAGAATTTAAAATACAAGCAATCAAAGCTATTCATCCTATATCCAACCCCTCTCGCCAAGGTCTCTTTAAAATACAAGCGAGTAAAGCTGTTCGCGAAAAAAACGCATTGCAATTTTTGAACATTTCTCAAAAACTAATTAGTTTAGTTTAGCTTTGCTTGCTTGCTTTTCAAAAAAATCTTGGCGAGAAGGGTCGGATATGGGTGAAAGTACTCTGCGACAAAGAAAGTTGAGTTTTTTTCGCGAATAGCTTTGCTCGCTTGCTTTTTAAAGAAAGCTTGGAGAGAGCCCTATTGAAAAAAAACACGTATAATTATACGTATAATAATACGTATAATTGTACGTATAATTATACGTATAATTGTACGTATAATTATACGTATAATTATACGTATTATTATACGTATAATTATACGTATTATTATACGTATAATTATACGTATAATAAGACATACGAATTTGAAACAAGAATTATACGTATAATTATACGTATAATAATACGTATAATTAATTATACGTATAATAATACGTATAATAATACGTATAATTATACGTATTATTATACGTATAATTATAATTCTATTAAAAATAGAATAATAGAATAGAATAGATTAATTAGTAGCAAAATTGCGCTGAAAATTTTTAGAAATTTTAAAATGCAAATTAAATTTCACGAAAAAAAATATCGTCGAATGTCAATTCAAGCAGTCACCCATCCAAGTACTAACCGCGTCCAACGTTGCTTAACTTCTGTGATCTGATGAGAACTTGTTCCTTCGCCTTGGTGTTTCCGCTGTCTTGTCTTGATTAATAACTTTGTCGTATAAGTATCACTAAAAGTGAGGTTAGGTGCGATACAATACTTATACGACAAAGTTATTAATCAAGACAAGACAGCGGAAACACCAAGGCGAAGGAACAAGTTCTCATCAGATCACGGAAGTTAAGCAACGTTGGACGCGGTTAGTACTTGGATGGGTGACTGCTTGAATTGACATTCGACGATATTTTTTTTCGTGAAATTTAATTTGCATTTTAAAATTTCTAAAAATTTTCAGCGCAATTTTGCTACTAATTAATCTATTCTATTCTATTATTCTATTTTTAATAGAATTATAATTATACGTATAATAATACGTATAATTATACGTATTATTATACGTATTATTATACGTATTATTATACGTATTATTATACGTATAATTATACGTATAATTCTTGTTTCAAATTCGTATGTCTTATTATACGTATAATTATACGTATAATTATACGTATTATTATACGTACAATTATACGTGTTTTTTTTCAATAGGGAGGGGTTGGATACGGTCAAAAGGGACGCATGATTATGTTCTAAAAATCATTAGTCATAATTTACATTATTTATTTTATCTTTCTGTCGATTGTTTGTTCGGCCATTTGAAAATTCGGACAAATGAAAATTCTATCAATTAGAAATTCTATTAAATGATTTGTCGGTTAAGTAAAAATTCTGTAGTATGAAAAATCGATTGATGAAAATTATGCCAAATGCTATTTCGAACAAATTAAAATTCGACTTAAAACTAATTAGGACAAATAAAATTCGATAAAATGTAAATTATGACTAATGATTTTTAGAACATAATCATGCGTCACGGTCAAAAGTATTCTGCAGACGAAGTCGGGTGGGATCCAAATTTTTCTCTAATTATGATGTGTACTGTTTCTCCATTATTTTTGATGTTTTTTTGATTTTTCTCAAAAAATAATCACTATTAGTAAAAAATGTCTAAAACATTTTTCGAAATTTTGCGTTTTTTACGAGGTAATCAGCAAAAAACCATAATTTTATGGTGTTTTTTTTATGGTTTTTTCCATGATTATCAATTTATCAAAATATATCAAAATACGTTAGTATACCTACAAGTACCAAATTTCACTCTACTTCTGATGTGCACTGTTTCTCTATCATTTTTGATTTTTTTTATTGGTTTTTTTGATTTTTCTCAAAAAATAATTACTTTTGGTAAAAAATGTATAGAACATAAAATGTGTGTTTTTTGAGACCTAAAACTTTTGTCTAAAACATTTTTCAAAATTTTTCATTTTTTACGAGTTAATCGCAAAAAACCACAATTTTATGGTTTTACCATGATAATCACATTTGCGCCAATTTTCAATATAATTTTCGTAATCAGCGCACCAAATACGTGGATATACCTAGTTTCAAAAAGATTGGAGGTTTGGGCTAATCGGAACTATATCCCCATAAACGGACTCATGTTTATAGTAATTTCAATGTTAATCAAACTAAAGGGTTCGAGTATATCGTTTTAACCGAACAGTCGTTGTAAGCTAAGTCATAATAAGCTAACTCGACTGTATTTTAATAATAATGAATTCATTGTTTTTTTAGATTGATAAGGTTCTTGACATATACAAGATTCTTTCGCAAAATCCTACTATAACGAAAGCCAGAATTACATCAATTGCAAGAAATGGGATTACTATTCAGAGTCACTGGGCACAAAAGAATTTGGAAAGACGCTCAAAGCAGAAATTCATACAGGACTTCAGTCTTGATGCAGAATTAAATCCTCTTGTTGAAAGTTTTCCCGTTGATGTGTCCAATGAGTGTGTATATTTTATACTAAGAAATTTATTAATATATATGTTACCGTTAAAGTCTGGAAATCAGTTAATGTGGTCATTAACTAGTTAATCTGCCAAATCAGTTAAAGTTTGAAAGTGAACTTTTTTTTTAACATTAACTAGTTTATGTGCAAATTACCTAGTTAATGTGAACATTGACGAGATTACTCTCGTTCAAGTGCGAAAAAATGATTTCACTGAAGTGAAATATAAGTTACCGTCAAGTGGTGTAACTTCGGACAGGGAGACTAATTCCGCACAGTTGAAATTTTTTTTTTCAATAACTTAATATCACTTTAAAATTATAAAAACATGTACTCCACTTGACAGTATTACTAAATAAAGCACAATTTTTTATAAAATAAAATGACAATTTATTAACAATAAAATTTGGATGAAAATACATACTTAAAAGTAAATATCAAAAAAATTAGTGTAAATAACATTTTTAATATGAAATTATTGTAAAATAATATGAAAGGAAACAAATAAAATATACGTCTTGTACGTTAATCAGCACTCTCTGAACTAAACTATATTATAAAGATGGCTATCAGACATAAAAGCAAAGATGACAGATATCAACATCAGATGGCGCTGTACATATTAAATAATTTGAATATTCATTGGGCTTATATTAACACTCACACTAGCACAGAATATTCATAAAAGAAATTTAAAAAAAAATACTTAATGAATCATACAGGTGATTTCAGATTAATACGAATCATCATACAATAATTAGTCAAACTTAACCACTCCTAAACAACTCAAAAATTTATAATGCTTTTGCGAATTAAGACTTTTTGTAAGAATATCAACCGGCATATCATTTGTTTGCAAATACTGTAAATTAATGTGCTTCTCGGATAGAACCTCTCTAACAAAATGATGTCGAACATCAATATGTTTCGACCTTTTGTGTAACATTGGATTAACAGCTAGCTTTTGCGCACTTTGATTATCATTGTATATTACTATAGGTTTTGACTGAGGAACAATTTCGTTAATCAAATTTTGCAAGTATATGGCTTCTTTACAAACTTCTGAGATAGCTATATACTCTGCTTCTGTGCTGCTCGAAGCAACTGTTCTCTGTTTTCTACTTTCCCATGAGATAGTTGAACCCGAAAGAACAAAACAAAAACCTGTGTACGATTTTCTATCGAGAGAGTCTTCCGCCCAATCCGCGTCTACAAAACCTTGCAAGTCTAAATCGCCTTTTCTAAATTTTAAACTATAAGATTTAGTATTCTGTAGGTATCTTAATACCCGTTTTGCCTGTTTCCAATGACTTTCATTAAAGCACTGGTTAAACAGACTTAGATAACTCAAGGAATAACATATATCTGGTCTTGTTAAATTCGCAAGATACATTAGACAACCAATGAGTTGTTGATACGGAAGATTACTATCGCACTTATCATCCTTTTTTAGCTCTACACCGCATTTTAATGGCGTACTCATAGATTTACACTCCGACATATTAAATCTGTTCAAAATTTGATCCATGTATTGCTCTTGATCTATAAACACTTCGTTCATTTCTTTGTTGACTCTAATCCTCATTCCTAAACAGAGTTTAATTTCGTCTAAATATTAAATCTTGAAATTTCAAGCTAATTGACTTTTAAGGTGATTAGTTTCACGCTTGGAGTTAGAAAAAATCGTCAACATATATCGCAACAATAATTAAAAAATCATTTTCAAATTTTATGAAAACACAGGCTCAAATTCGTATTTTTTGTAATTCAATTCATTTAGAACAAGTTCCACTTTCTTGTAACAAACTCGCGACGATTGTTTCAGTTCATATATCGCTTTGTTAAGTTCCAATACTTTGTTTTCGCAATTTACATCAAGGAAACCTTCTGGAAGTTTCATATATACATATATTCTCCATATTCTCATCTAACTTCCCATTCCAAAACGCGGTAACTTCATCCAAGTGAGTAACTTCTAGATCTAATTGTACAGATAATGACAATAACAATCTTAAAGTAGAATGCCTAACTACCGACGAAAAAGTTTCTTCAAAGTCTATACGATGTATTTGGGTCAAGCCCTTCGCTACCAACCTTGCTTTATACAACACTTTATCTCAATTATCAATTTTCTTTTTAAACAACCACTTACATTCCACAACACTATTCGATTCTGGAACATTTACTATCTGCCACGCTTTGTTATCTTCAAAAGACTGCAACTCCTTTGATATAATCCTTAATAACTTTTGGTTTCGATACTCTTTTTGATCTTCTGACTTCAAAATGCTGCTGCTCTCTGTCGCTAATGTCGTTATTTTCAAAATTTTTTTCTTTCAGATCAGTGGAATCATCAGTCACATCAACCAGGCTTTGATAACTTTCTGAGTCTCCCACTGAAACAGAACCTTGTTCATCTTCAAGCTTATTTAAAGAAATGCTTACCAATTCTTCTGTTTCTTTCTCCATAACGATGATATCTCTGCTGGTATTTACAATTTTCTTAGTTGGATTGTAGATTATATAACATTTAACATTCTCCCCGTATCCAACCAACAAATGTTTCTTAGCCTTTTTATCCCATTTCAGCCTCTTCTCTTTTGGCACATGCGCCATCACGACACTACCAAAAATTCTAAAATGACTGACATCTGGCTTGTCACCTGTCCAGAGTTAAAAAAGAGTTATTCTTGATCCAGTCATCCTTAGCTGTCAAGTGTGTTGTTGCTGATGAATACATTTATTAATAATAAATTCATTATTATTAGTTTTTTTTTAATTAATTAATTGATAGTAAATTATTAATAATAAATTTAGTATTAATATTGTAATTTAATTTTAGTAATATTTTATTAATGTGGTGGTCACTCCACATTTTAGTTTTTTATTGTTTTATTAAAATACATTTATTTATTATTAAAATTTGCTACGCAGGATAAATTAATTTACCCAAGCAGCACAGTATATTCCCTGAATATCCGTTGAATACCACAGTGGAATATTCTCATGATCTTCTAGGAAAATCAAAATGTCCGCATTATGGGAATATTCCATAGTAACATTCAGGGTATATTCCAGTGACATTGAGGAAATATTCCTCGGTGACATTCATGGAATATTCCAGTGACATTAAGGGGATATTCAGGTGAAAGTGTGGAAATATTCCAGTGATATTGAGGGAATATTCCACGGTTACATTGAATTTTTTTTAAAAATGTGTTTTTAATCTTCCTGTTTATTCAAATAACAATTTATAACATATTTCTATTATTTCAACACTTTAAAAAAATTCAATATAACCGTGGAATATTCCCTCAATATCACTGGAATATTCCTTTAATATTACCCTCAATATCACTGGAATATACTCTGAATGTCACTGAGGAATATTCTCATGATGCGGACATTTTGATTTTCCTGGAAGATCATGGGAATATGCCACGGTGGTATTCAATGGATATTCAGGGGATATACCGTGCTGCTTAGTAATGTATTTTTAATTTACACTTGTCTACCTCTTTACATGAGTACAAGCGAAGAATCGCTATTTCAAGTGACTAAAACTATATTTGAGATGAAATTACATTTATATTTACTTCATACAGAAACAATTAAATTAAAACAAAAAAACAATCGATTGAAGTGACTGTAACACATTAATACTCTTTCATTTTACTATTGTCGTTCATGCAGCAATTGTCTAATTAATTTTATAAAAGATTTAACAGTTCTTATTTCTGAGGAATTAAAATCCGAAAGCCATCCTTCCAGCGGATCAGAATTAGAACAAACAGCAGGAAAGGCAGCCGCGCACAAATGAGTACATCCCGGACAATTAGGTAGAATGTGAAAAAAATTCTCTCTTTCCTGATAACAAAATGAATAATTTTCCTCTCTACCAAACCTATACACCTCTACCAACCTTTCCCAGACATATCTTACAAACATATTTATTTAAAAGTCTTATTTGCGAAAAAATTCTTATGGTTTGTAAAGGAAATCGTGAAATCAGATAGGGTTGCGGGCTCTGATTAATAGAAAGACAGGGTAAATTAAAAGACTCTCATTGTCGGACCTCGAAAGTACACGGAAAGACTTTGTGCATCACTTTGTGTTAAACTCGCCACGAGATTTTAGTAAACTTTTTACCAAACTCGGAAAAAAAGGAAAGATATTAATAATTCGTAGTCTGACTATTAAAATCAGAAAAAAGTTACTGACGTACAATAATTGATTGTTGAGAATTTTAAAATTTAATAGTCAGTCGATCAAAAAATAAAATCTGAAGTTTCACTAAAAAAACATTTAGCTTTTAATAGCGTGACTACTAAAGTTGCCATCTGAAACCTCATATATACGTATATATATCGACAATCGACAAGTAATGTAGAAATCCAATTTACCTATGAACGAGAGATCACATCTTAACCTAAAATCGTCTAAAATACAGATAGGGTAAACGCTCGCTTTAACCGACGCAACGCAAATACAATTCATATCAACGATATCAAGAGGGCAGTTTATTTTTCTTATATACTAATCTCACCATTTCATTTCCACTTGCGAGAAAATTTTTATTATGTTTAAACTTATTTCAAGTGCAATAAAAAAATTTCAAAAAAATAAATTATTTAATATTATTAATAAGGTCAATTTTAGGAAATGTCAGAATTAATTTTTTATGCAAACAGGATTATTAAAAGTGTTCGTTGTGTAGACATTTTTCTATCTATGCCGGAACTATTCAACTGCTGACGCTACACGGACAAGCTTCGCTTGTTTGTATGCGTGCTGTTTTCATCGTGAGACTACTAAATTATAAACACGACGCAACGAAAATGTCGTTCTTACAAATTATAAAGAATATACTTTTGACATTCATTTTTTCTTAATCTTAATTTTTCTTACAGCGTTAATGAATATTTTTTAGCGTGACTACTAAATTTTGATAAAAGAGAAAACATTTTTTGTTGAAAACATTTATATAAAATGATAGTTTTCCATTTTTTCCGAGTTTGGTCGCGAGTTTACTAAAATCTCTTGGCAAGTTTGACAGAAAGTGATGCACAAAGTCTTTCCGTGTAGCTCCAGATCGAGAGCCCTTAGAAAGTACTCATATTTCTCAAGAATAACGTCGTTATTTCGCACCACGGAGTCCAAAGATAAGGACGTCCTATCAACATTCAGACTGTGCAGGTCAAAAGCATCTTCCAATTGCAACAGCCAGTCAGATCGGCATTTAGGATCCCTAATCGCAAGTCGTACCAGTCTATCGAAACACTGTTAATGTTAACATTAACTAGTTGATGTCCAAATTTCGCACTTTAACTGAGAATCTTAGTTAATCCGCAGATTAACTAGTAAATATCCACATTAATCGATTTCGGATTTTAACGATAACATATACCAAAATAAACTTCTAAGTTTTTATCAAGCTTCACTGAGAAAATTATGGTGAAACTGCTGGTTTCACATGAGAACCACTAGAGCTTTCTGTCTCAGGGTCCGCTATTCGCCCAGAAAAGGCGAGAATCTAAGCGGATCCTGTTGCAGAAAGCTCTGGCTGTTCGCATGAAAAGCCCGCAGTTTCACCGTAATGTTCTTAGTGTTGCAATTTAAGTTTGATGTAAGCTTACAGGCTAATTGCCTATTATCACTATAAATGAAATATTTACCTTTATGGGACTGACAAGGTACCCGGGTACATCTATACATTTCATGCAGATAAATGTAGAAATTTCTATTAAAAAATTACATTGAAAAATTTTTATTAATTTTTATAGTAATGCACATAATTTTTTTTTTGATTATTCAATCAACGAATAATGCTAATTTTTTATTAGCATTGTTCATGTATGGAGTAAAATTCCTGTAGCGTACTAAGTGAGAAAAAGTTGATCTAATCAAGCTGTAACTTGAACATAGTTTAGCCCTAGGGGTGAGTACTTTAACCACGAAGTATTGTTAGGTTTTTTCAAAAACTGTAGGAGAGGGAGGGGGTAGAATTTTTTTGAAAAATTTAAACAGTTAATTTTTGAAGACTTGTAACATTTAAACAGAAAGATTAAAAATAATTTGATCTGTAGGTTTTCGAAAGGTTTTTTCCTGCTCTTTCGAAAGGTGCAAATTTTTTTTTAAAAATTCAAAATTTGACACGTTTTTAAAAATCAAAAATATTTTTGAATTTTTTTTAAGTTCTGTCTTTTTTTATTTAGGGGAGACTGGGGCAAACCGGCCATGTGGGTAAACCGGCCAGGTGTTAGTTTCTCAGAAATGGTCAAACTTTAAAATATGTCAATTATAAATTTGAAAAGACTATATTAAGAACAACTTATTTCTTCAGTTTGACATTTTTTAATTGTGTTTATGCAATTTTATAAACAAAAGTTTGTTTTTTCGCTTCCGCTAGCAATTTTTACGGATCTGTTCATAAGCAATTTATGAGAAAATCGTGTAATAATTATTAAAATTGTTTTTTAGGTTTAAAAGGTGCCTGCCTCAGTTAAATTTATCGGTATATTATTTAATAATTTTACTAATCATTTTTTTATACAGGTCTTAATTGTCAAAATGGGCCTGTGGGGCAAACCCGCCTATGTCTGTTTCCCTTGCAACAGAAATTCACGAAGATTACCTATCGGCTAAAAAACTTCGTGCACGGTTTCGTGAATCTTTGGCCACTTTACGGAGATTTACGAAGTTTTACAAAGTTCACCGACAGACGTTTCTTCGTGAACGACAACAATTAGTTAAAAATATTTGTTTTATAATAAATAAGATGTTTCTTTAATTGAAATTTAATCTTATCTTATTATTTTCCTTATTGGGAAGATTGTTTATTGATTTTATATATTTAGTAATGTTTTCTTTACAATTAATTCTCTAAACAAAAAAAAATAAACTGTCCGGTTTGCCCCAGAGGGGTGGCCGGTTTACCTCAGGGGTGGGGCAAACCGGCCAGTTTGCAAATTTTTTTAAAATTGATGCAGCAGCTAAACAATACATTTTAAGGTACATGTGTCTCTAGGAAAAAGTTGCGCAATTATAAAACGTTTTTCATTAGTTTCTTTAGTTACTAGAGCCTTACAACTGTTAACATGGGCGGTTTGCCCCAGTCTCCCCTATTTATTTTTTTTTTAAAGTTAAAAATTTGTATTTTCACCACAAAAAATATTGAGATGTCCTTTTTTATTATTTTCGAGATATTAATTAATTAATTAATGTTAATAAAAAATGAAATATTTTACAAATAAATAAAGTTACTGCAATTTTTTTTAACTTTCAAAAAAATAAATAAGAAAAAAAAGACTGAACTTAAAAAAAAGTCAAAAATATTTTTGAGTTTAAAAAGGGTCAAATTTTGAATTTTTTGAATAAATTTTTGCACCATTCGAAAGAGCAGGAAAAAACCTTTCAAAAACATATATGTCAAAGTTTTTTTCGTCTTTCTGTTTAAAAGTTACAAGTCTTCAAAAATTCACTGTTTAAATTTTTCAAAAAAATTCAACCCCCTCCCGCTCCTACAGTTTTTGATAAAACCCAATAATACTTCGTGGTTAAAGTACTCACCTCTAGGGCTAAACTATGTGCATGTTACAGCCCGAATTGATCAATTTTTTACATTTTTTAAAAAATCTTGTACCCCACTTCAATTAAGTTTCAAACTTATATATATTCATTTTATGTGATATTATTACTTTCATTAAAACGTCCACTACACTTAAAGTTAATTGAACTGATCATTTTGATACAAAATCTTTAATATATTAAACATAGGTACCCGGGTGCCTCGTCTGCCCATAGAAGGTATTTTTTTCCTCAGTCCCATAAAAGTTAATAAACATTACTTTTAAAGATATGATGTATTTTTTCGTTTCGACTTATAATTATCATAATATTCGACATTAAATACTTGTTTTTCTTTTCTTTTAATAAGTCATAATTTTATTTTAGTCATTGTAAATACATATATACTTCGTCGTTATTATGACTTATTAAAAGAAAAGAAAAACAAGTTTTTAATGTCGAATATGTTAATAAACATTATTTAAAATCTAATGTTCTTATAATAATATTGGTTACATAACTAATATATTAATATGTGATTTTTTACAAATTTTTCCAGAATCCTGAGTACTTGCTCGGAAGATGAACAATATAAAGCAATTTTAAGGCAAAGTACAGTTGACAACGTTGCAAAACAATTTATCGAAATTTGGGATAGACAACATTTAGTTAAAAATTATGATCTTTCAGTATATGATGCTCATGGAGAAATTTACACTGATGGTAATTTAAACTAATATTATTTATTCCTAATAATACCCACATAATATCTACATTTGTAAGAATACTGCCAACAATTCTTCAGTACTATAATATAACAGCAACTTACCTAGATAACAAATGTGTCTATCACGTTATCAGACTGATGGGCTTCGACCACGGTCCAGCTTGTCTGCAGGTTGTGCGCCAGACAATTTTTCAGGAAAAAGAAGGTTCACATTGCGGATAACAAAATCAACATAAACTTTGACAATTTTTTGTAGGGAACGATTATGACTTAGTGATGTATTTTTTTTAAAGAAAGGTACATCCTTGAACTTTTAAAACATATATTTTATTAAAAAAAATTTTAAAATGACGATCAATATGGCGTACATAGTAAACAATGTTTTTTAATAGAGAATACGGTAGGCATTCTACACTGCGGAATTTTGAGTCCTAAACAAAAAGTCAAAATTTTTTATAAAAGGTGACATTCTAAAGAATAGGTTATACCTATAAAATAGTTAAAAAGTTAAACAAATGACAAAATGTCAGTAACTTTTTTAAAACACTGCGTTTTTTGCCATATTTTTTCATGTTTGACCTCTTGTAAAAATTTTATTTGTTAGCAATTGTATCATATTAAAGGTATAACCCCATCAGAATTTAGTTACCTTTAATGAGCTACAAATCCGAACTTGATTGGTTAAATAGTTTAGACGTTACGATGCCCACCAGTTTGAAAAATCTTGTTTCAAGAAAAACGCGTTTAAAGTTTTGGGAACATTTTTATGTTTTATGTGTAATATTTATCTACTCTATACAAACCCATTCAATTTGCCTGAAATTCGTTACTCAAGGGTTTTTGGGGTCGCTGATTACGAATATGATGTCAGATTTTCAAAATTCAAAATACCGGATCCAATATGGAGGGCTACTTACGACCTCAGATTTGAAACGTCGGTGAGTTCACGACTCTGTATAGAAAGGAAAATATTCTTAGGATCAAAAAATCGCTTTACACACATATTCCACACATATGAGGCAAAATTTCTGAAATGTCCGAACAAAAAATTAAAACTTCTCGAATTTAATCCATACTTTTCTAAAACGTTGTCATTGTTAGTAAAAGTCTAAAAATCAATTAATATTGAATTTAATAAAATAGTTTTTAAATTACGATTTTAATTTTTGACTTTTGAAAAAAAAATTTTCAATGTACAATATTTATAAGTAGAATGCATAAAAGTTAACATATATGTATATAATGATTTTTAAAGCTTTTTTGACGGGCTACACGATGGTGATAAATTTTTTTTTTAAATAAAATTTCACCTTGAATTTCAAGGTTAAAATGTTAATTTACGTATATCTCAAAATCGGATTTTTTTTATTTTTATTAACTATCTCAATAAAGAGCTTGAATAATTTCCTACAAACATGTAATTTTCAGAATGGGATCTTTTAAAGTCTTTGAGATATTAATTAATTAATTAATTAATTAATGCTTATAACAAATGAAATATTTTACAAACAAATAAAGTCACCGTAATTCTGAAGTTAGCAATTGAAAGTTAATTTCATTCCGCATACAACGAGCCCTATATATAGTATTTTGGATAAGTAGATTGTTAATAAACAATTAGTTAACATTGCATTTGTTTATTAACAATCTACTTATCCAAAATACTTCATATATGGCTCGTTCGATGCAACTTTCACTTGGTAAGTTCAGCAATACCATAACTTCATTTGTTTGTAAAATATTTCATTTGTTATAAGCATTAATTAATTAATTAATTAATTAATATCTCAAAAACTTTAAAAGCTCCCATTCTGAAAATTACATGTTTTGTAGAAAATTAGTCAAGCTTTTCATTGAGATAGTTAATAAAAATAAAAAAAAATTTGATTTTGAGATATACGTAAATTAACATTTTAACCTTGAAATTCAAGATCAAATTTTATTTAAAAAAAAAATTTATCACCATCGTTTAGCCCGTCAAAAAAGCTTTAAAAATCATTATATATTTGTTAACTTTTATGCATTCTACTTATAAACTACTTTTACTAACAATGACAACATTTTAGAAAAGTATGGATTAAATTCGAGAACTTTTAATTTTTTGTTCGGACAATTCAGGATTTTTGCCTCATATGGGGTAAAAGTAAAATTCCTGTAGCGAACTAAGTGAAAAATAAATTGATCGGATCGGGCTGTAACTTGCACATAGTTTAGCCCAAGGGGTGAGTAATTTAACCACAAAGTATTGTTAGGTTTTTTCAAAAACTGGCGGAGAGGGAGGGGGTAGAATTATTTTGAAAAATTTAAACAGTGAGTTTTTGATGACTTGTAACTTTTAAACAGAAAGAAGAAAAAAATTTTGTCCTATATTTAATATTTAATTATCCTATATTTAATTTAAATAAAAAGGGTCGAAAATTGAATTTTTTGAAATTTTTTTTGCACCATTCGCAAGAGCAGGAAAAAATCTTTCGAAAAAATATAGGACAAAATTTTTTTCTTCTTTCTGTTTAAAAGTTACAAGTCTTCAAAAACTCACTGTTTAAATTTTTCAAAAAAATTCGCCCCCCTCCTTCTCCGACAGTTTTTGAAAAAACCTAACAATATTTTGTGGTTAAATTACTCACCCCTAAGGCTAAACTATGTGAAAGTTACAGCCAGATCCGATCAACTCTTTTTTCACTGAGTTTGCTACATGAATTTTACCCCATATTATATATATACGAAAGTTGTCATTACATAATTTAAAATCACTAGATAAACAGAAAAAAAAGGAATAGCAATCTGCCAGACCACTAAAAGCACTAAGCGTGATTTTTTTCCAGGGTTCAATTTAAAGTTTAAATAATTTATTCTACTATTTTACATATGTACTATATTAAACTATTTCTTTACAGCTGAGTTCAGTTCATTTCAATTTTCACCGGATAAATCGAAATTACTCTACATTGCTGAGAGAAAACTTCCAAAATGCGAACCTTTCTACTGTCAAAAAACCCGAGAAAAGAGAGAAAGAGAAATTTACGACATGGAAGTAATATTAAGGGTAAATATTAAAAAAAAATTTTAGAGTAAGTCCAGGTCAACCGTGTCAAAAAATTTTCATTGATTTTCTAACATATTAAAACTTTTAGAAAAATCTGTAGTTTACTATAAAAAACACTTGTAATCGTTTTTTGAAATTTTAAATTTTTGTTAGTTTTTTTGCATTAATAAAATTTTTCAACATTATAAAAAAAAATTAATAACTTAATAACCGTTTGCTATAAATTAAAGAAACTTATACTGAGTATATAAAAAAAATGACTTCTTTTTAATGAATATATAATTGCCAAATTGTAAACTTAAAAAATCGATATTTTTAATAACAATTTTATAAGCAATTTATATGATTTATGTGCCCCCCCCTTCGTTTGCGATGAAACTTACATGAAGTGTACACGCACGGCAGTCTCCTCTTTAAGTTCGAAAAAGAAAAAAAAATTGTATTACGGCTTTACGGAATCTAAAGAAAATGAAGCCAATAATATTCATTTAAAATTTATTTATTATTTTAATTAAAAATTAAATAATATTCAAAATTTTACTTAAACCTTTTTTAATTACTTAATAAAATAATTTAATACTTAAATAATTTAACAACTTGACTTAATACAAATGCATTTAATTAAGAAACGATAGTAGAATTTTTATAATTAGTTTTTTTCAGTGCATTCCCAGCAAACACGTTCTATAAATGTTATATAACAGTGAGGACCCAGTTTTATAGAACATTTGTTACAATCTGGTTATGAATCTGTTATATAACCTTATTGTAACAGAATTCTAGAACATTGTTACAAGGGAGTTATCGATCTGTTCTATATTATGCTAACTTTACAGTTATGTAACAATGTAATGTACCATTTCAGTAACACAATCATCACAAATGATCTGTAACTGACGTTCCAACGTAGTTTTAGAACTGTGTCTAAAAAATTTTATGTAGCTGTTCTAAAATTTTGTTGCAGATTAGTTCTGGATGACATTTATACCTACAAATCGAAACAATTCTGCAACAGTGTTACATAACATTTCTATAACACTACATCCACAAATTTACTGTAACTAATGTTCCATCATATTTCTAGAACTATATCAGAACAATGATATGTAACTGTTTTAAAATTTTGATGAAGTTTAGTTCTGGAATATATTTGTACCAGAGCTTAAAAATTTTGAAGTGTTCATAAGTACCTTAACTATTTTCTATGGAATGAATAAATAAATAGTTCATTTTACTTAAGTATGTAGTTAAACTTAAAAAACTCAAAAATTTTGCTTCCTCGTGGAGGAAGCTTTGTAGTCCTTTCGTTTATAAAACTTTTCAAAGTGGCGGAAACAAATTTTTTTCTTTATAGAAACATGTTATATGAGATCCTGATCAATTGTCCGGATGTATGTATGTGTGTGTATGTGTGTGTGTGTGTGGATCCCTTTTTTGTTTAGAAGATAACTTTAACAGATTTTAATGGATTTAGATAAAATTTGGTAGGCTCATTTATCATATTAATATCTCAAATCTGACCAAAGGATTTTAAAAAATACCTAAAAAAACAAATTTTATCGTCTTTTTACCAAAATTTTTTTTTTAATCGAAAAAATTTTTAAATAGAAAAATTTAAGGTTATATATGAAGAGCTCCATGGAATAACGATCTATGGCACAATTGAAAAGTTTGGTTATGAGCTTTCAAAAAACGTAAATTTTCATGAAATTTGTAATAAGTATGTATATGTAAATTGTTATTTATTACACTTTTGGTAACTATTATTAATTCTATTAGTTACAATAATTCGCTTACAGCTATTAATTTATAAAATTTTTATATTTTTTGAAAGCTCATAATCAAGCTTTTCAATTGTGCCATAGATCGTTATTCCGTGGAGCTCTTCATATAATAAAATCGTATTCCTTACGTCAAGACGAATCGATCGATATACATAAAGTATACATTTGAGGTAAATTTAAAGAATTAATGAAAGTTAAAAAATCAAAAATTCACATTTTGGCAATAAAATTTTGCTTTCTCCACGAGGAAGCAAATTTTTTTGCTGATCGTAAAGAGGAAGCAAAATGTTCATGTAATGAACATCTGAATTTACAACTTGTTTTATATATCACATAGTTTTATTGTTTTCTCTTTATATAAGCAATACAGTTTTTAAATCCTTCTCAGTCGCAAGTTATCAAGTCAATTTTGTATTTATATTCCCATGTTAGGGTAGCAGAATGGTTAGAGTATTAGCCTATGGAGCGATCTTGTTAGAGAAAAGTTGAAGTTTGCCACTGTTCTAACTATGTTTATTTTAGAGTTTCCTTTTTCTATTACATCAAGTTTTAATATTTTTATTAAGAATAAAAAATATTTTGCATGTATTTTTAGGTAATAATCTTGCAATAATGGTTACCCAAAAAACACGTTATGTATCAGCTACATAACAAATAGGTCACATTGTTATGTCACTTTGTAACATTATATTAATTATTCTATGGTATTCTATGGTGATATAATTATTACATAATTTCTATACGTATATGTTATATAACAATATGATATATTTATTACATCACAATGTAGTAACTTTTTGAATGTCACATTGTTCTTTATTTGTTAGGTAACTATTATGAAACTATGTGACATAACACATGAATATTTATTTAATTTTTTAAGCAACATTTTTTTCTTATTAACTTTTTAAATTATTTAAATTGTAACGAACCGAATTAATTATTTAAATCGTCGTCACTGCTCGACTTCGATTAATCGATTGTCGATCTCTTGATGCGTATCGATTCGATACTTCTCGCGACTGAAATAGCAGACGACAAAACCGCGTGTTAAGCGAAACAACGCCAACCGGCAGATTGCTGCGAGCCATAGGCGAATAAGCATATAATTGTTGCGAGTCGCGGACTTTGTCGCAAACTGTACGCGAATCACATTAAGTGATAATAATTTGTTCTTTGTATTAATAAATATAATAGTTGTGTTCCATAATCTTTCGTGCATTTAATTCAAATCTGTTTTACGTCTTGTGTTTGCCAAATCACTACAAAAGGGGAATATATCCGTCGTAGAGAGCCAGCGCACTACGGTAAGTTCACCTTTTAAATGGTCATTAATTCTGCAGTGCTTATGAACATTCTTTCTCTCGCTCTCTACCGCCAGTGTAGCCGCACCTGGAGAATTCTCGTCAAGTGTTGTTCCTGTGTGTATTGTGCTTTCCGTCGCGAGTCGAACCCGTGTTAACCCCTTCTAAAAAACTGAATCTCGCGTCAGGGCAGTCACAAAAATGGCGCCCAACGTGTATTTTTCATAAGCCATATTTGTGCACTTAGTCACAAAAATGGCGCCTAAAGTACTCTTTCTTTTATAATAAAATTAACATTTTATTTTTCCATGGCCAAATTGCGACTTTAGTCCCAATTAGAAGCCAAATTTGTTTTTATTTTTTTTTACAAATAAAAGTAAAATTACCTTTTTACTAAAACATCGCGAATTTTGAGAAATTTGTAACAAATTCTTTTTAAATTCTCGATCGCAAAAAAAAAAAACACAGGCACACACACTGATGAAAATTCTCTAACAAACACTATTAGCTCGCACAATCTCAATTTTAAAAGTAAATAATTGCTTCTAAAAATTCTATTGCTTTAAAATATTAAACATTATTACGCTTCGCTAATTTTATAACAAAACGCATCTGCTTCACTTTCTTCGATATACAAGATTTATTTGTAATTTTTTTTTCATGTAGAACTTCGCTCATCTAGAAAATTTATTTATGATTTTTATGTAGAACTTTGCTTATGTAGAAAATTTATTTGTAATTTTTTGTGTAGAACTTCGCTTATTATCTCATTTTCTATACAGAATTCGCTATATTTTTTTCTTTCTGTAAAATTTTTTGAAAATTTTTAAGTGCTGTTCGTGATAAAAATTACCATGGGCAATTTTATTTTAATAAAAAAATAAATGCTGCCTAAAAGTAACCTCTATAGAACACTGGATTCATCGTTCGATTATGCAACCAAAACACAGCTGTGTTTACATTCACAGCTCAACATTGTTTTTCGCAGGGTTTAGTCATTCCTTTCCAAATTAAATTCTTTCAAATTCTAATATTTGAAATTACAAAACCACAAATTTTGAATTAATCAAAATTTAATTAATTTCATTTTTTTCCAACCAACAGATGAGATTATTATTTTCAAATAATTAATTAATTTTCATTTGTTGCTGTACTAATTAAAAATTGGAAAAACAAATGAATAAAAAATAAAAATAAATACAATTTTTCTTTTTAAATTAATTCTAAAGATCATCAAAAAAAAAAAAAAATCTCTCTTTTTATTTAATGAACTTTTGCAAATTTAATACCCTCTCTTAATGACTAACAAGAAAAAGACCCTACCACCAGGAGCGACAACCAGATCACGAACAAAAACAAACAAAATGTTTACCACTCCCCCTCCCCCAAAAAATTCAGAAGCAAATTTTACCGCGCCACAAGAGACAACCACTGATAATACAGAGTCAGTGATTCTCAACCCAGATCCTTTGAATTTAGAATCCCCACACAGAGATTCTACAATAAACAAAAAAAATGGCAACAACGAAACGCATAACGCTACCAGCAATCAAGCTAGCAACCACGAATCGACATTTTTTGTACCTTTTAAACCAGGGACAACCCCAAAAATCTCAATTCAAACGCGTCGTGGCCGAAAATCAAAAACTCCAACCCCAATAACTAACAAAGCGATAACACAAGTTCTCACACGTTTTAACACTATTCACGCAAATCAAACGGCACAAAATAATGACTTTCAACGCCACATGCAACAAATGTTAGATCGCAATTTAAATGAATCCCGCTTACAATTAAACAATTTTTATGCTGAAAATCGTCGCGAAATAAACGCAGCACGATTAGAAAATTTAAAACATAGCACAAATGAAATAAATACCCTTAAAATAGAAACTTTTAAATTAATTCAAACAAATCAATTAGAAACAAATAAATTAATTCAAGAAAATCGAAGCGAAGTGAACAAAATGATCGAATCTCTCTCGCAAAAAATTTCGGATTTGCAAGTTAGGCAAACGCAATCTCCATGGCACGATTCTCGATGGGAATCAATTGACCCTGGCTATCGCGCTAGTACACAACAGGTAACACAGCCTACATCCCTACCACCTACATGTACCACTACTACAGTAACAACTACAAACACAGGGACTTACGCTACAATGAGCACAGGAATAGCACCAACTATACCCCCACCACTAGCTCCAACACCTTCACTAAGTGCCCCTATTCGCAACAGAACCTTACAATTTAGCGAACAATTAGAAAAATTCGATCAAACTCAATCTTTAAATGACTCTCTTAACTTACCACCAATTAATACTCAAGAACCTATCGCAAGACCTCCACCAGTACACCAAAGTCATATTGCTAATTTACACAAGGTTGTAAAATCTTGGGAATTAAAATTCCCAGGAAAACTAGACGCAGACGAATTCATCAACGAATTCGAACGCAAACTAGATGCATCCAATATCAATCCCGATGACGCACTCTCAACGTTATCCCAAGTATTTGTCGAATCCGCTTACACATGGTTCGCGACATTTCGCAATTCGTGGAACACGTGGACTGAATTTTCAGTCAAATTTCGATCAATATTTGGCGAATCCAATGATGATCAACGCATCACAAATAAAATTCAACGCGCTGTCCAACTTGAGGACGAATCAGGAATTGAATTCGTAATAAGAATAGGCTCATTATACAATAAACTTCAACACAAAGTACCCGAAGAAAGTCAACTTGACAAAGTTTACTCAGCGCTTCACGCTGACTTAATTTTGCAATTTGATCGCGACAGTTTCGCAAACTACGACGGTTTAATTAAAAAAATTCGCAAATACGAAGAAAAAATTGCAACAATGCAATTTACTTCAAAAATTCGCGAACAAGATTCTAAGAAAACCCACAACAAACGTAGTAAAAATGTATTAAACGCAATTGAAACACCCCCTCTTGCGACTGATTCCACTCAAAAATCAGAACCGCAAACGGAAACAAAAAAGAACATTGAGTCAAAAAAATCAAAAAACAATAAAAAACAAAACAAAAGCGAACCAGAAATTAGTTTAAATAAACTCGAAATTTACAAGCAACAAATTAAAAGACTAGAAGCAAAATTACCGCCGAACGAAAACTTAAAAGTAGAAAGTGGTAAAGGTGAAAAGAAACCACCTTCATCCCCACCACAGGCCCGTAAATCGCGCCGCCGTTCCACTTCAAGTTCCTCTCGCTCCTCACGTTCCGTGTCGTCGCGAAGAGAAGGGGGGAAGAGTAGACCGTCAACGCGCAGAAGTCGAGACCGTAGCCAAGACTCGAGACGAGACAAAGGCCACTACGATAAACGCAAAGATAGAAATCACAATAATTACCGTGGACGTGGACGAGGTCGTGGTCGCGGTTACAATAATCACGATTACTACCAATTTCTTGCGCAATTCAGTCAACCTGGTAACGCGCAACAACCGCTCCAACCCCCGCAAGCACCAACGCTACCGCAGGTACCACCTTGGTTCGGTAATTATAATCGCGACTATCCTAGCATGTTCAGTTACAACGCACCTAACCCTTTCTCTCCAAAAAACGAGAAAGATGCCAGGAGAGAATAGATCTCCCTGGCAAATCAACAATTATTATTAATGAAAATACGGAAAATCCCTATGATACGAAAATAAATTCAAAAAACCGCAATATTATCGTTAACCGTGCACTCCCCAGTTGCAGTCACACCGCAAACGACTCAACGTGTATTCCTCAAAATGCATCAGCGCTTAACCAAGCGCATGCCAGCAGGAATTACACCAGTGACTCCGAAAGCGAGTATGATGACATATGCTACTCAGATTCTGAGACAGAGTACACTGACTCGAGCAATGAGCTCCCCACTACCGAAAATTCGAAATTGGTAGAGGCGAGCATATCATCACTCATGTCAAAGCCCTCGTCACAACCAGCTGTTGGCTTATTAGCGGCAGCCAGTAAATTCAAGCGCTTAGTACACAAAGGGCCAGCACCGCCCCTACCGTCACAGAAACGTCGCACAATCACCACATCGATAAATATTGGCGGAAAAGAAATTATTGGTCTCATCGACACAGGTAGCGATCGCACCTTTATGTCAGGAGAAATATACGATCAATTAAAAGAATTCGCGAATAATAATCCAATCCTAGACGCAATTACACGCGCAGGAGTACAACTAGCTCAACGTGATCACGTAGCAGCGCCGCGATATTCTATAAAATTTGACGTTAAAATAAAAGATTGTATTGGTGAACTTTGGTTCGCAATCCTCGACGGATTAACCACGCCCATAATATTAGGCATGGATTTCATAACCGCATGGCAAGTCGTCATAGACGCCAGTGAAGGCTATTGGTCTATAAAAGGATCGAAAGCGCAAAGCCCTATTGTTTCAACAAACAATACGCGTAATTTTCTGAATTCGGTACAATTGCTAGAATTAACATCCGAACAAAGAAAAACTCTCGACGAATTTATTGATAAAAAATTATCAAACTTCGCCGATTACACCGGCATCACTGACCTTGCGACTCACGTTATCGAATTAATCGACCCAACACCATTTAAGCTCAAAGCACATCGTTACAGTACTGAAGCAAATAAAATAATCAACGAGCAAATTGATAAATATCTCGAAAAGAAATTTATAGTTAGAAGTTCCGGTCGTTTTGCAAGTCCAATTGTCCTCACGTATCGCAAAGATGGCAGACCAAGAGTTTGCATGGATTTCCGCAAATTAAATAAAAATACTAAAAAATCAGCTTATCCACTACCGCGCATGGACACTATCCTGGACGCACTATTCGAAGCTAACATTATTAGCACAATTGACCTTACAGACGCATTTCACCATGTACCAGTTCATCCCGATTCACGTGAATACACCGGTTTTGTAGTACCTGGCCGTGGCCAATTTGAATGGGTTAGAATGCCTTTTGGCCTAACAAATTCACCAGCCACTTTTCAAGAATTAACCGATAGGTTAAAAGAAAAATTTGTTGAACATATCCGCATAAACAATTTACCCGAACACTATGTTGATCAAGTACACGCGTACCTCGACGACTGGATTATCATTTCCAAAACGTTCGATGAACACATCTTGTTGTTAAATATTGTCCTTGATATTCTTCACAAAGCAGGTCTCACGATAAATCGAGAAAAATCATATTTCGCAAAATCTTCAGTCGAATATCTTGGTTTTATTCTTGATAAAGAAGGTCTTAAACCTAATTCGAAACGCGTAGATCCGATTTTAGAACGTCCTACCCCCCGTAATCGCAAAGAACTACGTCAGTTCAACGGTTCCGTGAACTGGTACCATAGACATTTGCGAAACATCGCGCGAGTACAAGGTCCATTAAATAAATTAGCTAGTCCCAAAGTACCGTGGAAATGGACAGAAATACACGAGGAAGCTTACCAAGAAGTAAAAAATTTATTGAAAAATGCATTAACGCTAAATGCACCGCGACCAAATTTACCATTCTTCTTATACACAGATGCAAGTGACACCGGCATAGGTGCCATTCTCACGCAAAAAGACGAAGATAGAGAATATCTCATCACATGTCTGAGCAGACCTTTGAGAGGTGCAGAGTTAAATTATACTACCACTGAGAAGGAATGCTTAGCTGTGATTTTTGCGATTAAGAAATTGCGCTGTTATCTCGAAGCTACAGAATTTACGGTTATCACCGATCATTCTAGTCTGGTTTGGTTGCAAAACCTAAAAGATTCGCGAGGTCGACTTGCTCGATGGGCGTTAGAATTATCAGCAAACAATGCGAAAATTGAACATCGCAAAGGTACCACCAACGAAGCAGCTGATACTCTTTCGCGCCTCTATGAGAATGTCCCCGAGGACACGCCCACTTTACAGCTTAGTCGCACCCACAGCATATCTTGGTACGATGAAATGGTTGAACGCGTACGCAATACCCCCACGCGCTACGAACGATACAGACTTGACTCAGACAGCAATCTGTATTACTACAAACCTAATCAACTCAAGGAAAGCATAGGCGATAATAATGCATGGAAGAAAGTTTTGAAAGAAAATGAAATACTTCCGATTATTTCTAAATATCACGACTCTCCACAGTCCGCACATCAAGGCATAAATAAAACTTATTTATCAATTATTAACCATTATTACTGGCCCGGTATACGCGAAGATATTAAAAGATATATCAATGAATGCGAAGTTTGCCTAAAATGTAAACCTAAAAACAACCCCCCTCAAGGACTCATGTATCCACGCAAATTTAGCGAACCATGGGACATTGTTTCATTAGATATTGTAGGCCCACTTCCGCGATCCAAATTAGGAAAATCTTATATCCTGGTTTGCGAAGACATTTATACGCGATATATCGAATGTTTCGCTTTATCGAAAGCCGATGGCCCAAAAATTGTGAAGTCATTAAACACTTTAATTAACAAATGGGGAACACCCAGAACATTTGTTACTGACAACGGAACAGAATTCGTTAACCGCACTATCGCGAAATTTCTTAACGAAGTCGGTTCTGAACAACGCACAACGCCTGTCTATCACCCGCAGTCAAACCCCGTCGAACGCGTTAACCGCAACCTCAAGATGATGATCGCCAGCCTCCTTGGCGAAAATCAACGCGAATGGGATTTGTTGTTAGAAGAAATACAATTTGCTTATAACACTACCGTCCATTCCTCCTTAGGTGTCACCCCCGCATTCTTGAACTTCGCTCGCGAACCAAGACGCATGGGAGAACAAAATTGCCAAACTGACGCTAAATTGACAAATGACTATACGACCAACGCCTGGACAGAAAGGGTAAAACGCATAGACATTCTCCGTGCAAAAGTTCAAAAATTAATGGCTAAAGCTTCCGAAAAACAAAGAAAAATTTATAATAAAAATCGTAAAAATGATATACATTTCGAACTTGGTAATTTAGTGTTCTATCCAAATAATAAATTATCTAAAGCTATTGAAGGATATAGTTCAAAATTAGCGCCTCGATATAAAGGCCCAGCCATTATTACAGAAAAATTATCACCCATGGTGGTTATTATCAGCGACACACATGGTAAAAAAATTGGTAAATACCATGTAAATGATTTAAAACTCGCAAAAAGGGGTCTTCGATCGCAAAACAAATTGTAACTCTCTTTTCAGATTCAATATGGATTCAACGGTCAACAACACTGCCAATTCACTCAAGCTTCCCGAGATCCCAGTGATCCAAATCTCCGTGATCTCTAACGAAGGCAAGCAGGTGGAGTTCTCTAACCGACCATCAGGGCTCATCGCGTTATCCAAGACAGACTTTGAAAGCCTTGTAAGCTCGCGACAAGAGTTCTCTGATCAATTGATGGAAGCTCATAAAACCATCAACGACCTCCGCGATAAGCTTTCCGAAACCGAAGCGACTACGAACACTAATGGCGTTCCCGACGTAGCAACACACTACAAGATGCTCACTGAACTGCTGCAAGAGAAGCAGAAACTGGCGGAGCAACTGCCGAGATATAAAGAAGAGGCACTTCACTTTAAGTCTGAAGCTACAAAGCAGAAGAAGTTGGTCGACTCGTATGAAATTGACTACAACTCACTACTTGCCGACTACAACTACCTCGAGAAATTGTATCACCGTACACGCGATCTGTTCCGACACAAAGTCTCTGAAGTATTTAAAATGCAGTCAGAACTTCGCGAAATTCGAATCAGACCAAGAGCACCAGAAGGATGTCTCAATTGTGGGTCACCAGGACACAGCTTCAAGTGTTGTAAAAAAGCATATAGCGAACGATTTTGCCAAATATGCGCAAACCCAGATTTTAGCACCGACGAATGCCCATGGCCACACGTCGCAGATGGAAAGTTCGACGTACCGGAACATCAACGCTGCAAAGTATGCAAGAGACCAAAGAACTTGCCTGACGTCAACTGTGGTGAATGCCGCAGAAGAGTTATCGAGATCAAAATCGCGAAAAGAGACCAGCAGATAATAGAGCTCGTCAAACGCACGATCGAGAAACCAACACTGCAGAACAAAAGAACATCGCAAAAAGAAACATGCAAAGTTGACGACGAAGCTTCTAAACCCAGAAGTCCAGTTACGCGAAAAACATCTCCAGAACTGATACCTTCAGAGATCGCTGGAAATGACTCACGGGATCCCAGCAGAATACTAGCACCATTTGACTCCGATGACAACAATGCAGATCTGTGGGAAACACTTTGTCAAGCCTATAAGCTTAGCATCAAGGACGAAGAAGAGTGAAAATTGCGAAAATTCGCAAGAGACATTACCAGTACTTAGAGACATTTTTAGTTTAAGCAAATATTGCTAAGTGCTGTGAATATTATTACTTATAAGTATTATTTTAGTTTTTTTTGTTACTCATATTTTTTGCAATGCTTGAAACGCGAATTTTCATACTCCACAATATTTTTTAGTTTTATATACATCTTCGCGATATTCGAGCACAGTTTCATAAAATCATTGTATCCTTATATTAGTTATAGATTTTCTTTAGCGCAATACAAAATACTCGCTCCTAGAAAACTACTCTATTCTTCTACTACAATTTTGTATTACATTACAACCATTCGTTCGCAATAAAATCTAATACCATTTTGTAATCGATTAACGCATTATTCCCCAAAGAGAACGAACGTTAATAAGCACTATAATTTCTCTTATTTTCAAAAAAAAAAAAAAAAAAAAAAAAAAAAAAATTATTTCCATTTCATTTTTAAATTCAAATCTGAATATTCTTTTTATATTTCTTTTAACTAAATAACTTTTACTTATTATGATTGCAATGACCAAATAAGGTGAACTAATAAAAAAATGTTTTTTTTGTATGTTTACTAATTATGTTCTTTCCAGCGCCGAGAATCGAATACAGCAGTGACTCCGATTAAGTAAGGGGGATTGTAACGAACCGAATTAATTATTTAAATCGTCGTCACTGCTCGACTTCGATTAATCGATTGTCGATCTCTTGATGCGTATCGATTCGATACTTCTCGCGACTGAAATAGCAGACGACAAAACCGCGTGTTAAGCGAAACAACGCCAACCGGCAGATTGCTGCGAGCCATAGGCGAATAAGCATATAATTGTTGCGAGTCGCGGACTTTGTCGCAAACTGTACGCGAATCACATTAAGTGATAATAATTTGTTCTTTGTATTAATAAATATAATAGTTGTGTTCCATAATCTTTCGTGCATTTAATTCAAATCTGTTTTACGTCTTGTGTTTGCCAAATCACTACAAAAGGGGAATATATCCGTCGTAGAGAGCCAGCGCACTACGGTAAGTTCACCTTTTAAATGGTCATTAATTCTGCAGTGCTTATGAACATTCTTTCTCTCGCTCTCTACCGCCAGTGTAGCCGCACCTGGAGAATTCTCGTCAAGTGTTGTTCCTGTGTGTATTGTGCTTTCCGTCGCGAGTCGAACCCGTGTTAACCCCTTCTAAAAAACTGAATCTCGCGTCAGGGCAGTCACAAAATTTCCTTCAGTATATTTTATTTTAAAATATATGTAATGCATACTTATGTATGAGTTGATAAATTTATTGATTTTTAATAAACGAATGATTTAATAAATATATAATATTGATTAATTTATACTTATTATTACTTTTATTTGAATAATTTTTTTTGAAAATTTTCTTTTTAATTGAATTTAAAAATTATAAATTAAAATTTTAAAAATTATAATGCAGAAAAACTAATATGCCATGAAATTTTTGTAACTTGCATAAAATTAAATTTCGGCGGGCACATAATTATTTACAAAGGGATCTGTATAGACTACTTTAGATTAGATGATTTTTTATAAACAATTGCCATGTTAGGCAATTGTTTATTAACAATCCACTAACCCAAAGTAATTCATATAGGGCTCGTTGGATGCTGAATTTTGTCAACTTTCAATTAGTAACGTCAGAATTACGATACCTTTATTGGTTTATAAAATATATAATTTTTTATTAATCTTAACAGTTAATTAATTAACTAATATCTCGAAAATATCAAAAAAGGACATCTCAATATTTTTTGAGGTAAAAATGCACAATTTTTACTTTAATAAAAAAAATTAAAAACAATAAAAAGAACCGAACTTAAAAAAAAGTCAAAAAAATTTTTGATTTTCAGAAAAAAGGGTCAAATATTAAATTTTTTGAAATATTTTTTCACCAATCGAAAAAGCACAAAAAAACATTTGGAAAACATATATGTCAAAATTTTTTTTATTTACTTATATAATATTCACAATTTTTAGTTAATTAATTAACTGTTAAAATTAATAAAAAATTATATATTTTATAAACCAAAAAAGGTATCGTAATTCTGACGTTACTAATTGAAAGTTGACAAAATTCCGCATCCAACGAGCCCTATATGAATTACTTTGGGTTAGTGGATTGTTAATAAACAATTTCCTAACATGGCAATTGTTTATAAAAAATCATCTAATCTAAAATAGTCTATATAGGGCTCGTTAGATGCTGAATTACGTCATCTTTTAATTGGTATTTTCAGGATTGCAATAACTTTATTTATTTGTGAAATATTTTATTTTTTATTAACATTAATTAATTAATATCTCGAAAAAACCGAAAAAGGACATCTCAATATTTTTTGTGGTGAAAATATACATTTTTAGCTTTAAAAAAAATTAATTAAATAAAATGGACCGAACTTAAGAAAAAATTCGAAAAAAAGTTTAATTTTCAAAAAAAGGGTCAAAATTTAAATTTTTTTGCACCATTAAAAAGAGCAGGAAAAAATCTTTTGAAAACATATAAGACAAATTTTTTTTCTGTTTAAAAGTTATAAGTCTTCAAAAATTCACTGTTCAAATTTTTCAAAAAAATTCAACACCCTCCCTCACCGACAGTTTTTGAAAAAACCTGACAATACTTCGTGGTTAAATTACATTTCCTCAATTAAATTATAAATTATGTAATTATATATAAAATATAAATTAATCTCTGAAAAGATCCCTTTGTACATAATTATGTGCCCGCCGAAATTTAATTTTATGCAAGTTACAAAAATTTCATGGCATATTAGTTTTTCTGCATTATAATTTTTTAAATTTTAATTTATAATTTTTAAATTCAATTAAAGAGAAAATTTTCAAAAAAAACTATTCAAATAAAAGTAATAATAAGTATAAATTAATCAATATTATATATTTATTAAATCATTCGTTTATTAAAAATCAATAAATTTATCAACTCATACATAAGTATGCATTACATAGTTTCATAATAGTTACCTAACAAATAAAGAACAATGTGACATACAAAAAGTTACCACATTGTGATTTAATAAATATATCATATTGTTATATATTATATACGTATACAAATTATGTAACAATTATATCACCATAGAATAACAGAATATCACTGCGTTACATTCTCATTATATAATGGTTATATATAAATAATGTCACAGAGTGACATAAAAATGTGACCTATTTGTTATGTAGCTGATACATAACGTGTTTGCTGGGTTAGTACCACATCTCAGTGACTTTTCTTAAATATTTTTCTTTATTACAAAATTTATTTTATTTACTTCAAACTTTTTATACACACATAAGGGGTTTTAAACTATTAAAAAAAATTTTATTCCTTATTTATAAGGATTATTTTGCTGTCATGGTCGCCTGAAAATACCCCCACTTGTGATTGGCGGACACGATATCTCCAACTCAGGTCATGGAAAAATAAAATTTTTGATATTTTCTTGAAAAGTAAGCTTGTCGCTATCGTCGAAACAACAATCAACTATTTTTAATGAAAAAAAAACAAAATGGCGGACTTTTTTCATTTTTGACCTGGTTTTTCAACTTAAATTGTTTAAAAAAATTGTTAAAATATTTGTTTAAAGATTTTTTGCATACACTGAAGAAACCTAACTTAATACCCAATAAAAAATCAAAATTTTGTATTTTCGAAGAAAATGAATTATTAAAAGTTTTTCTGTTACACCGGTATTAACCTCTCTACCTACTGCCATATTTTCAAATAATAATACAGATGGGTTTGACGAAAACAAGTTTTTCTTTTTTGACGTCGGTCCGGATACCTTACTCAGGAACCTCAATCATATTAAAACTAAAACGAAGGGTCCGGATTATATATCCATAAAAATGTCACTTCCAGTAATTTTTCTTGTTTTTCTCTATATGGGGCGGTCCACGCCATTCCAACATATCATCGACTTGGACATTTTTGATTTCGCTCAAATTTTTTTACCTTTTTTTACTCATTGAAAAAGAGCTTCCTGATTTTTTTTAAATTTTTTTATAAAGCCGTTTTCGAGATATAAATTTTTCAAAATTTTTGTTTTGAAAGCTCATAACTTTTTGATAAATGCGCCAATTTCAATTCTTTTTTTTCAAATTGTGTGTTTTTAAATGAACTTTTCAAAACTTTCATGCAAAAAATTAAAAAAAAATTATTAACCTTATTTTTTGTAATTTTAAGATAAAAATCTTATTTTTAAAAGTGTTTGTATATTTTGATTTTTTTCAAAAAATTTTCAAAAAAACTACTTCTTATAACACAAATTTTAAGCCTAGTCCGGTCGTGGGAAAACAATTTTTAATATTTTTTTCGAATTTTTCAAAATTTTTAAACATTTGTTTTTTACTCAAATATGATTTCTAATGTTTCAGTAAAAGAGTTAATTAATAAAAACTTATAAATGGAGGTAATTATAATAATAAACTTGTATTTGGAACTAAAATTTTGATCTATTTTTTTTATCCAATTTTTTGACGTTTAAATATTTTGCAAGAATAATTCTCATTTCAACTGGAAAATATCCGCATAGTTAAAGATCCATCTTTATTTGGGATTGCACAATGAAATTGTTGTGTACCTTGAATAGTTTTTGCCTTTGTATATCGAAGATTAAGAACTTCGGTTGCTCTTTTGTAATCTTCGATTGAGGAAAATTTGAAATCAACATTTTGGAAACTACTCGAATTTTTAGCCCATTCATATGGTTCCTATGAAGTTGAAATTTTTTTATCAAATGGCAACTGAACACTTCCCCGTGCTGCTGCTCGTTTTACGGTACCTCCGACACCATCGCAAGGCCCTTTGCCATGATAACTCGCGAAAAAGTGCCATTCAGCAATTATTTTAAAATCCTCGCATGATAATAAAGATTAACAAAATTTTTGAAATTTTTAAATTGTTGAGGGGCTCCATCCGAAAAAAAGTAAATTTTGTTAACATCTGGATTCAAAGTTTTAATATAACATATTATAATTTTTAAAAAAACGTGAACTGCGTTTTATTATCATGAAGAGGATTTTAAAATATATGCTGAATGGCAATTTTTCGCGAATTATCATGGCAAAGGGCCTTGCGATGGTGTCGGAGGTACCGTAAAACGAGCAGCAGCACGGGGAAGTCTTCAGTTGCCATTTGATAAAAAAATTTCAACTTCATAGGAACTATATGAATGGGCTAAAAATTCGAGTAGTTTCCAAAATGTTGATTTCAAATTTTCTTCAATCGAAGATTACAAAAGAGCAACCGAAGTTCTTACCCAGCAAACACGAATACGTAATGGTTATATATTTGTTCTATAACAAGATGTAACACGTTCTGTCACAAGCTTGTAGCATGTTACAAGCAGGTTATGATAAATGTCAGCTCTGATCTCTGTAACAGATATGTAATAAATACATAACACTGTTACTAGTGATTTATAACAGATATGTAACGATTATATAAATTAATTACAAATTTTTTAAATCCAGTAACAACATCTTATATAACATATATGTAACAAATATAGAACTTTGTTACAAAAAAAATACAGTTAAAATTAATATAATAAATTAAGAGAGTGTCATATTTTGTCTTAATTTGATGTTGATAATGTTAATAAAATAAAAAAAAAATAGTAATCCTAACACATTCTCGAAATTTTTTAACCGGTTGTCTCCCGAGATTCGAGCTTTCGACCATCACTAGTGTACTTACACTGCAGAGCTTAACCGTACTGGGAGCTGCGCCTAGACGCGCTCGACCAAGGGAGACTACAAAGGTTTCTTAGGAAATGTTCCTTGTAACAAACACATGAAATAGATAGGTTTATTATTTTGTAAGACCATCAAACAATTTTTTAGTTGTTTATTATTTATTACAATGAGTATATTAGCATATCGTTTCTAAAATATTAATAATTTTTAACAATATAAATAATTTTTATTTGTTAATTCTTAAATATGTTAATTAAAATAAATGTAAAAATTGTTAAATCTTTTAATTATTGTATTTTAAAATTTATTACCTTTTAATTTTTAATTTGAAAGGAGAATAAATCTTTGCTTTAGTCAAGAGGACAGTACATATAAATTTCAATTTTCTCCAAAAAAGTAATTAAGTAACAATGTTGAAACAGTAAAATTTTTTTAATTAACTAATATAATTTATATTACTCATAATAGTGATTATATAAGAATAGTGTGATGTAAAAAAAATTGGTAAGTCTCAACAAATTGCAAGTCTTATAGTAATTTTTTACGCAAAGAATTTAAAAATTACTTAAATATAAAACAAAGCAAATATTAAATTTCTAATAAATATAAATTATAAAAATGTACGAAATTCAAAACATTTAAAAGTTCCCAAATTAATCAAATAATTTATGTTTTGGTCAAGTTTCAATATCCAATATTATTGAAATTCTATGTTATATAATATTCAAATATTAAAACAATTGATGTTGGCATAAAAATTGACAAAATTACTTTGCAAGGCATTATTAATGGAAAAAAATTAACATAGGAATCTTACAACAAAAAGGATGAAACATTTAATGACATTTGTGACTGAAGTGTTACAGAACATTTGTAGATTTGACATAATGTTATAATTCTAGAACAGATAGTTATTAATAATTTCTATACGAAAAGAAAAATCTAGTTTTAATAACATCCCTATTGAAAAAAACACGTATAATAATAGGTATAATTATACGTATTATTATACGTATAATTAAAAAAATTTTACTGTTTCAACATTGTTACTTAATTACTTTTTTGGAGAAAATTGAAATTTATATGTACTGTCCTCTTGACTAAAGCAAAGATTTATTCTCCTTTCAAATTAAAAATTAAAAGGTAATAAATTTTAAAATACAATAATTAAAAGATTTAACAATTTTTACATTTAATTTAATTAACATATTTAAGAATTAACAAATAAAAATTATTTATATTGTTAAAAATTATTAATATTTTAGAAACGATATGCTAATATACTCATTGTAATAAATAATAAACAACTAAAAAATTGTTTGATGGTCTTACAAAATAATAAACCTATCTATTTCATGTGTTTGTTACAAGGAACATTTCCTAAGAAACCTTTGTAGTCTCCCTTGGTCGAGCGCGTCTAGGCGCAGCTCCCAGTACGGTTAAGCTCTGCAGTGTAAGTACACTAGTGATGGTCGAAAGCTCGAATCTCGGGAGACAACCGGTTAAAAAATTTCGAGAATGTGTTAGGATTACTAATTTTTTTTTATTTTATTAACATTATCAACATCAAATTAAGACAAAATATGACACTCTCTTAATTTATTATATTAATTTTAACTGTATTTTTTTTGTAACAAAGTTCTATATTTGTTACATATGTGTTATATAAGATGTTGTTACTGGATTTAAAAAATTTGTAATTAATTTATATAATCGTTACATATCTGTTATAAATCACTAGTAACAGTGTTATGTATTTATTACATATCTGTTACAGAGATCAGAGCTGACATTTATCATAACCTGCTTGTAACATGCTACAAGCTTGTGACAGAACGTGTTACATCTTGTTTTTTTTCAATAGGGATGAAAATGATTCCTACCATTAAAGCATGAATTTTTCTTACAAAGAAAGCAAAAATTCATACGTTCTTAGTATGTTTGAGAAACACGTCTTCGTAGTATGCATTTAATACTTTAAATGAATGAGCGCCACGCATAAATTGTATGAAACCAAAACCTACTACTATTGTAGGAGTCTCATGCTTTTTCGGTATTAGAGTCCTGCAACTGGCGATCACCAAGTTTGAGTCAAGTTAAAGTGAGCGTAGCTTAATCGCCACTTGCAGGACTCTAATACCGAAAAAGCATGAGACTCCTGCAATAGTAGTAGGTTTCAGTTTCATACGATTTGCGTGTGGCGCTTATGCATTTAAAGTATTAAATACATACTACGAAAGCATGTTTCTCAAACCTTTTAAGCATGGACTGTTTTAGAACTCTTATAGAACATTTGTTATAGAATAATTTAAGAACAAATTTCCGGATATATTCTATAACAAAAAGAGAATATTGTTCTAGAAAGGTGACATAATATTGTTATATCAAAATTCTAGAGCAAAAAAAGTACAAAATTTCTAGAACATTTGTGATTTAAATGTTCTATAACACTTATGGTACTTATATCTAAGAAGAGTTCTGCAACAAAAAAATAGAACAGTTATGTAACATATTAGGAACATTGTTCTAGAACACTGTTACCATTTGGTTCTATAACTGCTACATGTTATTGATGGCACAATTGTTCTAGAACAATGTTCTTTAATTTTAATAGAACAATTATAGAAAGTGTTTGCTGGGTAATCTTCGATATACAAAGGCAAAAACTATTCAAGGTACACAACAATTTCATTGTGCAATTCCAAATAAAGATGGATCTTTAACTATGCGGATATTTTCCAGCTGAAATGAGAATTATTCTTGCAAAATATTTAAACGTCAAAAAATTGGATAAAAAAAATAGATCAAAATTTTAGTTCCAAATACAAGTTTATTATTATAATTACCTCCATTTATAAGTTTTTATTAATTAACTCTTTTACTGAAACATTAGAAATCATATTTGAGTAAAAAACAAATGTTTAAAAATTTTGAAAAATTCGAAAAAAATATTAAAAATTGGTTTCCCACGACCGGACTAGGCTTAAAATTTGTGTTATAAGAAGTAGTTTTTTTGAAAAAAATCAAAATATACAAACACTTTTAAAAATAAGATTTTTATCTTAAAATTACAAAAAATAAGGTTAATAATTTTTTTTTAATTTTTTGCATGAAAGTTTTGAAAAGTTCATTTAAAAACACACAATTTGAAAAAAAAGAATTGAAATTGGCGCATTTATCAAAAAGTTATGAGCTTTCAAAAAAAAAAATTTTTTTTTCAAAAATTTTGAAAAATTTATATCTCGAAAACGGCTTTATAAAAAAATTTGAATAAAATCAGGAAGCTCTTTTTCAATGAGTAAAAAAAGGTAACAAAATTTGAGCGAAATCAAAAATGTCCAAGTCGATGATATGTTGGAATGGCGTGGACCGCCCCATATATACAACTACTCTCTGCAAATAGGAGTTTTTCCAAAAATATGGAAAATGAATATAATTCGACCTGTTCCAAAGGTGGCTTGCCCTAAAAAAATTGCTTATCTTAGACCGATTTCAATTACAGTTGGGCTTTCGCTATAGGGGTCAATTACTTAACCTTTTTCGGATCCCACTTCCAAAATCCCGTATTCCACATTCCGGATTCCACTATTCACATTCTGGATTCCACATTCAGGATCCCACTTTCAAAATTCCGTATTTCAGATTTCACATTCCGTATTCCGGATTCCACTTTTCACATTCCGTATTCGGTATTCCATTTTTCACATTCCAGTTTTCACATTACAGATTCCACTTTTTACACATTTTGAAAGTGGAATACGGAATGTGGAAAATGGAATTCGGAATTTTGGGAGTGGAATCCTAAATATGGGATCCGGAATGTAGAAAGTGGAATAAAGGATCCGGAATTTTATAAGTGGAATCCGGAATGTGGAATATGGAATCCGGAATGTGGAAACCAGAATGTGTGATCCGGAATATGGAATCCGGAATACGGAATGTCAAATGTGGGACCAGGAATGTAGAATAAGGAATCCGGAAAAAGTTACGTAATTGACCCCCTGGGCATAGTACCTACAGATCTTTGTTAAAATTTACAACCGATATTTAGTTAGCCATGGATAAGAAATTGAAAACTATTGCAATATTTTTTGACTTCTCCAAAGTTTTTCCATTGGTTGATCATAAGTTACTATCAAGAAGACAAGAGACAGGAGGAGTAACTTCGATTGAGTCCTATAGAGAACGGTGACGTAAAATATGAGGGCAATCAAGGTGGCGTACTTGGCAAGTAGTTCGTGCAATATACTAAAATTGTGCTTCTGCGCATATTAATACATTTATCGTTTAACATGTATTTAGTATTCTTGGCGCACATGGTTTTATGCCGGTTGATAAATAAAACATATAATAATAAACAGATATTTTCTGCAAAAAGAAAAAAGAATAAAAAATAAGAAAGGAACAAAAATAGGTTTGGGTAATGAGAGACTACAATTGACGATTAATGAAAATTGTGGAAAAACTTGTAATAAGAGCTCAGAGCAGAAGAACTACACTGGTGAACGGTCAGACCGAAAGTAAATAAGCTGTTGACACAGCAAGCTTCTATCGCTTTGTTTTTATGGGGCATTAGAACCAAGCAGCGCGCTGATTAGTTCGCTCGACTAGGCATGTTTTAGAAGAAAGATTCTCGATTGTAATCAATATCTAAGTTTGTACGTCAAATATTCCATAGTCACAATTTCAAAGTTATATATTATATTATATTATATTATATTATATTATATTATATTATATTATATTATATTATATTATATTATATTATATTATATTATATTATATTATATTATATTATATTATATTATATTATATTATATTATATTATGTTATATTATATTATATTATATTATATTATATTATATTATATTATATTATATTATATTATATTATATTATATTATATTATATTATATTATATTATATTATGTTATATTATATTATATTATATTATATTATATTATATTATATTATATTATATTATATTATATTATATTATATTATATTATATTATATTATATTATATTATATTATATTATATTATATTATATTATATTATATTATATTATATTATATTTTTATAACTTTATCCCCTTATTATATAAAAATGTAGTTTTTATCTATCACAATCTTGAACAAACTTTTGAAATTGTGACTCTAGATTATTCGACGTAGATGCTTGAATATTGATTGAAATCCGGAAGCTCACTTCTCACACATGCGTATACCTCATCTCCAAAACAGTCTCCATTTATTTATTTATAGCAATGCTACGATGTATGGTTGTAACCTTAAAAACCATAGATTCGCTTGGTATGTATCTGAGACTACTTTCAAAGCTTTTTAGACACAATAGAATAGCAATGACTTAGGGTCACCCTGCATCGAAAATATTCACTTAAATCATACTTAGGCAATGTTAAGTTGTATGGTTGTAACCATGAACACCATAGATAAACTTAGTATGTATCTGAGATTACTTTATGGTTTTCTAGACACAAAAAATGGCAAGGACTTAGAGTCAACTTACAACGAAAAAGTCACTTCAATCATTCCAGTGATGCCAGGCTGCACACCAATTCCACTCCCACCATGCCGCCCGTGCGCCTCCCTCCATACGGCCACACACACAAGTATAAACCGTGCGCTTACTCTTGTAGGTGTGCCTATTTTTCGTTTTCCTCATATTCGCCCGCTTCAGCTGAGCGATTATGCCTGTTTTTACCGACAGCCGGTTAATTTCACGCGCGAACTTTTGAATTCTTTATAATATAAATATATTTTTATTAATGTTTTTATAGATATTTATTAATAAATAATTAATAAATATACTATATATATATACTATATTATAAATATAATATATTACATATACATAATGTAATATATAAATAGTACTGAAAAATAAAATTAATGGTGGTAATAATTAATATTACATTATTTATACCTAATTATAATCACTATAAGTAAAAAAAGATATTTTTTAAAATCATAATGTAGTAAATAGACGATTGTTATTATTATTAGTAACTGAAAAATTTTTAACTTTTTTTATAAAAGTAATAATAAAAATTTATTTTTTAACATTTAAACATACAATTAAATTACACTAAAAAAACAAATTTATTACTTTAAATAATTGATTATTTGTATTGTTTATTTGTTATTATTTTGTTATTATTTGTATTGAATAATAAATATTATTTTAGCGAATTAAATTGTATTTCTTTTAAATACGGAAATTATTGGCTTAAATACAATTTATTTCATTCTAACAATAATTATTTTGTTTAAATAAATAAGTATATATTTAATAATAGACAAGTAAGTGATTATTTAAAAAAAAAAAATTTTTTTGGTCTATATATTATTAAACCCGTTTCCTCACCACCCTGGAGGTAGAGTTTGTAGCGCGTTTTTTTCTCTTTGAGGACTAATTGAAGTTGCATGCAGTTTATGACATTGAATATATTATTTAATGAAAATAGCATAAGTTGTAAAATTAGTAGATAAAAAACATGATTATTTTTAAGTGAAAAATAAATTAGTCCTTAAAAATTGCACTTTCCAAAGCAAACTTCTAAAAATTATTTTAGAGAAATATTGGCTGTGAAAAGAACATTTTATTTTTTCTAGTCTTGAATACATTTAAAAGATACAATTTTTCAGATTTTGAGGACATAACAATAACTATGTACTTTTCACAGCCAATATTTTAAAAAATATCTTTTTTTACTTATAGTGATTATAATTAGGTATAAATAATGTAATATTAATTATTATCACCATTAATTTTATTTTTCAGTACTATTTATATATTACATTATGTATATGTAATATATTATATTTATAATATAGTATATATATATAGTATATTTATTAATTATTTATTAATAAATATCTATAAAAACATTAATAAAAATATATTTATATTATAAAGAATTCAAAAGTTCGCGCGTGAAATTAACCGGCTGTCGGTAAAAACAGGCATAATCGCTCAGCTGAAGCGGGCGAATATGAGGAAAACGAAAAATAGGCACACCTACAAGAGTAAGCGCACGGTTTATACTTGTGTGTGTGGCCGTATGGAGGGAGGCGCACGGGCGGCATGGTGGGAGTGGAATTGGTGTGCAGAATCGATTAGCGTTAACAGTTATTAAAGATTTAATTGTTTTTAATATTTTGTTTAAACAATTATTTTTCTTACAAAATTATTGTTGTCCCACTTTCATATTTACATAGCTCATGGGAAAAAACATCAGCTTTCCAATGAAAATAAAAAAAAAATACTCGAAGGGGTGAAAATCGAAAAATAAGGGTTGATTTTGAAAAAAAGGGGTCAAAATTTTTTTTTAAATTTCGTATATATTTTTGAAAAGTATGTGAAAAATGCATTAAGATTTATTATAGATAAATTACAATTGATTAACTTTTGTCATAGTCATACGGATTTGAAAATGACAATGTTACCCTTAACGTCAAAACATCAACCCCCTCTATTTTATACAAATATTTTTTTAATGAGTTTATATTTTAAGGAATTTATTACTATCATATAGGACAAGAATTTACCAAAGTATGAAGCCAATCCCAGAACATTGACTTTTTGGGCTGGGGCGATTGAAAAAGAATCTCTCATATATATGCTTTGATAATGAGGGTTCTCGAGGATTTCTACCTGCAATTTGTTAAGATAAGGGTTTAATTTCTATTAGTGTTTATATAAGATTGTCGCTGATCGTTTAATTACTGTCCTGTATGGGGAAGTGATGTTCCTCATCTTACCAGCCGCGCCCAAGCTATAACCATGTGGTTATACTGGAGAATCAAAATTAAGAAAAAAATCTTTGGTGTCAGCACCTTTGGGTTAAATCGGTTTAAAACACATCGTATAGGTTTATTGTACCAAAATTATAAAACTTTTAAATATTCACATTTATATTTGGAACAACATATGCTTGTAACCGTGAAATTTCCGAAAATGTGAGGAAAAATAGTATTTCCAATGAAAATTGGAATTTATTCCTGAAACTTCGAAAAAAATTCCACAAACAATGGATACTCTACCAATATTAGTACGAAATATTTCCGAAATTGGGAGGATAAGTAATTTTTTTATTTAAAAAATGGAAATTACTATATTATTAAATAGGGAAAATATTATGTTTTTGAAATAAAATTAAATTTACTTAGATTTTATAATTTAATTGTAATCATATGCAGTTATAAATAAATAAATTAATTAAAATAGTATTTGTTAATAAATTTAATTTATAAATAATGGTTCATATAAATGTATATAATTTTGCATTTTTTCCGACCGTTATAAATATTTATAAATATAATATCAATTTAGGAAATTATATGTTTATATTTAAAAAAATTTGCTCGACAAATATTTAAAATAAAACAATAAATTCTTTAAGTTCACTTGCACTATTAGAAACTCCCTACGCCTTAGAGTTTTTCAGTGTACAAACACAAAATTTTTTTATAGCCTCCCTTGGTCGAGCGCGTTAACGCGGCAGTTCCCAATGGTTGTAGGCTGTATACACAGATACACACACAAACTATAAAACCCATGATTTGAGAGTTCAAGTCCTAACCAAATCGGTTCCTCTAGATCTGATTTGATTGCAAAATTATCATAAAAATATTTTTTTTTTAATTGATGCTTCTTACACCATGTTATTGCAAAATATTATATTTTATGAATTTATTACTTCAATTTGTAAGTAAATTGTAGAATTTCGAACAAGTTCGGAAAAAATTCCTACTCAATAGTAGGAAAAATTTCCGGAATATGTCGGAGATTTTTCCCAATTTTTATTTGGAAATACTTCCGAAAAATTTTTTACGGTGTAGTTTATGGTTAGAACGTTATATTGAACTTCTCTCTGCATTTTACAGGGTTGAGACTGAAATTAAAATAATATAATGCCTGCATTATAGTTCTTTTTTTTAATTTTTGTAATTTATTTTATTTTTAAACATTTTTATTAATTAAATTTTTTAAACATGTGTTTTTGCCAATAGGTTTTTTTATCTTTTTTTTATTTATCGTTTTTTACCCTTTACTGTTTTCGTATTCGTTTGTGTTCTTTTTGATTTTGAAACTTTATTTTGATTGCTTTTTGGAACTTTTTTCTTTATAACCTTTGATTCCGGAAACAGGTCATATTTTATGTCTAATGAACATTTTTTCAGAAGTAATTTTCGAAATCAAAAATTTGAAGCTGATTTCCCCGTTTCTCTTACAATTAACGGAGGTGTCGAACCTATCGGAAAAGTTGGGAACTAGTTACCCACACTGGCACAAAATGTGTACATACATACCTATATAAACTGATTGTTTTTATATCGGTTTGTTTTTTTCTGGTTTTTGTAAATAATTTAAAGAAAAGTAAGGAAATATGATTAGTGGTTCCATTAAAGGTTGATAGATAAATTGTGCTAAAGGCAATACAAAATATAGATCTATTTACAAAACTATTTTCAATGCAATCCAAATAATAATGATGAGTTTCATTTTAAATATAAATTTTATTAAAGTATATTTTTATCACAACTATAATTAAAATAAAATATAAACAGTTTAATAATTTATATTCACTTGCAGTTACTAATTTTACTTCGTTACTGTGTATTTACACAATATAAATAATTATATCATGTTTATATAATAATTATATTATTATATCATCATTATTATATCATAGTGTGGCTTCTCGTTGACTTGCAGCGCCATTTTCAAAATTTCTTTTCTCGGAAACAAAAAAACCGGTTTTTTGAAAATTAAGTATTTTGTGGAAAAATATCAGCTTTCCAATAAAAATAAAATAAAAAAAAACGTGCCCGAAGATGAAAAAAATAAAAATTTATTTTTAATTTTCAAAAATTTTGGTCAAAAATTTTTTTTTTTCAAAATGGACTACGCCAATCGAAAGGTTATGAAAAAATCTAAAGGAATCATGTCCAGAAATTATTTTTTATTTTTTCGTTTAAGTATAATAAATAAACAAAGTATGGCGTGTCAGCGAAAAACTCAAAACTTTTACCCCCTCCCCTACTGCTAATTTTTTATAAAATTCAAAAATACTTGGTTGATACATTACCAACATATAGGACTATAAAAAAAAAATTGGGGATAGATTGGATAAAAAATTTTTTTGCCTGGACTTTTGATGTGAAATTCATCATATATAAAAAAATGCTTCCTTACATTTAGTTTTTTTATATTCCCACTAAAAGAAATAATTGGGAGCAAGCGAAAAGAATTGGGGGTAACTTAAGCTGAATTCAGTTTGGCGAAAAAACCGAATTGGAACGTTACCGTGAATTATTTTTTTCTTAACCGGAATTCTTTTCTCTTAAACATTTGAATTGACGTTTGTTTATTCGAGTTTGCATTATAAATGAATAGAATAAATGTTTCGAAGTGTAAAAAAGCCGATTTGGACTGAAAAATGTATAATTTTTTTAAAAGAAATAAAAGAGAAATGTGACAAATTTACCAACAATTTTAACATGTGAGTGGTACTCAAATGGTAAATTTATCATATGAACACTACACACTTGATAAAATTATCGGTGGATCTGTCACACTTCGCTTTTATTTCTTTTTAAAAAATTATTTATTTTTTATTCCAAATCGGCTTTTTTACACACCTGTTAAAGATATCGTGTTCACAAAAACGATCCACACACACACACATACACAAACACACATAGGGGAGTACGGGGCTAAAAGTGCCGGGGTTAAGTTGTGCCGATAGAAATATCTCAAAAACAAAATTTTTTTTGAAAAGTGTAAGTGAGAGAATTATTGTTTTCCTTATGCGCATCTTTGGCAACTATTTTGATTTTGTTTGCTTCACGGAATAATTAGCTGTCAGTAATTTGGTGCTTTGGCGTCACTTACGTGCAAGTTTTCATGTTTACACTTTTTGGTCTATTTTCGGAATTTTTAACGATATCGATACGTTTTTTTTTAATGAGCCAAATTTATCGAGGGTTTCAATGGTGTATTGATCTTAACATTTAATTTATCTAGTTTTTTAATATTTGATAAAAAGTGAGCGTCGACGCAACGAGGTTAATTGTGCCCTCCGCTTGGGGCTGGTTGTGCCGCTGTCAATCACTACATAACCATAATCTACTATTCCCTCGTTTGTTCGAATGGTTATTCCAACCCGAAGTCAAGAGAAAAGTTGATTCAATGCATAGTTTGAAAACACTGGGCATATTTAAAATGTGTGAAGGGTAAAAAAGAGTCAGTTATATGTGTGTCAATTGTAATTTCAATAAATCGCATTCGGAATAAGTATTCATGTCTTAAAAATTATTTATTAATCAGAAAGTAGAGTTTTTACAATTAATTAACGATACAAATAATTATTTCAAAGAATATTTTAAAATACTGACTAATTATGTAATTGTAAAATTTAAGTCAGAAATGTTTATTTATTTACAAAAATCTATAAATGTTACGATTTTTGGAAAAATCTTTTAAATGTTTATAATAAAAATACTTATTACGAAAACTATATTTTAAGTGACTGACTAACTATGCATTTATGGAATATAAGTCAGAAAATGTTTATTTGTACTTACTAAAATTTAGAAATCTTATGATTGTTCCTAAAAACCTTTAAAAGTTTATAACAAATGATTAATAAACAATAGTAAATCATATATTGGGAATAATTATTTTATTTCTTAAGCGTAAAATCATTTGCTTCAACTGAAACAACTAAAAAATCTGAGCGGCACAACTGACTCCGGCGTCAGCACAACTCTCCCCAGCGCGGAGTTCTACGTGCCGTGTTGCCTCGCTGCACAAAATCATTTTTTACAATAAAACTGTTCAAAATTATCAAAAAATTATAATGGATTTAAAAACTACAATAAATTTTAAAATAGATAGACTATAGATTAAAACAAAAAGTTCTCATTTTACTAGCATTTTATTTAGTTTTCTCAAAATCGGCACTTTCAGCCCCGGTCTCTCCTAGTTACCCCCTAAAAATATAGTTTCATATTTGAATATGTTTTAAAAATGAAAAGAAAGTATCCCTCTTATTTTGTAGACGAATTTTGCAGAAAAAATAATTTTTTTCTGATATGTCTTTTATTTGAAATTAAAATATGTTCCACTTTGCGAACAAAATATGAATATTATTGCGATGATTTCTCACGAAACAAACGTTCTTAATTTAAATTTTAAATTGAATTTTAAATCGTGGAACAGTATTATTTTAACGTAAAAATTATTTTTAGGGATAGTTACCCCCCGAAAATAAAGTTCAAAATTTGAAAATATTTTTAAAATGAAAAGAAAGTTTCCTTCTTATTTTATAGCTGATTTTTGTAGAAGAAATAAATTTTTTCTGATAAAGTATTTTATTTGAAATAATTAGAGGTGTGCAAAAAGCTCGAATGTCGAACCGAGCATAGTATAGAGTACTCGAATTTTTCGAGCACTCGAGTGAATTCGAGCATATTAAACGTTCAATTTTTATTGTTTTGCAAAAATTACTAAATTAATCAACAGATAAATGAATAACTACATATTTGAAATTACCAACTCATGAAAAAGTAGTAAATAGCTTACAAACAATCGAATATTTAAATTCAATTTACACAAGTACTCGACTCTTTTCGAGTACTCGATTATTTTAATTATTATAATTATTATAATTTAATATTATAAAAAAATACGATAATAAACCTATTATGTAATAATGCATCATATATAAATACAAAAATCAAACAGGTTAAAAATTAAAATGCATTACACAATTAAAACCTTCAATAACTTTATCAAATCATAACGGATTTTTGCAAAACTTGGTACAGAAAGTATTTTGGAGTGATTGAATGTAAATACAAAAATAAAAGTCAAATTTTTTAAATTCAAAATGGCGGACTTTCCTAAAACTTATTTTTAAAAATGATCAAATTTGCTAACCCTGAAACCCCCCGAGTAACAATTTTCGAGCGAATCCAATGAATTTTTTAATTCTCGTCCGCCATTTTGAATTTTGAAAAACTGACTTCAAATTGGTAATTAGCGACCCCAAAAACCGTAGAATACCAAATTTTATTAAGATCCTGAAAAACTTTTTTCAACAAACCATTTGGCAAAAAAATTGAAACACTCCTTCGAGAGAACAGAGATTAAGTTTCTGCTTATTAATTACTAACGAGGATACGTATAAAAAGAAAAACTTTTTTCTATGTACTTTTATAATGTTAAAATAATAGTGTAATCAAATAAAAACAATTTTGTGCGGCTTTGATGTAAAAAAAAATTATTAAAAATACCGTTCGGATTTACCCCAGTTTTCCAATTTTCTTGGGTAAATACGAACGGTCTGATATTATTAATAAAATTTTACAGAAGGCAAAAATTAAATATAGTTTCTGTTCTAGTATTCATAACAAACAATTATAAATAATAAAATAAATTTTTAGCTTCTTTTTTTTCAAATACGAGACAAAATACTGAAAGAGTGTCATCTTTGATTTTCAATCTTTTTTGCAATACTTGTTATCTTTGTTTATGCTGTTGCTAATTAACAAACAAAAAATGGGATAATACTTAGAATCTCTTCAAGAGGATCTGAGGTAAAAATTCTCATATCGAACTTATTTTTAAAAATTTTAATTAAGCTGAAATAATTAGCGTTCGGATTTACCCCCCGTTCGGATTTACCCCGACTGACCCTACTCGAAAATTATCGAGTTTTTTATGCAGCTCGGCTCGACTCGAACTCGAATTAATAATGCTCGACTCGGCTCGACTCGAAAAACGAAAAGCTCAAAAAATCTCGATCGAGCTTCGAGTCTTTTGCACACCACTAGAAATAATATGTTTTTAGGGGTTGTATACCCTAATCCACCCTACGAACAAAATATGAAGACTATTGCGATAATTTTTCAGGACCCAAACGTTCTTAATTTGCATGTAAAAATGCAAATAAAATCGTGAAACAGTAATATTTTAATTTTAACGGAAAAATAATTTTTAAATAATAATTTAACGGAAAATAAAATTCCAGTCTTGAAAATATTTTTTTTAAATGAAAAGAAAGTACCCTCTTATTATATAGATGATTTTTGTAGAAGAAATCAATTTGTTTGTTGATAAAGTCTTTTATTTGAAATAATATACTTTAAGGAGTTGTTTACCCCTATCTACCCCCTAAACAATTTTTTTTACATTTGTTAATATTTTAAAACTCTTATATCTAATTATTTTGAACAAAAAAATAAAATATAAAGCGAGGAGTTATATAATTTTGAACGAAAATTTCATTTTTGGGTGTGTTTACCCCTAAAGTCATGGTGTTTGTTAGTGAAAATGCTACTGTTTAATTCCATTTTTTGGTGCTAAATTATTATTGAGCAAAAAAAGATTTTTTTTATTGAATTTTTCTTCATATTGTGAAATTTCTATATTTTCGTAAAAACTTTAGAGGTGGTGCTCACCCCTCAAATGTTCACCATTGCCGATAAAAAAATGTACGTTTTGATTAGTTTTTCGACTACTATTATGGTCGGCCCTGTGGGTTAAGTCTTTCCCCCCGTGTTTCTCAGAGCTTGCGTTCGCGTCAATTTAATAATTTTGTGGTGTGACATATTGACAAACACTTAAATAATTATTTTAGTGTTTGTTTAAAATTATTAATTCGACGCGAACGCCAGCTCTGAGAAACACGGGGGGCCAACTTAACCCACAGGGACGACATTAAACGAGTAGATTATATTCACGTCTGCGCATAATGTTTGTGTACAACTGCGACCCTGGTTACTATAGAGACAGGTTAGAAAAGTTAGGTTAAAAAAGGCGTGGTCGTCAAAGCCAGCGAACTTTTCTAACCTTTCTCTATCGCAACCATGGTCGCAGATGTACACAAACATTCTGCGCAGACACGAATATAATCTACTTGTTGAATACGATTTAAATAATACGATTTAATATCAATTTAATTTAAAATTTAAATATAAAATAATGTAAGTAGGGGCTGAAAGTGACGATTTTGAGAAAACTAAATAAAATGCTAGTAAAATGAGAACTTTTTGTTTTAATCTATAGTCTATCTATATTAAAATTTATTGTAGTTTTTAAATCCATTATAATTTTTTGATAATTTTGAACAGTTTTTTTGTAAAAAATGATTTTGTGCAGCGAGGCAACACGGCACGTAGAACTCCGCGCTGGGGAGAGTTGTGCTGACGCCGGAGTCAGTTGTGCCGCTCAGATTTTTTAGTTGTTTCAGTTGAAGCAAATGATTTTACGCTTAAGAAATAAAATAATTATTCCCAATATATGATTTACTATTGTTTATTAATCATTTGTTATAAATTTTTAAAGGTTTTTAGGAACAATCATAAGATTTCTAAATTTTAGTAAGTACAAATAGACATTTTCTGACTTATATTCCATAAATGCATAGTTAGTCAGTCACTTAAAATATAGTTTTCGTAATAAGTATTTTTATTATAAACATTCAAAAGATTTTTCCAACAATCATAACATTTATAGATTTTTGTAAATAAATAAACATTTCTGACTTAAATTTTACAATTAGGGGAGAGTAGTCAAATTTGGACAGTGGTCAGGGTTGAGCCATTGCGTTTATTTTGTTTTATCACACTAGATCCATCTGTTTTTGTATGTAAGGATTTGTTAGCAATGTCAGCGAACTTTTCACATACGTTGCAGTGAAGTATGCGAACATTAAAGACGGATTCTGCGAATAAGAGCCGTACGCTTAACAAAAAAATTTTTTCTTGTTTTAAAAGAAGACAATTAAGTGCATAAAAAATATGCCAAAGGCAAATTAACTTGACGAAACTTGTTCATTAAGATGTTATGTGAAAATGTGGAACGTAATATGGTATCTGGATCAGGCGCTTATTTTCGTGTATGATATGACGCTAAACGACGCGTGAGTCAGGGTTGAGCCACCCAAAAATTTTGCAATTATGAAGGGTTCTTGCAATGGAAATTTATTTGTCGACTTAAAAAGGTGTCAAAAACTTCATTTTCTATAGAAAGAAAGGAAATACATTTATTTGATAATTTTTTTCACTTTTCAGACCAGCTTCGCAATAGAAGCGAAAATCTGAAAATTACATAATAAGGTTTTTTACTTCAATTTCGTGGTTCCTTTACACATTTCCAAGTGTATTTACAATGTTCAGCAAAAACATTACATTTTAGTAGATCTTTCAAACCATATGCGAGAAATCTCAAAATTCGGCCTACAGGGGAAGTTGTAGAGAAAAGTAAAAACTATGTCCAACTCTGACTACACTCCCCTACATAATTAGTCAGGCTTTTAAAATATGTTTTGAAATAATTATTTGTATCGTTAATTAATTGTAAAAACTCTACTTTCTGACTAATAAATAATTTTTAAGACATGAATTAATCCTTATTCCGAATGCGATTTATTGAAATTACAATTGACAAAATTATTATTACATATAACTGACTCTTTTCTTACCCTTCACACATTTTAAATATGCCCAGTTTTTGCAAACTATGCATTGAATCAACTTTTCTCTTGATTTCGGATTGGAATAACTATTCGAACAAACGAGGCAATAGTAGATTATTGTTATGTAGTGATTGACAGCGGCACAACCAGCCCCAAGCGGAAGGCACAATTAACCTCGTTGCGTCGACGCTCACTTTTTATCAAATATTAAAAAACTAGATAAATTAAATGTTAAGATCAATACACCATTGAATCCCTCGATAAATTTGGCTCATTAAAAAAAATACGTATCGACATCGTTAAAAATGCAAAAAACAGACCAAAAAGTGTAAACATGAAAACTTGCACGTAAGTGACGCCAAAGCACCAAATTACTGACAGCTAATTATTTTTTTTAGGGGTTGTTTACCTCAATCCTCCCTACGAACAAAATATGAAGAGTATTGTTATAATTTTTTAGGACCCAAACGTTCTTAATTTGCATGAAAATGCAAATAAAATCGTGAAACAGTATTATTTTAATTTTAACGAAAAAATAATTTTTAGGGGTAGTTATCCCCGGAAAATAAAATTCCAGTCTTGAAAATACTTTCAAAATAAAAAGAAACTACCCTCCCAATGGGAAACTTCCACGAGTAACCATTGGCCTATTAATTTGCCCAATGATGGGAGCCAATGAAGAAACCAAAAAAAAATCCAAAAAATCTGCCACAAGATTCATAGATATGTAGACAGCAGCTACTTTTATTTTTGTACAAAGCGTGACCACTAGTGGGCAGCTCTTGTGCAAAATTTTTTCCCGTATGCTTATATACCAATCTAACGTAATTTGTGAAAAATAGCGATTTTGTCCCCACTTACCCCAAGTGACCCTACTTACTAATTAGTAAATTAATTTTTATCAACGAAAATTTGCAACAAAAAAATTACGATAAAGAAAATAATTTTTTTGTCAAATTTTCGTATGAAAAAAAATTTTTCAAGACAATTATTTGTAGCCTAAAAAAAATATCACGATAAGAATATAACTAACAAAAAAAATTACTCGTAGAACAAAAAAAATTTCACCATGAGAAAATATTTTTTTTTAATTTTCTTTTTAAAAAATTATTTGTAGGTCAAAAAAAATATCACGATGAGAAAATAATATTTTGTCAAATTTTCTCTGTAAATAAATTCATTAACTAAATAACGTAATTATTAGTCACTTAATTTTTTTACTACGAAAATGTAACAAAAAACTTATTTGTAGCACAAAAATAATATCACGATGAGAAATTGAATTATTTTTAAATTTTTTCTGTTAAAAAAATATTTCTTTAGGGTCAGCCGGGGTAAATCCGAACGGGGGGTAAATCCGAACGCTAATTATTTCAGCTTAATTAAAATTTTTAAATATAAGTTCGATATGAGAATTTTTACCTCAGATCCTCTTCAAGAGATTCTAAGTATTATTCTAAGTATTATAAATTGGAAAACCGGGGTAAATCCGAACGGTATTTTCAATAATTTTTTTTACATCAGAGCCACACAAAATTGTTTTTATTTCATTACACTATTATTTTAACATTATAAAAGTTTTTCTTTCTATACCTATCCTCGTTAGTAATTAATAAGCAGAAACTTAATCTCTGTTCTCTCGAAGGAGTGTTTCAATTTTTTTGCCAAATGGTTTGTTGAAAAAAGTTTTTCAGGATCTTAATAAAATTTGGTATTCTACGGTTTTTGGGGTCGCTAATTACCAATTTGAAGTCAGTTTTTCAAATTTCATAATGGCGGACGAGAATTAAAAAATTCATTGGATTCGCTCGAAAATTGTTACTCGGGGGGTTTCAGGGTCGCTGATTACGAATTTGGAGTTAGCAAATTTGATCATTTTTAAAAATAAGTTTTAGGAAAGTCCGGCATTTTTAATTTAAAAAATTTGACTTTTATTTTTGTATTTACA